>NW_024372370.1:0-600000 GCF_014805655.1 Passer montanus
ACTTACAAAGGCTCGGGAAAGGAGATATGTCTTTTTTGTGTTGGAGTTTGGCCAGGAACTCCTTGTTCATCTGCAAAAGTCTCCTGGCATTTTTGTCTGACTACCTACTCATTGAGTGCAACAGAATAATCTTAAATATTAACCAATTTTCTTTTCTTACACCCTTATTTCCTTTAGGACCTTATCCCATGAGACTCTTTCGAGCAAAATTTTGAAGAAACCAAAATCTGGCCTTCTGAAGGCCAGGGCTATGAGCTTGATTTTTACCTTCCCCTGTGTTACTGTCATATTTTCTGGAAAAATCCCTTCGCCAGGATTTCTCTCCTGGGAAGCTGAGAAGCCTCAGAGAAAAATCAAAACAATATTATCTGATTTGCTTTTCCTGTATTTTGCTGCTATGGAATGTGGTTTGGAGATTGTTTACCGACAGGTGCATGTTTCATTGGTTGCATGTGAATTGTTTTTACTTATTGGGCAACCACAGACGGCTGTGTCAGACTCTGAGGAGAGAGTCATGGGTTTTTCAGTAGTATCTTTCTAGTTTTCTGTCTGTATCTTTTTTTCTATTCTTTAGTATAGTTTAGTATGGTATCCTTTAATATTATATAAGATAATAAAATAATAAATTAGCCTTCTAAGAACATGGAGTCAGATTCATCAATTTCCTTCCTTCAACAGGAACCCCAGAAACTACCACACCTCTGTCTCTTCAAGATCCTGAACTCCACCAGTTTTTGGCTACTGCAGGCTGCAGCAGGTTGGTTGTGTGTCACCTTTGGCACATAACCCCAACAAGTTTCTCCTTGTTGGTGAGTATGATATTCAGTAGAGCACCTCGCCTCACTGGCCTCTCTGTCATTTGGGTCAGGAATATATATTATTTACTGGACTTGCCCTGTTTTACTTCCTCACATCATTAATACATCTTCCCAGTATATGTGACCACTGGTGAGGAGACAATAGTTCTGGATAAGTAGTGTTCATCATACTATTTCACAAGCTGGAGAAGAAACATATTTAGCTTTTGTGGCTCACAAGAAAGCTCTAAAACAGTACATGACAAAGGAAATGTTCAAATGTGACCAATGCAACATACAAGCAAATAAACAACAAAGTCCTAAGAGTGTCACTAAATTATAAGCGAAGAGGAAAACCTAAGTAGAATATTTGCTTCCTTCGAGGAATCAGCTTTGAAATGTTTACGGTACAGGCTGACAGTTATAAGACATAATTTGTTTTCCCATCTTTCTATTTCTGAAATGTGTAGGCATTAATTGAACTAGAAAAGGTCTCTAAAGCCTCATGTTGCTATATAGTTTTACAATCAAGGTTTCAGATTTTAACTTTTCCTCAAAATACTGTTGATCATAGAAGAGATATCTTTCTGCTTTTAGCACTTAGTTTTCATTTCCTTCCAGCTAATTCCAGCAATAACTAGTGCTTCAGCAGCTTATTATTCATTAAATGCTCATTTAAAATACATTTTGTTCTGTATACTTTGGACTCTAAATAGTGTTTTGATACCTAGAGCCTTTTATAGTATAAGCCTTTTATTTTTTAAATACAATCTAGTCTGTTTTTTTAAAACAAGGGGGTTTTTTATACACTTTATTTTATTTGTAAAATTTCCAGGCTTAGCTTTAGTTAAAAAACTTATTGGAAAATATTAAAATATTGCTCCCCAACCCAACAAAAGTAGGGGGAAAAAAGATTCTATAAACCAAAACTTATAAATAGGGTATTCCAGTGCACTTTTACTAGATATTCCAAGTCTGCCAGAAATAAGCTCAAAATATTTCTGATTTGAGGTTGTAACCCAGCCTCTATAAAGCCTTCGAGCTGTACCAAATGGAACATCACACTATTTTTAAAAAATAAAGTATTAATACACTTTGATAAACTATTTCTTTTCAACATGGGATGAAATTTGGTTCATCAACCATTCAGGTTTAGGCACACGTTTTTACTGTGAGAGTTAAACAGGGTTTCTGCTCAAACCTCCTTCATACCAAGCAGGTTCTTCCAAACAAGAGCGTCTCTCTAGGAAGACACTAGAGAGACTGCCTGCACAAGTAGCTCACAGACTTAGCCATCTAAACTTGAGATCAAAATTACACCTTTTCCTCTTACAAGCAGAAAACTAGAAATTCAGGAAAGGCCCTGGGTAACAAGTTGAACACGATTTAGCAAAGCATCCACTGCAGCAACAAAGTACAAGATCCTTCTACACTGCATTGTACCTTGTCATATACCACTCCCTGATGGAAGTATGTGAAGAGACAAAGACATTTCCAGCAGATGTACAGTGACATGACATGAGGCAGCAGACACAAGCTGCAACCCCAGAAATTCTGACAAAGTACTAGAAAAAATTCACCCTCCGGGAGAAATCAGACACTCAAACAAATTACACAGAGATGCTGTGGGATGTCCATCATTGGAAATATTTAATTTTTGCCTGGAAAAAAGCCTTGAGCAGCTTGGTCTGACTCCAAAATCAGTCCTATTTTCACCAGGTGGTTAGACTAATTTACTTTACAATGTCCTTTCCAACCTAAATTATTCTATGAGTCTGTCAAAATGACAAAGAACTTAAAGCAGACATTTATTGCATTGACCATGTTTTCATATCAAACTACTGGCAAAACAGAGGCTACAAACATTCACAGAACTAAAACCCCACACAAAAAAGTCTTTGTCTAAAATATTTTTATCACAAAAGAATATAATTTTGCTCAGTTTGGAGAGCAATAACATCTCTAAGAGTTTCCTCAGATGTAAATAGTCAAAGCTGCCTAGAGACCTACTGTTCCTCTCCATTTATAGCCCAAATACATTGCCAACCAAAACTCCTATGTATTAGCCAAAAATGAAACAGACTGAAAAGGCCAGTAAAGGTCACCCAGTAACCCAGACTTGTAGCCAGAGAAATGTGTCTGTGGGTGTGGCACACCATAATTAAAATCTGATTTCCTTACTTTTACACTGATATTGCTTTAACTTGCTTTAAGAGTGCCTTAGTCAATCACCCACATCAAAATGATAGGCATAACAGATGCAAATTTGTACCCAGTAACACATGTTGCTGGTGATTAAAAAACACAGAACAGAAACTAATGTTAATGAATTCTGCATACCATAAATAGTGAATTACCCTTGCCACTACAAACATCCACAAAGGCAAACCTTAGCAGAAAAGAGCATCAAAGAGAAACAATTAGGATATCCTTTCTAAAGAGGCATTACAAAAGATTGTTCACACAAATCTGACAGATACTCTTGACTTCTAACAGCACTGCATGGTCCTAGACTCTGCTCAAGACACTCACTCCTGGCCATAGTCTAAAACTTGCAGCTCTCAGGGAAGGACCACCAGCATTACATGGCTCATCCCTTCCACACACCTCTTTGCCAGTGCAGGCTCACAGCCTGAAGCGCTCTGGCCACACATTGGATTCCCAAGATGTGAATGTGTCAATCAAATCATCTAAAAAAACACACAACTCCTTGTCAGGGTACACCCTTCTAACACTTGGAACAAATCAGCCTTCAGTATTTAAGCAGTCATGGCCATTTTGTTGCTTGCAAACCACTGTATAGAAAATCCTCTTAATTTGTGTAATATTGCTGACTTCACCAAGCTTGTATCAATAAATAACTGGGCTTGAGTTCAGGGTATTTATTTACAGTCTCAAGTTTAGGTGTTGAATCCTCTTGTTCTGTCATTGTTGATATCCATACAAACATTTTGGATGTTTGTATCAATGTTTGAAAAATCAAATATACCATTGTTTTTTTCCATTTTTATTAGGTGATCACAATGCTGAAGGACTCAAAGGAGATGCAAAGAACGCAGGTGCACAGCATTCCCTGAAGAGCATTTTGGCATGAAGTGTTTGCTTAAATTCTTCACCCTTTCATAAAAGTATAATCAAAATACTAGAAATGTTTAAACAGGTTCTTAGTATCCCATCTAAAATTATATGCTTGGGGACAAAGGAGTGAGATTACATTTATATTCACTACAAAGACCCAGTCACAATACTGGTATCTCATGTCAAGTTTGATGACACTACTTCTGCAAAGTTCATGCATGCTGGACACTTGAACATTAGCTAAATGATGACCTGTGATCTGTACACACTCTAATTTCACACAAATTGTCAAGACGCAAACAGAACCCCTGAAAGAAGTTTTAAACGGTGCATGAATTAGTGTTTAAAACACCCCAAAACATTCAAAATCATTTTAATTGCTTCAGAGGATTGTAATACTGTCATAAGACATAGCATCCTTACAGACATCTCAGACAAGTGTTGGCATGAGAGTTAGGAAATAACATACATATGTTCTCATAGTGTATTTACAAAAAATGTAGGGAGAACATATGGTAGACACTATGAATGTTACAGGGGAAAAAAAAAGGTGTTGTATGCCCCATTTTCCCTTTCTGATGAGAACTGCAAACATAAGCAACATGAACAGAGTAACACCGCAAGTGGCAAACCAGATATTCATGGACCAGAAAATGGCAAGACAACTACCATTCACTCAAGTGCCTTTGAAAAGCATTGTGCTACAATGGTTATGGAAGATTAAATTGATTTTTTTTTTCTACTGGTTATACATGCAAGGAGTATAATTGTTTTTGTTTTTTTTTTTTAATAGGCATTTGACTGAGTTAGACTGACTGCTCTTCATTCCATGGTACTTCAAGAAACAGATATTCAAGACCATCTTTGCTGCTCAGTAAATTGAATTACATCCTTAGTTTCAATCTGGAAGTTAAATGAAATAAAATCATGGATATTATTCTAGCTTTATGCAATGTTCAATGACAACAGAATTTGGCTGCATAACTAAATATCAACTATCCTCTAAAAACTGTTCTAATTACTAGTGTAAATATATTAGCATTGCAACTTTTGGCATTAATTTCTTGTAAAGTTTTCATTATTACGTAGGAAAATCTGAGCCAACTACAAAGACATTTGCTTCAAATTTTTCAAACAAAATTATTTTAAAGTATCATTTTGACATTTTGACGAAAAGCATCCCCTTTTCAGATTAGTTTGCTATTGAAGGTCATGGAAGGGAAAAAAATAATTTGGCCAAAAAAATATCATTTTGATTCTTTAACAAAGTAGTCTGGAATTTTGAAAAAAAAAGTGCTTACAGCAGAAAAGAGAACAGAACTGCAAGAGAAGATGGGAGAGAAGTTATAGTCTCTTTTACCCAAATTAAATCCCTAGAGTTTTAATTGCATTTTAAGAAAAATAAACTAAATCCAATTTGCTGTGACTGTTCACAAGTATATGTTTTACAAACTTTTTCATTGTAAGTGCTCCACAAACCAGATTTCACATGAGTTTTGGTAAACATCTGCTTAGAACACATTTTCAGAAATTAAACTTGGGCTAAATAGCAAAAACTGAGGAATGGAGTGCAAGAGTGTTCTAGCACAAAAATAAACAGAGAAAAATATTTTTAAAGACTACTTCTATAAGCACAATATAAAGGATTATGTGGCAGGTGCAGACACAGTCTGTCCTATTAAGACTCCTTGAGTGGGATCCATTTGACCAGATGCAGAGGTCTGAAGCAAGACCCAAGGTTTGAGGGTGATGGGGTTGCCTACAGTCAGAAGAGAAAACAATCTCTTTCGGGCACAATTCATCTCATACTGATTTCAATGCCTAAACTGTTCATTACCTCAGCTGTTAGTGGGAGGTGCTGCTGAGGCTCCTCTGCCACAGCTGTCAAAGAGATGTCAAAGGTTTGTAAATTTATTTTCAGGGTCTCAAACACTCATTGCAGTTTCCAGGATGATTTCCTGGCCTGCAGTCCTTTTTCCTATGATCCACTCCACCCAATCTTGTGGAAAGACCAATGTTGAGGTTAAAAAGAGCAGAGTTTCCATTTCTGATCATTTACAGGTGACTGATGGCAAAGTCAGTTGACTTTCCTGCTCAGTACAGGTCACTGAGGCCACTGCTGTCAATCCTGAGCTGTTCCAAAGCAAGAATTGTGTCCTTTTTATCAGGAATATGTGAAATGTCTGATTTATTGTACGTCAGAGAAATATCTCTGCAGGTCAATGGATTTCTGTATGAAAAATCCCTCTGATAAGAGGTTAAAAAATAATATGTGGCATTGAAAAAAATTTGCTTGTGTGTTTGTGCGTATATATAGATATATATTCCAATCTACACTGACTTGGAAATAAAAACAGCATAAGAAACAAGAACTATATAGTCTAAGGGTAGCAATTTGTAAGACACTTTTGCTGTCCATTACCCCATTTCAAAATACTGACATCTCTTGATATGCTAAAAATAAAAATTAATAAATCTCTACAAGGAGAAATAAATCAAAAGTACTTGAGACAGCACGTGACCAAACAAACAAAAAAAACAAACCAAAACAAAAAAACAAACAAACAAAACCAAAACAAAACGAAAAAACTCACAAAAAAAAAAAAACCACTTAAAGTACACCTGTTTTTCATGTGAAAAGAAAAAGAGAACAATCCAGTGGTCACCATTATGTAGATTTGATGCTGACCAGAACTCTGAAGCTTTGCATACTGTTATGTAAATATTTTTGCAAATTTTTAATTTCTGCTATGTAAACAGAATCTGTTTCTAGAAACTTAAATCAAGCAATAACAAAATGTTAGACTTGCAGTATAATCATAACTAACAACCACACAGAGAAGCAAAATTATCTTTATGAAAACTGACATAAGGCTTCTTTTTAGATAAGTACTTCATAGGTCCAAAAATTATTAGTTACACTTTAAACAGATAGTTATTACTAAAACAGCACGTCTTTATTAATATGTTCTTAATTTTGTCATTTGACCAGCATAATTTTGGGGTTATTGTTGTTACTATTGTTATTATTATTGTCACATATAAAAGTTTTTTGTACCATTTGAATAATTTTCATTCTTCTAAGACATTCGGGCTCTACTCAGTACAGCCTGATCAGTTAAGATAACCAAAGCTTATTATTTTTCCTAGAATTCTGCTTCCATTATCATAAGAAATGAAATTATGTGCCCTGTCAGTAACAGTTAAATAAGAGTACAAGATTGCCTACTTATGAGTTACATAGTTTACTGCAATGACATTAGGAAAACCCAAAGAAAAGGTAGCTGTAATTTTTGCCCAAATCAGAAGCTTTTCACTTATAAAGTACCATAAAGTACCACTGACAGCAAAAGATTGTATGGCAAATTAAGCTGGGACCTAACAGAAGGTTTGCATCAGGAGACCTGAAGTTTTTCTAGTTGAAAGAGTGGCTGCACAGCATTTTTAAATCACTGCAATGATTTAAAGAAATTTGAAAAATACCCTGGTAAATACACACTGCTGCATAACAAATGATGTCTACAGTCTTAAATTGGACATTCTGAAAACTCATTCCACAGAAAAGCTCAAAGTTTTTGTTTCCACACGTGCATCTACAACTCTCATATACTCTCACCACAAAAATATTTATAAATAAGCCCACTTTATTCATATTTGGATGCAAAATCCCAGATATTTATTCCTGAGCATCAGCTCAAGCTTCCAAAATCTGAGTTCAAATAGAGTTTTTTCTGCCCCTTGAGGAAGGAGCAAACCCTGCTTTACAGATTTAACTCAACAACTGTAACAACTGCAAAGGATGGGAGCTCTGCACGAAACAGGCAGTCGTGTGCCTCCTCATCCCACAAAGTGAGCATCAAACTCAGAGTCACTGCAGACTGGTTGGAAAAGGTACAGTGTGGCACCTTCCTTCAGACCCTTCAGAAATCAGCTTTCAGCTGGAGGAACTTGTGCTGATAAAACATCATGCACCCGTCAGCAGCTCTGGTAGTCTCCTCTGCTTCTTTTCCACCTTGTCTATGACTATCCTTGAGAGTAAAAGGCTGTTGAAAAGCCATTGTGCCCAAAAAGGGGGATGGTTATTACCTTTCACATTCCATCCTCAGGCTATACTGCTTAACATTTCTGCTGTGGCTGTTTGGGAAAGTAGCACCATTTCCATCTGTTATACTTTCTTGCCCTCTGCTGGAAAAAATATCAACTGAATGTGCAGAACTGAACTTTTAAAACTGATTTCTCAATCAATTGTGAAAACAACTGATTTTTTTCACACAGTCTTTCAGCAAAACACTCATAAGAAATGCTAAAAAATATTTAATTTCTTTTTAAAACTATCTGATTCCTAACAATTAATCTTACTTCAGAATCAGACCAAGGCATTGAAAGAGACATCCTGTCCCCAAAATATACTGTCTTCAATATACAAGGGGAAAGTTGATAGGAGTGAAGAAAAAACACATATGAGAAGGTTCAGGAGCGAGTAATTTGATTGCATTTTTCAAAAACATAGATGAAACGTAGGTACTGGTGTTAGATGGGAATACAGGGCAACAGTATTTTCTACTTCAGTGTAATGCATTTGTGATGTTTGAAGTGAATAGATGGGTAGCAGGTTTAAATCCATTGTCAGTAAATAGCACACATATGTTTCCTTATTCACAATAAAATAAGTCTTCATAACAGGAACTAAATTACCTCACTGCTGTTACACCATTACTACATGGGCATATTCAAGAGCATATTCAGAACTTCTGAGAGAGAATTTTGCTTCTGTATATTATGCCTTCAAAACTTCAGGCTTCCAATTTTCTCCTAACACTTACAGTTTCCCATGAATAGCAGCTGGAAAAGCAGTCAGGTTTATCAGCTGTATTGTCACTATTCTCCTTTTCATCAAAGAGCAGCTATGGTGGATTAAAAAAGTAATGTCACCATGTCACAAAGAAGGAAGGATAGCTCTTTGTTAAGTATGCCACTGGGAAGGACCTCTCTGGTGCTTAATGCCTCTTCAGGCCTTTCAGACAGTCAGTAGTTCCCTCCTGTGAGCCATGAACCTTTGCAGAAAGTCTTTCTGTCATAAGTAACCTTCTGCTTTCTATTTAGTGACCTTAATCTTCAAGACGACAGGGTATTTCCATGGCATGGAGAGTTTCCCTTACACACCCTTACCCAGCATGTAACAGCTCACATGAATAAGCATATCATACTAAGGAAAATGGAAATTTTCTTTTTTCAGTGAATACTTTCAAAGACCAGGTCTCTGCCTGATATCACAAAAAGTAGCACTCTCTGCTTGGATAAAACAGATGGAAAATGGATGTGAGAAGTACTCATGTTCCTCTTCAGCTGCAGTCATGTTCAGTTTCACATAGTCAGTCCTTTTGCAGTGACTGATTTCAGTTATCATGCTATATTTTTCTTCAATATCCACAAATTCCGAATAATGTTTCATAATGTGAACCATATTTATAAGATTTGCTTAGGGAACTACCACTTTTCACTATCAGTACAGAGAGCATCTTCATTCCTGTTCATACCCTTAACCATAACCATAATATCTTTTTACTCACAGTAAGGGTCAAGTTCTTTTAAATTTTAAAAGCATTATAAGAGCTGGAAACTAAAATTAGATTCAGCAAAATTCAGTCAGTAAGTTTTCAGCAGACTGTTGAAGGACTCCAGACTACAGATTAAGAAAAATTGATTCAAACTGCATTTGTACAGATTTATACATAGGCATAGTTTATAAATACTTCTATAGAATGACACCAACCATGACATCTTCTGTCAGTGTTATTTTGCCAAAACAGTTGCAGAAATATACCTTCCTTTTGCCTAAATATTGTTCAAATAAAACCCCAAAAACATCAGAGGTAATATATTTGCAATCTGGTATGGCTCAGGGAATAAGTAATGGCATGCAGAGATTTTCATTTCAAGAACATAAATTCAGGTTCTGCCCAAGACACAAGAGGTCTGAAAGCCCTGTTGTGACTCCTATAACCCATTTAAAATGAGTTCATTTTCAAAATTCAATTACTTTGCTTTCTTTTCCAAATCCAGGGAATGTGTTCACATCACAAATAACATCAGCATAGAAGACAATCTTCTTAAAGTTTTTAGTAGAAAGGTCAATGATTTGATGGGATTAAAGAGCAAGTATCCTCATTTGAGTGAGGTTTTCCTCCTTTATGAGGACACCAAGGCACACAAGTTCTCTTGAGCAGTTTCTCCAGAATGGTCAGCCTCTTACAGGATGCCATTGCCTACAGAATGGCAAATTAAGGCTCTCAGTAAAATGTCATGATTTGACTATCAGTTGATTTCAGAAAGAAGTCAGTGGGAAATGGAACAAATGCCATTTTGAGCTAGATCTCTGTCACACCGAACATCAAACAGAACTGCCACATGGTCATATTGCCTCCTTTTTGACACACACTGCGTGTAAACAGTATTGTGGACATCTCAGAATGTGGGTAAGGGCTCCTGTGACTACAGCTAATGCAGTGGATTCCAGGGGTAATCAAAAGGAATTTTATGGAGGAGAAGTTATGGTTCCCAGTTACTTGATACCTCTCAAAAGGAAAGAGGAGCTGAAGCCCTTTAAATCCACCTGAAAATTTTACCTCCATTTCTCATCTCTCATTTCTCATTTTGTGAAATAATATTTCACAAAAAAAAAAAAAATCTTAATTAGATTGGCCAGTTTACATATAAAATCTCCACATGAGAACACTCCAAATTCCAAAAGGGACTTCCTGCCAATACCAGCAATTACTGCAGAACAAAATATAGCACTCCAGAATCAATCTGCAACAGAAACTCAAGACTTTTGGTGTGTGACAATGCCATTAGTAATAATTTTGTTTCAGGGTTTTTTTTTGTAAAAGTTTAGCTCATCAATCAGTTCTATTCTTACAGTAATTTTTTTCACAAGCAATAACTGGATGCTGAATGTAATACCTTTTTCAAAAGCAAACAAATTTACATTTGCTTTGCTTCACTTTTCCCTATCTTGTGGCAGAGGACAATTCACAGCGTAATGTAGTCAGATCAGTAGTAGGTACCTGCAGCTAAACATAGATTTGGGCAGCAGGACTGATCTCCTTTTTTTTTTTTTATGTTTCTGATTTTTCTTCAACATGTCTTGACATCAATAGTATTTGCCCCTGTACCAACCAGCAGCGTCTTGTGAGTTTCCTGCACTTTACTGCTCTTGTTTTGGCAAATAAGCAGTATTTTCTTAGTGAGACAGGGTTTTTTTCCCAAAGTCTTACTCTATCTAACAGGAATGGAAAACAGTGTTTCACAGGTGTTTTCCAAATTCCCACAGGGAGTTGTTTTATGATTTGTATGGTAATGATTTATGGGTATGTCTACAATATACGCAAAAAAAGAATAGTTGCAAACTACGTTATCTAACTCAAGAGGGTAATAAAGATAAACTCAATTTTAATGGAGATTTGACACTCTTTTTTTAGGCATGACTCCAAGAGTTAACTGTCATTACTGACTTTAAACTGAAGTTTAAAGTCAAGTGAAGAGGGAACTTTGTCTTTCAATGCAAGGTACACTCAAATTCTCAGAACTATCCTTCCTTAATGCATTTTTTCCCTTAAGGTCAGATGGAAGAAAAGGGGAGAATCTGCCCGTTAAAAGCATCTCACCAAATACAGATGGCCTGAAAACATCATCTGGGATTCACCTCCTCTTTGTGAGGACACCCTGCAGTACCAAGCACCTTTAAGGTATCAAAGGAGAGTGCTTTTACCCACATTATACAATCAAGAACTCTAGATGTCATTTTTACCTTGAATCTTTAATATTTTCTCTAATTTTAGTTACTTCTAATGGATAAGTTATAGAGTCTGTCAAAAAGTTCTACAGAAAGTTCTCTTCTACAGATATTTTCCAGTGAAGGTCCTGCAGTCAACCCACAGCAACATTAGCCAACATGCAATTTCAGGTTCTTCAGTGAAACTACTATATTTTTCAATTAGTTTCACTATTATCATCAAGAAACTGCAGCTTTGCATCCTTTCTGTTATGTGATCTGCTTTATCTACACCATCAGGGAGAGAATCAACTGGATCTGGTGAAATGAGCCAGGATCTGAAGTGGTGGACCTCCCACAGACAGGGAAGAGTCCCCCTGAGAAAGCACAGCCCCCAGCACCTGCACAGAGTCAAGACAGCAAAGGTGAAGTGACCTGGATGAGGCTGGTAGTGAGTCAGATTTCAAGCCCATCCAGGGAGTCTTGTCAATAAATTGAGACAAATGACACAGAGGCACATCCTGCCTCACCTAATGCTCCACGACAGATGAGGAAATGGGGATTGTCTGAGCCCACAGGGGTTAGAAATATGCAATGTCTCTGCTTGCTGCTGAAGCAACAGGTACACACTTAATTTGTAAAGGTCTGGGAAAGCCCACAACACAGTAAGGATGAGAGCCAATGCTGGATAATGGAGAAGAAGACATGGTTGTTCCACCAGACAAAAGAACACAGCTTCAAGACTAGTGTCTCATTGTAATCCATCTAACACAAGAGTAAATCATTTTCCAGAGGACCTATAATATTAAAGGTGATTACCTTTTAACCTTCAAATGAGAAAAATGCAGAACTGAGGAAGAAAGCGGATCACCAAATATGAGAACACAGACTGACTTGGAGTAGTCAATAATAATGTTATGTCTTTCTGAGGATTTGAGTATCCATTTATTTTTTTCTACCATTTAATTTTTTTTCTTCCATTTAATTTTTTTCTTCCATTCAGAAGCACACCAACTTTGTTCCCCTTCCACTCTGATTTAAATTTGACCCTCAGCAGTGCGACCCTGATGTAAGATCCTTATCTGTGAAGTAAATGCAGCAGAACTGTGCCCACACAAATTCTCAATCACTGTCTAATCCCAGCCTGCAGCAAATCACCCTGACTCTGACTCCACTGCTACCCCAGGGAAATTCCAGGACAGGTACACAGACTGAGAGCAGAGGTGTGGCAGGAGGCAAAGGTGGATTGAAACCTATCCTGCATTCTGAAATAAAGAATTCATTTGAAGTGGAAATAGATTTGTTCTTTCTTCCATATGTGTTATATACCTATTCTGTGGTGTCACGTCTGTAGTGACTCATAGTACAAGAAAACTTTGTTTGCGGAGCTCCTTATGGACATGGTTACTTTTATTGGAAACAAAGAATTTGAATGTGTATCATTATGACTTATGTTTAAAATAGAATGAATGTTATTTGAGTCGCTTTCAAATTAGCATGATTGTTTAAAAATATATGAAGTGCTTCACTGAATTTTAATCTCTCTACTGCAAAAACAATTTAAAAAGATTACAGGCTTGAACATTTTTAGAAGGATGTAATCATACTAGCTAAAACATAAATTTCACACACCACAATAATTTTTAATCATTCTGCAGTGCACATAGGCAGCATTCAAATGTCTCTTTCAAATGTCAAAATAAAATTAATATTTATTACCATACCTCTGAACTACTACATTTACAAAACTGAAGCTCAGGACATTTTCTACTAAGCCATTTAAGCCATTTTGTATGTTCTCAGTTAAACACATTTTCTAGAGCTATTACTCTGCCCGAGGGACTCACAGGATTTCTGAAGCACTTTATAGCTTTTTTGACTACATTCTTCAGGAAAAATCACTCAGGTCAAGGCAGGAAGAGGATTCCAATTTCAGAGGTGGTTTTCAATGTTGGTAGCTTGCTGTAAATAAAGCTGAGAGAATAATTGACATTGCTGAACCTTACACACACACAAAACTGAGTAAAAATATAAAATTAAACACAGAAAAGTCATATTTGTATTAAAATCTTTAACTTTGACACCTCCAGGGCGCTGAAAATCTTCAAAGGGTCAGGACTGCATCTGTAATAACTGGAAGACTGCAAGAGGGTAGAATAAAAGCCAGGTCCTTCATATCTCCTAGTCTGGGGAAAATAATAGCTCAAGAGGAAAACTACATGGGCTCAGGCCTACCTGGAAAAGTATAAAAAAGGATCTTGCCAGAGAGAGGAAAGCATTGTTCCCAGTCCCTACTGCAAACTAAACTTTGGGGAGTTTTTTAATTGGGTCCCTGACTTCACAGACATAGGGCATGGAAAGGGACTGGGTCCATGTGCATTTATCTCTGCAGCTCTTTTGCATGATACCCTCACTGTTAAGAGGATTGCAACAGAGCCTATCTATCCAGAGAGATGTGCAAAAGATTTTGTGTATCCATAACAACCTCTGTGCTGAGTTTCTTCAACCTCCTAAGATTTTTTGGCTGTCTTCACACTCTCCAGGCATTTAGGAGATTTCAGAAAGGTAAACCAGTCCATTTTTGATACTAGTCCTGTGTCATGTGGAAAGAAAAAACGAGCAGATCCATTCTCATCTGCACTCCTGAATCACTTTGCTGGCTTTGAAAAATCCTACCTTTCCCACAAAAACATTACCTGACAAAGGTCTTGTTGTCAAGCAGCATGCACCAAAAAAAAAATCCAAATGTATCGCATAATTTTTGCTACTGCCCATAAAACACACCTGGCTTTAGGTCTCTGAGATAGCAAACAATTCATTCAAAGAGTGAAATTGTAGGTACTGCTGCCATGGTGCACCAGGAAGAAACAGGAGAAGAAAGCTCCTTTTAACTGTTTTGAGTTCAGCTAAATGACAGCTGCTATCTTGTTGGTCATCACAGAACATCATCTGCCAGAAGTTTGTACTATCCTATACTAGTTTGTACAGAGTTTTGTAGGAACCCTTAACACCTCACAACACCAGTACTTGGGGGTAATGGCTGCCTTTTTACAGCTATAGCAAGACCCTGACATTTATTATATTCACCCTCCACCTCTGAGGCTGTTACACTGTTTGATTTGGGATATAGACAAAGTTGATATAAAAATGGTGAATTAATAATTTGCTAATGGTACTTGTGTTCATTTTGAGTTTTTCTTCTATGAACATGAAGTTTAAATTAATATGACTAGAGCGACTGTTCTCTGAGATCATGGCACCCATAAACACCAGCTGCCTCACTGGAAGCAGAGTTGTTCTTGTCCAGTGTGGCAGCTTGTCCAGTGTGACAGTAGAAACAAGTAACTGCTCAAGGTGTCATGTTGGGCTGAAAAAACCTCCTCTGTCCCTCCATGAATGTTGATAGTGTAATTCTTGCACATGTGTTTAGGAAAAGAATGTTCCTCTGAATTTATTCTGGCAATGATTCTGTATTGAAAAGATGTTCAAGAAAGTCCCTCACCTGCAAAATGGTTATGGAACTTGTCCTGTTGGCATGGAGTGATCTTGCTCATGAAGCTCCTGGCAAACAAGCAGCCCCCTTCCTCTGTAATTATACAAGTATGCAAAACCATCATACCAAACCCCCCAGAAATCTCTGCTGCTTCCCTGATGTCAGCATGAGGTGCCAAGAGCCATAATTAACTTTTGATTGAACTTTGATCAGTCTGAATGGATACAGCCTGTGGGCAGTGCCTGGGCTGGGAGCTCTGCCAAACCGTCAAGTGCTTACAGGGAAGAGAAGCACAACCTGAAGGTTGTTCCTGTCCTCATGTCATCTCCCCAGGTATTTGCTGCCCTCCCTGTTAAAGGCATTAGGCTGAGCTAGTTTTTGACCTTGCCTGGTGTAGTTTCTCTTTCTTTCTTCGTACATTAATAAGAATTTGTTAAAAACCCTGATGACATCCGAGCAAAGTAGATCAAAGAATTGACAAGTCACAGCAGAAAAAGGGAATTCCCTTGCCTCAAAACTGATCCCCACCCAAAACTGTCCTATTCTTCAGAGTTAAATCCAGCAAAGTTTGGGCTCCCATGACATAAATACAGGCTGTGTCAAGAGGGACATAGGCTAGAAATGACTGCTCCTGGTCTTTTGCAGCAACCCAGTAACCTCAGTAAGAAATTGGATTGGAAACCTGGCAGGGAAAAACTGCATCTTGTATTTCTTCTGTTAAACATGGTATATTATTAGTGTTATGCTAATTTAGGTCACCTAAATGGGCTCTGAGTAATTTAGTAAATTTAATTACTTAATAAAAGATTGGATTTGGCAGGGTGTCAGGGAGACAGTTAGAGAGTGATTGACTGATACCCAGGGACACAACACTCTCTAGAGTGGAGAGACCCCATCTTAGGGTTATGATTCCAAAGTAGCTTTGTTAAACAAAGACATGGCTTTTGGCAGTAGACATTCCTGGTTTCAGATTCAAGGTCCCAAGTTCAGCCTCTTCTCTCAGTGATCTTCCCAGGGGTGTTCTGTTACACACTGACAAAGAAGTGCATAAGCTGAATAAATCATTAATTAAAAAACACTTGTTCAGCTCTATGCAGATGCAATGCCTCTCTCCCTTAGGGCAAATGTCTTACTCTCAAATCAATCCAAAGTGCCAGAAGAAGAGGATGATAGTTTCACTTACCAGTAGGCCAGTTCAAGAAGAGTGAATATGGCTAATTAAATATGCGATGCTTAAAAAAACAATCTTGTGTCACTAACTCCTACTTTGAAAAAAATAAAAGCAACATACAAACAAATAAAAGACCCAGTGAGGCAGGAAGGCTATTTTAAATATTCAGAGATGCAACTTGTCTATATTTGTTTTTCATTTGCCTATATAGACACTTTGCCCTTGAAAAATAATTATGACAAATGCAACAACACAGTAAATTTTGTTGTTGTTGTTCATATATGTAATTGCAAAAGCATATGGAAAAGGAAGAGTTAGTTTACTTAATGCAATCTCCCTCTTCAAGTCATCTTGAAGATTCTTCTTTTTGTTTGGCTTTTATACAGGCTTTTATAGACAAAAAGCCAGATATTGTGGCCAAAGCCACACAAGGCAATACAATGTCAGCAGTCAATGTACATCAACTATTCCATTACTGTAAAGTAGTAGCTGGTTTTTATCCTTCAGCTGCTTGTCAACACTTCACTGCTGGGACAGGTTTCTTTTAACCAAATGTAGATGCTTTTATATGTGCTGGCCATCTCAAACTCCCTTTGAACTTATAAAAAAGGAAAGGCCCTTTCAGGACACACATCCTTCCAGTTCCAATTTACTAAACATGTAGGTCTTTATTGCTGAGTCAGAACGTCTACTTCTAAAATCAGTGCACTGTCCCTTCAATATGGGAATATGGCCACCTCCTGCCTGGATCACACCCAGAGAAGTCTCTTCTCTGTTGATTAGGGTGAATGGGAAATAATAGTTATGTCCATAGTGGACTTCCCACACTCCTGTTTTTTTATAATATTTACTGATTAATTGCTGAATTGTTCACCTAAAAGAATTAAGGGCTTGCTCCTGAAGAATTTTGTCCATTTAGCAGAGGAATGTCATACAATTTGCTGAAAAATAAGATAATTTTCTTTACATTCAGAAAATATGTTTGCCTTTTCTATTTTGATTTGGAATTAAAATAGAATTTGGGGTGGCTGCATGAAACACATTCTCTGATTTGTTTGTATTTTAAAATTCTGTGTCTCAGTTTCTGAAATTCCACTTGAATTTTATTTTAGTTCCTCTGTAATGAATTTTTACTGTTCTACTTGAGGTCATGCCATGTCAACAGAAGTTCATATAGCACCAAGACTGAACTGATAACCTTGATGTATTGCCTTCACACAGAACCTTTCTGCCATTAGTATACAGTAATCATAATTACATTTTTAAACTTCAAACTCTACAAGGTGTGCCAATTTAAATAGACTAACATTAAATTTTATTTAATATTACAAGTTTTAAACAGAATTTTGTGAGTGTCTAAAGAGATAGAAGTGTCACATATCAGCAAATTTGAATTCAGGGCTCTGTGCTTTCACTTGTCATTATATTGTACCCAAGAGAGAGGTGAGCAGTTAAGCATTTGACTAATTGAAAACTGTTATTTGATTCTCTTTATGCTTGACTTCTTTCTTTGCTCCTTCTTCTTTCTCCTCTTTGTTCCTGTTTGTTGTGTTTGAAATGGACTGAGGATCTTCACAGAAAGTCACTTAAATGAAATACTCCTGGCTGAGCAATCACTTCTAAAGTCCTTGTTGCCTTCATACAGTGCAATCACTTCATAAAGTCCTTGGTGCCTTCATACCTACCTCCTTTTTCCTGTATAAAATCACAAACTTCAAAGGAATCTTTCATATACAGATCATGACCTACCTACATGGTATTAGTTTGTTGTACTATGATCTAAGACCTTTGAACCTGTAAAATCATTTGAGGGCATGTTGAAGTGAAGTGTGGCTGCCCTGTAGCTTTGGCAATGGCAAATGCACAGCGTTCTGGAAAATACTCAGAGGCATTCAGAAAACAGTAAATTATAAGGAATACCTGTACAAGAGTTGTGGGATGGAAATTTCTAGTTCAATTAACTGTGTGGTTTTATTACACACATTAACTGTTATACACACTCTTCTACGACTACAAGACACACAAAACCCAAACAAATAAACTTCACCTTGAACCTGAATGTTCATGGCAAGCAAGTATGTGCATTGAACTGAGACTGAAAGTACTGAAGTGAAAGAAAAATTTTGTTGCTGTTTAAATTAAATATGAAAAGCAAATTGTCAGTAAAAGATACAGAAAGGGTAAAAAAACCAAAATCTAGCTGGCAGACAGACATATGCCTCGTTTCTAGACAGATGATTCTGCTGTGTCTCATTTTTATATTGGATTCCTGTCTAGACCTCAGACAAGAGGCTTGCTGATTACCCATTTTGGAACAAATTAGGAGATGAAGTTCATTGTGCTACAAAAAAGATTTTATTTGTGGCAATGCAGCTGGCTAAGAGCAAATTAGTCTGAGGCACTATACAGGCCATTCTATCTTCCTAAAATTTCAGTCCATAATAAGTGCTTATTTCCCCAGAAGTTTTCTAATCTTCAGTTTACTCTACAAAGCTAATAAATAATACTTATTTATAATAATAAATATATTTCATATATTTATAATTATAATATTATTATTTTTAAATAATAAATAATAAGGCCTAAATTGGTCATCCAAAAGTTTTTGCCTGGCATCTGAAAGTTTTTTGTCCTTCATGGAATACTATGCAAAACGTTTTAAGTCCACAGATCTTTAGGAACTGAAAAGCAACAAGCCATTCCTTGAAAGACTAGAAGTTTTCTCCCTCTCCAGCTGATAGATTATTGCAAGATTTGTCTGGTGACATTTGTTTTGCAAATTCTAACAGCTTTCTCTGGATTTTTTTTTCACCCACCAGTAATAAGAATGTAATAATATCTGCACATATTTATCCTTAACTGTTGGACAAAAGCCTGAAATCAACAGAAGAGAGACTGGCATACTTCATACAGTCATTCTCACACACATCGCATACCACAACAGACAGAAGAGTGTATTTTTAATGCAGTGACCAGAAATATTCAAAATAATTAACAACGCTTTCTTGTATTCCTCCTAGATATAATTGCTTTTTGTACAAACTCTTCAGCAAATTTAATAGATTGGTTAAGCAACACCTGAACCATGCAAGTGGATGACATATTTCTGGATTCCTCCTCAGCACCAATAATATACAGCTAATGCATCACATTCAGTAAAATGGCTTTAAGTGATAACAGGTGTTTAGCATAATGGAAACTGCTGCTAGTTGGTCAACACATAAATTAATTTTGTTATTTACAGAACCAGATGGTCAATTCTGGAGTACCAGCATGGGTAACATTAATAAGCCTCCTTGCTGCAGAACATGATGTCTCATCTGTAGCTTCACCAGTTTCTAATTCCAGCTACTATGTGAATTGCAAGAGTACCCCTCTGACAGAAAGATTAACTGACTTACTCTGTGCCCAAGAATCCTACACCATATATTATCATGTAAAAGTGGCTAAAGGTCATACAAATGAGCTTCATGACATATTAAGAGAAGTGGTAAGAAACAATAACATTCTGCTTTTTCACTTTTTTTTTTACTCTGTACTGCTTAAAGTGTCAGTATGATTTTATATCATTTTCTATCTGCTTCCTTTCTTTCTTACAGCAATGATTTGGTGTTGTAGAAAATGCAATTTAGCTACAGGGTTCAACTGATAAGCCATTTGATTATAAGACAGAGGGGCTTATTACTATGTAATGTTCAGCTTTTCTTCAAAAGTCCTATTTGAGAAACTCATAGACTGATTCAATCTGTGACTTAGAAAAAAATCCTTTTTCCATCTACAGTCAAAGCTTGTTCAGATGAAGTAAGGCAGATGCACGTGCAGGCAGGATTAAGAAATCCCAGTTGGCTGAACTACCAGAACCAAACCAAAAGGGATGGTGAAGGCCTTCAGCATTACAGCCACATTACTCAGGGCAGCACTCTGTGCCCAGGCTGCCACTTGCAATGTGAGTTGTCCAGAGCAAGCACAGTGCAGCGGGGGCACATCAGAGCCGGAGCACTGCAGCTGTAAAACTCTATATGTATGGGAGCACATACAGCACCCAACAGCAGCTCCTGCCACATCTCCTGGCACTTGAGAATCACAACCAACCTCCCCCTTATCCTCAAATTGTGCTTGGACAAGTCTAAAGGCACCAAACCAGACCACTTCAGGGAAGCAGAGGCATACAGTAGTCCTGCACACACTTACAGCAAGACAGATCTTACAGCAGAAAACACTGAACGGGGCTCCTTTGGATAGCTACCTCCTCACCTGTGATCCCCTCCTTTTGTGCTGCACAGCACTGGCCTGTCTGCCTAGAAGTGGGGTGAAAAAGTGGCACAGAGGCAGGATGAGTGTGCTCACGGTCCCTGCAAAGTGCAGAGAAGATCCTCTCTTCCCATGTGTCCAATGCATTCCTGTTACATGCTTTAAAGTTATAATAATTTATGAACAGTAGAAAGAAATAGTAATTGATAACAATTTTGTGCCCCATGTTTTCACTTAAGTAGATTTCTTTGATAAATATAGACAGAAGGGCAGTCACTGCACACTGCATCTTTGACACTCCTCTGATCCAATTTAACGGACTTAAACTGAAGGAAAACATAGCAAATATAACTATGTATTCAATTCTAATCTATAACTACAAACATACAGATCTTATCTAGAACTTATATCTTCTGTTTCCTTTTCTGCGTGCATCAAGAATGTTTTTTTTCTTCTCCTCTTCACTACTAGGAGATAATGCTTTAAAATGCAAAATGTTAAGTTACTTGCTAAGAATTATCATGTACACATGAACTAGTTTTGGAATTCAAGTTGCGTATCTGGAAGCCTCCTGTCACACTGAATTATTCAAGTAACGAGTAATGTATTAAAACGGGTAAAATCCAGACTGTCCTACTTATTTTTTATAATCCTGTCTATTTTAGAAATATTTTGGTCTGTTAAGGAAATAAAAGCATGCAGCAAGGTGAAGTAACAGACATTCCTATAGATGGCTTAGTTCAGTGGTATCACATACCTCAGTCCTCCACTCACAGCCACAGTGCCTCTAAGTATATTAAACTGTACTCTTCATGTGTTATACAAAGCATTTTTGCTGTTAGCATGCCATGCAATGTGTGAGACATGAAGCAAAATAAGTCACAGAAGGGCATTTTTTTTTCAGGAAATATGTGTGTAACTCCAGACATCTGCAAAGCACTGTGCACTAACTAGGCACTTTGTCTTCACAACTTGGAGTCCATGGGGCATGGCCAGCTTAGAAGAAGAGTAAATCATAGTAAAATATGTAAAATAAATATATTTAAGTCACAGAAACTAAATTAAGGTCCTTAATGCACAAAGGAGTAACACACATCTGCAGGTGAATAAAGGTTATCATTCTGGCTCAAGTGTTTTGACGGAAGCCACAAAAGCCAGGGACAGGGACAGAATTAGGGATCCAGGCTGGCATTTAATGAGGCAGCATTTCTGAGTAGTTTGTTATGGCAGGGTTTTGTTGCTCTGTTAAATATGTTGTGTACTGTATTCCCAATGGATGTTACATAGATCTTGGGGGTGGGGGGGGAAACCTCAGAAGCAAAACAAGGATTTTATCTCCCAGGAAACACCAGACAGAAAGGAAGAGAGCCTTTGATTTGGAAGAGTTCTTTCACGTACCACAGAACTCCCCAAATAGGCCATTAGAAGAATTGAGAAACCTGGGAACTGACTTCATGAAGAGTTTTGAGTTGCACAAAATGTTGATGGTTGCACTCAGCCAGGCAAGCTGTTGGCAACTGCTCAGAGTGTCAAATAACAACTCCAAAATATCTATTTAGAGCCTGAGTCTTTTCAGTGACCCAGTTTGTAGCACAGTTCCTCAGATTATACACACGACTGTTTTTGCTTTATTCCTGCTATTGACATTAAACTGTGCTTACAAACAAGGGCACAGTGATTTAGTAAAACATTCTGAACACAGAGAACCAAATGTACTGCCACTGAACTCTGTAGTATTTGATGGAGACCCAGTTTTGTACAAGTGAATACATGTCCTGAGATGCAGGAACCTTCCTTTACACACTGGTGGAAACCTTTGTCCCCTCACAACAGGCCCAAGAAACCTCTTTTGGTACAGGGCAAAGGCAATTGATTCACAAAGTTCAGTATAAGGAGGAGGATCACTGTTTTTCGGGAGAGTGAGAGGCACATTGTGTGACATCTGCAGGACTGTTTTGTGTCATCCTACTGAAGAAACAGAAATGCAACGAGTGCTGTATGCACAGCACACCTTTTTCCACTGGGTATCTTAATCCCACAAGTGCACCATTGACAGTGGAGAAAATTCTTCCTCCCATTATCAAAATATTTCTGTATATTTGCAGAAAATTGCTACAAATTTACTTCAGTAATGCTGCATGGGTTCCTTAAAAACAGTCCCCGACTTTTGTCCAGCAGCTGGCAATTTGTTTCTATTATTTAATACCAACAGTGATATGCTTGAATAAGACTGTAAAGTAGTTTAATTGAAGCATTAAATAAACAAAGAAAGTTTTTCTCTTCAAATCCAAACAAAACAGAGAATGAAAATTGACAAAGGAGAGGGGGGGGGAAAAACCCTACAGCCAAACAACAAAAAAAACCAATTAACAGACACCAAAACTCTGATAAACCATTCAAGCAAAACAAGCTTATCCCAAATCATAATGACGGCTCATTATAGAAAAATCTAATGCTGCACAAAACACAGAGTTTTCAGTAATTTCAATCATCTTACTTACCTGTAATTCAGTGACAAGAGAACAAAAGGAAGGTGAAACTGCATAATAAATTGGGGAAAGCCTGTGCTGTTCTCCAGCATCTGTAGGAAATGTGCAGTCAAATTTTCCCCAGCTGAAATGCCCAGCTAAGGTGAACAGGCCATGCTCAGAGTTCTGGGCGGTGGAGGGAGGTTGACAGCACCCAGTGAAGGAGAGCTCCCAGGTAGTTCTCAGGTAGCTGTGCCTGCAGCACAGAGCTGAGCTAACGGTCCTGAGCAGACCACACACACGGGCCATGACAGCAAATCTTGCAAAAGAAAGGTTAAGGGCAGTGTAGTAATGTCAGGAGATGGAGCAACAGCTGACTACAGGCAAATCTTAACATGAAGATGGCTTCTAAGCACTCCGCAGGGGTTGGAATAAGTACCTGCATGCAGCAGTGCAGCACAAAGAAGCAAGCTGCCAAAGTGCTTTAGATATTTCCAAAGAAAATTAAGCACTTTTCCCATCATGGCTTCAGGACTGAATGATGTTTAGTGTAAAGACAGGAAGGAAAACAAGCTGCATTCAATTCACTTAGGAGCACATAAAGGCAATAATTGCTTTAAAACTTAAACTGTGTAAATACCATAAATTATGTTTAAGTAATCAGAATACAACATTTATACCATCTCAGTATCTCAGCTGTAGCTATGTACTAAATTCTCTGAGCTGCTTTTAGCAGAGAATTCAGGATCTTCCTTTTCTATCTCAGTAATCAACAATCCAGATAAAACCGTGCATATCCATAAGCTTGTTGAACATACATAAAAATGTGACAGGAGTTCAAGGTCAATTAGAAATGTCTGAATAATATTCCCATGAGAGGTAAATTTTTAAATATTACTATAAAAACATGTAAAACTTTCTCTGTGATATATGAGGAATTTATGTGCTAGTTAACTCCCTGTTTTTCCAGTGTTCAAAGCAGTTTTGCCAACAGCTAATTGTATTAGAAAGAGCAGAGGATGGAAGCCAAGCAGGAAAATATGTGATTGCCACGGACAATGCAAGAGGAAAATTTGAGAGGGGAAGTCTCTGTATGTTTCATAACAATAATCTGCAGTTTTATTACACTTTTCTTTAAGGGATTCAAAGCACTCTATAAGCAAGGTTTCATGCAGTTGCACCTTGGCAGGACACCAAGACCTTCCTGCTTATTCCATTTGTTTTTTTCCAAAAATCCCTTTCTGTCCTTTAAGACTGTCATGTAAATTGGTTAAATAATACCTAGTTGAAACCGACAGTCAAGCACCAAAGTTAATTTTCTCTTCTTGGTCTCTGTGGATACCTCACTATTAAATTATAGCAATATTTCTAAGATAAATCTGATACCTGCACTCTGTGTGCACCGCAAATTTCAACTTCTCAAGGACTTTTAACTGAGAGACCTCCAAGAAGAAGAGCAAGTGAAGTAAAGTAAACCACACCTTCATGCCTTGGTAGGGTGCTGCCCACCTTCTACCCAAAAGTCTATAGATGAGCTAGAACAGGAGACTTATGTTCCAAATTAGTCCTTAATTCTCAGCTGAGGTCTTGGACCTCTGTTCTTGGAAGGATAAAGGCACCTGGACCACAGCATTTACAATCTTCATGTTATTTCTATAATGCACAAGTCATAGGTTTAGAAAGGGCCTTTTCTAAAAACTCCCTCATAACTTTGAACAGAGAATATTTGCAAGCAAGTGTTTAGGAATAAAACTACAACCTTCCAAAGGTTTCTGCATAGCTTCAAAGATTAAGTCTCAGTTCACAAGTCATTTAGGAAGTGAGGACAGGTACTCTGAATTGGTTTCTGTGGATAGTTAAGCTACTGCAGGGTACTAAGGCTTATTAAGTGTGACTGACATGCTACATCAGCAGTTCCCAGAAGTAATGCTGCTTGATCAGTATACCTGAGATTTGACCAATTTGACTTGTTTCACTCAGAGGGTAATTTAATGTACTGATGCTGACTTAATATGCATCACTTTACAGTTCCTACTGAATTTCCTCTTGGAGCAGTTAGCTGCATTAGAATATTGCTATTTCCATACCAGGAGAGCACTACCAGTGCACATATAGCCTGAACATCATTTAAATTTAATGGGGCTTGATTTCTCAGAACTATGTTTTAGAGATATTTAGGCTTCTAAGTATGAGGGTAGTGCCTGAGGTACTTTGGAAAAAACAGTATTACCTATCTGCATCCCAAGACATCTGATTTCCTTGCAAATAGAGACCTACATGAGTTACTTACAGATATGATTATCCAATTAATCCAGGAGTTCTCTAGATGCTGCACAAACAGGTAGCATAAGCAGAACTGCAATCCAGGAAGAGCAATTCAGTAGTCTGTGCAGAAACCACAGAATAACCTTTCTTCCCTTTAACTACTTCACTCTTCAAATCAATACACACTGATCAAAAACTATGATGCTTTAAAATAAATTTTTCTTAGACTGGCAAAATAATTTTAAAGTCTGATCAGAAGGGAAACTCCAATATTATAGTTTTAGGATCTTTATAAGTTTAATTATATTTTACCAAGGCCTATATTTTAGCAAACTGTTGGTGGTAATAATTGATTGGACATGTATACACATTTACTTTCATTCTTATGGCAGGTTTTGTAGCTTTTTGTAATATAAGAACTTTTATCTAATGTTTTGTAATGGTAATGTCTTTTTTATAAATTAATAAGTAGTTTAAAGAAAATAATACTATACACTGTTAAGGGACATGCAGCATTTTCATAAGATACCCAGCAAAATAGGTAGCTAGATAGAATGATTCTTTCACAAGCTGCATTTTGGCCACAAATCTATACTTTGTTCAATATTTTAAATTGGTAGCTTTATTCAGTACCTCTTCTAAAGATAATTACACTACTCAGGATTCATTATAGTTTAAAAAACCCTATAAAGGTACAGCAAATTAAATTTCAGGAGCACTTTTGTTTCTTAATTGATCAAAAGAATTATGGAGCACTGTACAAGTGTAACGGCCACGGGTCTAATGGACAAGCCAGCTCGTCTGGCCTGCAAATGGCAGGAAAGTCACTTCATCAGACAAGCCAGCAGGCTAAATTCTGCTGTCACTACACTGAAATAGATGGTGTTGGGCAACAGTGTTTAAGAGCAATTTGACCCATTGACTATAGTGGAAATTGTGCTAATGCATGTAAAAGAATAAATGTATCTTTCTCAGCTTAAATATAGCAGATTGAGAGCCAGGAATATTATCTCATTTACATTGGCAGGGGCCATTTGAAGTAATGCTATTGTGTTAATGCAAACTGACATTCTTTATGTCTTCCCAGCAATCTATCAGTCTGCTGCTATGTATATCATATATAATGTGTATTGTTTTAGTGAGTCAAAATGATCTTTTTAAATACATAATGTCACGCATCTGTCTTTATTACAGCCAAAACAATGAAAGTCTGCCATCTCACTCTACAATCAAACCTCTATTTTTTATTAAAGACAATTCCATTATTCTGCAGTAAGGGACCTATTACATGCCCTAATTTTGGTGAAATTACTAATGCAGATTGAATTTCCTAGAAGAATTACTGAACTTCTGTACTTTTTGAGATTCTAACTTAATTTATGTGCTTATCATGATAATGTGCTTTATTATTTGTTGCACCAAGCTGATGAATTCTCCCCAGGCAATGTGTAATTATTTGACAGTCCCTATTACAAGAACACTGAAAATTGCTGTTAGACAGTGACTCCTTGTAGTTTACACCATCCCTTTTATATTTCATCTCCTGACTCAGAGCTGTCACTCTGATCTGTCTGTATTAATTCCAGGAAGAAAGTTCTATTAAATTTTCAAATTATCTAATTATAGTGCCGATTTCACATTAAGATATAGGAAACAAAATAAGAAGACTTGGCATTATTTTATCAGTTTAACATTCCTTAGGTATGTGAAGCTACTGTCCCAAATCCAATCCACTCAATGCAGCTTAGTCAAAAGTTTTAGGACATACTCAGTGAAACTGGGTTAAAATTTCTACAGATGAAGAAGCAAAAAGGGAAATGCTATCACTTTTCAGATCAACTTATAAATGTCCCACATTCTTCATTCAAACAAAAGTCAGTACATCTATAAATAAGAAGAGTCCAAAGTATTATTGGCTAAGTATTTTACCACTGATATTTTTCACTTTGTTGCTGTTCTTTTTCAAGTGTTTATATACAGAGATTTAAAATAGCAGAACATTCCAGCTGAAATTAAAAATTTAGTTTTATCTCATAAAAATTCAGAGAAAAGCTTAAAGGTGATAAACAATAACCCAAGAAGAGGACAGAAGAAAAGAAAATCC
The DNA here is from genome assembly GCF_014805655.1 of Passer montanus. Classification (NCBI taxonomy): domain Eukaryota; kingdom Metazoa; phylum Chordata; class Aves; order Passeriformes; family Passeridae; genus Passer; species Passer montanus. Next base: position 27,402 of record NW_024372370.1, read on the forward strand.
CACTTTCCCACATGTATTTAATTTTTAATACTTAGCATTTTCCAATTCTAAATTTGTAAGCCTCAGTTTAAATGTCCTATGCCATCAGTGAGTAAACAGCTTCCTTGACATATGCTGAGCCAGTTAGACACCAACACGTTCCAGCACCTAAGGAATGATAGAAGTCCAGCCCAGTTATGGACCAGTTTCCCTCTTCTAGCTAGCTCAAATGGTCACAGAAATTATGCTGTTTCAGCAGAAGAAACCTATCTTCATCGCCCAGCCACACTTATGCAATGCCGATTTACAGTGCAGTTGGTTTCAAAGCTGCCGTTTCCCAAGCACCGGAAGATCTTTTCTAGGCCCTTTTATTCAAAATTGGAACACTGAACTATAATCGAAACATTTGCTGAGCTAACTGAAATCTTCCACTTAGAGTCAACCTGACATCAAAATGCACTTTGTGCATTTTGTGCTTCATGAATGGTGTAGGTTTAAAGTGCCTAGAGCCCAGAAGAGAGAAGCTGTTTGGCCCTCTGATTGGCTGTATGGAGGAAGTTCTCAGCAGCATGACAGTGCAGAAGCTTTCCACAAATAAAGGCTGCTGCCTGGCCATGAGAGAAACCGTATTTAATCTTTAGCAAAACAGAGTTAATGTGTTCATTACACTGAATTTCCCCTGTTAAGAATTATTCCACTCAGTTTGTGGAAGGCGTAACAGTGAATTAAGCCAAAGCAAAAAAAAATGGGAGTTGTGTTTATTGCATTACAAAGCTTAGAAAAGAACTTCTCACAGGTCACCATGAATATTTAATATCCCATAACCGCTATGGTACTGTGGTTCTAGTTTTATTTTTCTCCAATATAAGAAGATATTTCTTCAGTGTGCACTTGTTGTGCCAGTGTGGAGGAATTTCAGTTTACATTTCAATGATGAGGCACATAAGCAGCAGCAGATGGTATTTGGAACACAGTGAAGATACAAAGATATCTGGGGAGCTGGAAGAGAGGATCTTAGCATTTCAAGCTGCTTTATAAGCCCTCACTGAAGAAAGCATGCACTTCTTCACATGTTTACTTGCTAACATTGTTTTCAGCTACTGTCTCTAAAAGACTAACAATAAAACACGCTCAGAATTCTTCAAAACATTGCAATAAAGCTCAAAAGGAAACCCCAAAGTGTACTTATGTTTTCTATCCTTTATAATTCCCTCGTCTATGCACACTGATTAACTGAAAAGAGTATTATATGAATTTGGCAAATGTGGAACTGAGTTGCAAAGGGGCAGGGGAACCCCAATGGAACCTTTTAATACTGCTAAAAATTCAGCAGAAGTCTCCAGGCTTAAGCTGTAACACATTACCTGTGATGTTGCCTGTAGGAAAAATCAATAAAAGGTACTTGAATGAGGAGAAAAAACAGGAAACAAGCAGTAAGGAAGATCTGGTGGGAGTTTAGCTGGTTATCTTTAGAATGTGGTACCAGACAAGATTATTAGGATCTGGGACAAGTGAAGAGATCCCAAGTCCAAAGCAAACCACATGGATAGGTGATTGGAATCCTGGATTGCTACTGAAAGCTCTGTTCTCTTAGGAACTAAGTGCTGGTGACACTAGTCTCATGTTACGTCACCCAAGTGCAGAGATGGAGATCATGCAGGTAGAGAAAGATGTAGCTCAGGTTGTGAATGCAAACAGGTGGCAGATAACTGGAGTGGAGGTGGGTGTGACATGGTGTCTCAGACTGAACTTCTGAATATTCATGCAGAAATCTGCTACTCCCTCTATTACCTATCATAAAACCTGTAATGAACCAAAGTAGCACATGTTGAATCCTCTAGCTGGTAAAGAGACAAGGAACCAAAATTAAAAATTAGAAGGCTGATCATGCTTCCCCATACATAATATTCCAGTTGGGGAAACAGAGGATTCTGGGGACTAAAAAGAAAGTCTTGACTGAAGGAAGTGTCCTAGCAGTGGGCAAATTTCCTGGAGGCTGGAGCTGCATGGAGAAAAAAGGCAGGGACCCAGAGCACTTGGCTCCCAGACCAGGCTGGGTTGTGAAGAGCAACAGCACATGAGGAGTCAACCCAACTTTCTGACCAGAATTCTCAGACTACCAGTGACCTCCCTGACTAAAAGGGATGGAAAGATCTAATGGTCAGAGCTCTGATACAAGGGAGCAGGAGATGTGTAAATCTCTCATCTCACTTCTTAAATAGACCTTAGAAGCCAGATGCAGTCTGGGTTATCATTTGCACTGTCTTACTGTGGCACTGGAGTCTTGGAAGTACTGTCAGGTCCCATCTAGGCATAGCTGTGGTAAATTCAGCAAAGGAAGTCCATTTTTTAATTTTTCTGCAGATTTAAACTAATAAGAGTTCATGAAGTTCTCAGTCCAGAGAAGTTTAGGTATGTGGGTACATAAATTTAGGAGGTTTTGCATATGATTTTTTTTTTTTGCCTTATACTTTTCAATTCCAAGTTCAGTTTCACATGCACTCTCCACAGTTTCATTGAATGACAAAGATTCATTAAGAGATCATATGGTTTGTGAGACTCTCCACTACAAAAAGCATCTGAAAAGAAGAAGTTTACTTGACTTTCCACATGTAAAAAAGAAATAATTCCCTCTGCCTGGACCTGGGATAAAACAGGCTGATTATTTTACTTTTGTTATTCTTACTCTGGAGCAGGAATTATGTGACAGATTATTTTTAAATGCTAGTTTATTTTACATTTTCATTGAATAAACAAGAACACACTAATTGTGATTAGTGATAGACAAGGATTGCCTGGAGGAAAGCTTGGATTCAATGAGAAAGGTTTTACATTTTTTTTTATTCTTGTAATGAAATCAAAACATGGAGGAAGAATTTTAGCTGAGTAATGGGCTGCATATTTGTAAAAACTCTTTATTCAAATTGATGAGGCAAACAGGATTTTGCTTTAATCCACATAGAGTGATCAGAGCAGTTAACCTTCCTATAGTACTGCTGCTAACATAATTCAAAATAAAGACTCTGACAGAAGGAAATTGTTTTACCATCCCCTTTGCATGCAGTGCTTAGGGGAGGTTCCACACCTGCCGTTGCAGAGACAACTGATCTGCTAGAGAAACACCTAAAGAGATATTGTTAATAGCTAGTTTACATTTAAAGAAAGAAATATGCACCACTAACCTGTTAAAAACACTGAGCTGTTCAGTGTGGAACTGCTGAGTGATTAGTTAAATATCTTGGGATATACGTGGGAAACTATGAGAGGAGTAGGACAAATATTTGGGGGAGCTGGAGCCAAATGACCTCCCTGTTTGTCAGCAGCAATCTGAAGGCTTTTTCAAGAACATAGGCAGTGAACAGAGATCAATTTTTAAGGAACAGAATTTTAGCAGCATTTTCTTTTACATCATATAATTTGTTTATGTTATTTTAGCACCTAGGAAATAACCAAGATGAGGATCCCAATGCCAACTACACGAACATTTGGAGAAACAGATGGAGCAGATGAACATTTATCACTTGTTTAACAGTTAATGCACTGCAATACTCCAGTCATTGGGATTGCTCAGTAATTCCTCAACAACCATCATGTGGTTAACTCCTGATAGGATCTGACTTCTTAATGGCACCCTCTGAGGTCCCTCAGCCTCTGGAGGAATAAAAGCATACAAAAATTCCACCTTTGCGTTTCAATGCATAATTTCCGTGACTGTCTAGAACACTGAAAATCTGATCATACTATTTTTTATAGCTACATGCTTGCAGCAAAACTGATGCTATAAACAGATAAACCTACAGTTTAGATAGTGAATTTTTTATTAAATCAGAATTTTATTAAAACGTGTTGCCTGCACAAACAAGATTGCAAAATAGCAGATGTTATTTCCATAATTTTGGGGGTTTAAGCATGAATTGAATTTTTATTTTGAATTTTTACATTATTAGTCAGTGAAATATAAGCATTTTAATCACAAGTTTTTCTGATGTCCTTCTATTATTTTACAAGTAACAGGTGATATGCAGATGTATTAAAACTGCTGAGTTTACAATACAGATGTAAACAATATTTAGATGAATTAATGCATAGTCTAGTGCTAATTAAATCAAGAGGGTTAGAAGAAGAATTAATTAAGCCATTTCAAGTTCTGTTCAAATTTGCATTTCACATACAGAATTAAGGTGACTTTTTCCATTTCATTCTACACCATAGGTCTATAAAATTCACAGTTATCTATATTTATATTTTTATTAATTTTTTTTATTTAAAAGAGTATGAGAAAATACTTCTGTTCCAGCATAGTCCAAATTCATTCAGGAAATATTTCTCTCTTTACTGTTACAAGCAAGGAAGAGAGGTTTCCACAGGATGTATATCCAGATACCTGCACTCCCTTTCTGTTCCCCAAACAAGGATTCATATTCTGTCTAAGGATGCTTAAATAAGAAGACAAAATCTGGACGGTACCCAAAGTCTTCAACAGAGAAAGGAAAGTAGAAGCATCTTAATGAAAATTCGACTCAATTCAAACTTCTACGTGTATATTGCTAATATTCATTTCAGACCTCTTCAAATTACTTTGAAAGCCTGAAATTTCTCATCACCTTGATATTTTCATTATGCTTTATTCTTCTGAATGCTTAAACAGTCAGGAAAAAATAAATGTAGTACACAATAAAGGCATATATACATATACAGGTACATAGCTGGGCCAAAACTGTAACATACAGAGTGGATGTTGTGGTTTTTTGGTGCAGGTCTCCAACCAAATCCTACCCAGGAGTTTAAAAAATACTAGTCTTAGAGCTTTATAAGAATAAAATCTAACAATTTTTGATATTAATATTTTAAACATTAATGTGCAATCTTAAATGTGAGAATAATAATCAAGGAAACACACTCCTTCATATATATCAAGTATATATCAAGAGTCAGTGAATTTTATCTGCTGGCTGGACATGACAGACATTTCCTGATAGGAAGTGGAACAGATTTATTTCCTTCTAACCTAGCAAACTTATTTTACCTTAAATATATATTTTTTTCAATTATTTTTTTCTTTTATTAATGGCAACATTCTATGACTTTATCTGTGTAGTACTCATAATAATACTTTTTAATACTAAAGCAGACAATGGAGCAAGACCTAATGAGGGTCAGATCCCACCCCTTTAAAACACTGTGAAAATCTAATTCTATGCATAACAGCTCATGGCAACACTTGTCACAGAGCAGGTTATAGAAGTGAGAAGGAAGTCACTCCCCCACAAAAAAGAACTGAGGCTGTTTCATTCAGCATCCAAGCCATTAGTCTTATCTTCCTGTTCATACAGTTCTTGATGTATTGACAAACAGTGGTCATATATTTATGTGAACTATAAGGAAAAAAATATGCAAATGTTGCCTACAGAAATGGTACATTACCTTCCCAGACATAGAAAAAATCCCTGAAGAAGCAATGGTTCTTCATTTGCCAACATGGGAATTGCCTGTACCTCTCCTGCCTTAATCCTATCAACTCAATAGAAAATCAGAAGCAGCAAGGGCCTGTTACACAGAAAGAGAAGGTTAAATATCCTTGAATAATAGAGAACTCAACAGTCTCAATTTAGTCTTGAAGAAGTGGTCAAAACTTAAAATAATGCGAATCTTCCAGACTCAGCTCCTCTTCTGATGCACCCAAGGCAGCTAACAGGACTGAGCATGCAGCCACTTGCTAGCAGTAGTCATACAGCTGACAGGCAGTGACCATTGAAGCAAAAAGAAAGGTTTCTAGCTTGCATTTTGAAATCAGCAGATTAAGCCCATTTTCCCAGCCCTGCCTGTACAAAAACCGTCATCTTTCTCTCATGTGTTTTGGATATTTAACTTCTCTTCTCTTCCACCTAACCTTGACTTGTATCAAACATCATTTCAATGTCATTAGCTAACACTAGATTATCCCATCCCTACAGTCTGGTAATCTTTAAATAAAACAGGCTACTGGAATAATGTCACAGTAACAGGCATATTAATACATGCACTCCAGAGAAGTGGCCTGTACTTTCATTTAATCCCCTAGGATGCTCTGAGAGGTGATATTGCAGGGATCAGAAAGACTTGTCTTCCAGGGACCTGCATTAGTCAGAGAACAGCTCTGACATACGGCAGTAGAGATCATGCTTTGGAGCCAAGGGAATTTTTAACATTTCTTCTTTGATGATTCAGAGAGGCTTGGTTGGCATATAATTGGATCCCATCAGCACATAATCTACCAGTGAGAATAATTGCATGCCTGTGCTCAAATCATCAGCTTTCCAACTTCTTTGCCAGATAATCTCCTCAGTCTGGCTGAACTAAGTAGCAACATTAAAAACACCAAAGGTTAATTAAGCTTTCCAGAAATCCACATGTTGCTGCTTTGATAGCAACCTTTGGAAATGTTACCACATAATCTTATGCATTTTCATATCAACATGTTTTATAGTAGGATCTGGTTTCAATATTTATTGTAGCAGAATATGGATTTCATTACACTATAAGACTTCATAAGGTAAAAAAAAAAAAAAAAAATCAGAAGAAAGATTTTTTTATTAAAAATACTTTTTTTAGTCCAGGTCTGAACACCGAAGTTTTCACTCTGCTGTTGTCTGTACTCAAGACCTGACCAGAAATACTCAAGTCAAGAACTTGCAAATGTCTCAATTCTATGCTAATCTGGATGAAAAACCTTGGAGTAGGGATTGCCCAAATGGTGTTCTCAGTGCTCCTCAGAGCTAAGGTTAGAGACCCCCTTTGTGGATCAAAACTGCTATCACTTATAGAAGGACAGTGGAACCAAGAGACAACACTTCTCCACCAAACAAAAAAATTGAGTCATCATGAGTTCTGGCTGAAAAATCACTTTGCAAAGTGAATGTAAAGTCTTTTCATTCTTTGCATTCTGTTTAACCATATATTCCATAGCTGAAGCTCTGTCCAAGTTTGGTATACATATTTACTTATTTTCATGTAATTTTCTTATTTCATACACTCCTTTGGTAGTAGAAAAGAAAACAGATTACTTCACATAGAACCCACTTTTAAGTAAAACGTTTAAAAACGACATACTTTTAATTACAATTCCACTTTTGCAATCTACTATATATAACTGTATTTAAGGGAGGAAGTAGATGATCTTTCAAGGTCCCTTTCAAGCATGGCTATTCTATGCTTCTATGAATTAAAATTTCTGTAGAAATGCAGATGTCTCACATATTAAATATTCAATGATCAAAATATTTATCTTCTTCTTTTTTAGGTTTTTTTTTTCAAAAATTGATTGCATCACCTAGACTTTATTCACCATATTTACAACAAGCAATAAAAGCAAAATATATTTGTATAACACTTATTTAGTGGCAAAAATTCAGATGAAAGAAACAATGATAACTTTCCACTTATCAAAACTGACAAACAGCAAATCTGTCATTAATCATAACTCTTCAAGAGCACAGGTTTACTTTCTCCAAGCATGACTTTAACACAACCAAGTTCAGCCATTAAAATTGGAAGAAATCCCATGGAAAAAAAATATGCACAGCTAAATATGCTGATAGTAAAAACATACAGTTCCTGGGCAAAACATTATTACAGACTTCTTTAATGAGCTGCTGAAATATAAATAATTATTAGAAAATGTTTTCATCACTTCAAATATGATTCATTTTAGCTCTTGATATTTAATCAAGACTGTGATGATAAAAGCACTATTTCTTACAAGCCAACACAATAGAATTTGAGATTTAAAAGTGGAATTACATTGAAATCTACATTTCAATTAACTGTTTATTCCTCTCACAGGCCTTGAATTTGCAAGCAGTTGTAAGAGTACCCCTGTTCACCTATGCAAAAGCAGTTTTGTAGATATGCAAGCCCTTGCAGAACAATAATCTTGCTGTACTTGGTAGATTTTTCTTCTCAATAGTTTTCTTCTCTTAACTTATAAAAGTACAGGGTGCCTGAAGCATGTGTATTTCAAGGTTGAGCTCAGAAATATTAGTTTAACAAAACCAAAGTTTTTTCAATTTATATATACTTCAGAAAGTAACAAAAACTCTTAAAATTAAAAATGGAATCTTTTTATTCAAAACCTTGCAAAGAATTTACGTTTCTCTTAAATCTATAAAACCAGAGACATATTTCATTCTCTCCATTCTTTTGCTGTTTGAATTTGCTTCTTCTTGGTTTTAGTTCACCCAGCAAAATGTTCTTTTTATGAGAGGGAAACTTCTCTTAGCTTCTCAAATAATATCTAGGTTTGAGTAGAGGAGAGCTATTTCCATTGATTTTGTATGTACAGTGAGTTACAATATTGGACTGACTGTCAGCACAGATTTACTTCTGCTGTGAAATACAGACTAAAACTGCTTAAGACCCAAGTACCTCATATTCTCTTCATCCCACAATTCTGTAAAGGCAAGGAGGAGACAGAAGGATATCACAGCTAATATTTAGTCCAAAGAAATATTGCAAGGGTTTTTTTATTGTAGGTTCTAAAAGTATATTTTAATTATAAGCATATGTTAAAATCCTCAAAGAGTTCTGCCATGACTTTGGTGTTTATACCTTTTGCAGCATGTAGCAGTCTTGTGTATCTGGTATGTGTTTTTGTAACAAGAAAAATCAACCACAGCACCATGGCTTTACTCTGCAAGAGCACCAGTTCTACCTCTTACTCCTACAGCTGGGAACAGCAAGATATTAAGAGCAATCTCTTGAATTTCTAGTTCCTTATTCTCTTACACTTCATAAACCATGAAACAATACATTTTATACTAGATCTTTCAGGCTTTTTTGTTCTCAACCTCACATTGAAATAGAGATAAATTAAAAAACAGAATATACAGTTTTAACTCTTAATTTCCATTTTATTTGTTTGACATTTGTGACTGGCCTTTTAATACAAACACTCTTTGGATTATCAATGAGTAGAGTCACCTTTATTAAGCATCCATAGCCATTCTGTTTCATCATGGTTTTCAGACTTCATAAGAAGCAAGAAAAAATTATGCTTCCAGCCAACAAAATTGTTGATGGGAAAGAGCTATGTTAATGTATAATATTCAAATACTTCCACAGACCTTCAAAACTGTTTTTCATGAAAATGCTATAATTTCTGAATTAGAAATAGAGAATTAGGGACTAAATGTTCTCCTAAATTGTTTCTGTTCAGAAAGAAAAAACTTCAGCTTATTCACATGGATTCTGAAGATCACTTTTAACAACTGCCTTTAGGCAAAATAAAGTCAAAAATTTAAGAGTAAAGTGCATAAGGCCCATTTTTGCCTAAGACTTATAAACAGCTTCAGTGATTCTGTTTCTTCAATGAGAACTGAAAAACTCAATTAGGTCATTGGAGCAGTAGGATGACCACTTGCTTAGTACGTAAGACCTTCTTTCCACATAATATTTGCTACTCTGCAAGAACATTTAATTTCCCTGATAATCACTCATTAAACATGTCCTGATAATAATAATTTATGAGGTTTGTTATATAACTCACCTTGAAGGATTACAAGAAGTGAAAATCACATGAGATTTTATGCTGCAGTGACCACTGAGAGAAATTTGTAACATCTGGGCTGTCTTGCATCCTCACTTCTTAATTCTTTTAACAGGCTGCTAACATAAGACCCATATGCCTGTGAGCATGCTTCACATCTGTAATTGATGTCCTGCTGTCTACTGGAACACTCTTCTGTAGCCATAAGATATTAAGATAAATGCTGCACTGATCTCTAGGAGAAAAAAATAAAAGTCAAAAGTCTGTAATTTCTTCAGCAGCAAGAAAGCAGTTAAAATTACTATGCAGTAGTACAGACAAGGTTTAGTTTGAACACAATTTTTCCATTTAGATAGGAAAGAGAGCCATTAAAAACACATCAGAAGTTGTGATTAAAACCTTAAGAACAACATAAAAGTTAGGTAAGATATAATTAAGAAATTTTCCCAAATCTTTGGGGTTTTGTGTATGGAAAACTGTACATTTTCCATGTGTCTGCCAGTCTCATTAACACTGAACTTTCCAATAACAAAGTAAACTGTAACCAAAATTGACTTCAAAGGGTCCAAACTCTTGGCCTTCCACCACGGTCAAAAACAGATCCTATGGTGAGAGGATAGAATTTGCACATGGAGTTTTCTCTCATTATGAGCACAAAAAACAGTGGCACAAAAAGAACCCATTTTTACAGGTATGGTTTGGAACTCCTTGTCTTTATTTCCTAGAAAATGATTGTCACAATTATTAAATTAAAATTCAATGTTAATTTTCATACAAATATACTATCATATGAGATGTGTGAATAGCAGAGTTTGGTTTTTGGTTTTTTTTGTTGGTTTGTTTTTTTTTTTTTAAATTGTGGAAACCACTTTGTGTATATTATATTCCCTGTTCTTCCCCTGCAGGTACATCAAGAAACATTTACAGGTCTCTAGCTGTGCATGAGTCAGTAGTAAAATAAAAAGCATAAATGTAAATAGAGTGTACAGGCAAACTTATTAAAAGCGTATGTGAACAGCACTGAACTTCAGTTAGGTCAAGAGCTGACAGGGAACCCAGTTGCTTTATTTTACAAATTATCTTACAAAATTAATCTTAAAAATATATTAAACTTGAATTCTGAACCCATTTCTATGAGAACCAAAGAGCATCAGGAGAAATCTGCTTTTTAACAGCCACACAATTTCATGGACAGAGTTTACAAACACTTTCATCCACAACAGTACAAAATGACAAAACAAATCACTGCCTTTCTGCATGTGCATCTTCCTGTTTTCTCCGGCACCGCTAATGAAAGCCTAATGGAAGCTATTAAGCCTTTTTAAAGCCATAAAAGCCATTAAGCCCCAAACATTACAGATAGGATACTCTAACACACTCATCTAAAAATGAATGTTAAATATGTTTTAATCAAATAATGTCAAGGTCTATCCATCTAATTTTACATATCCAACCTTGGAGCCTGTTTTAGTATATGGAAGTCTCAGGCTTTTAAAGAGCCCTCTTAAAATTTTGGCAGCCTGTGACTTGGAGTCATTCCATCCAACTCCAGACACCCAAGTGATGCACCAAAGTTGGAAATACAGTTATTTTAAGTTCTCTCTAGCATCCATGGTGTAAGTGGGTTTCTTCCAGATGTCCATTCAGATCTTCTATGCCCTGGATATTTTGTCTTTGTCTTGCCTACTTTAAAGAAAATATTAGTAATTTAAGAGACCTTTATGATCGCAGCAGCACGGGAGGTCCATTTATTTTATTTAAAGAGTCAACATTCTGGAAATTTTTATTTCACTGAGCACTTTTGAAATTAATTATGTCCTCAGATTGAGACAAGACAGAGTCACTAAACCTGGATGGTTATTGGTTATAAGAAAACACAGTCCACTAATAGAAAGATAAGGATAAGTGTAAGCATAAGAATGAGAGAACGGTAAGTCCACATAACTTTGCCCATAGGTAGGGCACTTGGAGCAGCAGCATTTTCCCCAGGAGCAGGAGAAAGAAGCCAGGCAGTACATCCAGGGCTTTGAAACCACAGAGGTTATGGACATATCAACACAGAAGTAAAGCTTGAGGCAAAAAGCCTGAAGCAAATCACACTGTGACAGCTGCATGCAGACTGCACCTTGTGCTTCTGAGAGCATGAGAGAACATGCTGTGAATCAAGAGGAAGGGTACTTTCAAGCATGACAAATATAGATGCCATTTGTTCAGGAGTCTGTTGGCTACTGCTGCAGCAAGATTAAATTTCTGCTGGAGGTGCCCCCATCTCTTTAAAACACAAACAGCTAAACTTGCTGGGGATTAATTTTGATGTGTGTGTATATCTATTTAAAGGCTTGACAGGTAGGTCAAGAAGCCCAAAGGCAGGTAGTTCAGGCACAAAAGAAGGAGGGAGATGTGCTTTACTGGCCAAGAAATCCCGTTTAATTCTGCAGGTAGAGGCTGGGGCAAACAGCACAAGCTGCAAGACTCAGAAGTCATCTATAAGAGAGAAAATTGAAACCACTCCAAAATGAAAAATGAAAAGAAAAAAAAAAAGCATAAGGGTATTTTTAAGCCTTTAAAAGCATGAGAGAAAGCACTCAGTAAGAACCACTATAGCAAAGTGCTTGTGAGGCTGAGGCTCTTGGAAATGAGACACTTAGCCTACCAGGGTCTCTGAGAAGGCAGAATTGAACCTGAAGCAAAGGCTTTCAGATGGCAGGCACCATTTCTGTAGCATGTAATGCTCAAATTCTCCATGCCCAAGTGGTCACAGCTGCCTGAAGCACCTGAGAAAAGGGAAAGCTAATGCAGACACCTGATTAGGTTAGAAATGAGTATGTCCTCCAGGGTGCATATGAAAACTAACAAAATCTGAATGTATGTGATCTAATTATGAGGACACAGAAAACAAGTGGAGAGACAAATAAAATTCAACAGACAGTGGGTGATCCAAAACTAAAGATGAATGACTTCTCTTCCTTAAAGTTACAAAATTCAAGCATAAAAATACAGCTTTATGAGCACAAATCCTCCCTGTGGTTTAAAAGTTTCTGTAGCCTTCCACAATCTTATAACTATAGAACTTTTCTAAAAGTGGAATCACATAGAAACATTAAGCATACTTATATTTGTACGTATTTTGAAAGGTCTTAATTGTTTTATCAAGTTAACCTCTAAAAGTGCTTGAAGGAGTTTGATCAAACTTAAAAAACAACTTTTAGACAGGACAGAATATGAAGGAGAAAAAGCAAGTTCACATAGCTATCATTTAAGGCAATTATTCTACCTGGAAAATCTCTTTGAAAAGAGGGCACTTAAGTAACCATAACAATCCACACTCCACAGAAAAAAAAACTCTCTAAAATTCTGAGATAAGATAAACAACCTTTAAAATCTTTTATGGTAGGACAGTTATTAGGATAAATAGGGTCAAGTTGCCTCTTATAAGCTCTCTGTTTAGCAATGCTTCTGCATCAGTAAGAGGGAAAATATCTGCAAGATATCACTCAAACAGCTTGTTACAGAAAGCTTGCCTCTGGTCCACACCAAATACTGGAGTCAAATGAAGCCAGCAAGACATTAATAAAAAAATAAATATTAATACTGTAACATAATGAGCTCATAATTCATTCTTCTATACTTACTGTTAAGAATGTAGATTGTGATTAATTAGTTTGCCTTAATCTAGCAGTTACAATGATTCATAGAATTTCCAGTATAAAAATCATGTTTCATGCAAATCTATGTCAATTATATAAAATTACATCGTTTGCTAATTTAATTAAATAAAATCTAGGAACAATTATGCAACTGCCTTCAGCAAGTGACTAAAAAAAGTTATATATGAACTTGGAATGAATGAGCTACAATCAAACATGAAACATCTTTTAGATTCAGTATTCAAGCACTGTCTTCCTCTGTAAACAAACCTTTCCAAACTTAAATCTGGAAGACTTATGAGGGAGTCACGGAACAGAGAAACAAAAATCCTATAAGTGTATTTTGAGCAAGAACAGAATGGGTTACATCTTCCTTTCTTTCTTTTTCTCTTTTTTCTCTACTAATATTTACAGTCCTTTTGTACTCACAATTTAGTTTAAAATATATTAACCTTATTAGTTAGTTCTCCCACCTCAAACTCCCAAGCATTAATGTGTTATTTTCCTTCTAGGGAGAGGGTTCCCCATAACCAAGAAAAATGTTGAAAAGACACTGGACAAAACCTGTTTGATGCAAAATAGATCAAAGGTACCATTCCTACATTTACAAAGTCCATTGTAAAAGCAGGGATAACTGGTCCTGTCTTCCTGGATGCACCCTGAGCTAAAAGATAACACTTAGGTAATAAAAAGAGACTAAACAAATAGGATTTGACAAAATTCCATTTTGGGATGCAGTAGCTGACAGGTTCCTATAGATATAGAGCTTCTGCTGGGGTAACCACCCCACCCAGGCCCCCTGAAACAAAGAAGCAAAGAGTTGCTTCTCCCCCCAGCTGCCATCTCAGCCTCTCTGCCTCTCTCCCTCTGGAGCCAGGTATTCAGCAAGGCACCATGGGTGATAAATTTCCAGTGAAGTCCTGGACTCTCTCTTTTATCATAGTTAGGTTAATCTACAAGCCATATATGACAAAACGAACAAAAACAGTCATAGCAGTTAACGTGATAAATCACTGTTAAAATCAGCAGGCCACTGGTAGTGGCCCTCCCAGTCCTGCACTGGTAATGGGTCAGAATCTTGTCTCTGGAATGCAGCTAATGAACGTGATTAATGGCAGAAGGGTGTGACATACCAGGCATTCATTTTTCCTTAACTTTACAGTGTTAAGCAGTTTTACTCGCATCCTCAAAATGATAGATTCACCTAATCACTAGTAGTAGAAGTCCCATTAAGTTCTCATTAAACTTCTATATCCTGTGTATAACCTTGAACAATGCATTAGACACTAATGAGTGTATTCTCCTTTCACTGTGCACTCCAGAGGCATGAGTGTGGTGTAAATACCCGCACAGAGATTGTTGGAGTCAGTTTTCTCTGCAAGACTCAGAATAATTTCTTTGACTAGTAGAAGGGACAGTCTTAATTCTAGCTGTACAGACAGCCTGTGTGTATTTATTTGCATTGCACTTGAGCCCTAAAGGCAGGCCAGGACCTCACTATATTACATGTTGTACAAACACACACAGAGGACACCAGAGCTAAGCATGAGCTAAAAATAGCAACACTACAATACTCAGACTCCAGCTCTATTGTTCTTTTATTGATGGGCTAAGTGAAAAATTGAAAGATGGCATGGGGCTGTTTTTTATACTACTTTTCTTAAAATTACTTATACCTCTGTTAAGGCTATAATTAGTTATATGGTGCAATTTCAAGCAGCAATACACCAGCAGGCAAATAAAAATAAGTATTTTGCAAGCTGTTTCTCATCAAAAAATGATAGTTTTAATGTTATGAAGCATCAGGAATGACTGAGAAATCCCAGTGCTGTCCAAAATAATGAGGTCAAGCTGGTAGGATGGCGATTTCAGCAGTGATCTGGTGCGTTATGTGCTCAAGAGCTCATAGAAAACCTTATGGGTTACATTAAGTCAGTAAGTTGGGTTTCATTGAGCTACAGTGCTTGGGAAAGCATTAATAACAGCTTTCCTGTTTTATTCAATGAAGATTTTCATTTTCATATAGACTGAAAGACTGGATTTACTTTATTTTCTTTTTTGAAAATTTATACCCAAGTTTAAAAAACAACAATAAAGGAGTAACTTGTGTTCACATGTATCACCTAAATCAGTTAAACAAAGCATTAAGTATATTCTTAGATCAAAATGTATTCTGTTTAGAGAGGTAGTTTGAAATCTAATCACAGACTAGCAGCCTGCATTCACTTCAGTCAGTCCAGAGAGGCATTCACATCTCATGGTGGTTCATATCATACACTGAGTAACCTTTCTCTTTCCAGGGGATAAAGGCGAGTTTAGTGCAACAGGTAAGAAGAAAATTGGAAAACTGCTTCAACATAAGTCTGGAAAGGTCTGGAAAGCAGTTGGAGGAGGATCACAAAATTTCGGGTGTTTAAACTAAATGGTGCTAATTAGGAAGTTGCTATTTTTCATCCACATTTACAATATCTTCATCTGGGATATGAGAACTAGTTGTATTTCTCTTCTAGCAGTAGAAGTCAGAGCTTTAGAAAGTAAGAGTGACTTCTACAAATAATTGCCAGTTGAAATATTTTGAGTACTTTCAAAAAGACATTTATCATTGCAAGACAAAAGCTATATATAGAATATGGAACAGCAAAAGAAATTACTGTCAAAGCCAAAAGCCCCACCACAGAGTTAATCAAGTGAAAAAAAGAGCAATATCATATGGGAATATATCACTATCTGCATTATATATATATATATCTATATCACTATCTGCATTTTTTCCTGAAATACCATTATTCCATTTTGTCTTGAGACCTTAACTTCTTAAAGATTCCTTCCTTCCTTCCTTCCTTCCTTCCTTCCTTCCTTCCTTCCTTCCTTCCTTCGATCTCCAAAAAGCCCTTCTGTGACTCTTCAGCCACATTTATGTCTCTGAAAGATGATTCTTGCACATCAGAGATAACAGAAGCCTATTACTTTTTCAAACTTAAGGAGATAATATATTGTCTATACAACACATTTTAATGTAACTTACCTGATTTTTACAGTGGACCATGTGTGCATTTTGGCAACAAAGATTTACGATAATAACTTTCAATTTAATACAGCTATCCCATAAGATGACCTTCATTGAGCTAATAGAGAGTACGGGTAATTTTGGTTTGCATAATTCAGTTTGTGATTCAGGTTAAGAATGGAGCCTTTGCATGTTTTATATTGTTCTAAATCTTCTGCTTTTCTACCTTTACTGTAATATATTTCTACTTCCACCACATATTCAATGTGATACTTTACGTTACGTACAATTCTGAAAAAAAAAATACTAATACTTTCAGGCTGAGTATTAAATGGGTTTGGTATTTTACATAGACCTACAGTATTTCTTGGACAGCTTTTCATTTATCTTCAGCATTGTTAGAGAAATGTTTGTTTGCACTCATCCACAGTTTATTGGAGAAATTGTATTACTCTGCTTCTGTGAATAATGTTGCCCAGCTTTGAACATGCTTTATTATGTGCAGATAGATTCTGTGGACTTTAACTGTCTGAGTGCATAATATATATATATATATACACACAGACACACACATATACTTCACATGAATTAATTAATTCTAGAGCTAACTTAACCAAGACCACAGGCTGATTATGTTCAAGTGAGTCTTATCAGTTCTTTTGCTAAGCTTTGCCATTCCCCAGATGCTGGGCTGTAGTATGGAGTAGCCTACAAAACCAGAGAGCAGCTACAGACAAAAGTGATGCTGATTCTTTTCTCCACCAAAAAAATATAGTTAATATAATTATTGGTTTAAAAAATTACCTTGTATTTATTTAAGTTCTTACTTACTTTTACATAAGTAAGATAAGTTAAAGTTATGAACTCTATCCCAGAGAAGTTCTATTACAAAGGTCTTTGCTGGGTGCAAGTTATGCCCACATTCATCCCAGGCCTCATTTTGATAAGCTGTAATCAGTGCAGATAGAACACCAGTAACAAAGCCACAGATCTCTAGCCTAAGTTATCTAGAAGAAGACCTTCCTTTCCTTAGGGGTTTACCATCTGAATCCACTGGCTGGAATGAGCAGTCTGATATGATGGGTGTGGTAACTGCAAAAAGAAGTGGTTAAATCCTCGCTGTCAACCATCTCCTAAAATTGCTCACTTTGCTTTCAGTAGCTGAGAGTCCCTTCTGTTATGCTGTTCTGGCTCACAAAGAGGAGAGCTGGAAAACATGAATAACAATAGTCTGTTTCTGTGCCTCAGTCGGCCTGCACAAAGCATCTGTTCTACTTTAATATACTATAACCACAGAAATGAAAAGGTGTGAATAATACATATTAATTGTGATTTGAAGTGGAAAATTAAAATAAGATGAGATACATTTAACAAGGATGATTTCTCTCATATGCACTTTCCTTCAGATTACATACTACTCTGCAACAAAGTCACAAAAGACAAAATATTTTATTAATGGACTGCTTAGATACCTCTAGGACAGACAACTCATCCCTGCAATGTTAATCTCCTTTGTTTTGATAGCAGTGTTACTTATTTTAATATTCAAGCATAAGTACCATTTCAGGCATTATTTTAAAGCTATTTAAATAACTATTTTAAGAGAGCTAGAGACTAGAGACATAGATAGGAACATTTGATTTCAGGTCTTATCCTACTCCAGCACATCAGGCAGCAGAGTCAAGGAGACAGCAGCTGTGGCTTTTCAAGAGTGTTCTCTTTCTTAACTCTGTCACAGAGAGATCTCAGGAGCAAATAAACCCTTTTTCAGGCAAAAGCACTCTCTAGGACTTGTTTCGTCCTGAGCTAAAGATCTAAAGAGGTGAGTTGGATACTTAATTTTTCTTTGTGTTTATGAGTTAAGCTAATGATGGCTCATGACTCACAACTATGTCAAGGTCCTAATCACATCATATCTGAATTCAGGACAAATGAATTCTACACACATTCAAGAGCAAGTTTAGCAATAACAAGCAGTTAGAAGAAAAACAAATATCAGAGAACTCTGGCAGCAGGCCATGAGGTAGCTGAAAGTCAAATGGAAATGTACTTTACTTTCAAAATATAGGAAAACAGTCTTTAAATCTGTAGTGACAAAAAGAACCAAAGTTTAGCTGAGTAGTCATAAGTAAAAACTTTAAACACACAACTACAACAGGAGAAGCCTTGAACATATGAGCAGATTTTGGACAAATTAAGATAGTTTATAAGCATCTTCATCTCCAGTGAAATGCCATTGCTTTGGCTTGTTACCTGTTTGTGGTACTGTATAAATCATTTGGAGATTAAAATCAATAGAGGTACATAAATGAAGATGCACTAGCAATTAAGTGGATGGCTGAATAGGTCTGCCTGGGATGGAGTCCAAAACAGACTGCTTGGAGTTTTTCTTCCCTCAGAAATTTAGCTGATTCATTTGGGCAGCTAAGCAAAAGTTATTCAAAATCAAAACTGAAACCATCCTTATTAATTTCCTAAGCATATGCTCCCACAGAACCCCTCCCCTGTGTCAACTGGAAAGAATCCTGAAAGTCTCTGTGCTATTGAACTGACTGAGTGCAGAAGGACAAGTAGAGACTGGGAGGTGGAAGTGTTTCTTTATCTGATCTCACCCTTCCACAGAGAGAGGGTTTAAAAAGTTTTATCAGCATACAGTGATAGCACAAAGTTCCTGAGAGGATACCTGGAAAGAAGAGTGCTAATTTGACAAATTTCTAAATTATAATAAATAACAACAATAATAAGGACTTCTCACATAAAAACAAAAACAACCCAGAAAGCTGTGAAAAAAATTTCAGAGATTTAAGTTATTTCTGTGCCAAGCTTAAACAGTCTTTAGCAAACCCTCCTCAAGAATGTATCTCCAATGGTAACTCTGAAATAATGTGAGGTACACCTCATGGCTGAGGGGAAGTAAAATTACTAACTATTTCAATATAATTCATGGGCATTGCAATGTCACGGGCATTGCAATGTCACAAGCATTAAACAACTTCCTAGGCTGAAGTATATGTATTTTAACTCATATCAAAAACTGTTGGAGCAAAAAATGTCCAGACACTTTTGAAGAAAAGAAAAATTTAAAGGTCTCAGTTTCTTGCATCAATGTTAGAAAAATTTAGAGACTTAAGCTGTATGAATCAGTTTCAACTTTAGTATTTTTCACTGTTTCAAGTTTCTGCAGAAAATCTTAGCACTGATTAGTAAATAAAAGCTGAATCTTTCCAGGAACATGATAATCTGTGACAATAGCCTATGACAATACTACATATCTTGTTCAAAACAACATGCATCCAGTTCACGGTACACATTCATTATAAAGCAATTTGCAACAAATAAGTACTTTTAAAAAGGGGCAAAAAGCAGTGTGCCTTTAAGTGTAGTAACTGAACAGAGCTGCAGCAAAATCCAATTCTCTCCTTTGTCACATTTAACAATAGAAGGAGCATCCATTTATTTCGTCTCAGCAAGCAGGTCTTAAAAACTGATCATGTTGCCAAAGCCATTCCCAAGGATTTTCTGTGATGGGATGTCACAAATTATTTTCACATGGAAATCAAAAAGCCTAATTCTAAGGCACCACAAAGAAATCTATAAGGGGGAAAAAAATAAAAGTGACCAAATAATTCCATGACCAAGACAAAGTCAAAAACAAAGAAGGAAGTTTTGCATTCCAGTCTTCTAATTTGTAGCACAACACAGAGAAATTACAGTAGCACTCCTGCATTTAGCAAATGAGAAATGTCAAAAAAAGGAAAGCACTAAATCCATATAGGAACATGACAAATCGATTTTGAAATCATGTTTTCTGCAATCAGATGCTGTTTCTGTGATTGATTGTTTCAAAATTTTATACACATGCAAGGTCTTAGGCTTATGTTTTTGAGAAGGACAAAGCAATTTGGCAATTCAAGAGAACATTTGCCATAAACTTGCATTAGCTTTTCTTTTTGTCATCATTACCAAAATTATGATACTTCATGGAGCCAGACAGAATGGTTAATAGACCTAAATTGTTATTTGCCAGGTTGCTTTATGCTTTTGATTTCTCTTGCAAATAAATGGAATTTTTTTCCTACTGGTTATCTATTCCATAATTGATACCTCTGAGAGAAATGTTGCTTTTTTATTTATTATGACTGGCAGCTGTTTGACAGTCTTTTAACATATTGTTGGATAATAGAGTAGAAGCTAAAAAAATAAAACTTCTACCTTCCATAAAACTAAGTTGCCTTTCATGTGTCCTTCAGCTCTTAAATTCAGTCATTTTATATAAGGAGAGCAGTCAAGTGTAAATGTGTAGGACTATGAGGTTAATTCTTCAGTAATAAGACCTGTAAGAACAGAAAATATCAATGAAACGTTTTTTACAATTAGACATTCCTGATCTATCACATAGAAGAAAAATTTAAAAATCAGTAACATAATTCACATCATAACAAAAGTCAAGATCAAGTGTCCAGTCACTATTGTAGGTTTGGCCACAATCAAATATTAACAAAATTAGCATAATGTTGCATAAATAATGGAGTTCATAAACTGAAAACAGATTGAATAATTTCCCTGAAACTTTTTTCATAGCACTCAGAATCAAAATTATTGCATGCAGAAACTAATGCCAGAAATTAAATTGAAACACATTCTCCAGGAATGCCTCTTTCATCTCAGAATCCATAGAATAAGAATAATATGTTTCTCTAGCACTTTAAGCTTCACCAGGATCTAAGGCAAAAGGACAGAACTGTAGAGAGCTGTAACATAGTGCGGGGAAAATGTCAGAAGATAGTGATATTTTTAATTTGGATTCAACACAGTATTACAGTTTAACCTCCATAACAAAATGTTGATTTGGAATTAGAAGTGATACAAAAAAACCAACTAGCTTCTGCAAAGCTGTATAAAATGGGTGATGAGGGGATTCTTGTTCCTGCCCTTGGGAGGTGTCATTTTCATGCATTTCTGAACACCTTGGAGGGGTGTGGAGGTGGAGTGGTGGGATGAGAAGTTCCAAAAGGCCAGTCTCCCTAATTTTTCCACCTTTTCTCACAAGAAAAATTATTTAGGTTCTTTAATAAGCAAAAAACATGATCAGTTAAATTCACTTTTACTCATTCTTTTCCTCTCCTGAGCTACAATTTAGAATTGATTTAGAAGTCTCTGGTGAACAGGCAGACTCTTCTTGCTGTACCAGATGGGAAGGGAAAGTGTCTAGACTAGAAGCTAGACAGAAAACAGCACTCCACACGGTTTAAAAATAACTTTTAGGTGCTTAGAACTAACTGACTGGTAGGTTCATAAATAACATCAATGGGACAAAAGGAATAAAAAATAAAAAGAGCAAACACCCACTTGGACAGACCACAAAAATCAAGAGCTACTAGCTTAGCTATGTCAGTACACGATGCAACAAACAGCCTCCAGATAAGATCTCCTTAGTCTCTGTCCCCTCCTCCTCCACAACTCAGTGACACAAGTCACACAACCCCTTCACACTGCCTTGGGTGACCACAACTTCCAAGATGAAAAAAGCCCCAGCCAAGCTTCCTGTTACGTTTTCAACCTCCACAAATTCCATTTCCTTGTAAAGCAGTTATCTTGAACTAATCTGTCTCCTGAACTTCATGATCCACAGTTGCAAAAATGTGCATTTGTGATTCTCTCAGGAGGTGAAGTGCTTTGAGACACAGATGACTTTGATGCACAGCAGTGGTTTCAATCTGACATTGGGTCCGTGAACTGCTTTGGAGATGGAAAGAAGCTACTTTGAACAAGATATACTGCTAGATAATGTTACCATTACCTTTTTATGACAAGTGTAAAAGGAGGCTGCTAAAGTGTTTATCTTTTTCATCCTAAGCATTTGCCTAGGATATCTTCCTTCCTACGGCTGATAACTTTCTAAATTTTATCACAAGACCAGTTGCCTGCTTTTGCTGTCACATGTCTCTTACCACAAGATATGAATGTGATATGTTCAAGTGGTCCAGACTTCCAGCCTAGTTATCCCAGTCACAGAAAATGTACAGCCACCATGTGGATTTAACAAAATATTATTGAACATGGTATTAAAGACTGCAACATAATCTGCAACTTATCCTTATGGATAATTGGCCATACATCTTACTAAAAGACTCGATATTGGTAAACTAAAACCTGGAATTTCTACATGTTAGAAGTGTTCATCTGGATACATATAGAGGCCTACCACATGCCCCCCACCAAGGTCTAAGCCTTCTGGGGCAGTCAGAAGGCCTTGGGATTGAACAGTGTCTCTTTGACTGTGTTGTTTGATCACTACATTTCCATTTCTTGCTGTCCAATATTGCCCAATGTGAAAATTAAATGTCAAACTATTTCTGGTAATCAGCTGCACCTTTAGGTTTGATGGGCTGTTGCAGGCGTTATGGTGTTTAATTCAAACATCATTTAGTCAGGACATTTGTGTCACTTACAGTGATTACAGGGGCCAATAATAATAAATATATATTAGAAAGCTAAATAAGTGAGCTTGCCCTGGCCTAGAAGTAATTAAGTACTGTATTGCCGAGTTTCAAAATAGGTAATGGATAATTACCTATGGGAATGCTGTTTACTTATCCTCACCTACAATTTAGGAGATTAAGTCTGAGTCTCCTAAGGTTGACTGTGCCAATATATTAACAAATGCTTTTTATTTTCTTTCCCTAGTTTGTGAATATTTCCACTCTCCATATAAGTTCCTTGCAGAGCTTTGGTCTAAGTAGTTTCCCACACAGGTAAAGGCTGAGCACACCCGTGGTTCGTGCTGAACAGGGTAGCGGATCATTAACAGCTTTACTCAGTTATTGCCCTTCCATACGCTCCATGTAACTTTCTGAGGAACTTAAAGTCTATTTCTTTAATTTCTTGTACGCTAATCAGGCTAGGTTGAAGGCACAAGGCCATCACAGTTCTGAAAGTTTAACGGCAATTTGGAAAAAGTAATACAGCTGCAAGTCTGAACTTTGTAAAAAGATCTAGTGTTACTGCAGAAATCAGAAAAACAAAGAGGCTTCAAGTGTCTGAGTAAAACATGAGGAAGCACTAAGCATCAGAAGATATGGATAATGACAAGCTAATAGGCAACTTTTCAGTATTCTCCATTCTTTAACCTGAGGTAAAAATTACTCTCCCTGGCGACATTCCTGAATAATGACAGCATGGACAGACATAGCGATTTAAGTTGAATTGCTGAAGAAGTGTCTGCACTGGAAAAGGCAGTCTCAAGCCAGAAGAAATAGCCAACTTATTAGATTATTTTCTTTTAAAAAATTTTGCTGTTATTTGTGCAAGGTAAAAAACATTTAGAAAAGAAAATCCTGGGCATTACCAATTTATTTATCTTGCTTACTCTTTATGCTCCTTGTCAAGCCTAAAAAGGAAAGCTTCCACATCTCTTGAGCAAACCTTTCTGTAATTGCCTTCTCCTGGTCAGTTCAACTTCACCAGCATTTTCACTGGTAACCCCTCAGCTCCAGCTGGATCTTACCCACTGTGCTTACAGAATGTAGTTGTCAATACCAGAGATACCTCTCCCATGCAAAAAGAGCAAATAAAAAATTCACAAAAAATAAGGTAAAGGACAAGATGGCTTACCAGGTTTCTCATTAAACTGACAAAACCCAAGGCTTAAACTGTCTTCCTAATGTAGTTTGCAGTAATGAACTGAAAAGCCTCTAGAGGAGAACAGCCAGCCTCTGGCTCAGAGAGCTGCCTGGCTGGCAAGCAGTTAAACGTCTGTGGAGCTGCAGCTACTCAGGGAGGGTCTCATTTCTGGGAGCCAGAAAGGGGAAACTTCTCATTCAAATGTCAAGTAATTCCTTCCTATCTTGTCTCCCTTCTCTTCACTGTGCAAAAATATCCCAGGCCAAAGACAACAGGGAACTTCAGAGGGAAAAAGGGCTTAGGGGATGAGGCATTAATCATTGTCTGTGTGTCTTTGTCGCTATTGTCCCACCAAGGGCAATCACAGAGGGCAAGAGTAGGACCATTGGATTCCTGGAAAGTTCTGCCTATCAAACATCTCAGCAAGCCCCATTTGCTCAGGTGTGTTCAGTGCTGATAACACAAGTGCAAGCAGTTCTGAAAACAAAAGAAGACCTTCAGACTACTCATTCACTCTGTCACAGAATCAGGAGACAATTAATATTGTATAAGAACTGCTGATGACATGCTGGATGTGAAGAAAGGAGGCTTCCTTACGAAAGAGTATTTTATCTTTCCATTAAATAAGTATTCTTCAATTTCCACATAATGCTGTTGCTAGCAAGTCTCTTATTTGACATGTCATGGTCTCTGTCATACCCAGGCTTAAGTGAACATAGGTGCTTTCATTCAGACAGAAACATTTTGCTCCTGAAGCATGTATAAACATTATCTACCTCTTACTTCAGAGACTGCTTTTAAAAGATTTCTTTCTAGAAATCTATAAAACTAACGAGAAATATTCTTCATTCTTGCTAGTGATCAAAGGAGTTAGATCCCAAAGATAAAGCAAGTTAAAGAGATAAAAGTCTATCTCCCCCACATGTTCAGCATATATCAAATCTCAAGGTCAATGTATAGCTAATAAATAAAACACAGAGAAACTCAGCCAAAGAAAGCTTTGAGCTGTGAGATTCGTGAGTTACTTTAGTGACCTCATTGTCTTTGTCAGAGCACAGTCTGGACCCCCATCATCCCTGCAGAACGTACTTCCCTCAAAAAACATCACCCATGTCTGACCTTGTACCTCTGTCCCTACAGAGGGACCATGGCAGGACATCTCCTCCAGGGAACACACACACATTAGATGCATAAAGTGGCCATCTGACAGAGGTTTTCCTCCACATAAAGGCTACAGAAATAGCAACTGTTCTCAAGAGAGGAAAAATAAAAGTTGTGCGTTCAGATGCTGGTACTAATCCTGAAGTTTTCTTATTTTTTTCCCTGACTATATTCTTGAGTGACCTAAAAAATCTAGACTTTTTGCTTTCATTTACTGCAGAGGGTTTTTTTCCTATTTAAAAAAATATGTACTTCTGAGAAATATTTTATAATGTAAATGGACTCCAGCAGGCTGCGTGCTTAAATCAGACTTGCTTTTTTATTCCATCTTGTCCACTAATGGTATTACTAAGTCTCCAAGGATCTACTTTGTACTCTTAAGTCCTCTTTTTTTTTTCAATAGTTGAATTTCTACTTCAAGATACCTCAGTCACATTGGTCAAAAAAACGGGAAAAAAAAAAAAAACTGTGGGAAAGTTAAACCCACACATTCAGAGATGCAGATGAAAACTTTTGGACTATAACTTTGTTATTTGATATAAAGTACATGAACTACTTTAAAAGAGGGGTAAGAAATTTTTTAAATTTTAATACATTGGTATGGTTCTGTCCCATTTTTTTGTAATGAGTCCCACTCATCAATTTTATATTCCTGACTGTTACAAAAAGCCTCATCTACATTAGTATTTTGTGCCCATGCACTCTTGTTTAAAACTCATTTGAAAGGTTTTCGGAGATAACACTGTGAACAGATAACTGGGTTTTGTCACCAACTCATTGATTTCATTGAAGTCCTAACTTGATGTCTTTTTCCATGCATGAGAATTATAATTCTTGTTTTAAGGGCATTTCCAAACCTCAAAAATGAGATTTCAAAACCACTAAAGCATAGTCTAAGTGTCCAGGGATCAGAAGGGAAGGAAAACAATTTTCTCCAATTAATACCTGGACCTTTTAAAAGCACCTTTTCAAAGCTGGAACTTCAGAGGTGTTTCAAACATTTTGAACTGGAATAGTATGTATGCAAATAATCACACATTTAAATTTGCAAACTGAGTCACACAAGAATCACTAAGAACACTGAAACAAAGTTTATAGATTACATTGTCCTCATTTCGGATAATGTATTAAAAATGACATGAGGTTTTTTTTCCTAGTTAACGCTACTTGACAATAGGTCACCAGGTTTTTGACTGATCACAGAATCCTCATGAGGTGGAAATAGATATTACTGAAATATCTACTGAAGATCATGATGTACAAAAATCTAATACTGCCTGAACTTATTTCAACAGCAGAAAAAAAGTAATTGCTTAAGTAAGTTGTTATTTAATGAAGGAGGCTAGGAAAGTTTTTAGAGGAGTCACTTCATTTACATGGAAATTGTCATCTCCATACCTATATTTAATATTTTTTCTTGTTGTATATACTTTATATACAAATCTATATAAGTAGTTGTCTATGTGTTTATTTTTGCATATTCATATATAAATAACTTTTCTTGTAAGATTGAAATAAATACACCTTTTTGATTTACTACATTCCAAATAGGAGACATTCAGCTGTGTCTGAAATGAAAGCAACCAGACACAGATTATATTTTCATGGAAATAATTCCAGAACAGAACTGATGGAAATAATTCTGACAAGCATTTTCAGAGCAGATATCTGTACTTGCAAGCTTCAAGAAGAGCTGTGGGTCCTGTGCTAACAGGTTGCTGCTGCAGGAGCCTGATGCCAGGTGAGATCCTGAGGCTTTCTCTGAGCTGTCATTTATGCCTGACTGTGCCCCAGCTCCTGACATTACCAACAGGCAGAAAGCACAGCCAAAGTGCAGGAGCATGCAGAAAGTGTGTCTGGCATCTCTGCTTTATTTTTATTTTTTTTTTTCACCCACTGGTTAAAAAACTTATGTGAGCTGAAGGGGTAGCAGATTTAAAATTGTTGTTTCTGCCCAGAGGGACGTGAGCGTGCATTAACCAAGTCCCAGGCAAACCATCTGCAAAATTCTCTGAGCACAGCCAGCAGGTTGCTCCAGGCCAGCACTCCCTCAGCCAGCCCACAGAAACAATGTGACATAATCAAGTATTGACTAGAATAGAGAGGGGTCATGAACAAGCAGGGTTCAGGGAAAAGGGAACCTGGGCTCTAGAACCTCTTGTAGTTTTTGTATTTCCAGAGGCAGCACAAAGGGGATCAGGTGCAAGTCACAGACCTATTCCCTGCCATTTCTGACCAATTGTTGTGCACAACTCCCACACTGCTCCTTTGCTTTTGTGAGATCATCCATTTTAAAGGATGTTGCATGAGGACACCAAGCATCTAAGCCTGGATTCTCCTAGCTCCCAGAGGCCACAGGTTCAGTGTCGTTAACCCAAAGGGCTTACTGAAAACTCAAAATGTTACTAAGGTTCTATTAAATAACGAAACTTCAATACTACCATCTATTCTATCTGTATAGATACAAGCATCAGTTAAGAATTATACCCTCATTTACACAAGCCCATGGCACAGCTGGACTTGATTTTCTTAGAGGTCTTTTCCAAACTTAACTCCTCTATGAACAATTATATGACACAGTCACACAGAGGTTGTACCTGTCCAGTCATCCTCAGCACTACAATGCACCAAAACCACGGCACTTTCATCGTCACTACTTTCAACTCCTACAAGCAGAGAGCCATCTGCCTGAATTTTCAAAACTGCATCACTAAAGTTTCTGCTATGCAGGAAGGTGGCCCAAATTTCCCAAGTTCTAAGAATTCAGGAGCTCCCAGATAAAGTTGCACCTATACAGCTCTCTTGAATGCTTTATCACCATGTTTCACCTTATACATATCAAGTTAAGTCTCAAATAACTCTAAAATGGTGCCTTCTGGTGATAAAAAGTATCCTGGAAACAAACAGCCAAACAAGATGCTGAAATTTGTCTTATCAAAGCTGAAAATTTAAAAGTCCTAGAAACCTTGTGCAGTCCCAATAAGTATAACCTACTGTAAAAAAGATGGATGTCCTAAGCAAATCAAGATTCTGTCAAGAAGATGGACATGCAGATAACATTTCTTCCCTGAGAAGAGGACAGTAGTTTTAGACTGGCTTTTCAAAACTAGTGTCTCATTGTATATAATTCATATATGCAAAGGATATTCTTTTGCATTTTTATTTTTCTTCATTTCTGAAGTTCCTATAGTGCTGGCATATTGCATATGTCCAAGAAAAATGAGAAATGTTACCAAAAAAAAAAAAAAATTTTCAAAAAAAAAAAAAAAAAAAAAAAAAAAAAAAAAAAAAAAAAAAAACAAAAAAAAAAAAAAAACAGAAGTGGTGGGAAGCAGCGTTCACTATGGCCCTGCACAGCATCTAGCAGAAGCAGGATCTTAAACTTGTAACAGCTGCCATTATCTGATTCCCCTCCTCACACCTCACCACACCTCATCATATGCAATCAGAAAGCTTTAGAGCCAGCATTAATTAAATCTTGCTGGCTTTTACTTCAGGTGGACCTGTCCCAGAGAGTTTTAATAAAGAGATTGTTCTTTGACATTTATGAGAAAATTGCATTCCTACATGACTCAAAACTTTCTGTGAATCTGCAGAAGGTGAAAATAGTACCTTGTAATTAGGGTGCCAAACAAAGAGATGGTATACATGGGTCCCAGCTCAGACCTCTGAAGGTGCTCACCTGAAGACAGTCTGAGACCAGCAGCTCCCAACATGGTCTGTGGAAGTTCTTAGTTCAAATCCCGGCTGTAAGTAAGAAAAATAAATGCTAAGGAACTGCCTCTGTAGTGTTCACAGAGATCAGCCTCTTTTGAGAAGGGGGCATAACCTTGTCAGTTAATGAATCTGTTTGTGTTCATAAAGAAAGCCTGAATTCAAAGCAAATACAGCTGTTAAACAATAGGGAGAAAAAGAGCAAAATAAAGAAACAAAACCAAAAACAAATTTTAAAAATCTAAACCAAAATCCAAAAAACCTGCACAGCTTTACTTTTGCATCTTCTTTCCTTTGCATCTTTTTGTCATTCCCTGAAGTGCTGCTCAGCACTTATCTGAAACAATTCCAGACGCTTGACTTTCTGTTCCTTTTCAAATTCCTAGGCAAACTAAAAGCAGGAACTCAGTAACACTTCTTCTCCACAAATTTCTTGGTTTGTGTTCATTAAAGGATGTGCTCTACAAAACCTGTCTTTCAACATCCCCAGTGCAGCTGTCCACATGAGCCTTAACTTAGCAGCAGCAGAGATCAAGAACATCAGGTAAAATTCACTTTGTTCAGCACAGCTATCCAGGCTGGGACTCAGCTATTTAAATGTAGGTATATAATGGTATTTTTAATGCCCCTAGGATATCCCCCCAGCCATATCCCTTTAGGAAACACAACTCCCACAGCCCATGGCCCACCAACCAGCCCAGTGCAGATGACAAGGATAACCTAAGGCTGCATCCCCTTTGTAGTTTCAATCTGGAGCACTAGAGCAATGTTGAAATAAATCCCCAAACTGTTCCCATTTACTATGTGCCAGGTTGTTTAGCAGAGAGGTCTTGGGGTGTGCTAACTGGTTTTGTTTAATGGTTTATCACTAAGCCAAAAGTTTATCACCAAAAGTTTAAGCCAAATGGTTTATCACTAAGCCAAAAGTTTATCACCAAAAGTTTAAGCCAAATGGTTTATCACTAAGCCAAAAATCACATTTGCAGATGTGATCCACTACCAGGGATGTATGAGTTTATACCCATGATGGATCTTTCAGACCATTTCAAAGTACATATGTTAGGGACATCTAAATCAGAGAAGACTAAACTGTGCTGAAATAAAATACCCAGATTACATGTAGGGAAATTTTCAAGTCCCCAACACCAAATGCTTTGATCTACTAATCTGCTCCTGTCATGCTTTATTCCTTGATAAATCATGTCCCATCCATT
Organism: Passer montanus; assembly: GCF_014805655.1. Taxonomy (NCBI): domain Eukaryota; kingdom Metazoa; phylum Chordata; class Aves; order Passeriformes; family Passeridae; genus Passer; species Passer montanus. The sequence continues at coordinate 57,270 of NW_024372370.1, forward strand.
ACCAGGTGAATTAATTCATGAGCATTATTCACTTATTATCAGTTGTATTCTACTGTAATTCTCTGCTTTCTCTGCTCTACCTTTATCTCTCAAAACAACAGCGAGAACAATTAGGTGATTTTATAATTATTATTATATTATTATATAATTTATTATTATATTATAATATAATAATTATTATTACATAATTGTTATTTCAGTAAAAGAAAAATATCAAATTATCACATTTGATTTATCAAATATAAAATTAATTTATTGATTATCTGAGTGAAAAATTTAAAAAGTGCAGCCAGGTTCTAGAGTTTGAAAATGGTGGGAAAGGCCATTGGAACTGCAGGCAAGAACACTGGTTTCCTACTACTAGTCAGGAGTTAAATGTCATAAACCAACACAACATCAAAGAAGAAACTGTATAAGTGGTTTTCCCTTCTGATGAAAATTAACAGAGCCAATTTCAGTTTCGGGAAAATAAAATTCCTATAATAATTTTATTTTTCTTTAATTAAAATCAATCAGGCCTTTGATCTAGAATTTATGCATCTATTTTTTGTTTTTTGCAATTTATCCCAATTAAGCCATACTACTAATTAAAATTAAATTTTAAAAGGACGGGTGCTGAAATATTTCTGTGGTATGTTAAACCTCAAAGACCAAAGCCAGTCCTTGGTGAGGAACATGAAATCATGCTTTTATTAAGAGATTCCAATCCAATAGAATCATTCAAAAACTTACACTTTTGTATCTGGTAGCAGGACTCATTTCCATGATTTGTTATGAAATTATCTAACTTTCAGCTTTTTTAATCAATGTCAGAAGTCACTCTTACAGTTTGGCAGTCAGAAGGCTACCTTATGCTTTTGGCAGTCTGTTGCTGTTTGTCTCACAGCAGACAGTCCTTACTGTCTGCTCATACATCTATCAGAAAAGAGCAAAGTCTAAGGCCACTTCCATGCATTTGTGTGGCTACTATGATCTTTTGTTATGTTCTGCTGAAAACTCTCACATTTGACTATTTAAGATGGGCACAGTAAAACGTGATTTGGATTGGGAAGTCTGAATTGTGTCCAGAAAATGAAAAAAGCACCATTGATTTCTCCTTGCACAATAATTAGAGTTCTGAGAAATCATAGGAGAACCATATCCCTCCAGCCAATCACTTATTCTGTGCAGGAATCCAGCCATGATTGCAAGGTGCTTCTTTCAGAATGAGTACAGCAGCCAGATAAATTCTCCTGTAATCCAAGTATGTAACACATCAGGCTTTTTTTTCCAGCTGAGTTCAATGCCTGTGCCCCCAATATTTCTTTTGAAACTCAGCTCAAAAGTCTAACAAGCAGAGTCTAGATGTCTGCACCAGTCAGTGAAATATAAAAATGTAAATATAAAGATTCTGTAAGTTAGCTTTGCAGAAGGCTTTGATAGGAAGCTAGATGTATTTTAATGTAATTTTCTCTCCTGCTATTGCATGGAGATTTTCTTTTCTTAATGCCTTCTATAAGCTTCTATGACCTTCCAGTGTAGTAAACTTTTAACAAATAAAAAAAATCTTCCATCTATAGCTGGAACTATATACTAAAGTTATAAACAAGGTCAGCAATACTAGGTACAGCTGCTGTCTCTCTTTTAAAGATGGTGGTAAAAAGCAGATAATTGACTTTAGGTAATCAATTATCTGAAAGCAAAGACTCTTCTAACCAAGACATAAATATACTAAGAAGCATCTCAGAGTCTGAATTAAGCAGACAGGCAAGATTCATAAGTCTCATTAAGAGAAACATCTCAGAAATAAGCACCAGACAGCCATAAAAGACAAACAGTTAAATAGCCTCTCCCAATGCAGGGTTCTGTATGCACTTACTGCTATTGTTGTTTTATAACTGCCTGAGTTAATGGATAAATCAATTACCTAATTGTCAGCACAGGAACAGATCCTTACAAGTTCTACCTACCTGGATTTTTTTGCTGAAGTGACACAAAGTTCACTTGAATAAGCTGGTAGCCTCAACACTGCAAAAATTCAAGACAAATCAGAGTATTGCTGTTTGTGATGCTAATATACACTTAGTTTGGTATTTCTCTATTTAAGCATTGATTTTTCTCATTTTTGAGGTATGCTGCCAGTGTCAATAATCAGTCTGGGTATGTTAATCATCACCAAAATGCCACCAAGTTCACTGCACTGCTCCTTCCTTCTGTGAATGTCAATGGCAAATGCTTAAAATCACCCTGACTAACACGTGCAACATGCCCAGGCAAAAGATGCCAGCTAGGTTCACAGAGCAGTACATAGTCCATCTTACCAGGTAAGCACCATAACTTGAGTGGAAAACAGGCTGTGAAACAGAAGGCATACAGCTAAGTATCTCTGAAAACCATCTCTGAATTACTGCTTTCCTTGAGGATGTCTCCTGCTAGCCTGCATTTAATCCATGCAAATGGATTAAATCCCAGAAGCACATTTTAAAAAGCAAAACAGACTTAGAGGAATGTTTGAAATCCAGCACTCCTGAGAGATCCACCTGCCTACTCAATAATACTGTACCTCCTGCAACATGCCAAGTTTTTTAACTGTGCCTGTAAATATTTCAATGTCTTGGATAAGGTTTTAGCTCCCTAACACGCAAGGACTGCTTGATACAGAAATTCCCATCTGTGCTATATTGTGGCAATGTCAGCCTAATAATAAGTTGAATTCAGAAGGGCTCTCTTCTGTTTCCAGACAGCATTTTTGTGATCATACAGCTAGCTGCTGAAATAATGACTCACAATCATGCCTTTTAAAATAGAGGGGAAAAAACAAAGGCAACGCTAGCAGTTAAATAGAGGTTAATTTTACACAACATGCTGCTCCACAAAGCCACACAGGTGAGTAGCTGATGTGTGTTTGTCCTTAGCTAAGCACAAAACCTGAGCATGAAGTTCTCCCCCGCTATTCCCAGAAATCAAACTCCAAAATGATGACTGCACAGTCTAGTCCCTTAGCAAAGGCTGGAGACCCAAACCAGGGACATTTCATCTGTGCTGTCTCTGGGGATGCAGCATCAAGCACCCCTGCAGCACCCAGACAAAGGGTCTGCAAGGAGACAGAGGAGGTAAAAGAAAGCCCCTGCATGAGGCTCTGCTGAGAAACAGCCACTCTCAGCTTCACTTCCTCTCCCAAACTACTCACTCTGGGTTTCCACAGCATACCAGACATTTACAGGACTAAGAAAGTTGTCCCCAGCCCCAAGGTTTGCTGGAGATTTCAAGACAGTTGTAAAAAACTTTTAGTTTCAACAAGAGGCAAGTTCAAGTGCAAATCAAGACTCTGATAGAGGTTTTATAGAAAATATTAATACAGCATTATTAATATGGGTTTAAAAACCTTACTAGACCTTTAAAAGATTTGGATTGAAGAGTAAAATCTCCTAAAACATTCCATTTGAAAGCAAACATAAAAAGGAGAATAAGTTTTTCTGCCAAACTGAGATCTTATGGCTTTCTTTTCCTTTCATCTACTCCTTATTACCTTCGTTGTTGTTCTGTTAGACATATCCTAGTCACACAGATGTGGCACTAATCACAGGGTAGGAGTTGCCAGCTGCCTGGGAGGATAAAGCTACTCTGACATTATCCCATCAGGCACCCAGCAGTGACTTTGGAGATGCAGCCATGTAGCTGACCCCTTTGTAAAAAAGCAGGTGCCATCTGAGCATGCTGGGAAATCCTTTCTAAGGCAGTCAGCTCCCCCTACACAATTCAAGGTTTAAAGTTTAAAAAAAAAAAAGCAACTCCTATAATTCCTATCATTTCACACATTGATGTTAGGCATAAAGTGCTGAGTCTTCCAGTGAGAGTCTTGCTTGCTGAAGAAAATTATGGCTAGTAAAAAATATTTTCGTGTTGAAAAATAAAGATTATTGGGGGGGCATTTATTGCCCTTTACATGTCAGACTTGATTTTAGTATAAGATCTACACTTGAAGATACTTCTGCCACAAAGCTTGGGTGCAGGTAAAGAAGAAAAATTATGATTCTTCCTCTGAAAACTATCCAAATTTCCAAATTTTCATGGAGCCTGAGGGGTAAATCTTTAAATGCTTTTCAAAATTTGAGTCTGATTTTGAGCCATGGGGATGACAGAGCACAACAAGCCATACCAAAGCCAGGCACAAGAAACCTGTCTCCTAACCTTTGTGCTGCACCTGGTAGGAAAAGGTGACCTGCACTGTCATCCTTGGTGCGAATCGTGAGTGTGTCGTGGCAGGGAAGGCAACCTGGTCAACTTGCTGGGTGCCATGGCTCCACAGTCTTGTGCCAGCCTCACTGCCCTGCTCTCTGTTCCCCCTGCTTGACTCAGAGAATATATCTCCTTCCTCCTCCGCCCTTGCCACCCCACTGTCCTCCTCTCACTGTCCACCACGTCCATTCCAAGCAGGATCAAAGTGTGACTGCACCTGCTGCACCTGGTAGAAGGTGTAAGGAGGATGCTGAACCTCCATGCTGCCAGAAAGAAATATTCCATGTTATTCAAATGAGCCTGTGTGTTGTGCTGAATGTTGCATCCGTTAGCAAGAGTTGCAGATTGAAATCATATCTCAGGATGTGAGAAACCATTCTGCTCATGGTTTCTTGTGTCTCGGTTACTCACCACACAGACCCCTGTACTGCCAGCAACATTGCATGCATGAGCAGGTCTCCCAAAGGCATGCAAGAAACTCAAAGAATGAAGTCTAAAATTTCTTTTCCTCCTGTGATTCTCATTTCACGGGCTTAGCAGCACTACAAGCCTCCTTTACACCCTTAAATATTAACACAGCTGTTCTCTTAATGTGGAATCCCTCATTACCATATGAATAAATGATTAATGGTCAGTGTACCAAACAAGTGCAACTTTTATAACTATATGAATCAGCACTGAGCCAAACCCTTCAAGAGTAGTAAGACTTTTCTAGCATTTATTGCACTTTATTGCTTCCTGGATCATTTAAAAGAAGTCACTGACAAACAACCGTAGGCTTGAAAGTTTGCTGCAGATGCAGTGAGCAATTCTGTATTTCAAAATGCAGACGAACTTTCTTTTCCAGCAATTTAATGCTGGTTCTTTGGCAGAAAACTCCACGGCTTGTCCAGCAAATGCTACTATTTGCAATGGCACCTCTTGTGTATTACCAGAAGATAATTTTAATCAAACTTTAAGCGTAATTTTAAGTACTGTTCTAACAATCATGCTGGCTTTGGTGATGTTCTCCATGGGCTGCAATGTGGAAATTAAGAATTTCTTGGGCCACATAAAAAGACCCTGGGGTATATTTGTGGGTTTCCTTTGCCAGTTTGGAATTATGCCTCTCACAGCCTTCTTGCTCTCTTTGGCCTTTAACGTCCTTCCTATTCAAGCTGTTGTGGTGATGATCATGGGATGCTGTCCAGGGGGCACAGCCTCGAATGTCATCGCCTACTGGGTGGATGGAGACATGGACCTAAGGTAAGAGCAGCCATTCTCTAAGTACTTCATGTGGCTCTTTACATTGTAAATTTTATATTGAAAAGGATTGTCTCATCTGTCTGATGTTTTTCTTAGCTTCCTGGCACATGTCATGGTGGTTTCTCTTTGTAAAGATGGTTAGTTACTGTAATTGCCGTAAATATAAGCAGAATAGCAAATATCCTTGGTTCTTTGGAAATTCATGAGGAAGATATCACAACAGAATTGCTTACATTAGAAAATATCCTTATTGTTAAACTTCAGATCCCAGAGCAAATACCATCTATGAAGAAAATTAAAATAATATACATTATGAAAACTTTGCCCTAGTTAAAATTACTTTTCTTTCTCCCAGGATCTTGAGTAGTAAAAATATTTTTTAAAAGCATAGGATTTTGGGACCAGAATCCTCTGTACAAAATAGTGGCTAGGCAACTTTTCCTGAAGTAATGTTTCTTGGAAAAGAGCTCCTGTGGGAAAATATTTTCCCTCCTTTTGTGTTCTATACAATAAAAAGACAGGTATTTCTTTTCTCAATTAATACTAGTTCTAATGAGTACTTGTGATGATTCTTTCTGCTCCTGGAACTTTATGCAAAGTCTTCAAACTGAGGAAATATTTTACAGGCTAGAAACCACTACTTAAGGCAGCTCTGCATATTGGGAGCAGTGAAAACCATCCTTTGTGGCAGTGTGATGGTCTCAATGACAAAGTGCTATGAACTCAGAAACAGATGTGTAAGGCACCTGACATAGCCTGAGACATCAAACACACAGGAGAAGTGAACCCTACCCTTGATGCAAGTTCCATGGGGGGGTTCATCAATTCTAAGGGCCTATAAAAACAAGTAATCTTTTTATTTTTATGTCCTGATTACTTTGGTCTAAAATAAAGAGGATCATTTCTCTCTTTCCTACAGAGTAAAATGAATTGGATCATTTGCCCAGTTTATCACATGACAGTCTTAACTAGAAATGGATAAATAGTAGAAGTAAGAAAGATGTGGAACTAGAGTAAATAGTCTAAGAATGTTAATATTTGTAGCTTCAGTACAACACTTTTTTCCATCCTTTGAAAATATTGAATTATCTGTCACATACAGGTGTCAATGTAAAAAAACCAGTTTACAAATTATAAATGAGATTGGCTCTGCTAATCCATGATTTCCTCATTGTAGAGGGAAAATTTATGATATTAAGAATTATAAGACTCTTAATTTCAATTAATACCGGTCTAAGAAATCACAGATGAGAAGATATTGAATACAAGGCTGAAATTTTTTTCTAATCTCTCCCTGAAAGAATAAAGTGAGCCAAACTATGTTTAGTCAGCTCTGTATGTTCAGAGTTGCTCCAATGAAATCAGTGGTAAAAATCCAAATTTGTAATGCTATAAACATGAAGAGGATTTCTATTCCATGATGCTGACAAAGGGTGAAGTTAATTGAAAATTCTTTTAAAAAGTTATTCTTTGGGTAAACACCTCTACCTTACAGACAAGGCAAGCATCTTCTCCTCTCAATAGAAGAATAACATCAGAAGTTGTTTGGATGCCGTTTCTGGAGCCACCACAATATTATAGAAACCTGTCCATCATATCAGACAATGTTTTGGTTTTTACTGTAATATTTTATGATTATACATTACAACCTAAAGTCATTGTCTATACTTCTGATTCAAAACTTCTCTGTGCAAATAGACCACAAGTCAGAGAAGGAATTAGTTTTATAATTAGCACTATAATCATAGTCAGGTGAAGTGTGATGTTACACGTCTTTATTAGTAAATCACGCCCAGCTGATATCCTCTAATTCTTGACCATGGAGATATTTTTTGATATTTCACAAAAACAACTGCTTCTGTGAAAAAGGGATTCGGGTTAGAGGATGGCCAGACTTTGGAGGAGGTACATTCAGGGACAGTATAAAGATACAGGAAATACAGAGGTAGGAAACATGAGGTGTTTTGTTTTGTTTTGTTTTTATTGGGTTTTTTTTCCATTTGGGACTTCATCAAACCTTAATTGTAGACTGTAACTCTTTTTCTCTGTAGGACACTTCTATAGGAACTCTTTTGCCAGAGGCCCCTGCAGAATCCTATTCAATGACTCTGAAGCAGAGAGTGACTGGAAACAAAATGAATGCAGATAGTCCTGTAGTTTCTGCATTCATTTGTCTAGATTTCTCTGGATCTGATCAGTTTGTGGACCAGGATCACTAGTCCCTTTTCTGAGGACAAGCAACAATAAAGAGAAATCTGAAGTGAGGCTCAGAAGAAAGCTTCCAAAATCTCTTAACTAGAACCCTTTCTCACTATTTTTATACAAGAAAAATTATATTTGCATGCATAATTTTATCCACTGTATTCTAATTCCAACTCCTTAAAATAAGGAGTTTCCTCCTTATTTTAGGTGTTTTGCCTTTTCTTATTTCTTCATTCCTGTAGCAGAATGCATCTTTTTGTAAAACATAAAACAGAAATATCTTTGCAAAATGCAGTAAAAATATTTATGCCAAGCCTCACTGAACAATTCTTAGCACTTACTTTTTGGCCTAGAGCAAAACAAGCCAGAAAAGGGAATTTTATTATATCACATATCATAGACAATGAAATGAATTTCTATGCTATTGGTTTCAGAGTGAAATTTTAACACTCTGGAACGGCTGGTATAATGGAAAGCTCCATTTGATCTCTGTCCCTGTTCCCTGCTTGCCATCCTCTCTGAAACCAGCCAGACAGGCAGCATGGAGACATATTTGCCAACAGACCTTTCTGCTGACCACCTGCCTGACTGCCTCCTTTGTACCAAAATTTATGGTTCTGTGGCTGCAGAACACCTTGATTTTTCATGTTATTTTCTTTTCATCAGAAACCATTCCTTGCATTTAGCTTTTCTCTAACCTGATAAATTGTCTGTAGCCAGCAACATTTCTTGCACAGCCTTTCACAAGGTGTGAAATGGTAATAAGAAAATGAGAAAGACTATGGGCTACCATGAGATGAACTGTCACTGTAACCAATTTCTTTGCAGCATCAGCATGACAACTTGCTCCACGCTTCTTGCAATGGGAATGATGCCACTTTGTCTCTTTATTTACACCAAAATGTGGACTGATGCTGATGCAATTGTACTCCCCTATAACAGCATTGGTGAGTCCAGAAAAACAGCACTTTCCCTTCTCTCTGTCCTCCATTCAGGGACAACCACCTCTATACCATCACCCTGCAGTCAGGAAGAAATTACCTCAGATTTTTTAAAAAATTCCTCTTTCTACTTTTTAATAAACTCCACGGGCATTAGACTCCAAAAATCACTTCACATCATCCACAGCTCTGCCAAAGAAAGACTTGAAGCCGTTATAAATATTGTACATATAATTATGACAAGATTGTGCATGTTTTTCTTTCCAAATGGCTTTGAGACCTATGTGGTAGTGGGATAAGAATATAAAATAATTCATATAAGAATAGCTGCTTCTTCTGGATGAAAGTGTTTATAACAGCTTTAAGACACAATCCTGCAAAGTGCTAAATGCTGAGGCTGTAATCTGGCAAAATACTTAATCACACGTGGATAATTAAGCAAGTGATTAAAGCTGCTGAGTGTCATTGAAAACTTGCAATCTACACTGCCAGGAGTGGCTTCATTTGACTTCCTGTCAAAAATCTTATCCAGCTACAAAGAGAAAATAGTTAAAGTATTCAGAAATACATGCTCCAGTGCTTTGCAGAGCTGTGGCCCTAGTGCTTATCAAGTGCAGTTTCATGTTGTGCTAATCTTAAAAGCCAGCAGAATCACTTTCACATTCTTCAACTTCACTTCCCATTGTCCTTGGGGAAAAACAAAAATCCAATACGTTGCTTGTGCTTTCAAAATAAATACTGGAGGGGGAAGGCCAAAACAAAAGAAGCTCTAAACTGGTTGCTGATATGGTACAGTAGTGAAACACCTGCAAACAAAATGAACATTTAATATAGCTACTCACATCACAGGATAGTGATGATTAGCACACTCAGATTTCTGTCTGCCTTTCTGATGCAGGTGAATGAGCATGTAGCTCAGCAGAATGGCAATTACTTCAACAGGCTGCCAAAGATAACAGAGTTTATAGAAAAGCAAATGGGCAGGTGCGGTAGAGTGTGTGTGCGTGCTCCAGGGTGTGCACACCAGAAACATCCCCTGAAAGGCTGCTCCAGGCCAGCAGGCACTCGTCATGGTGTCTGTCCTGTGGTGAGCTCATGCACCATACAGGGTCTTGACTTCTCTTTTCTTTTTTTTACAGGACTTTCTCTGGTAGCTCTTGTAATTCCTGTTTCGTTTGGAATATTTGTCAACCACAAATGGCCTAGTAAAGCGAAAATCATACTTAAGGTACGATGTATAAGGCTGAAGTATTAGCAATTATGGACAAATTATGGAATCAGTGGGACCACTGAAGCAGTACATTGCTATTCATAGTATTAGTATCTGACTTCATAAGACCTGGAAAGTTTTCAGCAGAAAACAAATGAGGTGCTGTGGAAATGTATTGCTTTTTCCCTGCACAAACATGCATGAGTTGCATGCATTATTAGCAACCATCATTATCTAAAGAACCAACTTTTGTCTTTGGCTGCAACTATGTTAGTAATTGAGTTCAGTATATAATGTAAACTGAAATTGGAAGGAATATCATTCAGGTCAACGGAAAGCAGTTTTTCTCTGCAAAATAATAAAAAATAAAATCATTCTGGATCAAAATGCTTTTCTCCTTTTAAGAGAGTTTCCTGTTTTTTTGTGAGCCAATTTTTGAGTGTGAAGCCAATTTTTATTAAAAAATAATAAACATAAAATATTCCAACTCCTATATAAACCTTAAAAACTATTCACAAAATACATGTATCTTTGCAAGATGGTTTCAGATGCATAAAAAATATGGGTATTTTGGCAAAAAAAAACTGTTCTCATCAAAATAATAATGATAATTAAGCCACATCTAGCAAATTAATCATTCTGTACATTTGGTTTAGGTTTAAAGAGATTTTCAGATATGCTGAGAATTCTTGGACATTGCTAACCATTCTTAGTTAACAAATATATTATCTAAATTTTTTTAAAGAAAACTAGTCTGGTCACTTGTTTTTCTACCTATATTTGTTATCACTTCTTTGCTATTGGCTCAGACAGCATAGAGCACAAGTAAGGTCTTTTAAAGTCAATCCATTTTTATTAAACTGCTAGGTTATCATGTTGCATTTTTAAATGCATTCACATCTTTCTATTTAATAAGTTGAGGGGAAAGCATGAACTTGTTCTCACATGTAAAGAAACTCTACTTGATCTCTCAGCAAAGCCCTATTTCATTCCTTCTTACTGAGTGGGTGAGCAACCCACAGCCTTGAGAGTTTGCTTTGTGTAGGACAACGAAGCATCAAGTGAAGATTGAGCCATAGCTGTCAGATTAAGGCCTATATAGTGAGAAATTCAGACAAGAGAACAAAGACAGTGTGCCAGGTGAAAGAAGAGCTTGTCATGGCCAGACCATGTTTCTTCTTCCAAAGTGCATGTGCTTAATAGCTCAGCCAAACAAAAGCACTTGTTCACTCAGTGATCTTAAAAACGCTTCAGCCAAAGACTGATGAAACCACTTCAATGGCAATACATGTTTTAGCTGAGGAATAGATTCTCGTAAGCTTACACTAAGAAATCTGTCTCTGAGATCCTTGGCAACTTAGGCTATAATGACAGACATTCCACTTGGGTATTGAAAAGAGTGAGTTACAAGTTTTTAGGCAACCAGTGGTAGAGATTTCAGTACATTCAGTCACAGGAAATAAGATCAACTGCAGTGCTTAGGTCTATGTGGAAGGGCTCAAGCTCATAACCAGTTTTCAAGCATAAATTTTTAGCCTCATTAAAGACTTACCCCTGCACTTGGCAAATATTTTAGCACTAGCTCACTAGCAGTCTAGTGTCTAATTAGCACACACTGTACTAACTCTCAGAGTGTGATTCACCAAGGTGGGGAGGAAAATGCAGTATTCTACCTACTGGGCTGTCAGTTTCTCAACAGCTCTGGGGAAATTTTTCTAATGTGTGCACTATTCCTAACTTATATTGAATCTGTGAAATTATATTTAATCTCCAGCCCTAAGTACAATTATAGTCAAGGCTTCAAAAGACTGATTTTACAGATATCTGCTATAGATACCTATTACAGCTGTGCCTTGATCTAGAGCTGTAGTCGCACCTTGAAGTACATCATACATCTCCTGTTTGTTAAAATGGCAACTATCTCATCTCTCTGCCTGCTTTGAATAGTATTGCTGTAAACATTAGGTTTTGTATTTAACATGACATTTCAGTGGCTCATGTTTGACACCACGCTCGTTGCCATTAAATTTCCTTGAGGTCTCATTTGTGCAGTACTTTGTGATTCTGACTCAGTCCCTCTTCTTTTGCTTCACAGGTGGGTTCCATTGTGGGAGCAGTGCTCATCGTGGTCATTGCTGTCGTTGGGGGAATACTGTACAAAGGCTCCTGGATTATCACACCAAAATTATGGATCATTGGCACCATATTTCCAGCAGCTGGCTATACTTTAGGATTCTTTCTGGCTCGTCTAGCTGGTCTGTCTTGGAACAGGTAATGCATAGCCTTTATTCAACCATGTAAAAATTTTTTATTTAGCAATTAATTAATGCTGAGAATGCTCCCTAAACATTAGTTATGTTACAGAGTCACTCATTCACTAAGCCTGCTTTTTGTCATACTATGTGCAGAAAAAACTTTTCTTTTGCACATTCATTTACTTACAAATTCTGACTACAGCAGTTCCTCCAACCCTTCATATGTTTTCCCTTTGTGTGCCAATGTCTTGCACTTCGAGCAAGTGAAACAGACCTGACTTGTAAGTGGTTTGGAACTGCAGTAAAACCTCTCATGTAGATGCAGCAGTCTACAATTTAGAACATCACTGCAAGAGAGGGAGACATTGAGTGCCACATATGTGCCTTGAAGGTGATTCACAGTCTTCTACAGCTGCTGAACTGCCAATAATTGGTGGTATCAGCTATAGGTGGAGTGTTTTGCTGACTATGTAGCTGAAGGAAACAATTGTCTTAGTTACCCTTTACATTTTTTGCTTATCCAGATTAATAAAAAGCATAAGGACCCTCTGGATGCTATTTCCCAACTGTCTATGTATTATTCCCTTTAGGTGTCGTACAGTGTCTCTGGAAACAGGAATGCAAAACACTCAGCTATGTTCCACTATAGTACAGCTCTCATTCACTCCTGAACAACTTGAACTGATGTTTACTTTTCCACTCATCTACAGCATTTTCCAGCTGTTGTTTGCACTACTAATTTTAGGAGGTAAAGTATAGTAATTTTATATTATAACACCATAATTATCATTATTATAACCAGTATAACTTTTCACATATATTGAGAAAACAAGAAGGGATAAAAATAATCAAGTGGATTTCAAAATCAAAGCATAGTTGTAAAAAAACTTTCTGGCCATGTTGAAATATTTTAGCAATATAAGGAAAGAAATGTTGCATGGATATATTTTACTACAGGATCTTTTTCAGGCAATTTTTATAATTCTTTTATTTAATACTGTCCATATATTGATCCTCAGGCTACCGTCTCTACAGAAGACACCATGTCAAAACAAAGACAGATGTTGAGAAAACAGCAGAAAAAGAGGATTCAAAATCAAGTGCTAAAATAAATGGAGGATTCGTATCAGAAGAGATGAAATAGACAATTACATCTGTTTCCACCAGCTGTGGAAAAAACAGATTATATGGTTTATTTAAAACTTTTTTTTTTCACATGCTGGTTTTTTTCATGGAAATATTAAACAAAAGAAGTTCTGCTAACATTGTATAGCGAGACTTTAAAATTATTAACTTAAGAAAGATCTACTTTGATTTTTAACATGGTTTTTGCCACAATTGCAGAATCTGGTTTTGAAGATAATTCCCTAAATTATGTATTCTTTTACTTTTTATTATTATGGATTATTTAACAAAAAGCAGAGTAAAGGTGGGCTATTGCTAAAAAGATGCCTATATCTGCAATACCAAGTCCAGGCCATTATCCTGCAAATCCATCTGCTAGTCTCAGCCCCACACAAAACAAAAGGAAATCTTCTGAAAGTGTCTGAGCAGAAACAGGAGTTGATATGGAAGATCTGGTAAGGCTGAATATGAATCAAGCATGAAATTAGACCAAGCCAATAATGAAATAAAAGTTTCATTTAGGTCAGTCTGGGCAGACTAAAGCACTCTATTAATTGCTTGAAGCATTAATTTATTCTAAAGCTATAATTTTAGCAAGTGCAAGGCACCTTATGACTCCATTATTTTTCCCAAAGTAATAGAAAGTAATAGAATGTAACAGCTTTACATCTTCAGTCCGGGTCTTTTAGGTGCTGGAAACAGGAACAGAGAGACAAAGGTGAGGTCTTAAGCCTTGAGCAATTTTAGTGACAGCAGTGACAGCTGTATACAAAGGGGCAAGCAGAGATTCTGGAAGTGTAAGAAATTATCAGCTTCTGCACTGAAAAGAAAGCATTTGAAAATGGAACAAAAAAATGCCCCTAATTCATCCAGGACTGCTTCTACCAATCTTAACATGAGACAGCAGTGCTTGGAAAGAGTTATATATTTTTGATATTTTATGAACTAAATAAATTTGAACCTGCCAGAGGTCTATGACATGTAGACATTTGTATAGTTGACAATTTGAAAGTTTTATTTATATCAACCATGAATAGAAATAATTGGATGTACACATACATTATATATAGCTTGTTTCTGAAAATTCAAGAGTTCATGTGGAAATCTCTCCTAATTTTGTGGAGAAAATAAGTACAATTCTAAGAGAAACAGTGCAGTACACTCCTTGCAGCTGTAATTTTTTAAGGAAACATTCAGTAATATTGGTCCTGTAGCTGTTACGTAAAGAAAATATCCAGGGAACTGCAGAGAGGCTGGCTGACAAAAAATTCAAGAGTGAACCAACTATCAGCTCATGGAAACAATATACCTTTCTATCATATTCAAATGGACCTTCCAAGGTATGGTGAGTTAATTTGGTGGGTTTTTTACAAATACAACTTGTGGAATTTAAGTTCCGTATGTGCAGCTTTCCACTGCTGCAGAAATATGCACTGGTCCACTGCTGCCCAGTACTAAACAAAGAATAAATTATTGTTGTTGACCGTGTGTTAGGGAAAGGGTCTCAAAATGTTCCTGAGTTCTGTGAGGTTTGAAGCTGCTTTACTTTTGGCAGGGAGATCAGAATGATCGTAACTTCCAAGGAGGAGTTCAACACTGAGTGGGTGTTAGTACACAAGGTGTTCTGTGTCTTATAGAACAAAGATTAAACAAAACAATGTGGCAAAGACTGTTATGGAGAAATCATAAATTGTGAAATAACACATGAAAAGGATAAGCTGTTATTTGTAACATCTGTACTAAAATGGTTATTGTCTCACTCCTGCAGCCATCAAACAATGGACAGTGGAACTTAGTTAGGATCATGTCTTTCTTACACAAAAAGCTGCTACTCTTCCTCCATGCTTGCTGAATTTCAATGTTTCAGTGTATATTTCAAGCAGATCTTGAAAATGTATTGAAGAATAATAGTTTGTCTTGGTTATACTCTGTGTGTGTGTCTGTGTGTGTATTTAACACAACTGCATAAACATTGAACTAAATAAAGTGAGAAACTGTTTATAATTTTGCCCACTGGAGTAATTTAAGGTGAAAAGAATTGAGACCGAAACTGAACATGCAGACAGAGTTTATAGCTTTGAGATGTAACAAAAACATCTCATGTTATGGGCCAAATGGATATGTTTAATAATCCCAGAAGCATAGAACAGTTTGGGTTGGAAAGGACCTGGCAATGTCATCTAGTCCAACCTTCCTGCAATGAGCAGGGACACCTTCAACTAGATCAGCTTGCACAAAGCCCCATCGTCCCTGATCTTGAATGTTTTCTTCTAAATCTCCAGCTGTAGAAGTGAAGTCTGGACAGCACCAGTACCAGATCACTTGTGGAGCTGGGGTGGGCTATCTCACAGTAGTGTAAGGAACCATTGGGGCAGATGTGTCATCTCCCCAGAGGTATCCAAAAAGATGTTTGGGTATACATAGATCTATAAATGCTGGGATATGGCTGTTCAGTTGCAGGGGTCTGGTGGCCTCCAACCTTGCAGTTATCATCAAAACCAGGTATTGTCAAATGGAAAACCCTGGACTGCTGAGATCAGCTTGTTTAATCTGCTCAGTGTCACCTCCTCACATTCCACAGTATGAAAATCCTGTCAATGAAAGGCAGTATTACTGAGTCACTACTGCTTTTTAAGCAATCTTCTATATATGGGAACAACCTGTGGATGGGATACTGCAGCTTGTGCAACTTAAAATAATCATGCAACATTGTTCAGGCTAATAAATGCCCATCTTAATTAACTCTTACATGTACTGGCAATCAGGAATTTTCCACTCTGAAGAAGTTGTACAGGTTCTAGGCTACCACTGCAAGTTTACTTTTAGTTAGTCATTCATGTCCACACCAATAAGCTGAAATGACCCATGGTGGTAGTTTGGGAAGACTACCAAACCATGGGAGGGACTTCACAATTGCAGATATCTGGGTAGCTGCTATTCGTGAAAATTAAAACCACGAGATATCAGTTTCTTGTGGAAAAGTCTCCATGACATTGCCGGAGAGACTCCTCTCCTTAAGTGAACTGAAGAAAGATTATTTAAGAAGTGGTAAACTGACTAAAAATACCGAATTTTGTCTCTTTTCATTGTCAGTGGGAAAAGAAAGAGGAGTTGGGGGCAGCAGAAGTGTTCTGAAGGTCTATTCTGATTTCTTATTATTTTTCTCTTAGTTCTGTTAATAAAGTGTTTTTTACACCCTTCAAAGTTTTGAGCCTGCTTTTCTCTCATTCTAATCCTTATCTTGCAGGAGAAAATTAGTAAATAATTCTAGTGGGTGCACTGGAGTTTGTCCAGAGCTAGACCCACTACATTAATTGGTGCATTAGCTGGGAAACTCAGATTGGTGAACCAAAACTGCTACACTTAATTGGTGTTTCTACCCAGCTGAACTGAAACTGCCACACAAACTAGAAAGGTTTTGATGTTTAAAACCTGCTTTTATAATATCTGCCAGTCAATGTAATTTTTGTCAGCCACAGAAAAGAGAAATTAGCTCATTTTTTTGTGGTCCAACCAATTAGCATACTGCACACTTGATGCAAATCTAAAAGAATAATCAATATTCCCGAGTTCCCAGGATACAGACTTTCACTTCTTGGTATCTGACCAGAATCTGCTCTCCACACATTAATTTTATTGCTTGCTTACATCCAGAATTAAAGCAAGGATAGTGTAACAGTTCCGCAACCAAATGATAACCAGCCAGGCCTGACTGGATCTTTCAAGCCAGAATGAAGGGCAGTAGAAGTAAATTTCTGCTTCTATCTCGTAAGAAATATTTATTCTGCTCCATAACATCTCAGTTAAATGCTAAATTAACTTAAAATATCAAATATAAAAATAAATTTTACTTGCCAGGATATCTGCCAATCTTCAAACTGGAATTGTAGAATATGGGTAATTAAAGGTTCTGAAGAAGTCTTAATTTGTTTTCATTACTAGATATGTGCTGTGGAATTATATCACCCTCTCCCTTTAATTTCAATTAAATTTAGCCATCTACAAATATTTTTCCAGTATCAACCTTCATCCTTCCCTGGAAAGAAACAGTCAGTACTGTCAACAGACAAAGATAGATATCTCTGGAGAACAAGCCATCATACTCTTCAGACATCTGATTTAGGAGAAGGAGAATTCTGGAAGGAGACAAAGACATTGTGCATAATCAAGCACAAAATTCAGTTGCCTGAACACAGAGCCTAGTGCGATATGAGATGCCCTGGGTTGTCCTGCCTGGATATCCATTGCCAGTCCAGGAAATCACAAGTATTCTGTAAGTCCTGTGTCCTGCCTGCATCTACCACAGCCCTACAGCAACTAAAATGGCATCACACACTTGTTCAATTAGCCGAATCCACCTTGTGACTTGTAATTCATCCATATTTGCAGGGTTTCCCATGATATATATGAATTCTTACACAGTCAGATGAAAGGTCATCACATGGCATAATTGTAAGACTATAAGAAGGCCCTTGTGATATATTGTAAAATATTTCTGAATTTACAAAAACAAACAACAAAAGTGTTACTTTCAGCTGCCTCTAAGAACTCACAAAAAGTATATTTTCTTAAGAGATTTCTCCCAGCCTTCCATCTCCCCCTAGAATTACATGGAACTTGGAAAGGTCTAGAAATAAAATTCAGTGAGGTTATTCTAACCTGTGTCTGTGTAAATAAAGTGCATACAAAAAAGTATTAGTGATATATCTACTTGCTCGTAATAGACTTAATGTAAAATGATTCAATCAATTACCAGTTTCTCTCAAAAGACTATAAATCAGCCTACTATCTTGGTAGTAGTAATTTGGATTTAGGAGAACATGAAGTTTTAGAAATATTAAATTGAAATAAAGGACATGCATCATCTTTTGGGACTTCAATTATTTGGGGATTCAGCCATGGGGAATGAACTTTTGCCTTTCTAACTACCAGTTGAGAAATCTTTTACAATCACAGCAAATACTTTAAAACTCCAAAGAAAGTGAAGGGAAAGCTCAACACTGAAGAAACCTCTTGTTGACCAGCAAGGGAGTGGATCAGCTGCTTTAAGTTCACTTCCTGTTTACTACATATCCTAGATATTGATATGAAAAGGTTTCTGTTCCAGGCAAACAGAACCCAGTTAATTTCCCTTAGAGCACACAAGGTTCATGCACCATTTCTCATTCACTACTATTATTCCCGGCTAAGAGAAATATTAGCAATTACACACCCAGTGTTTCTACTCACACAAATTTAACGTTGCTTCATATCTTATAGATGTAACTTAATTGCTTCAGATATACTGATTAGGTCTGCTGATCAGGTATCATTAAGGTAATTTGATACATTCTTTCAAATATGACTGCAGACCTTCTGTCTCCTTCTTCTGCAATGAGTTCAAGTATTACTCATTTGGGAGATTTCATCACAGTTTTTAAATATGCTTTCCCCCATCTGAATTCAAACTAGAAGTGAGGAGGTCATATTGAGATGGTAAGGCCCTGATTAAATAATTTGATGGTACAATTAATTCCCCACAAGTGGAATTAACTGCAGGGGATTAATGAAAATGTCAGGGTTACAGGTTGTGCTGGTGATGTGTTTCTAATGTCAGCAGTAAATCTGCTGTAGGTAAAGCACAAATTCTTTCTACAAAAGGTTTTCTCTTTAAAAATATACCCTGAACTCATAAAACAAACCACAGCTAGTATGGGACAATTTTCCATAAAAGTGCACCTACTGAGGAAACAGACAAAACATACAGCTTTCTTAGAAGAACATATATTTCAGGTTTAAGATAGTCAATGATTGCTAAAAAAAATTATAAAATTAATGCACAATATCTAAAAAATGGGCTTAAGTAAAACGTGAAAAAAAAGACTGATTTATGGACTGTAAACTCATTGCTAGAAATTTAATATGATGCTCAAGGTAAAGATCATAGGACAGCCTTTAATAATCATTTGCTGGAAGCTGCAGACATATGTGTCCATACCTCTTACACCCTTTTCTAAAGCACCTACTTGTGTCATTGCCAAGTTAACTGAAGATCTGAGGTTCTTGTGTTTGTTTGTGTAGTCATCTCCAGTAAACATTAAATCCAAGGAAAAACATAAGCTGCTTTCAAATATTTTTCCTATTGAAAGGGAAATAACATCTAAGTAGAAGGATAAAACAGTCTATATCAAAATGAACAATGCAATGATAGGGGGAAAGGAGAAAATTCAGGTAAAATTATTTTATGAAGACATATCTAGCTGTCTATAGAGGAACCAGTCATCACATAGATTGCTTTCTCTCTATTCTATACCAATTCACCTGTTCTGTTGTATTTTTCAGAAATCTTTCACAGAAACCATTACATACACAAATTAAAACCTGGCGCAGTCAGAAAATATAAAACAGCCAGACTGTTTACAATATCAAAATCACAAAGGATATTTGGATATCCACTGGAATATGGTCAGACTAGTTTGCAATTGAAGAGAACATATCCTCCACGATGGTGCTACAAAATATGTAGGGGGTTCAGCTGCATGAGCTGGGAGGTGTGGAATCCAGGATGGCTGGGAGAGGAATCTGTGTTCAGGCAGTGGTGAGCAGAAAGCACTATTTCACCCCTTGCGTTCCAGCCAGTTGAGCTACACCAGCTGTACTTGTACCACCCATGTGGGCCGTGGAGAAGGATAAAGCAGTCACACTCTCTGTGCTTACTTTTATGCACTTGGTTCCCTACAGACCAGAGCCAGACAGCAAGCCACTACTCAGGCTTGTATGAACAAGAGAATAAGCTGGACTCAGGCACAAATCCAAGCTAACACCACAGTAGAGATGAAAGTTTAGGCTATCCCTTTTCTAGTAAATAAACTGGGGAGCAGTTTCTGACCCCAAAGCCAAGCAACACCACCTCATCCACATGCACAAAGCTCTGCTCTCTTCCCCCACAAGCAGGAAAAACACATTTCTGGCTCCCTTCTGGGAACATTCCCCTTCATCAGCCCTAGCCTGGCACGGCTCAAGATTGCCAGGTCACAAGAGCTGAAGCTGTGCCAGGAAGGGAGCAAACAGTCATGAGACAGCCCTCAAGCCTGTGCCCTCCTCTTGGCTTATTTATTGATGTAGATGTAACGATACATGCCCAAACCCATTTTTTGTTTTTAAACACTCAAAATTGTCTGGCTTTAGAGGGGCCAGAGAATTCACGATAATGACCATGTATTTTCCCCTATTGTTTCCATGTAAACTTCTGGCAGCTCTGACTCATGTTGCTAATGATAAACTGAGCTTTAAATAAGTAGATATTTCAGTTAGAGCAATTTCTGCTTCTGTGGAAGAGAGCCACCATTTACACAAAGAAATGAACATTTTCATTTCAAAAGTATAGTATATCTTTGATGTAGTGTTGGGTTGTGATTTTTTACAGTTTAGTCATGGTGCCATTTACACTGCACTTTGAACATTGCATATTTTTATTGTTAAATAAATTAGTGGCTATGAGAGGGAATGAAAGTGATCCCTGGAATTAAGTTCTCAAAGAAGAAGCACTTTTTTACAGTGTTTTGAAGGCTAATTGCATTACACGAGCTATTTATGTTTAACTGCAGAGAAATACAGGGCCAGGTTCAGAGATGTTGTGCTGTCTTTAAGCAGGTTTTTCAAAATATCTGCGGCTCACATATCTACATTGATGTTTACTCCTGCATGTGCTGTGAGTTCACCCAAGCCAGCAACTAAGTTCTGTGCAGCTCCTTGCTCACTTCCCCGCTCTTAGTGGAATGGAGGGGAGAATCAAAGAAAGGTAAAACTTGATATAAGAAGAGTTCAATAAATGAAATAAAGCATATTAATAATAATGCTAATAATCGTTATTATTCTTTTGTTTTATCTTTATTGTTACTGTAAGGAAAATGGGAGAGAGAGAGAGGTGAATAAAACTCAAGCAAAACAAGCAATACAGCATATAATTTCTCACCATCCACTGGCTGATGCCCAGCCTGTCCCTGAGCAGTGATCATCCCCTCCCAGCCAACTCTCCCCAGTTCATATACTGAGTATGACATTCTATTGTGTGAAATATTCATTTGGCTGGTTTGGGCCTGCTGTATCAGCCATGCTCCCTCCCTCCCAGCTTCTTGTGCACCTCCTCACTGGCAGAGCACAGGAAACTGAAAGGTCCTTGACCCAGGTAAGCACTATTTAGCAACAACTGAAACATCAGTGTGCTAACAATGTTATACTAAATCCAAAACACAGCACTGTACCAGCTCCTAGGAAAAAAATTAACTCTTTCCCAGACAAAAACAGGACAACATTATAAGAAAGGACACTCTTGACAGTGGAGTTGGAAGATTAGTGCTGTGAGACTACTCAGTCAGATACATAAATACCATTGCAAAAGTGAAAAACTTTTTGTTGCACTTAATGTTAAACCCTTCAGAAAAGGTACCTGAATTCAAGAGACATATTACAGTTTTATCTAGGAATTCCTCAGGCAGTTAAGTAATACAAGCATGCAGACTCTGAAAGTGCTTATAACATCATTCAGGTCAGAAACAAGTTTACTCCAAACCCCAGCAAGGACCTAGAAATGAGGAATTCCATCACCAGCTGCTCCTCAGGGTCTCAGTCTAACAGGCATGTTTTTAGCAAACTTACTTAAGTCCCAGAGCAACAGCGTGTTTCTGCTGTTTTGTTGGGATTTTTTTACATGCAGTTGTTGTTGATGACCCATTTCCTACTTCCTTGTCTTCCTTCTCTCAGTGTGATATCAGCCATATCACCTTTGCTTTGGAAGAGAAGGGGGGTCAGAGGGACAAAGTTCCAGTTCCTCTTCCATCTAAGGAGATTTAAATAACTCAATTTAAAGATTTCAATTTCTCAATTCCCTAAAAAAGTTCAACCACTTTTTTTTTTTTTTTTACACTCGTGCTCAGCATATAGCAGCACCTTTAGCACAAGCTTCCACTGTGTCCCTTCTCTGAGGGACTGTGAATCCTCAAAACAGAAGTCCTGTGCTCCTAGCAGCATGGAAACTTTCCCTAGAGGTAGTACAACTGCTTACATTCCTGAGAATTATTCAAGAGCACAGAGAATAGTGTAGGCACCCAGGGGAATGTACAGAGCACTGTATGGTACTGCTCCCAGACTCTCCACCAGACTGAGCAAGCAGCCTATGCAGATTTTGATTTATTCACAAAATCCGATATGGAGGCATTTGTTGAGGCCTATGTCTTATCCCCTGCGAAGAGAGATGTTGAGGCAAGCACCCCATGTATGGAGACATGAGGCTTGACTCCATTTTCAGAAGGTTGATTTATTATCTTCTATATTATACTAAAATACTACATGAAAACTATACTAAAAGAACAGAGAGAAAAGAATGATCAGAAGGCTACAAAGAACAAGAATAGAATAGAATAGAATGCATAGCAAAAATCTTGTGACTGCTCACAGCCTGGGCACAGGTGGCTGTGATTGGTTATCAAGTGAAAACAATCCACATGGACCAATGGAAGATGCACCTGTTGCATTCCACAGCAGCAGATAGGTATTGTTTACATTTCTTTCCTGGGCTCCGAGCTCCTCAGGAGGGAAAAAATCCTAGGAGAAGATTTTTCATAAAATATCATGGTACAGAGAGCAATAACGCTGATGGTGCAGTAACACAGCTCCGAGCTCCTCGGGAGGGAAAAAATCTTAGGAGAAGATTTTCCATAAAATATCATGGTACAGAGAGCAATAACGCTGATGGTGCAGTAACACAGGACTGCAAGATTCCTAAGAGACAGGACAGACACCACCCCCTGTCTCTGGGGCTGCCCTCCAGAGAGCCTCTTCAGCCAGAGGGAAAGCAACCATGAGCACAGCTCAGCTGGTAGATTGTAGGAGAATGACAAACAGAGCTGCATCCCAGAGTTATGTGTGTCACCTGCAACCCGTGTCAGCCATGGCACCTCAACTCCTTACGCACTCCAGTGATGGGAGGAGATTATCCCATGCACAAGGGAATGCTGCTAAACTACAAGATGGCCAGAAAGAAAGCGTGCACACAGGGCTGCAGTTCATGCCCACTGCTAGCTGTTTTTGCAGTACTTGCCAGAATTGGCAAAGGTCAGCCCTTAGCATTATGGGCTTGAATCAGACCCTGTCCTCTACTTTAATGGTGTATACATATATATAGTGAGACAATCTTCCTCCTGGCTGTGTTAAGGTACCTGGACCTCCATCTGAGATGTGCCTAAGCATGTGCCAGACCCATCACCGATAGCTCTAGTCTCCACAGGAGATAAATCTTCCATCCAGAAAGGCACTGTTGTACACACCAGCTCTTTGTCAGCAATTGATAGATAATGGCATGTATTGCATGGCACTAAACAACAAAGGATAAATCTAGACACAGCCAGAGAGGTGCAGAGAACATCTCTGTCATACTTCATGCACATTGGCCAGACCACTAGCACGAAGGTGGAGGAAAAAAAAAAGATTTATCTATTCCATAAATACACATTTCTGGAATATATGAGTAGGTATAAGCATAGAGGACAATATAAGGAGAGAAAAGAAATGAGGATGACAGATATCAGTAGAAGTGTGAGAAGCTGAGCAACTAAATTAACTATTGATGGAAGTAAAGTCTGAGCAGATAGAAACAGAATGGATATTACACAAGGAAATCCAGGAATGTTGATTACAACATTGCAATCCAACTAAGAATCATTTGACATAAAACTGAGATGAGGGTTCAGAATTAGCAAGAACAGGTTTTAGACAAAAACAGCATGTGAAACCTTTCACATTGACACTAAGAACTGCCAAAGAATTAACACTTTTCAATATTCCTCTTTTTCTCTATGAAAATGTATCTGCAAAATTTAGAGATCAAAACAGATGACAAAGTAACAGCTCCAAGTTTCATATTCCTTCTGTCTTTAACTACATGCTGAATCAAGTAGGGTGTGCCGCACACTTTTACCAGTGAGTCTCCTCTTTACAACCTCAGAGATAAAAATATCTTTTCTTATCAGATAAATTTCAAGAGATATGAGACAAGAACTCATCTAAAAGATGCACTTTGGATTAGAAAATGAGCAATGGACAACTGCTAAATGTCAAAGAAACAAAAGAAAATATTTTCCCCTTCAACCTGTACCCTGGTAATTACACAAAGATCTGTCTAATTTTCTTCTTTTAAACAACAGACTGATGGAGCTCAATCCGTTTTTCTCTGTAACTTTCAAGCAGAATTTAGTTTCACTGGCTGCAGTACAAGCCCTATCTCCTCGGCCCACTTTAATTTGTCTGGTTAGTTTACATCAGAAAAAGTGGGATCCTTGTTAAGCAGTTTCATATAGTGCACTGTTTCACTGAATTTGTGACACAGACTGAGCTTCCACAGAAAAACAGTGTTGTAGCAAATATAATCTATTTATTCTTAGGAAAAAGCTTAGAAAACAGCCTAAGGAAATATAAAATATTTTAGCACAATTTTACTGTGTGTTCATTATGTAGTAGAGTGCACAATTTGGTTTTCTCTTACCTCCCTAACTCTGTTATTAACCTTGTGGAGGTTGATCTGACTTTTGTGCGGAGAAAGATTTTGCACAGATTATTAGAATTTGTGAATTCAGATTTTAGACTAATTTTAGATCTCAACACAGATAATTGAAATCCTTTATTGGAGTTTTATCAATCCCTTGAAATTTTGGCCTAAGTGATAGTGAGTACTCCATCTCTTGAAGCACTATACCAAAACTTACTTTCTTTTCAGAACAAGAGAAGATTTTGGCTGTAAAAATTTTGATGTGAATTCCACATTCTATCCTATACCACCAAACTAAACAACTTCAATAGTCTTTAAAAAGCAAGTAACTGTGGAGTTAAACTCATAGGTCATCTCAGATATGTCACTTGCTATTTCAATTGGGAAAAAAAAATTATATTGCTGCATTTGTTTTTCCTTCCTTCCAACCAGCTTACATTATTTTGTCTTGTCTCCTATTTTTCATTCTATGTCCTGAAGCTAAACTTTTGAATCATGTGAAATACTTACACAGAAATCAGAAAATATCACCATTTAACATGACATATGATGGGAGTGGGAAAACTGAGCTCCAGTTTCATTTTGCATAATCAGTTCCTGAGATCAGATGTGCCAGCACAGTGTGTTCAAATAAAAAGAATAGAAGACCATAAATATTATCTACAGCAAAATGTGTGAAAAAAAGTTATTGCTTCTTTGCATATCTTGTTCTTGAAAACTGATACTAGAGATATGAGACAGCAAGGTGAAGTACAAATCCAGGCATGAATTGGCTTAATTTTTAGCTCTGAATGACATAGGTGTGGGGTATGCTACTAGTGTATTGTCAAGACGCAGCTGCTTCTACTAAAGCATCTTTATTTACCCAACTCAATGAAACACCGACCCAGACAACCCAAGAGGAAGCAGGTATTCAATCAGTCTCATGAACATATCCTTGGCCAGTCTGTCGTAGTGGATGTGAACAACAGTACCTTTCATCACTGGCTTTGCCTGCACTGCAAGATGTCACCCTGCTTTGTCACACAGCCCATGGGATGATTATCCCACATGGCCAAGAGTCACATAATCGCAGAATCATTTAGGCTGGAAAAGTCCTCTAAAATCAAGTCCAACTGTGAACCCAGCAGTGCCAAGTCCACCTTTGATTTCTGAAGAGCAGATACATCCCAAGTACTGGGAAAGGTTCTCCTCATTCCTATTCTGGAAGACACCACTTCCTTAGGCTTAGCTGTAAACAGAACCATACCCTGGCTATATATTAAACTTGTTGCTGTGAGGCCAATTCTCAGAACAGTGTGAAGAATGCTGTTCAATCTGTGTATTGCACAGTTACTACCACCAAGAAGATGATTGACATACTCATTCCCTTCTCCTACCACCAATAAATCCATTTTTATCCACCCCAGTTCTTGTGGGCCATTTGACCCCACTTCATTCGCTCCCCCTGCATCTCTGTCCAGGCATCACCTTGAATGGAGAGGTTTTATGCACAGACTGGAATGTAGTTCCAGATCAGAAGATGGTGAGGCACCATGTATGTGATGACGTACACATCTCAGAGAAGTCATTTTGTCTTCTTTATATCTAATCTAAATGCTTATACTGCAGGCATTATTATGACTTCTAAGTGTTTAATTCTCTTATGTAATATTCTACAAAGATTGCAACACAATATTTCCATCAGATTTCCTTGCCATTTCTTCTGGTTTTGCTGACTCAAATGACAGAAGTCTCCTGGGAGTGTCTTTAATTATGCATGATCTTCAATCGGAAGAAGTTTGGTTTCCTATGCCCTGTACGGCAATAGCATTTTAATGTCAAAAATTAAATCCTTTTTTTGCTGATACTGATACTTCACAATTGATACTTTTCCACAGGAACCCAATACTATAATTTAATGTCTTTCAGGCTTTTATTTACCAAAAGAATCAAGACCTAAACCTTCGAGCACTTTTAACACTACCATCTAGCTCTATTGCATGCATGCCCTGACATATCTACTGTAGACGCCTTCAGCTGCACACCAGCTGCTCTCTCCATTTTCTTCTGTAATTGCACCCAACCCTAACTGCTTCTCAGAGCAGGTACCTGCTTCTTTTAGAGCAATGCATGATCTCTGCACAAGACAAAAGATTCAACTCCCAGATTTTGGGGAAATTTACTTGTAGGGTGGCACAGACAACAGGGTGGCAAAACCAGGCAGCTGGCACATAAGGCTCTCATGTTGAGCTAAGGCAAAAAGAATGGGAACAGGTCCATTTCCATCCAATTATGTTTTATATTTGCAGACCTGTCCTTCAGAGATTTTGCTTTTGTCTTTCATGTTAATTGGCCAAAATATCATAAATCACATCTGATCAAAAACACTCAGCATGCACTAAAAGAAGGAAAGTTGAGTGGGGAAGGTCAGTCATGTAAAGGTGTGATACAGTCAGAATGAGCCAAGTTGCTAAAGGGTTAGCCCTCCAAATGGCCAAGTTAAATAAGATACAATTGGTGCTAAGTTAACTTCCAAGAGCTCCCGAGTGTAGGCTTATGAATGCCTGGAGGGACACATTTGCTTCAATTGTGCTGTATTTAACTTGGCAATTTAAATGGCAAAAGTCCTTTCTAACTTGGCTCTTGATACAAATATCACACCTTTATATGGCTTAACATCTTTTGTAAGTAGAATTTTTTTGTTCATGTTAATTAGATATTGCCATGTGAGTGTACATAATAGTCAGATATATAGACACACACATAAAATGCATGCATCTATTTGATATCAATGAAAATTCTCATGGGACAGGTAAAATTTTCCTACTTCTGGCATGTAACATATACTCAGAGTTTTAGTCTTGAGGAAACTGGTTTTCTTAAAGCAAGTTTCTAAGGACCCAGATAATCCAGGTAGAAAGGGAACTGTAATGAAGGCTTGTAGAAAGACGTCCTGTCTAATTTGACTTGTTACTTCTATTATCTGCTAATCTGGGGGGGAGGTAGTGGGGAGGGGAGGGAAGTGTTTAATTAGAATTTCAAATGAAACACCAAATAAAGAGAACAGGATTTTGTAGTTATATACCTTTTTCTGATATTTCAATTAAAGATTGAATGAGGTCACACTGCAGTGCTAAGGTGGGCATTGTACAATTGTTCTCCACCACAGGAACCAAATTCAAGTGATTAAGGGCTAAAAAAGGGGTAGGATTAAGTTCCTTTTTAGTACATCGTTCCCTAGCATTGACATTGACATGACTGAGGCCAGAAGCTCTCTCTTTCTTATTTCCCCTCTTAATATCACCTCTTTTTACTGTGATATGCAATGAACCTCCACTACTATTTGCTGTTTTAGTAACCCAGATGTTCTTCTCTAGCATAGCAATAAGAAAATAATTGGAGGTTAATTGATCTGTATTGATTTTTCTAGAATGCCAACCACATTTACCCTCAAATTTTAAACTGTATGTCATTAATCATGTGAGCTTAAATTAAAGTGCTTCAACCCTCTGATTTCTAAAGGAGTACTTTTCTCTCATAACAGCCATCCTTTTCAGATAAAACAAATTTTTAGAAATATAACTTTTTTGTTTTACTTTGCACTGATTTAAATGAAGGAGATGCAAGAGAGGAGACATGGACTTACAGGCTGAGAAGGTATATTTTCTGGGATAAAGCAGATTTGTTTGGGCACCTTTGGTCTGGAAAGTATTTGTTCCCATGATGAGCTATTCCTCTGTTATTTATTAGGTTTGAAAGTTAAGTTTCACTTCCCCACCTTCTCTCAACAAAAGTATTGAAGTTAGAAGGCAGATTACATGTTGATGACTCTGCTACAGGCTGTAAAAGAAACTGATTTGAAATAAGATGCCTTGTTAAGTGCTCCAGTTCTAGTCACTTTTATTTAACCACTGCATTCTTCAAAATAGGCTAGGAAAGCATCATCTTAGTATGGCTTTTCTCCACAAAATCAGTGACATGTTTTAGGGTTGGGACAGTATTCTTGTGCCAGTTCAAAAGCATGTCATATTTGGGTGATATCACAACCTACAAACAGTAGACTGAGCAGTCTGGGCTTCTAGTCTTGCTGAAGACATCAAAAGAATTTAAGCAAATAAATCTGTTAAGACAAGGTACAGGATTTCATTACCTTTCATTGTGTTTTATTGCATTGTCCATATCATCAGTTATAATCCTTGCTATCAGGAGAATGTCCAATTACAGGAAGCTTCAGATACCACTTATTTGTTTAGGTGGGCCATTGCAGTTACCTAATGCACAGTATTTCAAATAGAAACATGTATTTCAAATAGCACATAGTATCCCCATTTGACATTTAAGCAGTCATTGCTGTGCCAAAACCATAATTATTTACAAAGCAGCTGATGTGGCAACATCATCCATGGCATTTTATGCACAGACAAATAGACATGAGGAAAACGGTTTGAAGGACAGTTTAGGAGCTGGGTTCACTTTACTGCTTAGTCAAGTGGTTTTGGGACAACCTGGCAAGTTATTTAGGACTACACCCAACAAACAAACAACAGGGTTCGGGGACATGAGCATGCCAAGGTCACTGCCTAAACTCCGCATGTGACACAGAGGGAGAGGAAGGCAGTAGAAAGAGATTCACTGTTTCTGGAGAAATGAAGGAAGTGGCACTTTAGCATAAGACAGTAAACTTCAAATCAGTGGAGAAATTAACATACCCAAAATTACTGAAATGAGGGAATAAGACTCTCAGACACAGATATCTGCCTCTTCAAAGTTATATAATTGGATGTTAATGTACCCTACTTCAAAATATAGCTGAAAGAGGGGATGGTACTACTGCTGCCATTTGTCTTTTGCACAATAAGTGAAATAATTTTTTCCTGTAGAATTTCTTTCAATTTTATTAAATCAGTGGAGGAAAAGTAATAAATAACAAACATTCCAAATAGTGCTTCATGCTTTTGTTTTCTACAGCACAAAATGTAAGTGATAACTTACAAATATTGTCTTTTTTATGAAGGTTTTGTGTGTAACAATATGTCACAGCTGGAGAACTGTAATTTATGTATTGTGTTTATGAGTGATCCATACTCAGTCTTTTTATGACTTAGGGTACTGAATGTTACAATTTAAGATAACATTAAGGCTCCAATTGACTCCTGTGTGGAAAACCAGTAGCATAAGTTTCCTTGAAACTAGTTGAGGAAATTTTACTCTATTATATTAACTTAAACTGATGAAACTTTACTACTCATCTTTCACTTTTTAAAATCTTACTTTGTAAGTTAAAATAAAAACCATATTTCATTGTTGAAAAAAATTAGTTATAGAAAGTATTATCTACACTGTGAAGAACTCTTATGAATGTCCCTCATTCATTAAGAACCTCCAAAATTAGTAATACACAGTTTGGAGAACAAGGAAGTAGTAAGAAACAGCAAATTCATAAAACAAAACAGAAAAAAAAATAAAAGAAAAAAATTTAAAAAGAAAACTTGTGGAGTTTCTTAGGTTTGTGAATTCAACATTTATTTTTTCTAATCCTCCAAGTTTTTTTTCTTTTAGGGTAAATTATCCTCTATGCGATTTAGCAGAAAGGGGTAAATGTGAACTTTAGATAGGCAAGCTAAGTTATCTGAAGCTGTCTAGAGATATCCAGAGAAAAATTAGGTCCTCCTACATAATTTTGCTCTGTCTTGCAGAAAGGGATCATGAACATGGATGGTGCTCTGATCTACTCAATTGAGTCAGAGGTGAAATAGAGATGGTTCTTCCTTTCTGACATTTGCTTGTCATGAATGGGCAGCCAGACAATACAGATGTATAACTGGTACGAAGCACAGTATTCTCCATAATACTCACTGGACATTTTGTTCATTTATACCAACTACATCATAAAGCAAACATAGCCTAAGGAACTGTTCTGAGGGGATGCCTTGTAGCAATCCCTAAATATCTTCAAGATATGGAAGATGTGTTAAAGCAGAGAGTGGTGCCCTTGCATGTGTCAAATTCAAACACTGGAGATACTTCACATCAAATGGTAACAGCCATAAAGCATGGAGAGAGCCATCTGTTTCCCATACTTGAAAGAGGTGTTGAAAAGGAAGCTTTTTTTTTTCACTTATGATTTTCATGAGGCCATAGTGTATGCCAAAAACAAGACATCCTGTCCTTGGGAAGGTGACAATTTGAACTCATACTACTCTATTGTGACTGGAGAAACAATAATATAGACAGGTGAGATAAACCTCCTGAGTACTATAGTTTATATCAGAAAATTAGGTGTGGGCCCTGTTGTTAATCTCTAGATCCTCCCTATCCAGTGTTTGTGGGAAATGTGCAGCTTGGAGCATTGCCCTGGTCCTGTGGTGACAGTGAGAGACTGCTGATGCCAGGCCACGAAGGAGTGCTAGAAATAACACCTGCTCTCCTTCAGATGGAGATAACTCTGTGAGAAAACTGTGACAGCTGTTAGAGATATGGGACACAGCTCTGATGGATAAGAGCATTCAGAGGGCAAAATTTGTTCTAGCAGTTCTGAGAGCACTTGATAACTTCCATAGCACAGTATGGCAGGAGATCAAAAGCAAGTATCTTCCAGAAGTCCTTTTCTGTCAACAATGCACTTGGATGGTTTCAGCTTTCTGTAAAGAAACTGAAAATAAAACAGAACCTAAATTATCTCTTCCCATTGCTTGGCAAATGTCCCCATGAGAGATTCCCATGGATCTGGAGTAAATGCTTGCTCTGCCGTTCTGCCTTCCTAAAAGAAAGGCATCAAGTCAGCACTGGTGGTATTCTTTTTTTAATATTAGAAATATATGTATATTTTAAAGTGTCTTACAACAAAATACTCACAAAGGGAGTTAAAAAAAAATAACAAGCCAAAGTGTTGTTTGGGGCAACAGATCTTTAGGAGCACTTCACACAATTACGATATCAGAGATACTTGTATATACTTGAAAAACAGTCTTTGCATAGCTTACAGATGGAAAGAAGAAACTTCTTTCATGCAGCCATTTCTAGACCTTCATGACCAAGTCAACATGTCATTAATATCAGTATGTTTTTGTACAGTCACTTTTCCCAGTTTTATGTATAGAGAAAAGTTTTCTGTCTTCAGCAACCCTTAAGACCTTTGTGGCTTCAAAATGAGTAGAGGAAAAGGCAGTACTTTCATGGATCATCTTTTCAATTTCTAAAAGAAGGAACATTTTTCAAAGTCATACTCTAGCAGTAATGGGAAAACTCCTTTGCTATTTCCTAGGTATTGACAGATCACGGCCTAATGTAAACATCTGTAAATATAGAATATACTGTTGACATCAGCCAGGAAACTTTCCTTTTCTTATCCTCTTTGTAGGAAATTAATATCTAATCTGGTAAACTCTGAGGTTAAGGACATCAGAAAGCGTGTTAAACATTAAGCGTCTGATGACGTTTAAAAACCATGGTCACCAGTAAGAGCTATAAAAGGATTCCATAAAACCACATTTTAAAGGAAACTTGAGTTGAAGCCAGGTGAAGAAGTGAATGATCTCATAATTATTGCTTGTTAAAGCAAAGTTTGGTTTCAAAAGAAAAATAATTATTTAACATTAAGGAATTATATTTTTACACCAGTTTCCTATCTAGTTATTCACTGTCAGGCAGCTTCTAGAGATATTTTCCACTGTGACTTCCCATGTTCCTGTGAAACATAGGTATTCCACTGCATGCTATACAATGACTACCATAATAGGCTTCAATACCACCATTTTTTCATTGTTTCGGACGCAAAGAAACGAACAGTCATACAAAGAAGATTATTACAATGTCCTAAGACCACATGGTCCCATCAGATACCCAAAGCTAAGCCCAAGCCACTGTGGATGAGAGAACCACACCCTGGGTAGTGTGAGCCTTGAGGCACAGGGAATGAGTCACTGGGCACCACATGGTATGAAGTGCACACCACCCTATGAGACCAATGCAGATGGAGCTACAGAAACTGCAAAGCATAATGCTGGCTGTCTACGTATCTCTGTAAATATAATACTTGGAATTTATTACCCAATAAACCCTGATCAAAAAGTTACTATCTGAAGGACAACTTTGCAAAAAGAATACCTACATCAGATACAACTTTTGTTTTCAGTATTTTCTTCTTGTTTGTATTGTAGGATTTTATAAAGTAAAGGAATGTTTTCACTATACACCCCAACATAAAAATAAAGACCTTTATAGGATTCTCACACAGCTGGTATGAATTCTCACTCCTGTTTTGTACTAGTTAGTTCATTGCAATGATGGCTATTCCTCCCAGTTTGTGCCTCTTACGTTGAAGACAGAATTAAGGCAGGCAGGCTGCAGAGATCCTGCTGTGATAATTGTTCACCACCCATGGAGCTGTGTTGAGAGAATCCCACTCTCATGTGGGATTCGCTGTATCCTATAGCAAATCAGCTACATGGCTGTGTTTTTTCATGGTGTTTCTGCTCTACAAATAGGACATGGCACAAAAGAAATTCAGGATCTGTTCATTATGTGGAAAATCTAGACGGCATACTTTTAGGGGGGAAAAAGAAAGAAAAAAAAAATCAACAAGAAAGGTTTCTGTGAGGACAGAAACAACAGAAGGATGTCTAAGGAGACTGAGATTTCCATATTTTAACTGCAGAAACTATGCGCTGTGTAGTCACTCACCCCACTCAATCCCCAATGAAATAGGGAGGAGAATCAGGGAAAAAAGGCAAGGCCCATAAGTTGAGATAAGAACAATTTAGTAATTTAAAGAAAGTAAAATACAATCATAACGTTAGAAGAAGAGAAGAAGAAGAAGAAGAGGAAGAAAAGAAGAAGAAGAAGAAGAAGGGGAAGAAGATTGAAAAGTGAGACAACAAATGAGAGATGGAGGAATAAAACCCAAGAGAAACAAGAGAACAAGAGATGCACAGCTGCTCACCACCCCTGACCAATGTCCACCTCATCCACCAGCAACTCCTGACTATCTCCCCTCAGTTTATATACCAAGAATTATATTCTGTTGTAAGGAATATCCCCTTTGCCAGTTTGTATCAGCTGTCCTAGCCATGCTCCCTCCCAGCTTCTTGTTAATCTTCTCACTATCAGAGTAGGGGAAACTGAAAAGACCTTGATTTGGTGTAAGCAAATACTAAAACATCAGTGTATTGTTAACATTATTCTTATAGTAAATACTAAAAACCCAACACTGTACCAGCTAGTAGGAATTGAATTATCTCTATCCCAGTTCAGTTAAAACCAGGACAGAGAGGTAACAAGGAGAAACATGAGGTCCTCAATCCCTTTTTTATTTCAGTTTTCACTGATAAGAGCCCAAGAGCTATAGCTTACCTCAGGCCCTGGGAGCATGGACTAAATGTGTTTAGAAGCCTTCTCCAGTCATATAAAAGATAAGGTGACTGCAAACAATCAACATTAATTTACCAAGGTCAATCATGCCTGATCAACCTGACTTTTTTCTGTGATGAGATGACTGGCACTGTTATAAGGGAAAAGGCAATATTATGCCACACATTTTGACTTTATCAGGGACATTGACACAGTGTTCACAGTCTCTGTATCACCAGATTGGTAAAACATGGGCTGGATACGTGAACAATAATGTGGGTGGGAAGTTGGCTGGACTGCTGGCCTCAAGGAGTTGTCATCAGTGGTGCAAATTTCAGCTGGCAGTGAGTTAATAGGGACATCCATCAGGGATGAATGCTGGGGCCAACACTGTTTTGTGTCTCCATTAACATTGTGGGCAGCAGTATACTCTCTTCAAGTTTGCAGATGACACCAAATATATTGCTATTCAGAGAGATCCTAGACAAGCTGGAGAAACAGGCTGTCAGCAAAACTTTTAGTATTTTAATAAATTATCTGGATTGAGGACTAGAATGCTGATTAGGTAAGTTTGCTTATGATACTAAATTGGGAGTGGGTGTGAGCTCCCTCAAGGGTAGAGAAGCCTTACAGAGAAACCTGGATATACTCTGGATAAAGAGCTGGCCAATAAGCAAATGTGAAATTTAACAAGAGCAAGTGAGAGATTCTACATCTGAGATGGCTGTAATCTTGGTAACACGTACAAATTGAGGAATGTACATGTACATGTACATGTTGTGGAAAGACATCTGGAGGTTTGGATTGACAGCAAGTTGAATATGAGTCAGCAGCTCCCTGGCAGCCAAAACAGATGTGCAGTAGGCAGAGCATCACCAGCCCACCAAGGGAGGTGCTTGCTCCACTCTGCACTGCACAATGCAACCCCACCTTGAGTCCTGTGCTCAGTTTGGGCCTTCTCAACCAAGCAGAACATCAAATTATGAGTGTCCAGAGTGTGCAAACAAGCTGGTGAAAGGCTGCAAGGGCAACTCTTGTGGCTGAGGTCACTTGGCTCACTCGGCTTGGAGAAGGGGAGGCTGAGGGGGGACCTCATCACAGCCAACAGCTTCCTCAAGGGGGGCAGTGGAGGCCGGGTGCTGATCTCTGCTCACCAGTGATAGGATAGAAGGAAATGGGGTGAAGCCGGAGAAGTCCAGGCTGGACATTGGGAAAAGGTTCTTCACGGAGAGTGTGACTGGAACAGGCTCCCCAGGGAAGTGGTCATGGCTCCAAGCCTGTCAGAGATCAAGGAGAGTCTGGGCAATGCTCTTAGTCAAATGGGTTGACTTTAGGCAGTCCTGTGAGGAGCAGGGAGTTGGACTCCGTGATTCTGATGTGTCCATTCCAACTGAAGGAATTCTATCACAAACAAATGCAGTCCTGCATCCCGAATGGCAACAGCTCCATGAGATACTACAGGCTACAGGGCATCCATTTAGGAAGCAGCTTTGCAGAAATTCACTTCAGGGGCCTGATGGACAAGTGAAAAAAGCATCAGCTGCTGCAGCAAAGACCATCAGTATCCTGGCTGTAAAAGTGCAGACAACAGATCTAAGGACGGACTTTTTTGGTACTTTTGAAACTGCATTTGGAATGCTATATTCCGAGGTGCCACCACTGCAAGAAAGAGAAGGACACACTGGAGCAAGTCCAGTGGACTTGGTGATTACAGGGAGAGAGGGATGTTTGTTATCTCACTGCCCCTAATTACTATCCCTGAACACATAAGCTGTAGGAGAGGAAGGCACATGAATTCATCTACTGCAAGTACCTCAGGTGAGGCTCATTTACTGATTTTTTTCCAGTGGAAAACCATGAAGACACAGTCTGAAGCATGATTCCAGGCAGAAATCTTCTATGAGAATCTGAAGTATATGGGACAGTGCCACTGCCTGTACAAGCCATGGGATTTCAACACAAAAGAGAGTGGTAACCTCCCTGAACCTTTTATTCTTTTTTCTTAACTTTCAATAAAAAGTGCATAATTAAGTTTTATCACAGTTTAGCAGCTTCTGGATTATGCAGTACTCTGTGCTCCAGCTGTAACACCTGTGTGAGATTTAGGAAGTTTCACACTCAGTCTTATTTGTCTGCAATGAACAAGTTTTTGGTAAGCAGCCTTCTGCTGCAGTACTGGTGTCAGAATTCCAATGGAAGGGGTTCTCCCACTTGTAATTACCTGAATACTTGTAGGTCTGACACAATTAAACTAGGGGTATTTGAAATACAGATGCCCCATGCCTTTGATTTACACTCTACTATGAGCCTGAAACAGAAACTCTGCTAGACGCAGCTGACAGTGCTGTCAGAGCAAGGAAGCTGGAATAGGAGACATAGTCATACTGTTAAAATTTTATTTCATATTATTAATTTATTCTATTTTATATCAATATTTTAATGTCTTTTGCTACAGAGCATCATTAGGATTTTTTTATTTTTGTCTACAATGAGATTTAAAGACCCCCAAATCTACTAAACTTTTATATGTTTAATTCTGTGTTGGATACATCAGAAATGGGGAATTAAACAGAACCTACTCTGTCCTGTATTTCTTATGGTGACAAGTAGTCAGGCTTTGCTCTCCCTGCACATTGAGTATCCCTGAACTGCTAGTGTCTAAAACAGACATATATTGACACTCCAGGTATTTTCTACCTGGTTAATTCAACAGCATGGCAAGTGTCAGGACTCAATGCAGAACTCCCAGAGGATGCTGATTGTCTCATAGAGACACTTGAAAGGGAATTTTTTCTCTCCATTCCTCACCTGTCAGAAATACTCTTCTCATTCCCCATTGCACTCAGTCAAGTCCCTAGTTCAGCTACAAATCCATGCAATTGATACTACGGAAGTGTTATTGGTGCAAAGCCTAAGGGATGGGAGGTGGAGAGATTACATATCAATAATCACTCCTGAATGTCTGCACAAGTGCAGAGCTGAGAGCATATTAAGGAATATTAAGAAGCTGAACCTCCATCTGTTTGAAAATACATGTTTAAAATTAAGGTTGTTAAAATAATAAGCCACTTTTGCATTAAATAAATTTAATTTAACCTTTTTCTTTATTTAAAGACTTGAAGATCTGAAGTTTAGCCTAATCAGTACAAGAAAATACTATGATGTGCTGGAGTGGGTCTGAGTCCAAAGTCCTATCATCAGAGACACCGAGAGTTCTGAGCTTTTTCAAAATCACCTGTAACTGCTCATATGCAAGACAGACATCTTACGTTCTTAATCTCCCTAAAATGCATTTGTTATACAAAAAAAAAGGACACATTCTTATCTTAAAGGCATCTTTACCACATCAATGTACCTAGAAAGCTTGCATATGTTCAAATAACAGATATCATTCTGCTCCCTTCTGCCAAAGTTATTGACGATCCTTGACCAGTGACAATCCAATAAAACTATTCTATGAACTGTGTAAGGAAATTCCCAAGAACAAAAAAGTAAAATATAAACACACTTTATTGTATGTTATAAAATGAGTGAGAAAGACTTTACTAAACTACTGCAGCTTATCACAATCTTATCTGCTTAGAGAATCAGCTTTCCCTTAGAACAGCAACAAAAAGCACTGAGGAGCACAGAAATAAGTTCTCTAGATGAAGAATTTGGTTTATAAATCTGTAGAAAGCCTAAATTTTTGAAACCTGAATATCTGAAATCAAGGGCCCACATAAATATATCAGCCTGCCTGAAGAACTGGCCAGGTTTTTAACTGATACTGAGCATCCACTTCTTCCTTTTGTTTCTTTGAGCAGAAATTCAATACATACCATGAAATTTGGTGAACCATGCACATATTAAAGGTACCTGAAAATCAGACCACTTACACTCAAAAAGAAACTTTTGCCCTGGGATAGCAAAATCATCTTTCACAGGTACATACTATAATTACTATCATATTGTAAGTAGTATGCAGGGTATGAATGTTGATGTTACAAATTCTGTCTACCAAGGAATTCTCCCTAATTTCCTTCTGCTAACTTGCTTTATGATAATTTCACAAGTTTTGGTTTTTTTTAAACTTATTCCAAGATAAGTCACATATAGAAGACATCATCATCTTTTTTTTTATCACAGCTGTTGTATTTTGGGGGTTTGTTTCTGTGGGGATTTTTTGGTTTTTTTAAATGGAAATCAAATGAATCAGTACCCATTATGGAGAACATGTAAAAATGAAAACTTTTGGGGTTGTTTTTTTTTTTAAACATATGATATCCAGCTAAAGTATTCCAATAGATCTTGTTTTCAGTAAGAAATTTCTGTTTCATCAATAGTTAGAAATTTGTGATCACTTACTCTCAATCAAATACTATACTATGGTTTTCTTGCAACACTGCTTTTTTTCTTCACACTCCCCACGCAGCTGACTGTGCATTTCCCACACAGCCCTGTGCTGGAATGTCCAGGATCTTGTATTCCCAGAAACCATGGGGACAGTTTGTCACCTTTCCCAAAACATTCTCTCTTACTTCAAGAAAAAGAGAGACAATTACACTGCTCGTAGTGTTCAAGTGTTTACACTGCCTTCTACAAGTGTGTCCCCTTTCCTTCCATTATAGTTAATAAGGCTATAGCATATAAACTTAAGGTAGAGGAAACAGTGGTTTTTTCCTTAGGAGATGCCAGCACACTCATTTTCAAAGCTCACATTTTCTCCCTTTTTCAAAAAGAAATGACTGGGCAGCATTCTTGTCAAAGCATTTTCCTGAACCACTCTTCTTTTTATAACTTCTACAGGGCTAATTGTCTCTGTGTCACAAGGCTTTCAAGGTGTCCGTACTGAAGTTTTTATCTTTCTGCCCATAAGCTTTAGAACTGGTGATCCTAATAAATCATCCTGAATTGTGCTGCAGTATTCTCACAATACTATATATAGTTCTTTTGAAACTTACTGACAGTTTTTAAATCAAGTTCATTGTACTGAATTGTTTAAAAACCAGTTTAGCTTTTCACACTGTAACCTTGAAACAAGTCCAACTAATACTTTAAAATAATCTCCCAGATATAGTTACCTAAGTATTACAAATTCACCACAGATTTCATACCAAGTGCAATGTAATATAAAGTGTTAAAATGCTTCATTTTTAATGCAATGAAAAATGTTTCAATCTATAGCTGTTTGAAGATACAGAGTGGTTCAAGCAGGCCACTCTTGAGCTATGGACAAAGAGAATTCCAAAATAATTTACTTCATTTCTATATTTTTTCTTTTTTTTTCTTTTTTTTTAAGATGGATTGGAATCATTTATGTATTGCAAGAGTAAAATATCTTTGTCCTTCAGAAGAAAATAGGAATTATGTTTATGTTTTCTGACCACAATTTTAACACTTTCCATAGCATCTTCTAATTTTACCCAGTCAAGAAAAAGTTTTTACACTTGAAAACGTGGGGGATTTTTCTGATGGTCATTCATCTGGAGTATTGCCTTTACGTTTTGACACATTTTTTATTTCCAGCTGAAGACTTTAAAAATTATTTTTAGAAATTCATATTATTTGTGTCTTACATTCTTCAAATGACTTTTTCCCAGCTCTAGAAATTTGCTGTTAAGAAGTATCTTTGAAATGCTGTGTCCATCACAAGAATCATCATGTCTAGTCTGCATTTCTTATTTAATAAAGCAACCATTTTTGATTCCTAGAAGGTTAGAGATATTTTTCAATAGTTAGTCCAATATTAATTGTGGTCTTTTTCTACTCTAGCTCTTCCTTTATGTCTCGTTTTGCCTATGGATAGTGTAAAAATGAACCCATGAAAAAAACTATAGAAGTAAAAACAAGCATCAAAATAATTCCCATAAATTATTTAAGTCTAAATCCAGTGTTCTTCTGCTGCTAAAACTTTTTCCTCTCAACTACTGGCACTAAGATGGTACACTGTCAACCTGAAAATCACTAGTACTTTTTAAAAATATGCTGCTCATATATAAACGGGCATTTATACATGTAAATATAAGTTGAATTCTCAAACAGCAACAAATAGAAACATCGGTTGTTTCTATTTATGCAATGTAGATTACAGAGTTAAAATTTCTGCCTTTGGGTCTAAAACAAAAACAAAACCAAAACAAAACAAAACAAAAATAAAACACCAAACAAAACAAAACAAAAAAAAAAACACAAAACAAAACAAAACAAAAACAGCTATTGAAAGGGAGAAGTTCACCTCTTGTTCCTCTCAGAGTGAAAGTTTTGTCTGAAAGGAAGTCCACCACGACCTTCTTGCAAAGATGGATGGAAGCTGGTACTAGCTCTGGGCAGAGCCAGGGTAGGCTGCTGGACAGCTGCCCCCACCAACCAACCTGTGGCTCCTGGGGGCTCTGTGCCCTTCTCCATCCCATTCAGAGGGATCACACCAGGCATTTGAGCAGGAACTCTGTGAAAGGATGGAGAGGAAAACCCCAGGGGACTTCAGTGTGAGAGGCTGGCCATAGCCGCACAGCACAAAGGGCAGGGAATGGATCCAGAGCCTGCTGACACACAAGAACCCACCAGATCTTTTTCAGTGAACTTCTGAGTTGTGAGTAGCATTTTTTACAGTTTTTAATTGTCAGGAAAACAAATAATTGTTTTTTTATGTTGTAGTGGCATTTCAAAAGAAGAAAAATCATCAATTGCCATATTCCCATACTCTAGACTAGAAGACAAACTGTATGTGTGTGAATCAGCACACCGGTGACCTACTAAATTTAAACACTTCCGATTCTTATAATTCCCAGTCTAGCAGAAACTTTCCTTTCTCTCTAACATGTTCTGGCACTCTTCCACTTGTGCGTCTTCTTCCGTGTATTGAAATTTGCTGATGTCATATCAGGAGAGATCGGAAGATGTTTGCTTATGACTCAGTGCAAAAGGTTGCCTTTCCCATAAACCTTCCTCTTTCCTGTACTTTTCTGAAACTGACCTCCTTAACTAGTAGTGAAGCTGACAGTTATGAAACTTAGAAGAAACTTCTAGAACTAAATCTTTTAACTTGATAATAATTTCATGAAAGTGTTCACTTTCAAATGAAATATAGATTAACTTTTAGTGTGTTATTAGTATATACATTTGTGCCAAGAAAAGGAAAATTGAATAGCAGTATTAATGTAGAGAAAGCACTCCAGATTGAATCTTGATCTCCTACTAGCATGAAAGAAGCCTTTGTAACTGATAAAGCTAAAACTTTCATCTGCTATACTTATGTCTCACAGTAGCTACAGCAGTTTACATCATCCCCAAAAATATTCCACAAGACAGAG
The DNA here is from genome assembly GCF_014805655.1 of Passer montanus. Lineage (NCBI taxonomy): Eukaryota > Metazoa > Chordata > Aves > Passeriformes > Passeridae > Passer > Passer montanus. The sequence goes on from NW_024372370.1 coordinate 98,609, forward strand.
ATGGATCTTTTGATATACCCACCTAGTTTTCTACAAAAACAGGAGAAGTGATTGCAAAGGCTGAAGTTTCACTCAGTAAATATTGTCACTCCTTTTAAAACACATACAGAGATGCATGAAACATCACATACTAGCAAAACAGACATGGTACAAACATTTGCCTTGTCATTCTGGAAAATCATTGACCAATAATGAATGTGGCCGAGAGCTTTCCCACCACCTGCATTTGGGTGCTCAGTATTTCAAATAAGCCTGGTTTTTCTAAGTTCCCTTTATACATAAGGGGATAAAATTATTAAATTTATAATATGATAAAATTATTAAATTTATACTATAATAAAATTATCATCACTTTGAAACTCATCCAGCTTCACTCCAGAGTCCCAATTAGTGGGAGCAATACCTGCATTGCTGATTGCCAGAGGCTTGGCTTTTGTTTGTGCCAAGTGTCCCTCCTGCTGAGTAAACAAGCCATGGCAAGACACCACAAGACAGGTGTATTTCTGTATGCAGCCTCAGATCACTCAAAATTATATTCTGCTTTCAATCACTCCCTAGCCTCTCTCTCTAAAGGGAGTCCAAGAGGGAGAATACTTCTTAAGCTAGATTGAGTATCTAAAGTTTTAGCACCCAAAGTTAGAACATGTGAACTACCCCTGAGCTTCAAGAAAGGGTTTCAGAGCCCAGTCAGAAAATATAGAGAGAAAGTATAGAATTAATTTGAAGATTTGTTTCACTGAATAATTATTTACTTATTACTTCACCCTCTCATGGATGCATGAAGAAATAAAAAAAATTGAAGTAATTTCTTTTGGAAAAGGGTATGTTTAAGGATATTTTTTAATATCCTTAAACTCTTTAAGGACATGTTATCAAGCTAATCATTACACAAGTTTCAGCAGGACTGCCTGCACTGTGCTATCCTGATTTCATCAACTGTTAACTCTATAAAATCAAAGCAGGATAAAGTTCAAGATATTCACTGATAACTGCATCATGAAATAAAATAGTACTATAACTACTGTTCATTGGAATTTAAAGAATTTAGAGGTCAGAACTGTCCAAGGTTTACATTCTCAGGTACATTACAAGCATTGTCTTTGGCACAAACAAAGCTCCTATGGACTGTATCTGCCTGTACTGTTCGCAGTGGTGAGAAGTTAAAAGGAATGTGAAACTTAATTTAACTTCACTGCACATCTCATGGTTACAAACACAGCACCACAGTGCCCTAGCCTCATCAAAAAGTGCTTCAAATGAGCTCCTTCAAAAGAATAGTCCTATGTCATTTGTTGGCTTTCATACCCATGAGATCTGGAACTTGATGCATGAGCCCCAGGGACAAAAACTAGCACGTGTATTCTTTTAGACATGGCATCAGATACTTGATATTACATACAGCCAATTCAGGATAAGTGTTAAGGACTAATAGTTTTGTGTACAAAACACTGATGATTAATATCCTGTAAGATTTAGCCATTATTGAGAAGTATGATGTTAAGTATAAATTTAATGTTTAAAGCTGACCTAATTTTTCAGCCTTCCAAACATTCTTATCAGAGTGATCATTAATTTCCTAATGGATTTGTGTTAATTTGCAATGCTGTCTGGCTTTATCCCATACCTTGAAGTAGGCAGAATTGTTACCATTAAATTAAATGAAAGCAGATCCAGAGTAAGTTCACTGCCTAATATGTTTGGAAATAGTCACTTTTCCTTCACTTTACCCATCTTCTATCTTTCTCTCACATACTGATTCTTATACATCTTTTTCCCCACCATTGGAAAGGATGATATTTTTCTTTCACTGAAGCAAAAGAATTTTTCTATTTCTCTTATTTTTGTTGTGAACATATATTCTTTATGAAAGGCTAGAGAGTAGCCACCCATACAGGTGAGTATGTTGACGATTTTTACTTAGCTAGAGATCCCATGGAAACATGGGATTGGAGTGCAAGCACCAGCCAAGATGTCTAAACCAGCAGAGATGAATTACACTGTGAAAGTGGTGATTTCTCTTCATTAACTGGAAAAAGAATTCAGGCACTTAACATTGAGGTGATTCAAGCTGGCAAAACAAGTGCTGCCTGGAGCAAAGAACTGATGAACATTGCTTCATAATGCTGTCAGGAGTTCAAGGCCACTGTTTAAGTGCAGGATAATGCAGGAATCAGGGTGAGGTGCACGGGCATATGATGGATCTCTTCATTTTGTCATCAAATTTCTTCCTTCTGGGAAATACTGCACACTTGAGCTTTGGAGTCCTCACATAATTGGTGCTGGAAAATATGAGACCCTGAGACTGGCATGTTTCATGGGATTGGTGATAAACAGCATGAAACAAAATTATTTCCTATTAGCTGAAAATGTACTGATATCCTGTATGCAACAAAAATTGACCGAGTCATATAATCTTTTTATCATTGCTTGAGAAATGCATCTGAATTGTATTGAGACCCCTCTGTTTTCATTACAAAGAGATATCTGTATTGTTACAAAAAATGTGTGTCTTTATAGGAGAAGGGTCTAAACCTCCTGATAGGGCTGTTTATTTCCTCCTCTAATAATGTTCATGTAGCTTGCCACAAATCCACATTTCACTTGACCTGAGAAACTAAGAAGTCTCAGTAATCTTCAGTCTTTTTTTTTCCCTCTAAAGATGTAGAAATGCACATCCAGCTCAACAAATCAGTATAGCATTTGGGTATCTGAAAAACAGTAAGGTAGGTAAACTAATTCCTCTTTTTCTCCTTCAGCAGCATAAAGACAGCAAACGTGGTATATGGTTTCCATTGAAATGCTAAATCATCACATATTTCATGACCTTCAACTCTGCATAAAGTATGCTCTATAAAACAAGTTTTTGCTGATACACACGTCTTGAAGTGTCATGAAATGAAAATCTACACTGTATGCTCAGGTCTCTCCTCAAGGAAAATGACAAATTTGAATGCAGTAAGGGACAACACTGGGATGGTGCAACATTTATCTATTTAAAGTAAACTCAGAACAGCAAAACTACATGTATGCTTACCTCAGCAGAAAATACAGGGCCAGAAGCAAATAACTTTTGGGATTGATCAAAAGAACCTAGAGCAATAAATGTCGCCATAATATACTTTCTCTGAAAAATGAGGATTCAGACACAGAGGGATTCAGCCTTACCTGATGTTTCCAATGTCTACAATCTGCATCTAAGTTAGTCATCCCAAGTGCCTGGTTAGAGGCTGTATTTTTAGATATGGTTTGTCCATTCTACATTTGATATTTAGGATGGGAAGTGCTTGTTTCTCCCTTTAGACTGGAGATGTGTGTTCCTCCCTGTGGCCTATAAAGGAAGTTGACCTGAGGAACCCATCCAACGATGTCTCTGCATTGCACACACACCCAATCCCTTATTGATGCTGAATTTAGGTTACTCTGCACATTGTGATTTGTTGTTCTTACCTTTTCCCAGGCAGTATTCTGGAAACTATGCAAGGCACAGAGAGAACACGAATTTGGGAAGATATTTCATCTTGGATCATGGGTGACAATTTGCCAGTGACACAATTTGTCAGTGTGGAGTAGCTTACAGGGTCACAAATACCAGCTTTACTTATACTGCCCTCCAAGGACAGTGGGAGACTGTCCTTGACAGTGGAGGCTCAGTGATGCCTTGCACATGTTCACACAAACTGAAGTTCAGAATAACCATAAAAGTGTCCTGCCTTCTTTGGTGTTACCACAGTGCTAAAATTAGTGCTGAGTTTCATGTTAATACTTAAATATTTATAAACACTTCATTGAAATTTTTGTACCATGTGAAATTTTCTTTAAGTGGCTTTTAGGTCACTTTTAAACACAGTGTCACATTCTGAAGGCAGTCTAATATTGCAAATGCAGCAAACTGAGTGCTGTCTCTTCCACTGGGACGAGGTGAGAATTAATCTATTAATGCACAATACACAAAGCCAAATTTAACTTCTAATTTGCCTTGTTCCTTAACATAGGAACAAGGTAGGGAAAACCACTTTGGAAGTGCCTGCTAATTGATGCATTTTATGCTCACCAACAAAACCAAGGATGCATAGAGCAAGGGACTGGTCAGTTTCTGGAATTAGTGCCAACACTTCAGATCTTCCAAGCTCTAAGAGTTTTTTGTAGACGTGAAGTTCATGACTTACCTCCATCCTAGGTACTTGCTACTACTGGTCCTGCTTACTGGTTCTACTAGTAGTACTACTGCCTAGGTACCACTTGCTGCAGGTGACAACTGCAGAAAACCAGGGGAGGAAACAACTGCCTTACCTGGATCAGAGAGATGGAAAATAAGAGGCATTTTGCAAGAGCAGAAATTGCTCTAAGAAGAATCTGGGAAAGGTCTGATCATCATATAATGTTGTTAAGTCTGGAGAATGACAGTGGAGGAGATTTTGTCTGGGAGTTCTGTTTTCTTTGGGCAGAAGCTCCACTATCAGGTTGTTGCCCATAAAACTTGTCTTTGTGGGGGTGACATCAAAGCTAAGCCTTGGACAAGAAAATATGGCTGGCTGGGATGAAATTTCCAACATATGAAGAAGTGAGACAGAGGAAAGGGTTCCTCAGCATTCTCCTTTTACACACACTAAGTAGCCTTTTTTGCCATTCACCTTTTTTTTTTCATGTTTTTACTTGGCTTTCTGTTTGGAGGCGTTTTCTAATTTAATGAAGAGACTATGAACTGAAGCATCTGTCTGCATTTTGCTAGTGTTACTGTGTCTTGAGTCCCAAGAGGAAAGGGACTGCCAAAAGTTAATTTATGTGAGTTCATTAGCCCAAGGTTTTTTCCCCTCTTGTGTGCACAGGACTGACCTTTCCCAGAAGCTGCCTTGACTTGTGCCTGGCCTGTTGTCACTACCTCCTTGATTCTCTAGTTTTTCATGCTGTGGATGTGTTGTTCACTGCATTTCTGGCACCAGCAGCAGACTCACGCCCTGCATTAAATTCACAAGCAGCATCTTAACATTCAGAAAGGTAAAGCATGAGCATCAGTTTGTCAGATAAAGTCAATAAATGCTTGTGATTCAGCAACAAAGGCCAGCCATGTAAACAGAATCCCAGTAGGCAATGCCTGCTGTAACACCCTTCATCCTGGGATCATGTCAGGCCAGGATAAAGTTCAGCCTCCAGAAAACTGCAGTCACAAATATGCTGCTTGCTGGAATACAAGAGTTTTCCTTTGCCAGGAGACCATGGCAAAGGAGAATTAGTTTGCACATGCCCATCAATCACTGTGCAATCAGGATATAACCAAACCACACATTGGCTAATAACACCACAAACACAGGAAAAGTCTGATGAAAGTGTTAAAGAAAAATATGTTTCTATCGTGGATCACCATGAAACAGCTCCCAAGCTGAGTTCAGCAACACCTTATAACTCCAGCTAAAGAACTTCAGAGCCCAAGTTAGTGAGCTGGCACTAGCTCAAGGATGCCTTGAAAGTTATCTTTTCAGTGCTGTTTTATCCCACCCACAACCTTGAAGAAAAGTGGGTTAAAGTGTCAAAGGTGGCATTCTAGACCTGCTGCAAACAAAGAACTTTTTGAACAGCTGCTGAAAGTTTCCACAATGAAATGGAGAGGGAAAAGAGAGGCAGAACAATTCCTTAAGAAAAATAAAATATTTTGAAAAATGAGGACACTCTGTGGTAGCAGGGTTTTTCTCTTCAAACTGCTCTCTCTCACATCAACTTCTTACATATGCGTATCAATTTATGTCTGAAATTATGCATCAAATATTCTACATCTTATTGAACTCCCCTTACTTTTAAGTATCTGTCCTTCTCCTAGTTTCTGAATACATGTATTAACAGTAACATATAATTTTGTAAATATCATTTTAATATAGATATTTAAGCATCTGATTATTCTTTGGCTATAAAAACCCCCAAATAGCTTTTCCAACTTTCCAACAAATTGATTTTTACTGTCCATAATTTTATATAAAAGTCTGTACATCTATTTGCTATTTCAGGTTCTGTATATGTATTAATAATAAAAACATTATGAAAACAATCCAAAACTAAGAACAATTCACAAGTAATAGGTGTTTCTTAGTGTTTAAATATCAACTGCATCAAAGTTAATAATAAGGAAATTGTTAAAATAAGTAATAAAGGAATATATACATCAAAGGTAGAAGCTGACAGACTAGAAATTATTGAATGTCTAAAATTAAAATGCCAAAGCTGGATCTGCTAAATAATGAGAAACCGATTGACTCAATTACCTCAGAGGAAATGAGTTCAGCAGTATAAAAATAAGCAATCAGGTCGATGGGTATCAAATAGAATATTTTATAAATTATTTTTTTTTGAGAGAACAGTCTTTCAGATGAGGAATATATCATGCAGTAATGCATGGCCAATGAGATGAACACTTACAGCTGTGATTCATAAGATGAATGAGCTAGAACCTCATTCAGAGTGACAACATTTGCTTATTTAATTAATTAATTAATTAATTCTGCATCTAGATCCTATCAGGTATCTTAAAACAGGTCACAGATAAACTAATTCATAGAGATAAGATTGATTCACTCCATGACCAATTTATGACTGATAATTTCTGTAAATTATCTAATTTATTATAGCAAGTAAATAAATTAAACATCTCTTCTACAGCAATACCAGCTGATACACAGAAAACCTTTAAAAGGCAATTTACTCATGACCTGAAATGAACTGACTTTCCAAGATGTCTTACTAATTCTTTATTATTATATTCTAATATCATTGCAACTGTTTTTTCTATTCTTTGCAATGCATCCAGTGAAGATGGAGGGAGAGCTTTTATCCCTCCCTCCTTAGACATTTGTCTTGCAGCTCAATAGGAGCAGCACTGAGGGGAGCGGTTCTTCCCACTTTGACTTGTTTATTTCTGCTTTAGCTGCTGAAGAAAATTAGGTGTTTAAAAAAGCCTCAGAAGTCTTGTCTGCTTAGGTTGAGTTATCTCAGGTTTCCCCTACCTTTTCTGTGATGAGTTGGAATGCTCATTATGTCACACAGACACATTCACAGGGATGGAGCTGTGCTATGCGCCAATCCTTGTCAAAACAAGCCAGAAAAACAATGCCCCTGAAAAATGTACTGTCATCCTGACATTTGCTCTCTAGAGGGGAAAAAAAAAAGAGGGGGAAAGGCAATGGAAACAAAAGGTTAGTCTCACAAGCCTGCTGAGGGAGGCAGTACAGGTCATGGGCAGCAGTCTGACAGTTACTGGATGCACATTATGGATGTGTGGGACCCACCTAAGGGATGTCCCTGCCCCAGAAGAGTTCATAACAACCGAGCTGTGGGCTGCTCCTTGATGGTAATCCCTCCCCTTGATGCCTCCCTGTTTTGTGTAATATTCTGAAATACTCCAAGCAGAATGAGAATGAGTCAGTAAGAGGGAAACTTAAGCCCCAGTCCCCTTCCTAATCCAGTTCGTTCTTGGTTTATATTTACAAAGCCAAGATAAGAGTCAGCAGAAGAGGCTGAGACAATGTTGTCAGAAGGCATGTGTGTTCACCCCACATCCCTGGGAAAGACCAGAATGATCTTAAGCAGGAGAAGAAGATAAGTCTTTGACTGCAACCGTCTGAGCGAGGCAGAGGTGTAGCCCCAGGACAGGGAAGCCAGCCCTGCCTCCAGCAAGCTGGCAGCTGCTCTGAAGCAGAGTGAATAAAAACAATCCAGCAGCAAAGAGAAACAGAGATAAGTGGCATGATGTAACACAGCCCCAGTCTACAAGCCAACCCACCATTTTTAAGGACTAACAGGCTTACAATCAGAATTTGAAAAATAAAGAGGATAAGATATTGAATTACTATCAGCAGGCAAACCATAGTGGTCTGAGGAAGAAGAGGCAGCATGCTTCTCCTCTTCTGGAAATGTGGTATCTGTCCCCTTTTCCTCTTGTCATTATAAGAACTTCACCCTGAAGACAAATGTGAAAACAACCATTTCAAAAAAGATCAAAGTAAACTCCTCTGACTTTTCCTTACAGCATGCTGTCATTTTTATGTAACCCAGTCTTTCAGCAAAACTGACACAAATATCCTGAATTATTATCATCCACCTTGAAACAGTAGGGGCTTTTTTGGTAAATATGTTATTCAGAGAAAAACACTTTGCCTAGGTCTAATCAGAAACTAATTAGAATCAGCATATGCTTTTCTGCACAGTTACTGTGTCATCTGGAACACAATATGTACAAACCCAGATCTAATCAAACTGGGATGCTTAACACTGAAAGCATTATCATCTGAAGAGTCTTCTGCTATCAACAGAAAAAGAAACAGCAGCATGATTCAACATACCTAGTATCTCGAACAAGCCTCTAGAAATTATTATTGTTCCTCCTTGACTACAGAAGGGCTCCGAGAGTGGGATTTATTTGCATGAGCACTGGTAGCCAACACTATTTTGGATAGCACAGAGTATCCACCCGGCCTGCACCTGCCCCTTTGAAAGAGCACAGTCTCTAATAAGTCATGGTACATCTGCCTGGCCCAGGCAGGTGTCTCAGGTACCCTGGAGAATCCTGAATGGCAACCATGAGCTGCACCTTAGCCACTTCTGCATGCTTCAGGTGGGGCCTGAAGTCATCAGTAGTGAGCCTGGGCCACTAGGACACTGCTTTTGGCTCAAGTGAAGAGTATCAAAAGCTGGAGGAATATGGCTTGGCTAAGAGAGTCAAGGGGCAAGGGAGCTGCTCAGGGCGAGCCTTGAGCATGGAGCTGTTTGTTCTTGAGTGAGACTCTCCTGTGCAGTGAGAGGACTGCTGTGACACCAGCATTATAAAGCTTACATGTCAAACTCCGCCTGAACCCACTCCCAGCTTATACCAAGTCATAGAGCCATCAGACACATATAAATGCAAATCCTGTTTTCCTGCAACATTTTTTTATTCTACATCTATTGACATTATCACAGTTATAGAAATAGCACTTAAAGCGAAAAAAAAAAACAAAACCACAGAATGTGCAAAACTCTATAATCTTTGGCCACCACTAAATTTTTCTCTGTCAAATTTTCTTGCCTGATGAACATGCCATTTGTCCTTTTGGTGTTCCCTTTTGGATAAAGCTAATATTTTCCTGTATCTAAAAAAAAAAAAAAAAAAATCAGTTTTACCATTAATCATAGAAGTAAGACATCCATATGAAGCAATTCATTTTGCAGCAACACACTAGACTTTTAAAAGGAGATATGAGAGGTTTTCCATCTTATGAGGATCGATGTTGTTGTGCAACCAAGAAAAATTTCAGTCCATTTTTCAAACCATCTGAAGTTCCATGTATTGAAGAAAAATCATTCTGCACATATAGTTTCAATTCAACTGAAATTTATGATTCTATATGACCACAGTGATATTTGTAATACTGGCCACCAAAGACTGCCACTGATATTTTGCCAAGCAAAATGCAACAATCTTCCAGGCTAATTGCAGATTTTATTTAAACAAATGTGCAAGATATTTCATTCTTTGCACAATTGAAAACTGTTCACCAGATTTACAGCCTGATAATATAGTGATATATATTATACCAGGGAATTTCAGAGCATACAAAGGCACAGCTCTATCCTGCTACAGCACCATCCAACTCAAGGATCCTAAGACAGGTTCCTGAGCTGGAAATCTATGCTGTCTGCACAGAAAAGCAACATCTGAACTCTGTCTATGCTGATTTTTATTTGGGCACTGACAGCAGATACCTCAAGTCAGGTCCTGAAACAACCCCCACTTTGTGTAATTCTGAGCCCAATAGAGAGGTGGATAGAATGTTAATACTGAAATACTTGTAGACCAACAAAGACTGACACAGAAGTAGGAAGATGGACTGCAAAGACTTTCATTCATTTGTTTAAAGTAAATATATCAGTGTGCTGGTCCTCTATGTTCAGAAAGACCAAAACACCACTCAGATATTATATTTAAAACAACTTCATTATTCACAAATGCTCCAGCATGTTCAACTTGTTAGGACCACTATGTGTCCGATGGAGGTGACTGTGCACACCTTGACCACAAGGTGCACGGACAATTGTTTGTCCATCTCACAGAAAAGTGGAAGGAAGATTGTTCACACGTGATGTAGACCGGGCACAATCTGCAGAAGTACCCAAAGAACAACAGCTTTGTAGACGGCCTTTTCAACCTTCAGCCTGGGATAAGAGAAAGGGCTACATGCAGAATTGTTCTTAAACAACAGAGACATTGCTGGTCGAACTAAGAAAGAGTGTCACCTTTGATGAGAATGAAGGACAGAGAGACTGTTGAGAAGTCACAGAAGCACCGCTGCTGGAAGCCAAAGAAGAGGACATGATGAAAACCCTTGAAGAAGTCAGACTGTATACTGTGAAAAAAGAAAGGTTTTGCAGATATTCTTGGCATGGGCACCCACAAATCATCCAAACACATTGGACACAAGCCCAGCTCCATGCCCCAGGACCTTGGCTGGCCTCCAAGAAGCACCGTGGGCAATTGGATCAGGTGAACTGCAGAAGCTGAGAGAAAATATAAAAGAATGTGTAAGTATCTGCTTGCAATGAAGTTTCAGCCAACAAGAACACTGATGCTCTTCCCCTTGCAACAGCCACATGTAAGTAAAACAAATCAAGTATTAAATATTAACCTGCTGAAATGCATATGCTTAAAACCTGTACATTAACTTTTAATCATAGCATTTGTGCCCCATAACAAGACAACCTAAGTAGATTTAGCTTTGCCTTTGTAAATTATTATAAAATTTCTCTAAAACTTGTTCCTCAGACAAACAAAAACTTAAGGGGGGACAAAACAAGGTCAATCCAAAGCTAACAAGAGCCCAACAAAAAATCCTTTGAACAGACCTTGAAGCTGAGTGATACACCAGAGCTATTTACTAGTGAGATAGTCAGTGCATGTGCTTGATGACAATAATAATGCTGTTATCAACATGGAAACGTTGGGTTTAAATTTAATCTCTTGCCTGATAAACTCTCCTTTCACCAGCCCAAGGATTTATAGCTAAAAGCATTTCAGACACAAACTCAGGACCAAACTGTGTATCTGTTTGTCCCATTTCTGTAAGGATTTGAAGACAGTGCACGCGAAATGCAAATGCTTAAACTCCAGACGCCAGAAGCCGAGGAGCAGAGCTGAAGGATCTGAGAAAGTCCCTGGAGAGCCATACAGTGAGTAAAATGCTAGTGCAGCCAGATGTGCTGAGAGCTGGCCCAGGGCTCAGCAGCACTCCGTGCTCAGAGCAGCAGCTGAGGCAGCAGAAGTGGGGGTGGCAGTATCCACCGGCTGCAGCAAACCAGGGAAACAAAAGTAATGAGCGGATACTTAGCGTTCACATAAGGCCCACAGTCTTGTAAGGGAAATAAAAGCCTTGTGCTAAAAAGTTCAAAAGTTCAAAGAGGGTCTTTCAAGTTTCTTTCAGCAGTATATGAAAACCCTTTTTGTTTTTCCCTAAGATGCATATTTATTTTGAAAATCACATAAAAATCTATTTTTACTTCCCATTTTACAGGGTTGCAAAATTTTTTGTTAAATTATCACTAATTATTGTAATCAGTCATAGAAATGTCATTTCATTTTTGCTGATAAAAAGACATGTTCAAAACAGCTGAAATCAGAAATTTGTTTCTTGTACATACACATTTCAGCAGCTTATCCATAATTTTAAAGTTTTACCCAACTTACTGAAGTGAGAGAATTCCATGACCAAATCTAGTGATTAGCATGGGATGAAAAAAATCTAAATCAAAGGAGAGCCGCGGCTACAGCAGGAAGAATTGAGTGACAAAGGTAACACTTCTTCTCACATATGGAGAGTTAGTCATTGAGGAATCAGTCAACATCATGCAACTGGGCCATAAACATCATAAGCTGGGCCTGCAAACATGCTTTGCACTGAAGTGCAAAGGTACACAGAGCTTTCTCCAATGTCCAGGAAAAGAAACAGCAGTGCCTTTCTTCTACTTTTGTCTAGCCTGTGATGAGGAGAAAAATTAGTACATAACACCTTGAGAACAAAATTCCTTTCCTGACAGTAAGAACATAATGTACAAATGATCATGTGGGTTTTGTTGTTGGTTTGCCAGTAGTAACATTCAAGTTGCAACATGCAGCTTTATAATACAGTAAAGTTTATTTTGTATAGATTTTTTTATTAAAAATTGCCTCCCAGGTTGCTTTGCTAAATATTGAACGACTCTCAATTAATCAATAAATGCAGCTGCAGGAGAAGAGAGCTGTCAGATCTGTAAGCAAAGAAAACAGTTTTCAGGTGGTTTGAGCATCAGGAATTGCCTCCCCTTCAAATGCCCACTAACGAGTGATGAGGATGTGCTCTCGGAACGAAAAGAGTTTGCTAAAGAAAATTTTGTTCTCTGTGGCATTTAACTTGGTCTGCTTCAAACCAGAAGCTGTCACCATCCACATACTTGATGTAAGACAGCCCTAGAGTAGCCAGGAGGAATTTGGACAATTCAGATGAGGAGGGAAAGCCATAGACTTCCCAAGACATCTGTCCAGAGCCCATCAGTAACAGTGCAAGGGCAAAAAAGGGGACAAAAAAAGCTGTGCCCTCATTTGATGTCACTGCCTGCCTTTTTGAGAACTTGGCTCATATGCAGGATATTTTCCTCCAGGCCCAAGGATTCAGCATTTTATCTTCCCAGTTCTTCTAGCTAGACATGGAAAACATGCACATTTTCCCCCATTAGTGGTTTTGGAGATAGCAGGAGTAATGTCACATCCCTTTAAAAAGCCCCTCAAAGTATACAGTATAAATCCATGCAAATATAAACAAAATCTAATGGATCTAATCTGGTCAATAGCTGTAACAAGCCTCATATAAACAAAATAAATTTTCACTGTTACTCTCAAATTTTTCATTACGCAATACCTGCAGATATACGTGTAAAATTTTCATTTGCCTTTTCAAATTAAGGCAGAATTTCTGCTGCATCCCGGAATCCTTCTCCATCTGCCTGGGATCACTTTTGCCATGTTTTGCCATTATCCTAGTCAAGCACAGGTTTACAGCATGTTTCAGAAGAGACTTGGCCTCAAGAATTACCTTTTAAAATGTACCCTTTGCAAGTAAAATAGGCAGCAAGGGAGAAAAAAAATTACCTTCCTGTCATGTCTTTCACAGAATATTATATTTTTAAATAGATTAGAAAAGTATCAGCAACATCTTCATTCAAGGCCACTCATTTTTAGATTATAACTCCCTGTGTTTTTAGAGGTTTTTTTAATTTTCCAGGGGTCAGCGCACAGACTCAATTTACTAGAGCATAGTTCAGTTCTATTTCAAGTACAGAGTCTAACAGGAGCCCATAATAAGCACTGCTCATTCCAGTTTCCCTTACAGTGCTATCCTTGACACTTCCTGTAGCAATGCATTAAAACCAAACTAGGCCAGCCCTATGTGATCAACAGAGCACTGTTTCTACATTGTAAATCATCAAGGGATTCTTTACAACAAAGCTTAACATTTGAATCTGTTTATGAGGGTTTTTCGTTTCTCTCTTTTAATTAATATACCCTGACGCATACATTCAGACTACTGAGGAGAGTTAAAGGAAGCATTTGCACAGTCACAAAGCAAGGCCCTGGAGTGTGAAGTCCTTGGACACACTGCTGGTATCCCTGCTAAGGATAGCCTGTGCTTTCTGATGCCAACCACAGCAGAATAAGAACTTAGAGTAGGAGTAAATGGCAAACACTGGAGGATGGATTAATAGCTCTGTGGCACTTTGAAGTCTACATCCAGGAGTGAAAACGAAGTGCAGTTAAACGCCAAGTATCATAGAAGTCACCAAACATAATTCTTCTCTTCAAAAGTGAGTTTAGAAGTTGAAGTGGAGAATTAACTTCAGACTGGAGGTCTGTATTTAGACCTAGCAAGAAATCATTGAAAAGAAAGAATGGCAACCCTGAGACGCAAATGAAATGAGCTGCCAAGCAGATTTTTCACAGTCATGATAATTATTTTTGAAATTTCACAGCTTGATTTTCTCCAAGTAGAAAGAAATTCTCCTCGCTATTCTCTTTCATGACAACTTGGGCATCAACTCCCACAAAACTGATTTTCACTTGCAGTGGTATTGTTAATTATTATAATGAGATATGCAAGTATCTAAGGCTCAAAAAAAATCCAGATATGGTGCCTCATTGTCTATTTAATTAGAACACAATAAGTGTAGAATTTATCCTTTTCAATGTTTTGCAGACAATTTTCACACATGGTAAGTCTGTTAGAAATTTCATGCGTAGCTAGATTTAAAGCTTCCCTGATGTTTGTCAGATACAGCTGAAGTAGTGATTTTGTGTTGTAGCTATAATTAGGTGGCATATTGCCATGATTTTCCCTTTTTCTCTCTTCTTTTTCAGATGTCAAAGCAAATTATTGATCAGCTGTGAGATGTAAGGTCAGTTATAGGGAAAAAAGTTAAACCTAAATTTTCATTAGTTTTTCATTTAAATTTGCAAATTTCTGAAGCACATTGTCATGCAGACAAACTGGGTCCCTCACTCAGTTCCTGTTGTTCTCTCATTCTAAGGCAGCCTCTCATTGAAATGTTCTCACCTGGGAAATAATTGCTTTTTCAATCAGGATCTTGAAAATTGTGTGTCCTCCTCACAAGAACTATCAACCATTTGGGCTTTTTGATTCTTCTGACAACAGAAAAGGCAACAACTGAAAGGAGAAATAGTCTGCACAGTGGGAGATGGCCAGTGCTACCTGGGTGCAAGCAAGGGGCACCCCACAAGGAGAGCAGACCATGAGATCAATCCCCAGCACCCGAAAGAGCTGTCCACAAAGCTTTGGGCATCAATTGGCGCCTTGTGCTGGCAGATGCTCTCCCAGCTGCTTCTCAGAGATCCTGTAGAGACAGGGTTAGATAGGCTGACTCTCCTTTTCTCCACTTCTGCATAGCTTTTCTAAATCAAGGGCAGGAGGCAATGGTACGGGATTTAGGAAATGTTCCTCTGCCATTTCCAGCTATCTCTGCTTTCCCAGTGCCCAGACGAGAGATGGGATGGGCTTCTCTGACCTTGCTCTGTCAGTTGCTTTCACCACCAGCAGCAAGGAACACAGCCCTTCTCATCCTCACGTAGACATTTAAAGCAGGTGAACCACATTTTGTGAATTTCAAAGGTGCTTGGGAAGTCTTCTGTTGAGCAGAAAATGTACAAAAAGACAATGTAAGTGTCAGAAATTATGCAACATAAGTCTCACTCCAGACTCCAGAGATAATGATCTAATCCTTCCCTCCACACGTTGTGCAAATGTTTTGGGAAATATACCTTCATTTGTACCTTTCATAACGATAGACACAAAGTGGAAGTGAAAAATATTTTACCTTTGTTTTCATTTTAAATCTCTTTTCTGCACTGTTTAAAGCTTTGGTTCTTTCTTGCAGAACCTGAAATCTACCAGAGGGGGCAATTACACCACCCATTCAACAACAGAATTTTGCATATCTCTTAATAATATCTAAGTATTAAAATCTAAATGCTTCTTAATGAAAACCTGAATTTTATACTATATAGCTGTTATTTTGTTAAGGTAATTATATTGGTAATGCTAAACAATAATACCCTTAGTAGCATATAAATCTCTGATTTCCAGCTTGGTTTGTAATTTCCTCTATTTTTTTTTTACATCTCAATGGCTCAGATAGTTACACGATTTATAATTTGATGATTTCAGCAGTGTTAAATCAAATCCTAACAATCTTGAGACTTGTCTGAAACCCAGAAGTAGTTGCCTTTCTTTTCTGCTTCTGAGCTCATTGACTCAGGCTCAAACTCCTTTAAGTTGTACTTGGTCAAATGAATACCTTTCTGTTTCCATTCTTTGCAGTATCCACCTCTCTGGTGTGACTGCACTGACCAGATATGCTCATTTTGCAGGGTGAAGGGCAGTGGCAAATAAATCCCAAGAAAAAATCTTACTGCAAAGTTATGTGATGTTTAAGCAGTTACAGTATGACAACACCACCTCCCTGAGCTGCAGCTGTTATTTCCTATTCCAAACATGAGCAAACTAATGATTTGCCTCCTCACCTCTTTCTTCATACCTCTGCAGCTTGTCAGTGAATCCTGTACTATTTCTAACATTAGTACTGTCTTGCTTTCAGTCTCCTGCTGAACAGCATGTCAGTAGGTGGCAGCCCATGGCTCATTAAGGCGGTTCTGCGGTGCTAAATTCATAGCACAGTCTGGATTTACAGCTTTTTCAGTGGACAATTTATTATTTTAATGCCTTTTTCCACCGTCTGTTATACTGGGAATGATGGAGACTAGCAGTAATGTGTCTAAATCCAAATTTTACTGCAAATTGCCCAATTTTATGTTCTCTAAACTGTGGCCCACAGTCAGACATTATTATTCACCATGTACAATGTGTAGTGAAAGATTGGCTGGATATGTATGATCATGCATTACTGCAGTAATTCCCAGGGGGAATTGAAAAGAGCAGTTCAGGATATACCTCTCAACAATTTTTCAACAAACGTGGAAAGATATCTGATTGTTTTTGAGAAGAAATAAAAAATAAAAGATGAAAATCCTTTATGATCTTTTCCATACTAAGAGGGGACCTTTCAGAAGCATGTCCAAAACTGTGCACGTAGCAACCAAAATCCCAAAAGCTAGAAATAAGCCCTGTTAATTGCACACCCACAGTGACTCAGGAACACAACATCAAGAGCAATCAGAGAAAATGCCTTCACTGCCCATGCAAAGCAAATAAAGAAGGGACATGAGCTTCTACTGAAGCAGTGGAACACACAGAATAAGTGTGTGAATGATTGTGTTTATTTGTCCATCTGTATCCTCTTTCTGAGTCTTTGTCACACCCGCTGTTACATGGTCAAATCTTGTCAAAGCGGGCTGGGAGGATGATTCATCCTCACTGGTAGATAGCTCAGACCTAACAAACTGCTCATTTGAGGGTGGGTTTTTTCAGTTTATAAAGTTAAAAATAGGAATGTGCAAGTTGCCTCATAGGATGGCCACATCTCCAAGCTCCCAGCGGAAACAAGTTCCAGCACAGCAAGGTACAAATGCAATAGAACATTTGCTGGCTGGAAAAAAGACCCTCAGGATAGCCCCAGCAGGCAGGAAAAGGGGGAAGAACCAGGGGGCTGGTAGTCTGTCCTGGCATGCCTGTTCTGGAAGAAAGGGAACCAGGCTTAGAGAGCAGAGACAGATTCTTCTTCCCTTGTAGAGCTGCTGTGATAGATAGTGAGAGCAACACTTCCACGTCTGTGTGAACATGAAGCATGGAAACAGATTCATTTTTACCACGGAGATGTCCTGACAAACACCATTACAGAATTCCTGACTTTGCTGGCAATATTTTGAGCCTTGCAGCAGCCAGAAGAGAAGGCTCACCTGTTCCAATAAGCAGAGGATTTCATGAAGCCTGTATGACTGATGTGCCTGAGCCTGGAAGCTGAGCAGGGCTCTGACCACAGCTCACATGACAGTGACACCTGCACAACCTGCCTGCACTTCAAAATCACCCCAGCAGAGACAACATATTCTCAGAAAGCTCAGAGGAGTAAAAGAGAAACAACAAAACAGATTACCAGGACTGAGCTTACTAAGAGGGAAGAGAAAGTGAGAGACCAAATTGTTCTTTCAAAGGCAACATGCCCTGATGGAGTCAAGAAAGGACTTGGTAAAACTGTTGGCACAGTTTGACACATCCAGTTGTCACTACCACCCCCTCTCTTATGTTTCATGACCCACAATTGCACAAGCTTAGCACTGAACCAGACTCAGAAGCATACACAAAGACTTGCTCTAGCCTGCTCATCCCCACCATCTAGAAGCTGAGTAGATGATTCTGTTACCATTTTGTTAGGACTGATATTGGTATTGATAGGAAGACCATGAGCAAGCTGAAACCTCACAGCCCCAGCAGGTTTTGGTTATTGTTCTCAGATATGACACTGAGGCAGACATAGGTCAGCATGAGATGGTGGGTGCCTCACAGCCTTAATGAAGACTGACCTGCATTTTAGGATCCTCAGAGAGATTTAGGAGGGGAAGGCAGTTTATCCTGTGGCTGTCTGATATCCCTGTCAAAATGTATGATAACAAGTCAAGCAACAGTCCTGGAAAAGCAGGGAGGAACTGGTAAACAGACTGGAAACATTGGAGTGCCTGAGAAAAGGCAGACTTCGTAGCACTCAGCAGGAAAACCATATTTGACTGACAAGAAAACAGTGGCAGGAGTGCAGAGGTTTGCCCAAAATCAGTCAGGCAGTTACAGATAATTAGCAAAGTTGAGTTTCAAGTACATTGCCCTGTGTTTGGTCCTGCTTCTCCCAAATATGTTGATGTGGTATTAAGGACAGACTGATGGATAACATCTTTCAGATGCCAGGTCTCCTGTTTAAAGCATGGCTGGTTTTTGTAGAGTTGTCAGCCACAGTTTCTAATCAGGTGATTTTCCAAATTAGATTACAGGTTAGGATCAAATGTTTACTTTTCTTTAAAAATTCCCTTTGAATTCTCCTATGGTGAAATTCTTGTTACAAATCCCCTAGAAACTACCTTCTCTTGCTCTGAAACGCTTCTTTGGGTCTGATATTCAAATTGAATGGTAGAGAAAGGATGTAAACACAAAACATCTTGAAAGCAACAGAGTTGGTTGGTGAGGTGTGAAATATATGATTTCTGTTTTCACTTTGAAAAAGAATGAAGGAGGTTTCTCAATACTGAGCAGGAGCACCAGTGGCCACCTGCACTTGAGCCTTTCCCTTCTGTGCATGCCTCCAGACCCATCCACACATATTTCTCCCTCCTCCAGGGATAACTGCTGCACCTGGAGATTTTCCCATCCCTTCTTCTACAGGAACAGCATTCAGACTCAGGTCACACTGCATTCAGCCCTTTTTCCTGGCAGGCCTCATCAGGCCTTTCTGAGAAAAACTTGTGCTACTGCTCTCTGCTTCTCTCAGATGTGACTCAAGCACAGACTCATACACTACAGGGAAAATTGTAGACCTCAAATAAGGTCTTTTCCCACACTTGACTTTCAAAGAAATTAGCCCAGAAGGCTAGTAAATCAGATGAAAATCCAAAGTCAGCATTCTAAATGTCTCACATTTCTGCCAGCTGGAAGCAGTAGAGCACATACCTTGACCCTGACATGGCGTCCTTTGTACCAGCCTCTCCCTTCTCTCTGTAATCCCGTGACACAAGTTCGTGACAGGAAAGGATTTAAGTAACACCTTCGTGTCAGGGGGCTGTACCTCTTATGGCACGAATACCTAACCACAAGACCAGCTGTGAACCTATTCCCCTATTTTCCCACCTTCTCCACATGTCCTCACTGGAATTTTTACCTGACACACCTTTTGTGCATGGCACACATGCAATGAACTCTCCTGGAATGACATTTCTCTGTTGCCCTTCTAGCTTGGGACTCAATCTTAATGATGTATTGAGTGCGTTTTTGCACAGTGAAGCCAAATATGTTGGTATTAATCTCCTTAGAGGAGAGAGAGGTGCTGTGCAAGTCCATGAAGAAGCCAAACAACTCTAGTTGCTAGCACCAGCCTTACCTAGCAACAATACTCCTAAAAGAAGGATTAATGAGCACTAGTGACAGCTCCATTCATAATAATTTTGAGCATTTCTAACAGGAAATAAAGCAGCTTTTTGGACTTTCTGTCACCAGATAATAAGGCAACACTGATCTGAAATGGAGTCTTAAGGCCTTTCCGAATTTGTTGCCCTTTTATTGAAATACAGACATTATGCAGCTGCAGTGCTGCATGCCCCATCCCTACCCCACACACCTTGCAGGGCTGCTGTCCTCTGCACAAGCCGATTGCAGACATGATATGCAGACTCCAGTGTAAGTATATATGCAGAGAGATGAATCCAGGGGATTCCATTCCATGATTTGGTCATCTTTTCTCTTAATCCACCACACACTTTTCTTGCAAGCCTATTAGCCACACTTTGCATCATCAATGTCCAGACATGTGCT
Organism: Passer montanus; assembly: GCF_014805655.1. NCBI lineage: Eukaryota > Metazoa > Chordata > Aves > Passeriformes > Passeridae > Passer > Passer montanus. The sequence continues at coordinate 118,633 of NW_024372370.1, forward strand.
TGAAGGTTATTTGCACTAAGTATCAGATGTCAATGCACGTAATAAACAAACAGCACTTAAGTATGCATGAATTTTCTATTAAATTGGCTCAAAGAAAGAGATGTGAGTGAACACAGCTTCTCTTTGAAATGCTCATTTGCGACCTTTTCTGCCAATCAGTTGCCAGCTCACCTCACTTACAATGAACATCTTCCTGGGGAAGCAGGCAGATTGCTCCTGAGATCTCATGTTCCTGATAGTGCAGCTCATCTTACTCACCACAGGGCAAGACTGTCACCTAAAGGTGGGTTGGGAGGTGCCAGCCCTCATTCACTCATACGCTTTCTTCTGTACAATTGAAAGGAGGCAGAAGGGGAATGCCCTCAGAGCTAAAACGTAAAATGAAACTGAGGCTTGTGCCTTGCACAGGGGGAACTTAGGCTTCAGTGATTTTAGTAGATGTCAATCTACTGGAGCAGTTACTGAGTCTCTCTGTATTTTCCATCACTTGTATTTTTCGTATTAACTGTTGATTGACTGTCTTTAGCTAGAGGCTTTTTTTGGGCCAATATCTGTAACTTCTAGTGACAGATCTCCGAGCTGCACCTATTAGAGTACAAGTGACAGGAAACCATTCTGGTGCAAGAACTTAACAAATTCTGAGTATTTTAAAAAGTTTTTGCATTCTTTAACCATATTCTTATGCATCATTTGAAGTCAGGGACTGACTGAGCATATGTTAAAGTGCTCTGCTGCAGGAAACCATTTTGTGTATTACTGCCAAATTTCATTCTTCCCGAGCTGACTTTAAACAGGATGATGGCTCGACAGCTGATGGCAGGACTGCTGCAGCAGCACAGAGCTCAGGGCAGGATAAAAGCCATGAAGTCTAACCACCTTTTCACATAGATTTTGCAGCCTTTTTTGGTGTCACCGCTACACATGCAGCAGGTAACAAGTTTCAGTGAAGGCAGCTCAGTGCTTGTTAGAGTGCCAGTTACAGTGCTTGCATATGCATCAGTAACCAGGAGTAATGAGAGCTGGTGGTTTTAGGTCCTGGTGCACCAGGGCTTGCTGTGGCTGAGCATTTCATCTAACTACTGGGAGGCAGATGTTGCACTTTTACCATCTGGTGGGGCAAAAAAGGACAAAGGTGAAATTTTGAGAAACCACAAAACCCCAGTTGCAATGCTTCCTCTATCCTCAGCGTTTAGATCTCCTATAGATATGGCCAGCAAAGGGATGCAGATACTTCACATAGCAGTCACATGAGGCTGGAAAAAAATTATTGGTAGAAAAAATCCTTCCCTATGTAAAGATGAGAGAATGAGCATTAGTTTAGTGCCTTTTCTCTCACACTGAGCACTTGAAATCTTCTCAGCATGTAGCACGTGGGAAGTGGACTCCTACACTATTTGCTCAAAATATATCCTAAACATGCACAATTTGAGGGGAAAAAAAAGTGCAAAAATATGTCACATTTTTCAGTGGGTTTTGTTTTTGTTTTATATCCCACAGTTTTCACACTGTAAACACAGTAAAGAAAGTCCCAGAACACTCAATCTTCAAACCTTTTCCTGGTCAGTTGTTAATTAATGTTTTTAGGGGTTTGGATTTTTGTTTTGGCTTTTGGTGGGGGTGGTTTTGGCTTGGTTTTTGTTGTGTTGTGTGGGTTTTGTTTTTTTTTTTCCTGTAGAGCTACAGTGACCTCCAGTGGCCAAAAGAAGCTTTTCACGCTTCTAGACTTATTTTAGGAGAGGTAAAACTATCCCTGATTATTATCTATGTGTGACAGGTGGGTCTGGAAATGGAGACGGAAACTGGATCCCTGTATTTCTGGATCAAAGCTGAAGACTAACTATCATCGTTATCTTGAATTAAGTAACAGGGGGAAAGTTTAAAGTATTCATTATCTAGACATTTCTTTAACTGGTATGCTTTTAATTAGTTTGTTTATCTATCTATAAATCCTTCTAGCAGCATCTCTGCATTTAGAGTTTAGTTTTAGAGGGATACATTTTGTGCCTTCTCATCAAACATGAACCCAAGCAGTAAAAAAACCCCTCAAATATTGTAAAGTGTGCAAAAACAAATTCCAAGATACAAGAATGAACAATTAAAGCATGAGACATATACTGAGCATTTTCTGGTACTATAATTCAACAACTTTATCTATTTCAGTTTCAGATGTGTGCAAGAGCTTTGTTCAGTCCCACGCTGGACTGATGAACTGTCATGGGAGAAGGGCTGTAATGGTGGAGCCCCTTATTCAACCCACAGTCTGTTAAATCCTATTCTGTCTGTAGCCCCTGCCTCAGAGTGCAGACAGATTTTCCAACCAGCACATTCAACCTCCTCAGGCACGGCTTGAGGTGAGAGATATCATCTTGTCCACCACTCATGTTTGTAAGTGACATTCTTCATTATGGTTTCTAGGTTACTAAAGTACTCCCATGGCCTCTGAGGATATATACTGATACAGTCAGTAGCCTGATTGTTGGTAGGCATAAATGAAAAAAGCCTGGATTTAAGACAAGCTCAAATAATGAAAAAGCAATTCTAACTGATCCTTTTCCAAGTGGTCCTATGGAATTTACACATGCATTCACCACTAGTAGCACAACCATTTTTCTCTTCAGCATACACAGGCTCCCACTCCCCTCCACACAACTACCTGCATTTTTTCATGTCCCTCTATCTCAACATCAGATTTCCAGGAAAACCCTCTAGGCCTTGATAGGACAATTGTTAAAGTACATACAGAAGTTACATGTTTAAAAGGCATAGGCATTCCTTCTTTTTGTGTTAAGAGCTTCCCTACAGGTTCATTCACAGTGCAGGTGACTCACATTAACACATCCCATTGAGAGATGAGGGGGTCTTGTTTGAAAAAAAAGACTGAAGGACAACGAAACAGAGGTGTCATCAAACTGAGATATCCCAGTAATACCATGAAACTTCAAGTAGCATCCCATAATGCCCAAAAGGGAGGCAGGAGAGTCACTTAAACAGTGACAGAATTCACTTTGAATTGCATAGTACCTTGTCTCATCTTTGTCTCAAGATGGCAAGGCTTCTAGGTCTTTCAGCTGCAGACAGATACAACCAGGGTCTTCCTGAACAGTCATGTTCTCCAGTTATTTAAATAATTTTACATCCAATTTTATTAAAATACTATCACAATCTTTCTGTTCAATCATTCAGCTAAGTTACAGCTGAGCTTTGGGAGAATGCCCTGGCAAGAGACACACCCACTGCTCAGTGTGTTGGTCTCCTGTATGAACAGATCTCTGATCCCTGGCAGGGAAGGCTCAGCCCATGGTGGTGCTGTGCATCTCTAGTGGCACAAAGTGGCCCTAAACGTGCAAAAAATGTGCCATAATTCCCATTTTAACTTCTCAGAGCATCAGCACATTTGTGTGGGGATAGCATTTCACAGAAGAGAACAGGCTGTTAGCTTGTTGGAAAGAAGTTTCTGGCTGAAGGAGGAGACACCTGCCACTGTCAACCTGGATTGCAAGCAACAGCAGAAGGGCAGCATGAACTCCAAATGCTGGGACAAGGTCAAGTGAGACTTCTTGCATAGCAACAGGGGTACTACCTCCTGTTGCACTGACCCTCAAAAAAATAAATCCTGTAAAAAGAGACTGAAACATAGGGTTTGTGTTTCAGCAGAGACACAAATGGCATAGAGGAGAGGAGAGGAGAGGAGAGGAGAGGAGAGGAGAGGAGAGGAGAGGAGAGGAGAGGAGAGGAGAGGAGAGGAGAGGAGAGGAGAGGAGAGGAGAGGAGAGGAGAGGAGAGGAGAGGAGAGGAGAGGAGAGGAGAGGAGAGGAGAGGAGAGGAGAGGAGAGGAGAGGAGAGCTCTTGATATATTGAAGTGCTTGCTTTGACCCAGATTACCTGTTCCTTAGGCAATATACGAATTTGAGTCTCTGTGGGAACTCCATGGTGTCTGCATCTATCTGTAATGGACACAGCTTCAAGGGATGATTATCTGTTTCATACAAATAAGGAATCTATCTCCTGTAGACATCTGTTATCTGGCTTATGGACCACAACTGACTGAACTCTTTGTCTAATATCATAGGCTTATCTCTGAATTGCTGTCTTACCTGGAGAGATTCTCTTGGAAAAAGTACTAATCATCTAATGAACTGGTTGAGTAAATTCTTCTAATGGTTAAGAGAAATGTTGTTACATTTTTTGTATGTTTACAAAAATAAATAAATAAATAAATAAGATCTTTTATTTGCATGTTTGTCTTCAACATTATCTCGGTGGAATATTAGGTGCTTGCTTGGGGCTGCAAGGATATATCCAGTCCCTTCAGTATTATATTTTATGTACCTTAGACAATTAGCAGAGAGACAATGCCTTAAGAGGTCTGCCAAGTCTTCAAATTCACTTGTCATCAGTGTCTCTATCTCTCCATTTATATTACACAGAATTTAAAAACCGTGGTAATGATCTAGTTTGCTTAAATTATGTATCCCCTTCTCCCATTAAAAGAAAGAGCAGGCGTCTCTTGATCCAGACTGGGAAGTAGTGGTGCAAGACTTTATGTATTTGTCTAGTGGTTATGGCACTTATTCAAGAAGACAAAGACTGAAGTTCAAGGTTTTTTTCTCATCATGGACTTAGATGGGAACAATCTCTGCTTTGGTTCTGCATCCGGGAAGGTAGGAGTTATGGGATCAGACACCAGAGACCCAAGGCTAGGCTTAGCACTGCATGACAAATGACAAAGCCCTTTCAGATGGAAAGACAGAGCAAGGAATTTCCTAGTAACTCACTAAATTGAATATACATTTTATATCAAACTTCTATGAGACAAAAAAAAAGATGAGGCCGCACACATGAAAAAGAATCCCAGATCTATTCTTTCTTACTCTTTCTATACTCTGACATCTTTTTTTTCCCACAGATGTCTGTAGTGTGAGATTCCCTCTGGTAGTGCTGAGATTACAAGTGGGTATCCTCATGTACTAAATAAAAGGCAGATTCCTCTTCACAGGCTGTGTCAGACAATTTGTCTTCTAAATTTTTTTCCTGAGTCTATTATTCAGTTGCTTAAGGCTACTATGTGGACTATTTGCTAGGAGGTTACTGAAAAAAGGGCATTAGACTGCAAACAAATTTTTAATAAATATGCAATAATTTGCATATTATTTCTTATCTCTGCAACCTTTTGCACAGCTTATTTAATAAAATTTTTCCCACTGCATTTTTCTGTTTAGAATTTGCTGGGACTCTACTGACAAAGTCTGTTTGCAGTATAAAACACATCCGTTGCAACAAACACACTTTGACTAAAGTTACTTGGTTCTTGTGCTTCTAGAAAAAACAGATTTCAAAAGTTGGAGACTTTGGGGTCCAGTGTTTCATGTGAGCCAAAGTCTTTCAGGGCTCTGTCTTGGAGTACTGGGTTCCACCCATTCTGGGAGACAGAGCACTAACAGAGGTCCCTAGACATTCGGTGTGAACAAAGATGGTTTCTACCATCCAGAAATCTGCACAGTTACCAGAGTGTTCATACACTTTTACCAGTTGATACAGTACTGCTTGACTGTTAGCAGGAGCACAGCCAAAATTTAATGACCCTTCTACTCTGCTGGCAAGGCTGAGCCCCTGGGAGTGCAACATTGCTGCACCCAGAGATGTAATAATCACAGGCATCCGACGAGCAACAACATTTTCTGTTTACATGAACTGCTTTCAACTTGAAAGAATGTGAGTAGGGTCAATAACATGGAGGAGGACAGATGGCCTATAGCTAATTTGTTGTAATAATTATCTGATAATATATAATCTGGGTAATCCAATAAAGTAATCATCTCATACTAGAGGTTAATAATCTCTAAAAATCAATTAATTTTCTAGAAAATTCATATAATTATGGACTTTCCAGGGCATAAACATCCAGGATTTCAATGCATTTGTACTCAATTCCTGGATAGCCCCTAAGACTTACTCTCTTAAGTAAACCTGATTTACTTCCCTCTTGATTTCTGATTACCTTTCTTCCTCAGAGGTAGTCATAGTCATACCGGTCTATTTTAGGGTCTTGTATTTCAGGTAAATGGCACAACAGCTGTGCTGTGATCCACAGGTCTTTAAGAAGGACAGGAAAAGAGGACAGAAACAGGAGTGGATTTGCACTCTATAAGAAGAGATTCAGATAAATCACACCCTGCTATCGATTAGACAATGGGTGAGCCAAAAGCTTATGGGTAAGATCAGAGAGAAGACCAACACAGACATCTGCTGTAGACCATCCCATAGAGAAAAGGTGGTGGGAAAGACTTCTTTAAACAGTTTGAGGAAGCATCAGGACTGCAGTCCCTGGCTCTCACAAGGACTTTAATCCTTCCTGATGTATCTTGGAAAAGTAACCTGCAAAACTTCAAGCAACTCAAGAGGTTTCTGGAGTGCTTTGAGGTCAAAAATCAATTTTTTTGAAGCAGATGCTGGACTGGCCAGAGAGGGAAAGTGCTCTGCTGGATATTCTATTAATAAAAAATGGTCTCATAAATAAGTAGAGCCTGTGGCTGCATTGACTGCAGAAACCCTGAAATGGGGATTATAGGGTCTGAGAAAAGAGAAGGCATCAATTAGGAGAATAAAGACTCTATGACATTAAAAGATATTCTAAAGAATTAGCTTTCCCAAGAGAACGATTCAAGAAATGAGTAGGTGAGATCTCATTGCAGACAACCCTGAGGAGCAAAAACATCAAGAAGTTAACTAATATTCAGGAGCAACTTCTTCAATGATATTTGGTCTATCCTATCATGTGGAAAACCAAGAAAACTCTGTAAAAAAATAGCATGTATGAAAAGGAATATATTCTGACTGAGCTAAAATGGAAAAAAGAAGAAATACTAAAAAAGTGGAAACATGGATAGGCTATCAAGGAGGAATAAGAGCCATTGCTCAAACAGGCAGTGCAGGAGCTGGGAAAGCTGAGGTTGGATAAGAAGATATGGATGTGAAGGGTTTTACACAGGAACAGCAGAAGGAAGACAACTGAAAACATGACTTTACTGCTGAGTGGGGTAGTGAATAAAAAAAGATGTGACAAAGGCTGAACTAATCCATTCCTTGGTCTTTACTGGCAAAGCCAGCTCTCAAGATTTCTGTATTTTCCTGTTTAGTGACAGAATTTGGTGAAAGCAGCAGGCATAGGAGCAGTCAAGCTGGGGTCCACTTAATCCCTATGGGCACACAGAAGTCCATGGATCAAGGCAGTGTCTTGAGGATGCCAAGGAAGCTGGCTGATGTCACTGTAAGAGTGCTATCAATCCTGAAAGGTGGCAGAGGCAGCTCCCAGTCTCTGAGAACAAAATCAAATATTAGTCTATATTCAAAAAGAACCAGAGGAGGCTCAGGAAGACCACAGTCCAGTCTGCATCATCCTATCTCCAGGCAGGCTGTGCACGAAACACTCCTGGAAGACACTTCCAAGCACACATGTTTGCAAATAACCAATACAAATTTGCTAAGGATCTGAACAGACTAACTGCTCTCTATGACTATTCCTGTGGAAAAGCAGAGCACAGTGCTTTTTCTTCAATCTCTATCACATTTTTTTCTTATAGAGCCTTTGTAGTTCAGTTGTAGAGATGCAGATGGATGAGTGGTTAAAAACTGAATGGGCCTTTCAAATCAAGGCTAGTGAACACAAAAAGCCCAAGCAAGCAGTCTGTAGGAGTGATGCAGGTGGGGTCATGGCAAGGACTGATGTCATTAATTTCCATCAGTGACATGGACAATAGACTACATAAACTGAAATTAAATGCTACCACAACACCAAACAGGGCAAGGGCAAAGCTGCTGCTCAGAGGGACTTTGGCAGATGGAAGGAATAGGCCAATAAAATCCATATAAGATCCAACAGGGTAGCAGAAGGCAAAAGCTCAGGCTTTAACTCATGCCAGCTCATGAGTTGACAACCTAGAGACTGCATTTGCAGGAGGGGAACTGGATGTCCTGATGGAACAGGAAGAAAGACAGTGCTGTAGCCTTGCAGTTGATGCAAGTTAACTGCACTGGCCAGCAGATCATTCAAAGTGATCATTACTCTTCCATGCGGCATAGTGGTGCCCTATGTGCAGGATTGTGTCAGCTTGTAGAGCCACTAGTAATAGGAATCTTAACAAACTAAAGAGACTGCAGAGGAGGACTGAAAGGGTTAAGGGGCAGGAGGAAGCAAAAGACTGAGAGCACTAGGTTTCTTCAGCCTGAGTGGTGGATCTCATAGCTGTGTTCTGTGACATAACAAGAGGATTATAGAGAAGGTGAAGCCACAGGTGCACTGCAAAATGACAATAGACAGATGCCCAGTTGCAGCAAGAGAAATTCCAGTTGGATATGTGAGGTGGCGGGGTTGCGGGGGGGAAGAAATTAACAGGCTGCTCAGGTGTATCGTGGAATCTTCTTTCTTCAAGATTTTCATTCACTGGTGGAGAAACTGAGCGACCTGTTCAGACTTTAAATATGGCCCAGATGTGAGCAGAAGGTATGACTACATACCTTTCAGATGTGCCATCCATCTTAAATGATTCTGAAATTCCAGACTATCAAATACACTCTGTGTGTTCTATGTTTGGATGGCTTAACTATGCAAAAGGAAAAATAGTTATTTTATTCTGACCTATTGCTGGCTGCTTATACTTTTAGGGTGTTTATAATTTATCTAGAGTTGCACAGAAGTATTTGTTTTTGTGCAACAATAAAATTAATTTACTTTTTTTCCTTAATGCAAAAAATTCAAACAAGGTGGAGCACAGAAAATGTTATTTTACTGTGAAAGAACTTTCCCCTGTGAATGAGGTTTAAATCCCTTAACATTTAGCTCAGTTTCCACTTTGCTTTACACCTGTATAACAACATTTCCCTGAAGTCACAGACCTATTACAAGAATGAATATGTCAATTTCTTAATTACACCCATGGAGCAATGACATCTTGACAGCTTGTCTATCTTTGTCACTGAATTTATCTTGAGATCACCTCAAGGTCAGCAGTGCAGTAGCAGTGGCTGAATAGGGAAAAGTCCTGCACCATTCAGGTCTCCAGAACTGAAAGGGTGTTGGCTGAATTGGTGCCTTCTAAATTGGTGACTTCTAAATCCATTTATGTTTCAAGGTCCTGGGTTGTTTGGTATATGTACTGTTTCTTCAGATGACTGAGTCACCTGACATACTCAATGTGGCTGGCAGTGAAGATCCATTCAGGAGGAAACATCTGGTGTTCTTTGGTGTTCTCTGGTCTTTTTTGCTCACCTAGCACTTGGATAATGACCAATATAAGTTGTTCATCATTCAACTACCATTTCGGCCAGGGGTAGTTACTTGGATATTTTTAGCAGTTGTGTTTCTTAGGCTGGGGCTCCATTACTGCTTCTAAATAAAAATTAGGATCTGTACTGCCATTTGAATATTTTTTTCCTAAATTTTCAGCAGCTACAGTTTTTTCTTACAGTTGTTATAAGAGGTAAAAGCCCAAGTGGGTGGGTGTAATAATGCAAACAAAACCAAATAACTCATAGCTGCAAGACTGAAATTCAGCAAGAGAGAGACAAAATCAAAATATGACCATATGGAAACTCTACAATGTGAAAAATGTTTGTTTCTTTAATTCTGAGAGGAAAATGGCAAAGATTTGTAAAAACCTTGATGAAAACATAAAATAAGCAACAAAGTAAATCACTGTAATAATTCTACATACACTCATTCAAAAAGAACCCTTCCAGAAAACACATGCACTTGAAAAACATACTGTTTGTGGAAAACTTTGCAACTACTACCAAGTTACTTAAATATACTGCTGCTCTTAGGTTGAAATACATAAAACCCATGGAATGGATTGAACCTATACCTATATATCTCTTATTATCTCTTAAATTAGTTTGATTATTATAACACCCTATAAGAGACTGTAAAATCCTGCTAGCATAGGCAGATCCTCTGGCATTCTTTAAAAGCAGAGCTCTTTCACCCACAAATTTAACTGACCTTCTTGTCCCCTGCCTTTCAGAAACTACAGCTACAAATGCCATCTGTATTAGCAATATAATGCACGGAATGACAGTTTGATCCTTTATCTGAGCTATTGGAACAAAGAATGAGTGGTTATTAAAATTATGACTGACTTTAGGGGTCAGTAATACTTGGCATTTATGTAAGACTTATTCTCAGAGAGCAGAAATAAACTCTGTAGGCAAATGCCAAATACAAGCTCACCCTCCACTGGTCATGGCTAATAACCTGCCCGTCACAGCAGAGGACAAAGGGTGGCTGTACAATAGAGCAGCCAGTCACCAGCGATTTCCCAGGAAGCTTCACACAGCAGTGCTAGGCAGACTTGTGAGAAAGAGAGCTGATGTTACGTTCCAGTACATATTAACAAGCTGTTGGGCCTAAAGTGCTGAATCCTGACTCCATTTGACAAACACATCTCCTGTTGAATTCAGCAGAAGCTCAGCAGGGGTCAGTCTGTGGCTCAAACAGGAGGGCTAGTCAGCAGGACAGCTACTTAAAAGTGATCACACTTAACGGCTTTGCTGTAGTCTTCCTCTTTTGCCTTCGTCATTTTGGAGTTCACAAGGTCATTTGACTAATGATAGTGACAATCCATTTACCCATGAAACACTTGTAGACTGAGATGCCATTTCAGATACAAGGATTATGGCTACAATTGCAGAAGATTCAATGATTGCAAGCAAATTAAGAGGAAGGAAGCAGGGAGAGAGGGAGAGGAAATCAAACAATGGCAGAAATCCCTGATTGTTTCTTTATTTGCTTACACTAAACTATTTCTATTACACAATGGAGAAAGAAAATTATTTCCAAATATTTCCATTCTGCAGTCTGTTTTTCTACAGCTGTAATTATCCAAGGGCATAGGCGCAGTAACTTCTGTAAGGAGGTGTAACACTCCCTGTCAGCTTGTATAGAGTTTAATTTTCTAGCTATACTGATTGATCCAATAAAGGATTCTACCTCTACAAATTTTGTCACAGGAAATTTACTGATGAGGGTTAGATTTTTCTCTAATAAACTCCAAGACAAAATCTCACATGTGATTTCTCAGCAGGAGTGGTAAAAAATAGACTTCACTCTCTTTCTTTTCATTTTGCTTCTGGGCTAAGACATGCTACTGATTGCTTTAGTTTTATCCTAGGGTCACCCTTTGTGTTTCACCAAGGATGCTCTAGGAAATCCAGCTCCCACTGGAAAAGTTTGGCAGATCAGCCTCTCCTCTCTGCACTTCTTCGCCTCTAACACTGGGCCCCAATGTTCAGCTGGGACAAAAAGTGCATTCCACATCACATTTACCACAGTTCTGCCCCAGACTTGTGCCAGAGTAAATAAGTAGCATGCATCTGCCACAATCAAAGATAAAAACAATAGCATGTTCAAGAAGTCAACAACAAAAAATAAAAAACCCCTGAGAGAATACAAATAGGAGTTAAAAGATAAAGACTGACAGTCCCCAGAGCCTCCACATTACTAGGGCAGTTGCCTGCTACAGGAGCGGTGATAAAGCTCTCTTCTCTAGCCTGAAAGAGACTTGAAGGCCTCAAAATCAACTACAAACAGAATCAGAAAATATGGTGTGTGGAAAGAAAAATTTTATTAACCTACCCAAAAGAAAACTCTCAGGTAGGCCACTGAAAACAGGAGCATGCAGTACTGAGTGGTTAGGAGGAAAGTTTTTTGTTTGCCCATACTAAAAAAACAAACAAATCTCTAAGTCTATCCATGCCTCAGCCACACCGTGACAGGCTGGTTTTCTGCCTCCAGCCACCAGCAGCCAGCAGTGCAAAGCTCCTTTCTTGATGGCTGCTGTCCTTTTTCCATTGTTGCTCACTCAGGTTCAGATAACCGTCTATTTTTGGAGGAGCAGAGCTCCAGACCAAGAATTAAAAGTCATTGTAAAGGGCAGCTGGTTGTTGTACACTTCCAATACAAGACCTTTGTTCAAGCAATAAAACATTTAAATCCCTCTTGCCTCATATGCTCTCTGTGTTGAAGAATCCCTAAATTTAAAGTAAAAAATTAAAGCATAATCATTACGTTAAGATTAATTAATATATTCTATCCCTTTATCACAAAATGTGTTTTCCAGGTGGTGAGGTTTTTTCAGCTAATTTAATGTCCTATTAAGAGTATTCAAATGAAGGATTAAAATTATAGTAAAAATGGGGAAATATTAGATTTAACACCAAAACTTGTAGATACAAAGATTTATAGTCTAAAGTTTTAAATAATTGTTCAAACTTATAAGAGACTGTTCAAAGCTGTAAATGAAAACTTCTGGAAATATTTATTATATGACCCATAACAATCATGGTAAGACTTGTAAAAGTTATTAGAGTTGTCAGCTTAGCACATAAAAGTCAAGATAATGTCACAGATATATCTTTTCTGTGTATATCACAATTGGCAAATTGAATTTAAGAATTTATAGGAATGCACTAGGAATTTGATGATTTGTTTTACCTGTCTCTAGAAATGTCATTCATGTAAGTGTCAGCAGCTACTATAATGGAAATTATTAAAGAGATAAAAAGCTACAACTGTCACCTCCCTATATCTCTCTTTCAGACCTTCTGTTTGGAAGGTCTGGTTTTCATCCTGCCTTTCCTCATTGCTTTATACAAGGCTATGTTCAAACTGGGAAAATTAGAAATCATCTCTAAGTCAAACAGTGTCTGAAATCTGTCCACAAATCTGTTCTCATTCTCCAGCCTAAATTTCATGGCCCACAGAATAACAGTATCATTCTTGCACAAGTGATCAAAAGTTAGGAGGAGTTCATCCAAGAATGGATGGTAGTAAACTACGTCAGCAGCCATAATGTAGTCAAAGTGACAGGAAGACCTAGGGAAGTTCTTTTCCAGATCAATTCCCCAAGACAACTCCTTAACACAAGGCTGGTGTTTGCATTTCTGCTTTGTATTTTGGAGAATGTTGTACTGAAGGTTTCCCAGCAGTTCTGGCAAATCTGTGGCAGTCACAAAGGCACCTGTGACACAGAGAAAACAAATAAAATATTTTAATATACATCAACACTGAGTAAAAGCACACTCACAAAAGCCACTGCACAAGAAACTGGTTTTATCAGGTAACTTTCAATGAGGGCAATAAAAAAATGCATATGCTCCCAATACCTCTTAAATATTGTGTTTAAAATAAATATTTGCTTTCTCGTAGTTCTACTCTACAGATTGCTATCTAAATGCAGCTGGTGGGGAGAACTCAGATACTTACTGTATCTTGATACCACACTGGTTAAAAGTACAGTGGCTGACTAGGGATTGATGAATATTAATTACTGAATCCAAGAAGTCAGCATGAGATTTAAGCATTACCTCAGGTTCTTCCCTTCTCACACAAGAAGCTTTCTCAGACTACCAAAAGCTAAAGTTCTGTTAAAATGAAGAACCCACTGACCTGGATTACTCTTGAAGATGAATAGGGTGCCATGAGAGAAAATACAACAATGTCTGTAGCAGAAAGATCAAGTTGCTGAAGGAAAATACTGGAACACAAGTGGATAGAATTGGATAGAAGGTGACCTGGCATCCAAGAGCTGTTTGGTCAAAGGAAGGGGATAGGGGATGCACTGGTCATACTTACATCTGGCTCAATCTATTTGCCACTGATACCCTGCAAAGCCACTAATTTTTTATTTTGATCTCCATTGTTAATGACAACATATCTACTGGGACCTCCTTTATTCTTTATTGTATCAATACACACCCAGGGGAACAAAAAAAAAAAAAAAACAACACCACACCAAAGCATGTTTTCAAACAAGCCTTTTAGAAATAACTGTTTCTCGCTTTCTCTTGGAAACTTTCAAACAACAGTCTCCTAGAAGGACCAAGCCACATCATTTGTCCTCCATTATTCATCTGAGAGGTGTTTCCAAGAGTTTAAGAGAAATGTCACATACTCACCCAGCAAACTGGCTACTATGGAGACCAAGCCAGTTCCAGCTCCAATTTCAATCACATTTTTGTCAACCAAATTGCATTGTTTAGAGTTAGTTTCCAAAAAATAACACAGAACAAGAGCCTGTAGGGGAGGAAATCCATGAACATACTGAACAAAATAATTAACTAAATTCCTTTACTAAATATGAATTGGCATATAAAAGCATGCAAAAAATTTGTTGTATGTTCAAATGAGCAATATTCATTCAAACACAATCCATAATGGACCACAGCTCAATATGTTCTTTGGGCTCTATAGGCCACAAAATAAATGCTACAAAATGCCCCCATATAGGTCTGTGAATTATTACAGACAGAAGGAGCAACTACAATTAGATAATCTGTCACAAGACATAACAGTCACAAGACATAACATGAGTTGTAAAATTCCGGTCACCAATCCCTGCTTATAACTGGACTTACTTCTGGTTGAGATAAAATGCGTCCTTCACAAAAACATCTTGATATAAAGACTGCTTCTGAGAGAAAATCCACAACAGCCCTTGTTAAGTTCTTCCAATAGTCAATTATTTCTGGCAATAATTAATTATTGTTAGGATTCAAAATGGACAAATAGATTTACTTCCTTTTCTTCTGGTTCAGTTTGTTTGCAGTTTCTATTTGCTTACCTTGTTAAGCTTAGCAAACCGTCATAGCAAACAGAGCCACAAAGAGCATTTACAACAGACTCCTTACACATGTATAAAGTGATTAACTGATCAGTTAAAGTGATTAAAAATCTTCTTCAGCTTTTCTGCCCTATCTCACAATGACCAGTGAGTTTTAGTTCACTGGTGAAATAGAAACTGCTACTTTTATTTCCCTCAAGAAGATAGTTTCCATATTTACTTCCATATTTTTCTCAGACTTTGATAGCTTTGATAGCTCTCAAACTTTGATAGCTTAATTTGTCAATGGATAATCTCCATTGACAAATAAGATGATTGCTATATGCTTTCACAATACAGATGACCACCCGGAAAGACAATTATTAGTGGCCTGCCCTGGCACAGCAAATTTAGTTTTGCTTTTAACTAATTATGAATGAGAAGGAAAGGATCAGGAGGACTGCTGACCCAGTGTTAATGCTAGAAAGTAAAACAAAGGAGTTTCTTCTACCTCTTAATTCAGAGCACAGAAGAGGAGGTAATCTGAACTTACATGTATCATTTAATCAACAGCACTTTGATATAGAAATCAGTTTGTGAGAATCAGGAATAATTAAAGTCAGGTTCCTAAAGACTGGATCTGATATTTGACATTATATTGACATGATATTTGACCTTATATTAGGATTTCCTCCTAGTTACATTAATTTCTATAATTCCTTCCCTCAGGGTTTTGCTGTATTCTGTTGTAGAAACTGGCTAGCATAATCAAAGTTTCTGAGGGTTAAATCAGGGAAACTTTGAAATCTGCATTCCTTTCCAGGAAACATGCAGAAACTTTACTTTCCTTAAAGTTTTTGCATTTTTGACAAATTTGACTGACATTTTTCAGAAGATTTCAAGTACAGCTAGATGAAAGTGGAAGGAAGAACATCAAGAGACAGAGATCGAAGGATTGTCTTCCTTCCACAACAAAACTGGCTAAGTACTTCCAGAAAAAAAAAATATATATGTTATTCAGTAAAGTCCATGATTTTGCATGAATAATCGGTAGTCAGCCAAACTTTCCATGAAGACATACACTGAGGTCATCAAAACATAGTACAGATGACTAGTCCAGATCTCCTAAAACCAGAAATATCATTTGGACTTCAAAGCAGAAGAGCAGAACAACTATCCTCAGCTGAACTATGGTCATACTTCTAAAAATTTGTATGATCCTAGGAGGCTGAGGCAGTTGGGAAAGAAATGGAACATCCTGGGTCTCTCCTTTAGGGACAAAATATTTCATCATGCATTGTGGCACCTCCCTGGAGATTTCTTTCAGTCTTAACTACTTCAAAACAGTAAGTTTGCTGCTTTGGACAGATTCAAAATCTGAATAAGACTACTTGTATGGTGAAAGCATTGATGGTTCTTATATCAAGAGCCAAGGAAAATTGTTCTCTCCAACTAGATTTCCAGCTGTTTAAGATACTGAAAGCTCCAGCTGAACATTTTCCCATGTCTATTATTAACAAGGTAAATTTGTTCCTTACATGAGTAGGTTGAGTAGCTTCTGTGAGTGCTAACACCTTGTGAGTTCATATCACAGTTGTTTCTGCAACCTGGATCTGTCTGCTACACGGCCATCTGTATTTATAAAACGTATAGAAATGCAATCATCATAAAACTGCCATATTTCTTTCAAAATATGCTGGTAATTGGCTAATAGGATTAAAAGCTACTGGCAAGCAAGGAGGGGACACAAGATCATACACCTTGGGTGATTGGGGCATGCACAAGAAATACCAAGTAAGCTTTGAGAAACGTAAGTCCACACAAAACCAGGTTAAATTCAGGTTTGGATTTTGCAGAACAGAGACAGAGAAGCACAGAATTATTTCCTTGGATTTATAACATGTTAAAAAATATATTTATTACACAAAACAAATCTTAAAATGCTAGATGGCTCCAAAAATGAAAAATAACTATACTACAAAAATATTGTACCGACGGCCAGACGACTGCCCCATAACAATCAGTGGCTTCTGTAATTCTTATCTCATGGCCAGCAAAGTGAAAGCCTTCCCAGGTCTTATAAGCTGTATGATCAGGAAAAAAACGCCTCCCCATGATTTCTGCAACTATCTGTTCATCTTCTTTTTCCCCTGGAAGCAAAAGTATAAAATGTCAAAGAGGTTGAGTGGACTGATAATAAAACTACCAATTCATATTGAAAAGCAAGAATATGAATTACATCTGTGAATAAAATACATTTCACCATTAATGGTCAGCATGATACACAGCTATTCTCCTGAATTCTAATTGAAATTTTCAGTGTGTGAATAAATAACTTCTTTCATGTTTCACTGAAGCAGCCAAGTCCATACAAAGTAAAGAAAGGGAATATTAACATACACTGTTTTCCATTTCAGCAACCCAAAGGAAAACTTTAAACTTCTTCTTCCTTTCAAGAACAGCTACCCTAGTATAGACACTCACAGCCTTATGCACCTGGATTTTTCATTATTCTCCATATCCTTTTACTGTTCACTTTCCCCATATTCTGGTTCTTT
This sequence comes from Passer montanus, assembly GCF_014805655.1. Lineage (NCBI taxonomy): Eukaryota > Metazoa > Chordata > Aves > Passeriformes > Passeridae > Passer > Passer montanus. Next base: position 135,785 of record NW_024372370.1, read on the forward strand.
CTGGCAGTAAACAAAAGGAGCCAGAATATAATTTATAAGTCTGTCACAAAACCTGTGAAACAGATCCTAGCAACACAAATTATGATAGACAGGAGTGAAAGCACTCGTGCTGTCAGGAAAGCTTATCCACCCACCCCAACAGAGCCCTGTCAGAGGGATACTTTCCAGTTGGCTTGATATCCTGAATACCATCCCTGTTGCTAAGCAAAGAATATTTATGATAGCTACAAAATCCTGGATAACTGTTCTAACAGAAGAGGATTCATTCCTTTTTAGCAGAACACCAAGATAGTTTCAGTTTTGCCATCATCACACAAAACTGCACCACAATGTCAGAAAACAATATGTAAGGGAAACTGTCTAGAGCATTTTCTTAGCAAAGTCTAGATTCATTCCAAGTTTTCACAGGAATGTTGCTTTCATAGCCAGCTATGGTCTGTTGGCGAACCAGTGAAAGAAAAACATTTGCAAGCTATGCCTTCTAGAAAGCATGCTAGAGATTTAGATAACCCAGTTACCACCTTGTCCAAAGCAGAGGTTCTGTATCAAGCTTGCAGCTCCTATCAAAATCACAGATATTAATTTTGGGATCTGCTGCTTCTGGAAAATGAAACCATTTATGCTTTCATCAACATAAAAGACTTTGCTCTACTGAAGATTCTTCACATTTTCTTCTCCCTTGAATCATGGCTGTCACAGGACATAATGACCCCAAGTGTTGTCATTTATATTGCCATATGCCTCAGTATTATTATTGTGATAACATATAGACAAAGTCTCCCTTCCTTCCTTGGGATACAAGGCCTAAGGAACAAAAGCAGGGGTGAACAAAGAAAAAGATTATACCAGACAAAAAGACATCATGAAGCTGCTCAAATTTATTAGCCAGTGCTTTGAGCTTGTAACTCGAATTTCACCATCACAGGAAAATAAAGAATAGCAGCAAACAAGCAAGAAAAAACAAAAATATTTGAATTTGTTATGTTGATATTAAGACACAAAACCCAATAAAAACTGACTAACCAACCACAGTACTTGTAGAATTTATTGCAGGGGAAAAACCCTAATAATGGAATACAGCAAAATTAAAAATAATATCATGCATACACTACAGGAAAAAAAGGTTTTCATAAATTTTATTAATATAACTATAATAAAATGCCCAACATTGAAACCATGGTATTTTAACCTGTTGGGAAACAAGCAGTATGTGTCAGCCTCTTCAAGCCTCTGATGTTAAGCTGGGAGAAAACACATTCATCACTGTGCCTGTAATCAGGGAGCTCTTGACAAACATGAGCTAAGTGCCATGTTTATGGGAAATGCTGCTTCAGGACAAAAATAATATTTCTCTTATGAAAGAAATAATAAAAAGCTGTCTTATTACACATATCATAAATGTATTTAATAGATGATCCTGTTTCCAAGCATACCAGATATAGCCTGCTTTTAATCTCCTCCGATTGCTAAGAGTAGTCTGATCTTGTTCTGTGATCTTTGCTAGCTGTGGAAGTAAAAGCTATTCTTTCTATTACCTTTCAATTACAACCATTTTTCTTGATTTTCCTCCCTTGACATCTGTTTTGGATCCAATTTTGTTGAGATGCTGGTAACTTATTAGGTCTGAACTTCTAAAGCTCCTGAGAGAAGATCTATAAAACTTTAGCAGTACTACAGCTGCCCCTCTAGCACTCAATAAACATTTCCCCCCTATTCCCTACAGGATCAGCACACTTTCTACTTCAGGTTTGGATAGCACCTACACTAACAGAGTTTGTAAGCCACTGCTCTCTTCCTGAGCACTGTTTGTATCCCTGAAAGAAGAATCCCAAATCTGCTGATCAATAACACCTCTTGAATTTTTGCCCATCTTAACCTTTTGGTAATCTTCCAGGTACCTTATCTGGAGAACCTTATGCTTTTTTTTATTTTTATTTTTAATTTCCCTTTTAAAAACCACTACTATTTTGAAGAACCAAAAATAATATCTGTTTCATCAGAGTTACCATATGTTAGACAAGGCCCAAAGGAGAAACTATCAGAAAACCAGGATGTTAATGATCCTGACAAAGAGAGCTGAAAAATAAGGAGTGCAGAGTTTTAGTCAGATTCATTTATTTCATACAAGTTTCCCTTTGAACAGCAAAAAACACTCCTCTGTTTTCTGCTTCTTATCTTTCAGAACAACTTCTTGTGGGAGTGCACAAAAGGAAACATTATTTTTTCTGTAACTGCCCTCAAAGCACTGAGAATAGAAAAATAAAGAACTAGTGGGAAATATTTTAAGTGACACAAAAACTGTTGTAAGAGTAAGTAAAATCCAAGTGAGATGAACTCTTTTAATATCTGAAAACATTAAGGAAATTCTGCTCGTCCTTTGATCAAACTAGTTCCTAAATAACAGGTGTAAAAAGCTGAAAGGGAGTTATTCTCCTGAAAGTGTTTACCTCTGTGCTAGTGAATATTCTCTTGCTCAGAAAAAAAAAGCCCTGAAATTTTGAGTCAATGAATGGACTCTAATGAAATTTTAAACAAATGGAGATTACTCATCAGTAGAATAGAGTAGGATAAGAGAAGAGGAAGCTTGACTGACCTGGCTATAAATTCTTGTAAGAATGGAAGTGCATAATGGGCATTTCCAGCAATACTACTGGAGCACAGATACTGAACCATCAGAACTTAAAAGTCTGCCAGGTTTGGCTCCTCCCTTCTTCACAGAGCAAGAAGAAGACAAACACACAGGCTGTGTTTGACAAGATAGGTTTGCCCTCATCCTCTTCTTTGATGTGGAGAAGTGTGGAAGTGGTATACACACAGAACTATTTTCTTTGGCCTATTCATCTATTTGCATGAGCAAACACAGAAACCACTGGAGTTTCTAGTGCCAGAACCTTATTTATGGTAAGATGAAGCAGTGTGATCTATTCAAGGCAATATATAGAAATTGAGATAATTTTTCTTAGTGAAACATAGTGAACTCCTTTGTCTTGAACTTGTGTACAAAAAGTTACCATCTATAGATGCCCCAAATTCTTCAAGAATATCTTTCAGTTTCTTAAGACTTTTTGCCTAATAGGTTAATTACTTACAGTGTTCTTTGGAATATTTTAGATAAAGCATTGCTTATTATGTAAGTCTAACGTCTTTGGAGCATGTTCCATGAGCACCCTTGATTTTACATTATTATCAGGACTGAGGGAAAACCTCATGTACTGTTGACACATCTTGCACTGACATGAGCCTAAACGTCATTCTCAATGGCTAAGCAACTGAAATGCAAACAAAGTTTTCCAAACAGAGGTACTAATCATGTGGAAAACCAGAGTTGTGAAGTCAGTGGCAGGTTAGTTAGAGAAATGTGTGTGAAGCTCCAAAATCCTGTGTAGAGGATTTTGCTGACACATTCACACATCATGTTAAACAAAGGTTTATATGCATAAAATGCTATATGTTAGAACAAAAGCTAAATAAACAGAATGATGTGAGTTCTGCTAAGAGAAAGCTGCAGAATTCCTTCAAGTAGGGAAGGGAAAGTAGAAAGAAAATAACATGAAATAGACCACGTCAGAATGGAAAAATTGTTATCTGCAGCATCTTTTTCTATAAAAATTAAGGCAATCTTTATGTGTACAATTTTGCTTAGAATTAGAAGTATTGCCTGTTTAGAAACAAGCTACATGATTAGTTATTTACACCATTTGTCACATAAAATATAGGTACCTGAACTAAAACATAGCTAAAAAAGTTAAAGGACCCTTCCACCATGAAAGCTGTGAAGAATATACTAGCCTTCAATAGCTCCATTTTCAGACTTATTCACAAAAAACATATAGAGTAACAAAACATACACCAAGTACTTTGCTAGTGGATTAGAAGAAGCATTCATTCAGAAAAAATATTTTCACACATTGATTCATGGGAGCAGCCTACAAGGAAGAAAAAAATATATTAGTCTCTTTTGAGTGTTGGCCTGACTCAGCTTAATCTCAGGAGGTCAAATGGTGTCACAGCCCAATGTCATAAGGAAATAAGATCCAGTCATCTGCTTCTCTCCTGCTTTGATGGATTTTCTCCAACTGGCAAAAGGAATGAAATCCAAGACTTTAGCATGAACTTGCCCTGACAAAGTTCAGCCCTACAGCAACATATTCTCCCATCTTCCCATATTCTCACTAATAGAGCTTAGATTTAAAGTTTACCATTTAGGCTTGTCCTTACAAATATTTTAATACCATGCATCAGCAGCTGTGAAGATGGTTTCTCTATGACTTCTCAGCAACTGCCCCTGCAAAGGAGGACTACCTGTGCTGATTTTACTGATTTAGTGATGCTAGAGAGTTTCTGAGAGATTCCAAGAATTCATAATATCCGGGAATCTTCGGATCACTCTGGACACACAGGAGTGGAGTCATCCAAACTAAGTATTTAAGATGTATTTTATTTATATAATGTGGAAATAACATATATAATACATACTGTTTATATTTAAAAGATATATTGTCACTATCTATATATCCCAAAGTCAAGAGGACACCTGCAAAAAGATCAGTAAGGAAACAAACCTGCAAGTAGTTCTGTGACTGTAAGAAATTACTGGAGAAGAGTTACATTGCTCCACTGATAGAAATTATCCAAAGGTATCCCAATAAATCCATATGGGTATTTCTAATGTCTCACACCAAATTTATCCTAAAACTACATAGAGGTCACAATAGTAGGACTCTGGAGTGTCAGAACTTTTACTGAGCTACTGACATGTCAGGATCAGAGCCCTAGTCCTACAAGCACTACAGATGGCTCTGTGGAAACATACACAATCCTGAATCACTACGCAGTCCCTAAATTTCAGGCATCATCATGTTAGTGTTTTTATTTTTCATTCCACTTATTTCTATTTCTTATTTCTATTTTATTCTATTTCAGCCTAAGGGCTCTCACAGGAAAGTGTTAGGAGGGAAAGCTAATCGTGCTCTTGACTTCACAGAAGTCAGATGTAACATACCCCTTTCTAAGAATATAAAGCAAAGTACCTTTCCAGTATGTCTGAACTGCACAGTTATTTTTTTCTTATTTCATCCTTACCTACAGAAAGTGAAATCATCCTGCAAGTGTAGGCTTCCACTACATTCATTACAAGCTCTGTCTGCTGAAGTGATAGCAATGAAGGCGTGTATTATATTGATTAATCTGAGATACCACGTCAGGGTAACAAAATGCTTGAAACTTTATACATTGAAATGCAGAAATACAAAACTGCAACCCACAGGCAGACTCTTCTCAGCCAATAGACAAAATGCACTTAAGCCCAGAGCATGAGGACACAAGAACAAGAGAAGGGTTTGCTCACAGTATCCAGTCAATGTAATTATCCAGGTTTGAGAGGTGTGTTTTCAGTTTCAAATTTACAACATTGATATCCCAGCCCTATCCAAGTCAAAGGTCATCTATAAACCATTAAATGGCTGGAAATAGAAGTACTGTAGTCATTTTATCTTCTGAACACATAATGAATTCAAGTTTGCCAAGTACTTCACTTGTTACTTCATCATGTTTGTCTGTCATTGAAAACATCTCCAAGCCTGGTCTCAGAATTTATTTACTTTCTAAAAATAACTAAATTATGTCCATTTGACTGCAAAGCAGACTCTGTTCTTAAATTAGATGGCCTAATATACATTATAAAAGGCAGCTAACTTCCTGACAGATAGGAAGAGACCTAAAAAAACGTTGTCAGTATTCAGCTACCAATAATTCTTGATTTCTAAAACATTTCTTTGTATAAAGGACCTGAACACCAACCCATGCAGTCATACCACTTTTCTTATGTGGAAGTTGAGATATATTATTTATTGTCAAAATGCAGCTACTGCAAAGACTAAAGAAGTGAAAATAGGAAAGATGGGCACATGGCTGAGGTGGAAGAATAAGTTACTGACTTCCCTACAAAGGTCACGTATGCCTTGATTATTTGAATGTTGCCTCCAACCTCAGTTCTATCCATACACAAGAAGTTTTCACTTGAGTTTAGCCATGTCTTAAGCAAAGATAGTGTGTCTACTTATTGAGAGGAGAGAAAGACAACAGAGAAGTGTTAAATTAATAAGATGAGCCAGTAGGAAACCAGGATTGCAAGAATCATGCTAGAAGAATAACAAGCAAGGAGAAGTCCAACTACAAATTGGGCACTCAGTTGTGAAAAGGAAAGCATGGGTCCATGCTCCGGTCCCAGGACATTTTTCACATTTTATAACAAAGTCTTTGAAGTCAGTAAAAAAGCATCAGTGCAGAAGAGAATGAGAGAGATGAGAAGTATCTTTAGAAGTAACCCAGGAAATATGAATAAGGTGCTACACCACTACCTCCTCCCAGCTGAATTATCTTAAATTGTAAGTTACAGGGTTAGGATGCTTTTCACTTGGCTCCATTCCAAGTATGTCCCATTTAAGGCACCACTCTGGACTCCACTAAGATGCTTTAAATGATGGCAGGAACTGCCATCAATGAGGACATCTGTCAGGCAGGGCAAGTAGAAGGAGTGTGTCCCTATTAAAATGTCAGGATTTATGAGAAGGTTACTAGGTCAGCATTTTCTCAGATATTTATGGATTAAAAACTGAGCCATGGCCAAGTGAAGTGAGACGATGGACTGTCAAGGACAAGTACACCTTGCAAACTTGTTCTTCTCCTTTTATCTCAGAGATTATTCTGGTGTGAAATTATTCTGGAGTGAATTTATATAAGGCAACTAGGGTAAAGTAATTTCCCAAGAAATCAAGACAGGAGTGGTAGCATCTGGTCTCAGAAACATTTAGCCAAGAAGAGTTAAAGCTAATACAAGAAAACATGTGAGGAGAGAGAGACATCTAACAATACAGGTGTGGAGAACTGATTGCTTAAAACCACAAAAGGAATCATCAGCCTGGGTGAGGACTGACTTGTAAACTGAGAACCAGTAGTAATGGGAATCGTGAACAAAAATAAGGAGTTTTAAACTGGAGAATGTATGACAAGTAAATTAATAAACAAAGGGGAAGGCACCAAATATAAAGAGCTCAGACTGTAAGGGTGGTGCAACACTGAAAGAGGTTGCCCAGAGAAATTATGGATGTCCCATCCTTGGAAGTGTTCAAAGCCCCAAGTTGGGGCTTTGAGTGACCTGGTCTGGTGGAAAGTGTCCCTGCCCGTGGCAGGGGGTTTATAACTAGATGGTCTTTAAGGTCCTTTCCAACCCAAACCATTTTGTGAGTCTATGTTCCTATGACTGAGACTTGCAAAGAAACCAAACTGGAATAAGAACCCTAAGAAACAGATACTGAGACTGGGCAGGTGGAATAATGAAATAGGAATGGGGAAAGCAGTAGAAAAAAGAGGATGAGAACAAGGAAGGCACAGGCTCAAAGTAATCAAGCAGGAAAATCTCCATGCATTACATTCAGCACCCTTCCACCTCCAGAACCTGGCAGAGAATTTAAGATGGCAAAGTCTGTAAAGATATCCAATTCATGTCTTCTCATTCTCTTAGACTAATGTTTATAGACAGGGAAGAGAACTACGTGGCTCTACACAGACCACAACTCAGCTGAGATTTTACACAAAAACATTATGAAAAATAAAACAAATTTTCAAATGTCCTCCTTTTGCATCAGCTGTAGAACACAACTAGACCCCATCGCAGAACCTACTCTTGGTAACTACTAAAAAGGGGACAATTTATGAAGCTTTAGAATCCTTAAAGATGTGCAGCCACGAAAGTACTTAAGAGAAAACACTGCCAACAGCCCCTGAAAGTATTTGAAGGTAGGGTCTGAGGCTGTCTAGACAGAAATCAGGCTTGTAATAACCAATTCTCCTAACTGACAGCCTGTAAACAAACCTGTCTGAAAAGCTTGATCATAGTCACAGCTTCATTCCTTGGAACCAGACACAGGCAAGTAACTGGAGGACAGATGCCAGGCATCAGCAGGAAGCTGCCAGGACAAGAGTATGCAGGTATAACACACTTGAAATACCTCATGCTTTGCTAGCATACTACAACAGTGCTATCTGTTGCATTTTCTGTACAAATGCCATAAACACAGTTCTTAAAAAAAAAAAAAATTAGAAGATAGCTCATTGTCAGCAAGACACTTTGTTCCTTATACTTAATATTATTCTTAAATGCAACAAGGAAACATAGTGAAATAAGAAACATTTTACCCTCTTGTCTTTTGAATTCTCTGACCGCTTGATTTTTTAGATGATTATGCTGTGATGATGTCAAATCCATGCTATGCCACAAACCCTAGGACAGAGAAACACAAGTCTGTCTCAATAAAATTATTTTATTTCCTCTTTCACACATAAGCTTCATTAAAAAAAATATATGTATTATGCTGCAATTTACTTCTACTGATAGTAAAGTCATGAAGACACATAAGTATCAATATTCAAGGCATAAAAGTACAAGACACAGCAAACTAGTTCAACTGTTATATTCTCACAGAGGAAAAAGAACAGATTAAAAACAAAGAACCAAACCAAAGTTTTGATTAATGTTTAGATCTATTTTATGAAATTAAAATCAGGTTTGGTAGGCTTATAAAGGATTGAAAGGAAAGATAGAAACAAATCCTTGAAAGAGAAGAAAAATTGCACCAATGTGATCTAATCTTGTTTGAATTAATTGGCTTGTAAGGGAAGGAAACAATCTAACAGTAAAAGCTGGACATGAGAATAAGGGAGCAAGATCTACGAATAACATGCTGAACAGAAAGAATATGTGCCTATAAGAACAAACAGCATGCTGCAGAAAAAAGTAGTAGGAAAAGTGGGACAGAGGACAATACAATTTTCAGCTGTCTGCAGAAAAGCAGACAGAAAACCAATAGTCTCCAATTCTTGATATTTTACAATCAGAACACTGAGTGCACAGGGAAAAAAAAAAAACAACAAACAAACAAACAAAAAAAAAACCAACAAAAAACCCAGAAAAAACCAAAACAACCTCCCCCCCCCAAAAAAAAAATTTAAAAACCACAAACCAAACCCCACACAATGCTTTGATTATTTTTGATATTTTGATACAATTTTTAAATGTCTACTCTTATGTGGAAATTTTTGCCAGGGTGGTTACAGGCAGTGCATAGTTAATAATCTGCAGATGTCTAAACACCCAATAGGGATGCAATTAAATAAGGCAATGACTAAAAGAGTATCTCTCCATAGTAGGACCAAACAATAAAATAAAAGAAAAAAAAAAGGACAATCAAGATAAAAATATATTCTGAATATGAAATTGTCCTCACAGTGCAAAGTCTTAGGTAGGTTTTTCTCTCAAAACTTCAGGATCAAGAGGACAGTATGGAACAGCCCTCTCCTGTTTGAGAGGATGCACCTTACTCTCTTCACACCACAAAAGGCACACAGGTTCAATGTTTAGCTTTATACTATTACAATACCAGCGGCCATTATCCTGTTTGAAGGTGAAAATAACTTAGGGGCTCTCTACATGTCACCATAGCACACAGAACAAAAATATTGCCATTATACTTATGTCTAGACATGAACTTAGCAATAGTAACATGATTAGACAGGCAACAGAAAAGAGACTCAGTGGGATTCAGTCTCTGTATGCCTCTTCTGAATAACAAGTGGCATAAGAAACTACAGGGATATTAAGCAGAAAACGTTACATTCATCAGCCTGTTTTCTATATCAGAAATATTAAAAATGACAGACTTTCTTCTCATTAGAAGACAAAATAAAAGGTAAAATCACCCTACAGGACAAAGCCATTTTATTTTGTGGTCCTCTACATTTTTTACGTCATCCTAAAAATACCCTGAGGTGCACTGAACTACACAGCAACCTAAAATAGTCCAACGTGGGCATTCAGGAGCACTACAAGCAACTAAACAGCACTGAACAGCTCAGTAACACTTTTTAAAGTGAATTATATAAACTAATTTAGCATAAAAGACAGAGACAAGTGAAACACCACTGGCATCCACCACATTTCGGTCAACGTTACCTGAATCTCTCACAGCTTTCCAAAGATGGTGTTCCAACAGCACAGTCCTTATCTTGCCGGTTGCTTCCCCTGCTGACAGCCGCAGGCACAGGCGTGTTCCCAAGGCTGTGTCACGCATTGCCAACATCCCCACACCACACCGGGAGCGATCACACACCCGACAGCTGCAGCCCGAGCACAAAGAGGGCACCACGCAGCCCTTACGTAAGGGAGCAATTTTGGAACAGCCAGAGACACCCCCCAAGGGAGCTCCAAGCACAAAGGAACCCACTTGGGAGCACTGTTTACTAAATAAATAGTGGCAGGGTGTTTGCAACTCCTCACTGGTACTAAAAAGTAACCGAAGAGCACAAAGCCATTCTTCAGAGCTGAAAGGGTCTTCCAGGAGAAAAAATTATCAAGGGGAAGGGGTGCTTTTGCAGCTGTGGTATAGGAATGCTCCCGTTAGAATGCAGAACTGTAACAAGGTACATAACCCTCAAAATCCTAACCCCATGACCCTGCTGTCACCCTGCATAAATACAAACATACCACTCCTCCATATCCCAGATGTCCATTCATTCACTGGATGAAAACACTGTCGTGGGACCAAACACAGGTATCTAAGACTTCTCTTTTTCAGACTGCAATCAAATCAGGACAGAAGCCGTCTCTTACTTTACACATTTTTAGAAAAATTAGACTTCAATCTCAACTGGGTTTTCTAGGTGTTGCCAAAAAATAATAAATTATTGTACCAAAACATTAAAAAAGCCCTACAAAGAAGTGAGAGTCTCTGTGCCATAGTTAGCAGAAGAAATTAAAGGGAGCTCTTCTACTTGTATAAAAAACTCACCAGGGCCTGATACACACTTTTAAAGCAAAATTCAGTAATGTTAATGAGTGATTTATAAAATAGTGCTGCAAACTGGCTGGACAGACTGAGAATTTGCTTAAAATGTTATAATCTTTTCTAAAAGAAGTATCAAAAGGGATGATTTTTCACCCAGTAAAAATTGTACACGAAGTATTAGACTATCTGCAATGATAAGGGCCAAATCCTACCCAGCTCTCCTCAGCCCCTCCCCCATTTAGGGGAGGATAATGTCTCATACAAAACTTTAACATATGGGCTTGGATTTCAAATAATGAAACAATGAGAAATGCAGAAATATCAAATGAGATCACAAAAAAAAAAAAAAACCAAAAAAAAACCAACAAAAAAACCCCAAAAAACAACAAGGACTAAAATGTAATGTAAGAACACAAGTAAGACTGGTAAAATTCTGTGCTTTCCCTCCTTAACACCCAGGAGCTGGAAATAAATGTTACATTCAGAGAAGAGATGCATGTGAGAAGTCTGAGCTTCACATCACCCCACACAAATTAATACAATGTGAGTGCTGCAACTAGTGATACTCTGAACATCACTTTTGCAAACAAATACTGTCTTTCAACACAGCCAAACTCCAAATGGAGTTGGTAATACATAACTCCAAATCTAGAAACATGTATTTTACATTCAGAATATCAACAATTACTGCACATTAGATTATAGAGGGACTTACTGTACTGCATCTTTTTCCTTGAGATTTTTTTGATTTTTTTTCTCTTCAATAAAAAATATTACTTTGGGCATAAAACTTTCAAGACAGGCTTAGGGATGAAGAAAAACAAAAAAATTGAACGTATTTTACTTCTCCCAACACCTAGAAAGAACCCAAAACATTTTCAGAATTTTATTTCAATTTGAAGTTAAGGAAGCAACTGATTGCATGTGGTTTTAACTCTATCAACTCAATTAGAATGGAAATAAATGGACAACATCTTTCAGCTCAATTTTAAAATCAGAAGCCTGGAAACTTCTATCAAGTGAAATCTAGGTCTTTCTGAGTAAGTGTGCTAGTGTTCTGTTTGGAATCACTTCTATTTAAGTTCTGGACAGAAAGTGAATGACAAAATGAAGTACAAATAAGGATAATTTATTACATTTTATAAGGAATTCATTAGAATATTTACAAAGCTCAAGTCAGGAAGATCAGTCTTTTTAAATAATTATTTTATTTAAGACATTTTCTTTCTTATTGCTCTCTTGCTCCGTGATTTCTTTTTTCTGCCTTCAAACACAGGTTTGGCAGTCACCATGACTACATTTCCCAGGTCTTCATCCTCACCACTTGAACTACTGCACCCTTTTTTCTCTTTATGGTCTGCCATCTCTGTTGCAGAGATGTTTTTCCTCCTTTTGCTCTTGCCTAAATCTCTGCCTTTGGATTCCTCCACTGAGGAGTCACTAGAAGTTTCTGAAAGATGCAAATTTCCAATAAAACCACCTCCATATAAAAATTCTTTTCTGGAATCTGAATGTTTTCTTCTCTTTCCACTCTGTACTTTTGTTGCTGCAGCTTGATTTGCACCACCTGTGGTACCTTGCCCTTTCCTTTTCCCAGGCTGTTTAAGCTCTGTCTCCGTGACAGCAGCAGCCTCCTGAATTTCATCATCTGCTTCCTTTTCCTTTCTCTTCAGACAAGTCACGGCTCTGCGCAGTCTCTGGCTTTTAATAGCTTGTTTTTCATGCTGTTCTAGTCTGAAGAATGAATCGATTCGAAGCTGAGTCTATCAAAATAAAACAGAAACACAGTTGAATGTTTTTGTGGGAATTCAGTTGTTAGCTATATTATAAAGCACCTGAAATTAAAGCAGGACAAAGGAGTAATGAAATTGATACATATGCACACAGATGTGAACAATAAGACACATCATTACAATAACACCCATAGTTTATAATAAATTAGGCAACAAGAACTTTTACAGAAATTAATAATTAGCAAACTCCAGTGAGATTTCATAAATATTGCACTGTTGGTGATTAGACATATGTTGCTATTGTCAACCCTAATACAGAGAATCTCTGTAGTGCTCTTAAGTCTGTCCTCACAAACACATCCTTAGCTTCCAGCTGTGAAAGCAGAATGTTTACTAAGTAAATGATGTAAGTGCACTTCACATTTCTGCCTCCGAGTGCAAGAACACGCAGGCGTTTGACTCAGGCTCATTGCACCACATGCTGCTACAGAATAAAGACTGAAGAGTAGAACTAACAGTACTCACACAGTGTGGATTTGTGCTATTCAACCACAGCTAGGCTTTTTGTATAGGCTAAGCCAGTCCTCTACTTTATCCCTAACATTGCCTAGGAGAGACAGATTCTTCCAAAGGATATTCCAGTCAACCTGAAAGTATATGTATATAATTACAGGGCTTTCACTCCACTCAGTGACACAGAGAACGTAGAACACTGATTTAGACAATGTATCTATCTTGTGTATGGCAAGAGGAAAAAAGAATCTAACATTGGGGATCAATTTTACAAACTACTTCGACAGCTACCACAGTGGGCATCACCATTCACTTTCAAGTGTTAATAAAGCTGACAGAATATTTACTTGGAAATTAGAGTACCATTACTAATGGGCACTTGCTCAACAGTTCAGTCCGCACTCTTCTCAAAGGATGTGTACAGAAACAAATGGGCAGTATCACTCCACCAAAACCTCAGGGGCACTCTTATATATACTTTATGAAGTGTTTATGGAACACTGTCTTCTAGAAGTACTGAAGTTGCTTGACGGGTACCTGTAGCTTGACTGTGTCCAGAAAAAACAGCAGCCTGGACTTAAGATGGGTGCTTGATAGGTAAGGAAATTTGAAACCAATGTCAGAAATTATGCAGAGTCCCTCACAGCATACTCAAATCATACAGAAATGAAGTCTAAAGAAGCAAGCTTAGTGACTTTAAAAACCAAAGCCCAGCTTCTGAGAAAGACATTTTACTTCAAAGCCTTGCTGTTCTTTTTAAAATGCTTTTCTCACAATTTTCCTGTTACTCTTAAACTATAGGTAGATTTTCACCTGCTGCAAGTTCAGTTGTTTCATCACAGGCAAAAGGATCCCATCTATCTTTGTCCTAGTCCAGCCAAAGTGATCCTTGCAGAATGTGCAGAAAGTTAAGGAACTTGACAAAATGGCTACTACTGGTATTTTGCACACACATAAAATGAAAATTCCTGAAGTAAACGATGTCGAGGAAAGTTGCTCCACTTCAAAGCTTTTTCTACTACAAAATCAGACAAAAGACTCTCAGTTAAAACAACATATCACAATCACACTGCTCCATCTCCATTAGTTGCAGAACTTTTTCTCTAACATCAACATTTCCAAAAGCATGTCTCAGTGAAGACAGAACTCATTTTGCTAAATGGTATTGCCATAGCACAAAATGCCTATAAATATGCCTTATTTTTACACTTGTACCTTAGAGAAGTTTCATTTACTATTTAAAACACTATTAGCTCTGCATTTATTGCCATCTACTTTTCAACAGTTTGCTGCAGCTCAGACTACAACTGAAGCAAGAAGTAGACGTTATTGGAAGAAACACAAGGAATAACTAGGGTTAAGTGCACACTGAAACACCATTTCTGTCTAGACTTCAAGACTTATTTGTGAAAAAGGGCAAACATTCCAAGAGAGTGTGCAAACAATCCCACTTAAAGAGCAGAAACAGGCACAGGACAGTTACAGAAATATAATATCACAACAAACTAGTCAGTTCAGCTACAAGATTCTCTTTGCATGCAAAGTGAGGCAGCCCACTCTATCAGGAGGGCAAGCAGCCCTGACTGCCACACATGCATGGCTGCATCCCCTTCTATTCCAGAGCTGGTATCATTTTAGGGGAGCACATACTATGGGCTTGGGGCCCCTCACAACAAAGAGATGTTAAGAACTTGACACTCCATTACTGACTCCTTATGAACTTTTGAGTACTTTCACCTAACAAGTAAAAGGATATTCTCTGATCTGCTCAACATCAGGCTTTCCCCAGATGAATGAACCCCTTGACTCATCCACCACAGGCTTCAGGTATGCTTCTGCCACTGCTGGATTTGGGAAACCTGAATAAAGCTGCAGATCCCGCAGTTTCTTCTTGACTTTGGTGTCATGTGGATTAGGCATCACTTTCTTATTCTTCTGAGCTTCATTCCACCACTCACTGAAAAACAGAGAAAATTATTAATCTGCCTCATAAAATAAAATTTGAAATATCAAGAGCCACCATACTAATTTCAATGGCCTTAGTCTCCCTACTTCAATTACTACAAGAGATGATGTACAAAACATCCAAATGAAAGATGGCCAAAGGGCATTAAAAAAAAATCTTAAAAGCAGAAAAGACAAAACATACACATTAAATGCAGCTATTGTAAGCCAAAGCAGCAAATATCACCTGGATTCCCCATAAGCTGCTAATGAGAAGGCCCCAGTTTTAGCCTCACTTGCAGAGGATGTTCCACACACAATGATCATTTTTAGAGGGTTTTTGGTATGCAAGGAAAAGAAAAAAAGACTTCTAACTATCCTTGCTATAGCCAATACAGCTGCCTTAGCCCTCTTCAGATCTTGTTCTTGCCTACACCCTACCTGCCTGCCTCCTTCCACGTCATTCATTCCTCAGTCAAGTCCCCTCTCTCTATGAGCAAAATACAGCAACCTCCCACCAAACCAGGGAGAATGAACCTCTGCTCCACTATGGATCCACCTCTCCAATAAACTCTGAGGCAGATGCACAATTCTACAGCTGTTCTGCTGTCTTTGTCTCACTGTGATTGCTATATCAACTTGTCACGTCATCTACCTGTCATTCCAAATAGTGACATAATGGAGTCATGTTTTACAGCCTACTTAGTCCCATTAATGATGCTCCCATTAATCAATGATGGTCATATGTTTTGCTGCATACTTAAGCATCAGAAAAGCACATTTACTAATAATCACAACATGGAGATCCAAAAAAGCAAATCATATTGAAGCATACGCGAATTTTATGAGAGGTTCCAAGCCATGCCCAGGAAATTCATTTAAAATCTCCATCGCTGTTACAAAGCCAACATTTGGGATGCCCTCAGTGTAGTCACTTCCAAGCAAGTATGCCAAATTAATTAGCTTACTTCTGTCCAACCCTGAAAAAGAAAGTGTATGGATTCAGTATCTATTATCTTACAAAATAAAAAATATTATCAGAAAGGCAAAAACTGAAAGGAACACAAAGGCATTAACTCCATAAAATTATATTTAATTCAACAGCAGCATTTGCTAAGTTATATTCTGGAGCAGTATCAATATACTCCTGTGCTAGCTCAAGCACTAATAATTGTGCTAATTTGGCAAATATATCTTGCCAAAATGAAAATGTTACAACGGACATCAGGAGGCATTTTTTTCATGGAAATGATTGTTAAACATTAGAATGGACTGTGCAGTAAGGTGGTGGAGTCACCATCCCTGGAAGTGTCCAAGAAACAACTGGATGTGTTACTCAGTGCCATGGTCTAGTTGACAAGGTGGTGATCAGACAAACATTGGACTTGATGATTTCAGAGATCTTTTTTTTTTCTCAGAGATATTTTTCCAACCTAAAAATTCTTTGATTCTGTAATTTCATGCCATTCAAATTCGGGGTTGTTACAAGATATTTTTTTACATTTATTACATCCAGTTACTGTTCTGTTTTCATTTAATGCTGACCTGAATTGAGTAATGCCAGAATCAAATAAAATCATTCTGTTTGAATTCTAGTCCATAATACCAATGCCTCTGCTTCCTAGAAGTGTTCCTCAACTGGTAGCCTTTTGCTCTGTGCTAGTACAGTTACTAAGTACACCAGAAGAGCTTGTGAAACAGCCAGAAAGAAGGAAGAACTCAGCTGACCACTTCCACGTGATAGGCTGTAAGGTCTGAGGCAACCATACTGACTTTTAGTGGCCACCTTCAAGAGTCTGGATGTGAAAAAAAAAAATTAAAATTCCATGCAGCAAAGGAGGGACGTGAGTCTAAACACGCAAAGCAAGACCATCATTATGTTAGTCATGACATCCATCAGCTGTCCAGACAGAAGAATTTCTGCAATGCATGGGAAAGGAGAAGCACAAGACTGATGATGAATATTTTTTCCCAATAAATAAATAAATATTTGGCTTATCACATTAAAACCAGTTAAAAATCACAGACGTGAAATCCTTTCCAATTAAGCCACAGTAGCATACTTAAGTAGGGCAAAATTATTTCATTCAATTTGCTGGAAGAAACCAAAGTTACATTTTTCATCACATAAAAATGTTATGAAATTTTACATGCTACTATTTCAAAGTCTATAGCCTCTCAAATTGAAAATGTCAAAACTGATTTTAAAAGAGTTCTGCTCAAGACATAATAACAAGTTTAAATTGGCTCATATTTTGCCTAATACTTTATGTGACACTGAAGCTTAGTAGTTCAACAAAACTGAAAACAATTTGATTAGACTAGCTCAAGAGCAATCAGACAGAAGAAAAAAATCTTTCAGTGTCAACTATATGCTAAATATTTTACACATATTCCAGAACCACTTTTAATATATTACATCTCAATACATCCAAAACTAACTTCTATTTCCAGAAGACTAAAAATCTGATGACATCAGAATATAATTTTCCCACCACATGAGAAAATGCATGCTAAAATTTACCCAGAAACTGGTATAATAGTTCATATCTCCAGCCTTGGTGATCTTTACACTCAGTATATCAAATGCAGGTGGTCTGCAAATTCAGGGGGGTCATCTGACAGTAAAACAGCAACCTAACTGAATGGCTTTAGAGACTCTCCAAGGAACAGACACTGAATAAGAGACACAAAATTCTGTAGAAAATACAAAGAGACAGATGCCAGAGCTGTCTTATTAAAGACTGTGTTTAACAAATCAATACCTGAGTCATACCTAGCTCGTTCTGAAAGTCAACATACTGATAATATTCTACGTATTTGTTCTGACTGAAGAAATTTTTATAAACATGTCGTGCACCAAACAACCAAACATCACTGTCATCAGTGATTGTCCCAGAGGTCTGATCAGTAAGGTCCAATATTGCACACTGTGCCTCGGCCTCCATCGGAGCTTCGATATATGGAATGCCAAACAGACGGAGAAGCTCCTGGAGGATGGAAGGAAAACAGTTAACAATTCATCTGAAAAGTTAACTTCTAATGCACTTGTGTTTGACTCAGAACTGCTAGATTCACACTTGGGAGCTATTTAATATTTGACAACAAACCTCAAACTTCCGGTGAAAAGTGCCAAGCTCAGTTAAGTCAAGGGGGAATCCCCACTCAACTCCTCTCAGGCAGACAGTGCCATATAAGTCAAGCACTACTTGAGCACACTTTTACCACACAGTTTGAGAACCTGCCATCTGAATTACACAAGCATACTTAAGTGGTTTTTTGCACAGCAAGGAGAAAACTCCATGCATTACAATTATGTGGGCTCTGTGAAACAAAAATGCAGGTTAAATATAAAAAGTAAATTTTTTAAAAATCATATTAAAAAAAAATTTGGTCATCATTTCATCTAACAAAGCAGTATGAAAGCATATGAGAAACACTCATATCAAGCAGGAAACAGTGGGAAGACTAATCAGTCCTTGGACAGTGTTTTGATATGCCTCTATTTTGATGCATTTTTGCTTTTATGGGATTCATTACACAACCTCAGTTAAATATCCTACACACACTAGGTTTAGAGGCTTGTGCTAGTTACACAGGTCTGGATTATATTCTTCACTCAGATGGCTTTTGAGGCTTGACACAATCAGCCTCAAAACTTTAAATTTTTATTGTAATTAATAACAAAAGCACAAGATCAAAAGACTTACAACTATAATTGAGTGCATATGACTACATGGCATGTAATACTACAAAAGCAATCTACTGGCCTTAAAAAAAATCACCAGAAGAAACAAGCATGTGCAAATATTTAACCCAGATGAAGTATCATTATAAAACTACTTAAACTGTTCTATTAAGAAAAAAAAATACAGGCATTTACATATTTCTCAGAATTAATTTGTTAGCATAAGTTTATTAGAGACACTATCACTAAACTACTATATTATGGGTTTGCTAACCCAAACCTTGAAATACTGACACAGAAGTAACAGGCTTATGCTGGTGTTACTGGTGAGATTCTTTCAAATTGCTTACTCAGGGCATAAACTATACAGACTTCTTGTAATTTTTTAACATTTTAATCCCTAGGGGAAATACAGTTTACCTAACACACAGACTGCATCAATTCTTTGCTGCTGAACATAGCTTCCTAATATTTTCTGTTCATTTTGCACCTTTCACAAGAACAGGCCAAAATCTAACTGGCCCAGACTTTAAAAGCTGGTGCTTAAAAGATATACTGATTTATCCATAATTACACTATTATATTATTACATTTACTTAAAATAGTTGGAATTAAAGATTACCTCAACACTTTCAATATTTTAAAACAAGCAAACTGAAGAAAACAAGCTCCTAAGAGGGAAAAAATGTGACCTATAACCAAGCAAAATTACTGACAGCTTTTGACTAAATGACTGGGGTGAAGGAAGGAAACAAATCAAAATGACTCAGCAAATACTACCTGGCTTTCCAAGAACATCTGTCCTGTTACAGAAGCAGCAACACGTTCCTGCTGCTGTTTTTGAGACTGAAGTGTATTCTGCTCAGCAGAAAGGTCCTTTTCTAATTCTTCTAGTTCTTCCTGAAAATATAAACCAAAGTTTTTACTATTTCAACAGTTCAGGTATACTTTGCATAAAGTCTCTAACTACAATTATTGTAGTAGTACATGTGCCATTAATTCACACTAGGAAGTTGTTAACAGCTACTCTAATGCAGCAAGTTGTAAGACCAGAGATGGTCTAGTGATGAATTTACCTTGAAGTTTTCCTCTGATTTTAGGGAGATTATAATTAACCATCTTTAAAGAAGCATCAGTTCCCATACAATTAGACGGTTATGTGAGAAAGCAATGAAACAATAAGAAGCTGTTCAATAGTTTTCCTTAACTATTTGGAAACAAAGCACTCCATTACAAGCTCAAAACAAAAAACAATGTGTTACCAAACTGATGTCTTGCCATTCATCCACTGCACCTTTACTATCAGCTTCTGCTTCAACATTCTGAGTGTTTCCCAGCTGCACCTCATCAGACTCCTTCAGCAAGTCCAGTGTGCAAACATCAGGTCTGTCAGTCTCCACTTCTGCAAGTGTTGGCTCATCACCCCCTTTTTCATCATATTTAGTGGGAGACTCAGCCTCGTTACTGACCTCAGCATCCACTTCAATAAAGCTTCCTATCAAAGGAAAACAGAGACTTGTACACGCTTTTAACTCGGGCAGTAACTTTTTTTTTTTTCCTATATGCAGCAGATAAATATAAGGATTGTGAAATTACATAAATCAAGTGGCTGACTGGTTAACAAACCAGTTCCATTTGATGTACACAACATGCTTTCCTGACTCTCTATATTCTATACTCAGGTTTCAATGATAAAATGTGACACCAAGGAGAACAACACAGCTCAGATTTTCTTCTTGCCTGCTATATAGGGGGAGTGGATGCATTTTTAAGCATTTCTTACTAAGAGAAAAGCTTACCTTCATTGACTACAGATACACTATTGTTCTACTTTGTTATCCTTTCACACAATCAAAAAACACATACCATCAGAATCACTGTCTTCGGACTGTGATATCTCTTCTCTTTCTGCCTCGGGATCTCTTGCTTCTGGAAAAAATCTAGTATCCTCAGACACATTCTCCTCGGTTTGTGAAATTACTTCCTGTGTGTTTTCAGAAATTTTCAAGTTTTCCTTATTTTTAGAAAGGTCTGTTGTTTCAGTGTGAATCAAAGCATCTGTACTAGTTTGCACAATGGAACAGCTTGGCTTCTGCAAACACAAATTCATATTCTTATCTCCCAGAGATTTTAAGTCCATTTTGGAACCATTTTTTTCTTCGTCAAAGTCTTCTTTATCCTTTCTAGTATTGTTAACATAAGAATAATTTTCAGCTCTGGATATACTGGTATCATTTGGTGAAATATGATTTTTGGAACCACCTTTTTCCTTGTCTACCTCTTCTGTGTCTTTTATAGTATTGTCAATAGAAGTTTCAGCTATGGATATGCTGGTGTCCTTGGGTACAATATGATTTCCTGAATCATTTTCTTCTTTGTCTATATCTTCTCTGCCTTTTCTAGTATTTCCAATAGCAGAATAATTTTCATCTCTGAATACACCTGTGTCTTTGGGTATAATATCACTTTTTTCCAACTCCTCACTCTTCTGTTTAGATTTAGCATTTTGCATAGTCACTTGGATTGATGACGGAATTGTAGCTGTAGGAATGTTTTTTCCCTCCTTAACTACAGGAATCTGCTCTTCCTCATCTGAGCTACTAAGCAGAAAATCCTTCCCTTCTGGTCTTACTGATAGCACTCCACCAGTTGTAGCAGTTACAACTTCCTCCCCTTTATCGTCTTCACTCAGAGCTTGCTGAATTGCCCGCAGTGTTCTTGGAGACACGCTGCCTTCCTCTTCCCTGTTCAATTGTCCTGTGTCCAGTTCTTCTTCTGAGCTGCTTTCCACCATGGCTGCTTGGATAGCAAGCAAAGTCCGAGGAGATGGGGGTGCTGCCACTACATTGTCATCTTCCTGTTTTGCATTAGCAGGAGATTCATTGATTTTATTTAATTTAGTCAATTCATGCATTTTTGATGAGGGTCCTGCAGTAGTTTCCAAGTTGCTACTCATAGCCCCTTTTGCCTGAATACCTGAAAGAAAGTTTTGTGTGGAAAAATACTGCTTTATAAAAACATTCAATTTTACATAATGAACATTATTATATAAAGATTATTAAACCACTTTTTTACACATCACAGTTAATGACATATAACAGTAATGCACATTTCATATAAAGTACTGGCTAGGTGCACCAATAAACAATATTCAGGTTTGTCTTAAAACTGCCAGTTTTAAGTGTGCACACTCCAAACAACAGGTTTTACAAAATTAAGACCCAACATACCCTTTATCAGAATATAATGAGAAGTCTCTTCAGAGACCACCCTCCTTGATTCCACTTCTTTCACAAAACCACCTTCATTTTCATATTGTGTTTGGATTTCACCCGAGTGCTGTTGATTCATTTCTTTTTGTACATTTTCTATGCACCGATTGAGGTTGCTTTTTTTAAGCAAACCCCTGAGCTGGTACTGGGAAAAGTCATTGGAGTCCTCAAAAAAAACAAAACAAAACAAATTAATTGAAATAAAACACCCCTTTTAAGCAAATTCATCTCCCACATTCTAGAAGAGTGTGGGAACTCTTGAAAGAGTTCTTTTAAGCAGCTAACATTTGTCTTTCACTGGCTGCTGGACTCCCAAGCAACAGCAATACTATTCTGGCAACATACAACGATTCTGAAAGGTACCAGTAGTTCTCAGTACTGAAAAACATCTCAATTTTGGTTATCAGAGCTCATCTCCATCTTAAAAAGAAAAGCAATTAAAAGAGAATCCATGTGTGGATCATTTTAAAATGATGGTTCTTAGCTTACACTTGGACACAAGCCATCATTTAATCTGATGTATATTGTACTTTCAAAACCTCACTGTAGAAGTGGTACTGTAGGATTCCCCATTTGTGTCTCAACAGCTTCAACACATCTGCCTAAGTTACAAAAGCCTTTTCCCAGCTGCCAGCTCCTCTAACAACCTCAGGGCTTAGAATTCAAGCTGCATTAATCCTGCCTGGTTCATCCACACCAGTAGCATGTTAGGCAATCTTCGGCATAATGCTGATGAGGCGCAAAACACAGCACAATTTTTAATATTTTTGCCAAACTGAATTAGCTCTGCTAATTTTAGTGGAAATCAAGAGATAAGTCTGTTAAGAGTGATTATCTCATTGGATTTTTTTTCTCCTCACAGTAACAATCCAGGTGTAAAGGTTTCCATATGTAGTACTCTTTCTTTATTTGCATTAATGGCAACAGCTCCATTCCAATGCCTTGAAAGCTATTTTAAATATTACCTCTGGCATTGCTTCAAATAACGTTCTTCTTCGCTTTGTAAGTTCTTTAATATCAGTCAAGATCTCATGTTTTATTTCTGGAGGCAGCTTGTGGAAATCTTCTGATTCAATATCTATAGAATAAGGATTTTCACATAACTGTTCCTATAAAAATGGAGAATAAGAATACATATTCTATATTACAGCACAACAAAAATAATAAAATATTTAGAGCATCATTCCGAGCAAGATAAAAAAATCAACCCCTCAAGAACTTCGTTGCTACTTCCCACATAGTGAAGAAAATAAGAAAAAAAGAGTAACTACTAAGTAACAAAATAATGCTAAGTACCTCATTATTGATGTACACTATACAGAGAAACTTGGTTTTATTCTTTTTACAAAAAGATACTCAGTATAAAACACAGAACCAGGTCATATAGCCTCAGCTACTCAGATTTTGTTCTTCTAAAGAGGTTCTCCTTCTGAATGAGAACTGCCTCAAAGACAAACAATCTTTCCAACAATGTTTCTTTTTTTTCCCCTATTGATGAATGCAGAATTAATTTTATCATTTATTATGTCTTTTTCTTAGGTTATGTATTTCTCTTTTCCTCTTCCAATCAAATCAGCACATCAGAAGCAAATACAGAATTTATCTGTGAAAACACAAGGACTCAAGTGCTTCAGCTTCAGTTCACATTTGGAGAAGCACAGGAGTTTTGTTAAATATGCTGTTATTTATCTATATACACATGCACAAATGCAAGAATTTCTCCTGCATTGTTACAAAAACCAATGTCTTCTCCGTATGTTCAAAGGAAGTAGCAAAAGGAAAAAGAAAAGCTATCACAAGAATTTTCTGTTCTGCTGTATTCTAGTGGAGAAATCACATTTCTATTTCCTCGTTAATTGGAATTCTTAAAAGTACTGAAAATTAACTTGTTTTGTTATAAGTAATGCTATAATAAGACCTGTATCTCCAAATAATTGGATTTTATAAGCTTTTTGCTTGTCTTTTAAGCACAGCAAATGAATGAGAGGATTGTTCACAGTAACGAGGCAACTAAGTTACACTTACTTGCAACATCTGTTTTTGGCTCATTCTCATTTGCCATTCTTTTTCTTCCTCCTCCTCTGAGCTAAAAATCACAAAGAGAAAACAAATGTGTAGATATTTATCCAGGAAAAAGTTTATATTTTAAGCAAAAAGACATTAGTCATGCCTTTGCTGGTCAAGCACAAAAATTTACAGCATCAAACACAATATAAATACGTACACAGGTCATAAAGACCTGAGCAGAAAGTAAAAAGGCAAACTTTTGTCAGTGAAAACTAGATGGAGACAACAGCTGCTGTTTAGATCATGACACAATTCTTACTTGGTCAGCATTTGAAGTATATAAAAGTAGAGATGTGCAAAGAATAACCTACAGGGCAGCTTCACATTCTCAGTGTTATTTAAGAAGATGCCACAGGTGTGACAAGTACAGACAAAGCCTGTCTCTGCTGAACATATCAAAACAAAACAGAATCAAGCTGCCACACCCAAGCTTGAACAATCAGTCCCATTTAGTTGTATAGACATGGCCATAGAGACTGGTAGAACTTTCATCCTTATACATGAATCCAGTGTAGAAATTTAAACTGTGGGCTGAAAGTTTCTTGTGTTACTTTCCCATAAATAACTAGGAAGCTTCTGTATACAAAAAGAAACTGAAATAAAATATAAATTAAATAAATATACTTTATATATATATTACAGTGTCTCATAGGTCAAAGGCCTTAAATCAGCATAAAGAAATGTGGCTTATAATTTTACTCAAGTTTATTAAAAACCATTTAATCTTTTTTTTTCTTAATTCTACCTACCTATTCTTCTCTTCATCCTCTAAAGCAGGCAACACATACATATCATCAATTCCTTCTCTTCGAACTTGTGTAATACTGGGCAAAGCTTCATTGCTTAGGGAGAAAAAAGAAAAAATAAAACAGCAATGAACAGCTTCAGAAAGACTTACTGTCACTTATAAACAAGGGAAAAATAATTTTTATTCTTGCCTTTTGCCTGCAATAGCAGTTTTGATAGCATGTCTCTTCAGAAGTGTTTTCAAGAGTTTCTCTGTAGTTTTCCTGGAATCATTGATGGCAATTTCCTTTCTTTGTCTTCGCTTAGCCTACGAAAATAAGATTAACACCAAGAAGATTTTGCTGGATGATGAAGATGCACATCCAGTGAATCCCTGTTAAAATTCTGTGTGCTGAGCCTATGAGCTACTTCTAATTCATTCTACACCAAGGGTGACAGAGCCTTCAGAGCCTCTAAATCTATGTCCATTTCCTCTGTGGGCCTCAGAAGCAGCATTTCAGCTTCTGGGTACAAACATCAGCAGAGCTGCATTCAGGTCCATTCTGGAGGTCACAAGCCAGGCTTGTGCCATCATCCACTTCTCTGCAACCTGGCTCCCATGCAAATCACACCTGCCTAAATTAAAGAGCTGATGCATGCTCCAAGAGCTAACCCAGGTGGGACTGCAAAGGACACCCGCAGAACAGTGGACTGCAATCCTCCATCCCCACAGCTCAGAAACATAAGCAGAACAACAGGAAGGAAACTGAAAATGGCAGATTATCATCAGCAGACATACAGCCACTTTTACATTGCAGTAACTCACAGAGGTACTTACCAAGGTTTGTCTCTTCAGAAGAGGCGCCTCTCCATCAAACACAAACACGGGTCGAATCCGGAAAAACAGTAACTTGCAGAGTCGATGAAACAGAGTGAGCAGGTGAGCATTCCGTACAGAAATGCCACCACGATCTCTGGCTCCCTTTATTGCTTGGTTCAACCAAATACTGATATCTTAAAGAACCGTTGAGAGGAAAAAAACGTGCTCTTTTACACATATACCACATTGGGAGTTCCTATAAAGTGCACAGATTTGACTGAGTGGCTTTTGCCCATGGCTCCAAGCTTGTCTTATCAAAACCAAGACTATCCAAATAGCTTTGAACTTGGAAGAAAAAAAATCATTGCCCATACTGCCCTGCACAAAAAGCAGAGTGTAAGCAAAAGCACAGCAAATACCTCCCCAGTTATTTTTACAGGTAAGTGATGGGTAACTTCCTTCCACATCTTTCCAGCATTTAACCAAGTATACAGGACAGGAAAGCTGATGCATAAGCATACAACTTCTTCATCTTATAGTCCTACTGAGAGCAGCACATTTATTTATAAAGTACAAAGTTCTATAGTCCAACACTTGTGTAAGGAACCTATTAAAAAAAAGGCAATTTTTTTAAAGAAGAAAATAAAAGACCTTAGTAGTTCACATATTATAAAGCAAAACTTCCACTTACCAAAATGTAGGCCATGCAGCCCCGCGGGCCGCCGGGAGTCGCCGTGCGCGGGGCGGAGCCGGCGCAGGCCCGGCCGCCCACACACCCTTCTGCAGCTGCGGTTCCTGGGGCTGGTGGGCTCCTCGGCCGCCCGGAGGAGAGCCTAGTACCTAACAGCAGAGAATAACAAAATCAATTATGTTGGAAAAGATCTCTGAGATCATCGAGTCCAACCTGTGACCGAACATCCCTTGGTCACTAGACCGTGATCTAAGTGCCACTTCTAGTCTAAACACTCAGGGACGGTAACTATACCAGCAAATTGGGCAGTCCCTTCCAATATCTGATCACCCTTTCCGGGAAGAAATTCCCTTATGTCCAGTCTAAACCTCACCTGGTGCAGCTTGAGGCCATTTCCTTTAATCCTGTCACTTGTTACCCGGGACAAGAGGCCGACCCCCACCTGGTTACACCTTCCTCTCAGGTGGTTGCAGAGTGATAAGGTCACTCCTGAGCCTCCTTTTCTCCGGGCTAAACAACCCCAGCTCCTTCAGCTGCTCCTCACAGGACTTGTGCTCCAGAGCTTTTACCAGCTCTATTGTCCTTTTCTGGTTGGAGAATGGAAGAAGTCTCTTGTCCCAGAACAAAATCTCACAATGCAGACCAAAAGTAGCCCTATT
Source organism: Passer montanus (assembly GCF_014805655.1). Classification (NCBI taxonomy): domain Eukaryota; kingdom Metazoa; phylum Chordata; class Aves; order Passeriformes; family Passeridae; genus Passer; species Passer montanus. The sequence goes on from NW_024372370.1 coordinate 162,739, forward strand.
TTTCCCACTCCCAAACATGATTTCCCCTGCAGCCTTGTGCTCTCTCTGTTCTGCCTCAACCACAGCCCCAGTGCACCCCACCATCTGGGAATCCCTAGGGAAAGCTCCCTGCAGCACAACCCCAAGGACATGCACTTGGATACTGCTAATGCTAGAAGAATCCATATACTACATACTTTGTGGATAAAGTGTGACAGTCTCCAGCCCAAGAGGAAAATAAATGTAAAACCAGAATTTCATCCCAACCTACTTAAGCAGAACAGTCAACTACCATCAGAGGAGAGACCCTGTTTCTCAGTGCAACTGTGACTACCAAGCAAAAGTTAAGAGACACACATGGAACTCTGGCTATGTAAGTCCTAAATCCCCTAAAGAACAGAGCTCAAGTACTCTAAACTTGAGCTGAGCCCTCAGCCCAAACTCAGCTTGCAAAACCCGGGGCTGAAAATAGCTCATCTGGAAAATAAAAGTTCAAAACCTATGGGTTTTGTTCAGTCATGAGGCTGCAGGCTTTGTGAAATTAAATAGAAGTCACAGTGGCTGCACCGAGCACCACTTTTTATGATCCCATGGGATCTTACCTATTTTACTAAGTAGTAGTTGCAACTCTGATCTGTCGCTCACCTACTTTACAGGAGACCTTCACTAAATGCAGGGCCATCATTTCCAAAACAAATGAAAAGCAAACAAGATAGAAAACAAATTTTATTGAATGAACAAAAGTCTAAAAGTCTCCCATTTTTGGTTAACAAAAGCAGCAACCTACAAAACCCCTGCATTCCATGACAAATCTTTTTATGTCAAAAAATTAATCCTTGAGCAGGTGTGAACATTTGTACACAGAACAATACAATTGTTGAGATGTGTTTGGGCAAACAACTGGATTTATCAGGGAAAGAGAAAAAGAAAAAGGAAAAAAAAGAATTCACCTGGGACACCTGAAAAAGCTTGAATTGTGTGCTGGCTGAGAGGTATATCATCGGGGCTGCCAGCAATTTTCAGCACTTGCATCCCCTTCACACAAAATGAAAAAAGCAGCAGACAAAGGACGGAGATTAAGACTGAACAAGGAAAAGAACTGCCAACAGAACTCAGTGTTCAGCTAGCTCATTTGGCTAATGGTAAATGCAGCTTTTAATACTGAATTTCATAAGCTTGTGTTAAGTGAGTCCATGCTCTCAGGCTCCAGGGCAAGAATTCAGCCACTTTACCCACAGAGCAAAAATAATAGAGAAGTTCCATCCTCAAACAGGTGATTCCTCACAGTCAAAAACAGGCAATCAGATAAGGGAAAAGAAACTGAGACCTGCTTGACAAGATATGATTATCTGACTGATAGAAGTCAAATAGGAATTAAACGGAGAATGTACATTCTCTTTGTAAATCCAACAAGGTTTTCTAACCTATGTGATCTTTTTTTTCATTTGCACTGGATATGGGCAGCCATACTAAAATGAAGTGCTAAAAACAAAGGCAATGTTTACTTTTATCCTTACACCATTTGCAGAATAACCCTTTTTTTATATTGCCATACCATAATTTTTCATGCTTTTGAACAATAAATATATTCAATGAAGTTTGTTTATTACATTGAGTCATTTCAACCTGCTCTTTTGTTTTCACAGATCAGGACATAGTACAATTATTTCAAAAGAAATGATTGATTTTGTTATCGTGTTCACCTTTGATTGCAAAATTACAACAATCTGTGCTTATCTGTCACTTTATACATCAGATCTCGTCTATCTATTACAACCATATCAACATATTTAATAATTATGAAGCTGTATCTTATACCATAATTTCTATTCTTATGTGTTCTAGGACTAATCAATCCCTAATATGTTTTGATTAAAACTAACTTTAATATATCAACTCTATAATCTAAAGTTAATTTTAATCATTTCCATCATAATCATTGTAACTCTGATACCCACTGTTCCTCCTCTCCCGAAGATTAGATTTCTTCCACATGGATTCTTGATGAAAACTAGCACTGAAAGATCGACCCAGTCGCCCGTGTTGTTTCTTAGATATATTGTCTTCACTCTCAGATTTGGAAATTCCTTGTCCTTGTGTTTGGGATTGTTTATTCTGTCTAACATTCCCAAATGGAAAATTCCAAGGACCAAATCTTTGCCAGTTAAGTCTCTGAAAGGCAATGATGCAATGAAGATTTCCTCCAACCTAATCAAAGTAAAAAAAGTTATTTGTTAAATGCCACAGGCACATCTCTAACATACATAGATATTTGACATCAACATTTTGGCAAGTAACATGATACTTTCAAAAAGAAAGCAAACAAGAAGTGCCACAACACACAAACCAGGAAAAAAAAAAAAAACAACAACAAAACACGACAAAATCATATACAGAAATATACAACTTGCATCAATCAGTTCTGATTATTTCCCAGTTCAATTACTACTTGCTATTCATCTCTTCCATATTTTTAAGCTATCAATTATATCCTTCATGGGCCAGTATCACTTATCTTCTGCTAGTCTTTTTTGACTTTCTAGCTATCTTCTCAGTAATTATCTGTTCTGGTTCATACTGATCTTGCTGACACAGTCTTCCATAGGGTCTTCACACCTGAAATCATCTCTTCAGTCTATTATTTCTCACAGTGTTTCAATCTGCAAATCACAAACACATCCTCCACCCATGAGATACAGCCCTATCTATAGGAAAGAAAGCCACATGCATTGACAGTAACTCCACACAAGTGAGACACACACATTCATTTATGCCTGATCCTAGTCAATTGTACTTTCTTTCCCACTTAAATGTCGTTGGAGGGCCATACCCCAAAGGGTCTGTAATTTGTCTGCAGAACATTTCTATACTTGCTGCAGCTACATTTTAAACCAACAAAGTTAAATATTCTGACCAAATACATTCTGTATACACAGATATCCTGGTTCATCCTAGCATATACCAAGCTACTAATGTTTTATATCTTGTCCAGCAAGTAAATCTAAATGACTTTGGTATGCAAGAGCCCACATTATACTTCTGTCTTCAGCAATGCTTCACAACAGAACAAATTCCTTTAGTGAAGTCATCTTACACTGATGAAGTATGAGTAAGTTTGCAAAAACCTACCATGAGTTTCCTCCCCTCTTAGGAAGTTTACCTTACCTTCTTTGTTTTTCGATGTTGCAATCCTCTCTCTAGGTGTCGAATATCTAGATATTCTGGATTTTGAGTGTTTAGGTCAGTGACAATATCTGTCCACCTACAGAATAAAATCATTACTGCTCAGCTGATATTTATGAAACCTCAGCAGCACAAAGACTCACGTACACATGCATGCAAATACAGACCTGTAGCTTTAAATAGTCTTATCAGTGATTTAAAGATAAGTGAATGTGTAAAGTTACAAAAGCCTCAGTATTAAAGACATCAAGCTAGACGCAAAAGTGTCACTTTTAATCAAAGCATTAACAGTGATCATCCCTGCTCTTGGGAAACACCTTCCAAAATTAATAAGAGCACCATGAGTCATAGTTACATTCCTTACACTTAGCAATTCATCAGTTTGGAAAAGAAAGAAGCAAAGTGTGGTTTAGGCAAGGAGATACATTAGCCTTTTTTAAATTTAAACCTACCCTTTTGTATTATTTTGTTTGGTTCCTTGGTTTCTTTTGCACGTTAAATGGGCTGACATTAGCCTTTTTTAAATTTAAACCTCTCCTACCCTTTTGTATTATTTTGTTTGGTTCCTTGGTTTCTTTTGCACGTTAAATGGGCTTTTACCAGACAGCTTTCATCATAACTCACTCCTACATTTTCTTTAATTCTAAACTATCAATTCAATCACTCCCATTCACTCAGCTTTTCAAAGATTCATAATTCCTTCCAGCCCAACTGAAACAAATACTTTCACATTCCAGACCTCTTTAAACTTGTACATCACCTTTTCATTTCTGTGAATGTCTAACTACTCGTTTCTCTCTAACATCACCTTCCAAGTTGAGAAAATGCATTTCTACTCCAACTTTTGCCCCCTTTCCTTAAGCACAGAACTTTCTGCCAGCTCTCACTGGGAGTGCAGCAGGAGGAATAATGTCTCCACAATCAAAATTAGTATTATAGAGGGTTTTATTATATATTCAGAAACTTTTTCCTGTGCCACTTGTAGCTAACATACCACACAACAAAGTTCTATCCTTGGGACCTGCAATATGCCATTTCTCCTATCATATGCATAATGTGATTTTAATTTTGTTGCACTTAATCTCATAGTCCAAAATATCCAGGTATTTGCAGTTATTGACAAGGTCACATTACTGACATAAAAAAATATTAAATATAACTAATCCATGATATTTCTACATAGCACCCTCTAGTTCTCCTAGTCTGTATGTCTAGTTTAGACACCAACTTTGTTTGAGTCAAGTGTACTGTTTCTCATCTTGAATGTACTGCTTGAATGCACAGATAAGCAAATAACACAACAGAGTACAGGCTGCACCTGAGCTAGGAGACTATTCTGTGCACAATCTCAGCAGCAGCAGAATATTCTGTGCACAGCCCAGACAAGGCCTGTGGATGTCCTCAGCTCCAGGGCAAACTCCTCCATGGGCCATGCAGACTGTAAGTCACAACTGGCACGATGACAGCTGAAACTGCCTTTTCTTCCTGACTAATATGAGCTGAGTCACACTCAAAAAAGAGATATGGGCTTTGGCTCTTGAAAGCCCACATGTGTTCTAACAGGTGATATAAAAGTGCAGAGCCAGCCTCGAGGTCAAAACACAAAGCTTCTCACTAAAGCAGCATCTGTTTCCATTAGATACATATATATACACATGTATATATTCATTCAAAAGAACTAAAAAGTCACTCAGTGACTCTGAGTAGAGAACTACAAACTGTTCTGAAAGAAAACATTCTTACCAAGTAACATACCTTTTACAATGTATCGTTGGATGCTTTCTGCTGGGCTCTCCAATTAAGATCCAATATTCCACTTCTTGCTGCAAGACACGACCTCTGTTCAAAAGAAGATACAATCCTAGTAAGATTTATTGTACATACTACAAAGATATTAGTCTCTTGTTCTTTTTAGGAGTTTCTAACATTTAAAACTGTTTCCTCAGCCAAACTAAAAACCAGCTCCTGTGCTATAGCGCTTGCAACTGTGTATGAGGAACCTTTTGCTCCACAAGGCCTGAAAGCAAACCTTGGGGATGCTTCTACATGTTATTTGAGAGGAAGACAGACTTTCACTAAAAGCAGATTTATTTGGATGAAAGACAGTCTGGTACATGATGTAAATATAAATATATAGGAAACAACAGAAATAAGAGTTGTGGAAAGCCACATAAATGTGGTACAAACAGCTTCCTCCCTATCTGTGATGTCTAACAGACATGAAAGAGTCACTTCCACTATTTTTAAACTACACCTTGGCTGACAGTTGTTACTAAGAGCTGTAGAGTAATCTGTAAGAACGAAACTGGCAACTTTAAATGCTTCCTTCTAAACATCCAATACCAGATACTAAAATCCAAACCTTTGAATTAATACTACTTTGCAATCAACTTCCAAGAAGCTCAAAGCTTGCAGTAAACTTGTCAAGGAAAATTTCTAAGAGGTATTAGGGCAAAACTGGCAAGATACAAAGGACTGTTCTGTGACTGGCTGTGCATAATTATTTCATTAAAAACTACATCAGTTTCAACTGTGACAAAACCTGACATTTTTCTGCCTAGGGTATTAGACAGCATACAGCCTTATTGTTTGGAACAATTTGTTTACTTTCAAAAAATTCCCTGTAAAATAACAAAGTATTCCATCAGTGCAAAGATGGGAAACCAAGACACAGGATAGATTGATTGACTTACCTAAAGTCACACTGGAAGTCTGTGGTTGAACTGGGAACTGAACCCAGGTCTCCCGAGTCCAAATCCAGCAACCTAAGATCATACAGGAAGTCTGTGGGTGACCTAAGAACTGTCTCTAAGCTCAGTCTAGCAAGCTATCTACCCACTTCTTTTGGGACCTAAAATGTTTCTTAGCCGGATTTTTAAATAAAAATTTTACTTTGTAAGTAGAGTGCAAAAACAGGTAAACAAGAACTGCTCCAGAATCTATTGGTAGTCCTTCTGAAAACTAAACTGTTTTTTTCCCCTCAGTAGGATCAGAAAAATCAAAGAAAACAGGATGCTCATTTGGTACGACCTCCAGCCTAGAGAAAGGCTATAAAAGCTTCTTGAACTTATTATTTCATGCTACATTGTTAGAAGAAAAATGTTGTTAAGAAAAAAAGATTATAGTAACTTAAAAATAACATCACTAGTAACTAAGAATCTATTTCAGCCATGGGTAAAGAATGAAAGTTGTTCTCACTCATTAGTAAACAACATAAATTTAAATTAGTTAAAAGGCATGCTATGTTTCCACACTCTGAATCATATTATTTCTCAGACTGGATTTTTGATCTAGTAAACGTTTTTTTTTTCACTTTGGTCTTCTAGTGCAGATTCTTCCTAATTGATTGAGTGAAGTAAGAGATTAACATTTTGGCAAACTCAAATAGACTGATGTGTTGGATTTCTACCTGGGGAATATTTTTTAAACTCTTCTCACAAACCTGACAAGTCAGTGAACTCAGTCTCAATAAAAAACTCTATTCTTTTGTTCATATATTAAAAGCTTTCATTAACCCTATCATAAGCTTCACACTAGGAACCAATTAGACTCAGATGATTATGCTTTATCACCCCAATCAATGACCACTTTAAACTCCAAAAGTAGAGCTAGCATTCTCTATTCCTTGATGTGACCCTAGCTCTTCAACAAAGTCAAAGTCAGACTGCTCAGCAAGCAAATAGGCAGAAGTTCACCTCATACTAGTGACCTACACTGCTCATTGTTTAACATTCCCCAGTTCTGGTATCTGCTATTTTTCTCAGGGATTGACTGCTGATGCTTTATAATACTAATACTGACCAATAGCTGAACACAGAGAAAGTCCAACAGAATCCTTTAATACACACCATGTTTGCAACCCCTCTGAGAGAGGAATAACAGCTTAATATGACTCAGTGAATGAGGTAAAACAAACTACTCTCCTCAAGAGAGTGCACAGAGTGCTCTACAAAGTACAGCACTCTGCATCAAGCAGCAAGGTAAATACCTTACAAAAGTTAATATGTATCTCAAGAATTAATATTTTCAAAGTTAAAATTTGTGGGTTTAATACAAGACTCTCCCCAAATTCCGTATGAATATTAGTGCTATTACCCTTTTTTTACATCTGTATTCAATTGAAAACTGTATCAGCTACTGCATTATATTATCCTAGTAGAGTCATTCTGACAAATCTGAAATTATTATACAGATATGAATATTAGTGCTATTACGCTTTTTTTTACATTTGTATTCAATTGAAAACTGTATCAGCTCATGCATTATATTATCCTAGTAGAGTCATTCTGACAAATCTGAAATTATTATACAGGAAACTGCATTTCTATTCTAAAAATAACTAGCATATTAAGCTTATACAAGTACTCCAGCATTTCAAGCATTGTTAAAAAAAGCCAAACCTAATATCTTAGCCCAAAGGTCTCTTCTAGCTTTTCTCCCCCCACTCCCTCCCAATTCCTGGTAACAAATTCTTCACACATCTTTACTTTTATATGCCTTACATGCCAGTAGTTGGAGTTTACCATCACCATTATTAGTCAATATAAATGCAACAAAAGTACGTAACCACCATCCTATGATATCTACACAACCTTTGCTATGCCATACTCAAGCACTGGTTTCTAAATGTAAATTTCATTACATCCACCTCATGAAGGATTAATATCACTGTAGACTTTTTGCTTCTAGTTTATAAAGGAAAATTGCAACATACACTTTGTTTTCCTTTTCAAGCTCTCTAGAAACAGATTCTCACTATAATTAGCTGGCCTTTTATTAAAAGCCTTAAAAAACACTCTACCTGGTCTTTTTCAGCCCATACAATTTCATTTTTCAGATTAGTTACCTTTGCTTGTCCTTCAATAAAATAACTACCTTCTCTCTACATGGCTAGAAGGTCTTAAAAACCAATTTGTTAATACCACTTAAGAGTTTTCTGATTTAAGTTCTCTCAATGTAGTCTGGTTAGTTATGTTTCATTTTAAGTCAGTCCTTTCAAATCACACTGTTGTGCTTTTCTAGCTCACACAGATGCCTATATGACACAAACAGAACCATTATTTATGGAGAAAAATTGTCTCAATTTGCAGTAAGTTTTTGTGTTTCTTCCACTAAAATAAGCATAAACACAGTATCTTACCTATAGGCTTTACTAGCTTTTACTGGGGTTGCTTCAAATCCAATTGGGCAAAAATAATGGTTTTGGCAATGGTAGATGTAGGCCATTGATTCGTCCTTCAGTCCACGTGTTAGCTTTGCTAGGGCCCCTGCAGCTACACAGAAAGATCAGGTTACAGGCCAGGGTGCTTTGGGTCCTGTGTAACACAGTCAGCAGAAAAAAAGACCTATTTGACAACTAAGTAGTTATACTGCTTTTTAAGTGGGAGGACATGACCTCACAGGCATGCACAAAATACACTTCTGATTTTGAACTTAGTACTTTTTTGTACCAGACAGGAAATTAAATACTATCTGCTGCATAGTCTGTACCAGGGAAATGCAATATAAAGTATGCTTAGTGTTTAGATCAGAATCAAACTTAATAAAAGGAACCAGAAGAATCTCTTAACCCAGGAAATACACACTGCAACAGAAGGCAGTCCCAGCTGCCCTATGTCACATGTGGCATATATTGATGATAATACTGAAACCACTGAAAACACTCAAACATTTTGTTTCATGAGCTTCCTAGTCTCAGGAACACACAGAGGCAATCAATGGTTTATAATGTGACCACAGTGCTCAGTTTCAGAAGACTAGAAGAGGCACGGGAACATGACAATTTTCAAGTGGGATGTCAAGAAAAAAAATCCATTTTAATAATATTTAAAACTTTTCAGCGTGATTTTGTGCTTTCAATAGAAGGTAATTACCCAGACTATACCTAAGGCTAGTAAACTGTGAAGGAAAGTAAAATTTTTTCAACAGGACACCTAAAAAGTAGACAAAAATGCAGCTTCATAAGCTAATTGAGAATAATCATAATAACTTTAAAGACAGATGTTAGCTACAGCCAAGCAGAACAGGTAAGTTCATTACCTTTAAAACTGGGCTTTTTAAAAGCATAAAACATTTAAGTAAGGACAAATTCTTTTTGTTCTCACAGTGGATGAGAGCAAAGAAATCTTCCCACACACCAACACAGAACTTGAAATGCAGTTGTTCTCCTGGATATCTTAAAATTCCAATTCTGTGACAGCAGAATACACAGCACAGAATGTATTTTATCATGATAAAAGTATAAATGAAATTTTTAGCTAAATAAGAGAAAAAGTAAAACCAACTTGGAAGAAAAATCAACCAACTTGGAGCTATTTGATACCTCATATTGGAGAGGAAGTACTACTTACAGACTTTGTCCTGTCAAATGCTACACACTGCAGGATTTTTCAATTTATACACTGTAAGATAAATACTTTAGCATTAGCTACGTACCAGTTTCTCCAGCTGTCTTGTTCTTCCCATGAGGTTTATACAGAACATATGAGCATCCCTTGATATGGAAGTGATCATTTATTTGCCTAAACCATCTGAAACAATAAGCTTAAAGATTGTAGTAACTCAAGAGTTATTAAATGCAATTTCATTTCTCACACTTTTCCTGTGCTTAGACAGTTTAGGAAAAAAAGTCTCTACTAAGTACCCACCTCACTAATATTTAGATTGTAGATGACCATGGCACCAAATACAAAACTTACATATCCTGGACAGAGAAGTAAATACACAGAGGCTTTTCCTTCATTTTGCTTTTCCAGACTTGACATATAGATACATAATCACCAAAGATCTGGATGTGAAATGTTGGTCCTGTTGTATTTAGCCCAGTCACCTCTAATGTTCAATTACTCAGCCTTTAGAAAGACACACAAATTCTGAGGTACCAAACTTCAGCTGTGATTTGTAGGGTACATAAATGAAATCTAAGATACCAGAAGGGACCCTTCAAGTGAGACTTTCTGCTTATCCTGTTGGGTTTCTCTCACCTAAACTTCACAAAGCCTGAGCATCACAGGAGCCTCATACTTCAACTCCTCACTGCAGCACTAAGTAAGGACAAGCCCGAATTGGAAGATTCAAATTCACATGTTTGAAGATAATACCTCAATCATAAAGCTATGTTGGGTAACGGGGTTGGCTTCCAGCCCTCCTGTTTCCCAATCTGCCAAGCACTTCAAAATTATTGGACAAGGTAGGAAAAAAAAAAGAAAACAGAAAGATAGGTAACTTCTCTGCTGCATAGAGAATGCTCAAAGAGGAAATCAAAGAATAATTATAACTTTCAACTTTGTCTGTATAGACTGTTGAGACAAAGAGACAGAACATCATATCATCTTGGTCTGTAACAGTTGCTATACCACAGAGTTGCTATACCCTGACATACTTCTGAAGAGATACAAATCCTAGATCTGAGTTTCCTAAAGCAAGTAAGGAAAATTTCATTACATTTTCCAATGATCTAGCCAGTATGCTAGATGGAGAATAGACTGCTGCCACATTTTCAAATCCAGCACAACCCTGATCTGCCAAATACTACATACTGCCCTAAAAAAAAAATTAACTAAATCAAATACAATTCATGAAGCAAGCAAGAACACTGCAAAAGTTTTTAAAACGTAACACACCAAAGCCCTGTCAACATGTTCAGCACTCTAGTACAATATGCTTCTTGGCTCTGTTTAATCCTAGAATGTCTTATTAATTTAAAATAAAAAAGTACAAAGAATTTAGGTCTAACCTTTAAATATCAGGAAACATCAGAGCAGAAGTGATAAAAAATGGCAAAGTGTTCTGTGACTCCAGCCCTGTTTTTGTTCCTGAACAGCTCCAATGCAGCAAGGATTCAGCACTACCTCATTTTCATTTCTTAAATTACATTTTACATTAAGCTAGTAGTGTATCAATTGTCTTTTCAGGCCATTTCAATGATACTAGCAAGCACTTAACATGCATTTTCAAAAAGAGGAAAATAAGTGTAAAGAGAAAGTTTCCTAACCAGGAGACTATGCTCATTAGAGTATTATATAACCATTACACAAACTGAACCAAAAATCAAATACAATTTCACATTGACCTGAAACTGAACCAAAAATCAAATACAATTTCACATTGACCTGACCAGTGTAACAACATCAAATAATTCAAAATAGCCAGTGCAAACAATCCTTTGAGAAGTTTCATTGTCAGAGTACTCAGGTATGCTTCATTATTCTAAAACTTAAAGAGGATTAACATGTCAGACAGTTTTTAAATAAATTAACTACTACCATATTTTTTAAGGTTCTGTCTCTTAGCTGCATCAAAAGAACCAAACATACCTCATTAGAGTTGTATTTCCAGTGAAGGGACCAAACCTAATCTCCTCAAATGGGGGCTGAAAGCCCAGTATATGCAAGGCTTCTTCTTGAGTGATGGGGGGTAAACTTTAAAAAAAAAAAGTGTTGTAATTAGAAACATAGTTTTGATACTCTAGAGGCAAAGCAAAGCAGTCTATGTGTGACTTTACCTTCCAGCTCCCAGTGTACTATATAAGAAATTCCAGCAAGACACTAAGGATGAAATTCCACAGGAAGTCTTGTATTGAGGTCGGCTAACACAATACCTTAAACAAAAAACCTCAAACATATTAGTAACACAATCTTGACTCACATATATGACAAACATGAACTACTTTTTTGTGTGCCATGCCACTAGTGCCACATTATATTGAATGTTTTTATGCCATCTGTATTAAAATTAAACAAAAAAACCCCAAAGCAACTGTATCCTTAAAAACAAAAATTAAGAAATATGTTAATAAATTTCTTTGCCAGATGCCACTACTGTATTTCATACACATCAGTCAAATTTCTAACAGCCCCATGGGAGTTTTGTACAAATAATCCTGTGTGAAAATATGATTCTGTACTAATATAATGAATGGTTTTATCCACTCCCTTCTAACAAGTGCACTTGTGGCAAACCATATCTCTACCAATTTACTAATGAATGTCATTCTGGGCCACAGATTCCCTAGGTTAACTTTCTGGTGTCACATAAGAAGTTAGAACCAGACAGATGCATTAAACTAATTGAATTAGTGAGCTAGCTACATTAATACAATAATGGTTGTATAGAAATGACAGCTTCTGATCAAGTATTTCCCAGTAAAAAGTAAAATCAGAAGTAAAACCTATCAATGGTATTAAGGTTACTTTTTGCTTGACCATGCTACTGAACTTGTATTTTGTTTTGCAATGAATCCCCATGTAGGTTTTCCTCTGTGCAGAAAGTAAAAGGAATTTTTGGAAAGAAAAATGTTTTAAGAATTTCAACAGATGGGAGGAAAGCTCTAATTTTTCTTCTAGAATGCATGAGACAGTGTGTATATGCTTAACATCTCTACTAAAAAAAATTTACAAAGTCATTATTGAGAAGTTTGAAATCAGGTAACTAGCAACAGTGTTTACTGAGAAACTATGTGGTTAGTGTAGTTCATAAATTCTTAACTTCATAAATGAATTCATAAATACTACCATCTCCGAAGGTCCAACACTTTTCTCTCCTTCACATCTTCAAGAGCTGAACGCTGAGGACACTCCCTGTATTGTTTGCTCTTTTTGTCCACAGATTTCTTCTTTGTCCCTTGTTTCTTCATGCTGCCTGCAAATGAAATTCCAGAATCAAATGAATGTCTAGTTTGCCATTTGCAGCTTTCTCCTTAAATACTTTTGATAATAGCATACAGCTCAAATAGAGACACCAGTTGTGTTAGTAAGCGTAAACTGGGACTAAATGTTAACTGAAAGAAGAAAGCTCAAATACATAATCTGAATTGTCAACATGTTTGTAAAGCTGCCATTAGCTCTGTAAACAACATGGTGTTTAGATCATGAACAGAATTAATGATGACCTGTCCAACTGTTTAGAGATAAGTCAATCTGATTATTCTAATGCATTAAATCACCCATCCCAGAAATAGTCTCAGACCAACATGGACCTCCCATCTCCTAACACTATGTAGGCACAGAACGTAATTAAATGCTTGTTTTTCACTGCCAGCCTTTCAACCAGCTACAGTTTCTGATGAAAACTTATATGCAAATTCATTAATAATAATATACACCCAAGGTCTTTTCCTTTTTATAAGCCACTGTGACAGCATAAAATGGAGAGCTGGGCCATGTGCTAAAGCAGAAATACTTTTGTCCTCTTTTGAAGCCATACATCTAGATGCATAATATACTAGGTCCTAGTAAAACAAAAGAAAAAAACCCACTCCAACAACACAGTGGGAGGGTCAGACACCAGAAACCATCCCAAAATTACACAGCTAAGCACAAGTCAGCCTTGCTTTGGATCAACTTCCCCTGGCAGTTATACTGATTTTCACTCCTTCTCTCTCGCCTATCCTGATGAGCAGGCTCCTTGAAATGAAGTACAGGCTCTTCCACAGCAATTCCTCACAGGAAACACGTGCTGGCCAGCTCCCTTCACAAACAAGCCAGAAACAAAAGCCTTTTCCTTTCACATCAAAACATCACCACCTCACCTGCTTTGTTCTTCAGATTTGAGTTCACGCCATTGAACTCAGATTTGTCTATTTCCCATGCCAGTGGAAGCTTTCCAAGATTGCCAGGCAGGCTTTCCAAGTTAGCATCTTCATTGTAGATAATCTCTGAAGCACCAGTTTGAATGCTGAGTAAGTTAGGTGTGTTATTTCCAACATTTAAGGCAGCACTACTTGATAGGCAGGCACTAACTGAAGCACTTGGACTTTTACAAATAGATGTGACTCTGTTTAAAAAAGCATAGTCTGAGCAGATGGTATAAAACTTCTCTCTTGTGTGAGTCACAGGACATCCCCATGGATAATGCCCATCTTCTCTAGACACCAAGGATGCAGTGGAGGTGTCTGACATGCAGTATGGCTTCACGGGATCGTGAAGAGAAGCTTCTGGGGATTCTTTCCCAGGTCTGTTTTCAGTGTTTCCATTATTTCCAGAACCATTTTCTTTTTCATCTTCTGAAATAGTAGGCATTGAATGATACTAAGAGTATTGCACAGCAAAGAATATTTTTTCTTTATGTTTTAATTACAACAGGGTTTTCATCATTGCCTCCATTGCCTTTGCAAGGTATCAACAAGGTACCTGAAAAAATGTTAAGTTAGTACAGGTGTCTCATTCCGCATAAAGCATACACAAAGCTTATCTTTGAACTCATAGCCAATAAAAGCTGAAATACCCTTTGAGATACCACAACACACGTGGTGTCTTTCCCTAAGCCTCTCTAGACTCTGCAATCAGCACTTTTTATCATTTGTGAGGTGCCAACAGCATACACCGCAGTGATATCATGATGAGGACATAATAAGTAATTGCACTTACAAACCAGCACACAAAAAAAAGAAAAATTAAAAGCTTTCTACATGTTCTTGGTTGTGGTTGCTCTTTTCTATCCCTTACAGTCATGATACACTGTGAAATACAGAATAATTCATACAAATTAATAAATCACCATACAGCAATTTAAGGTCATAATTTAAGGTCTTAATTCTGCTGAATCCTGCAAACTTTCGCTGCAAGGGAAGTTCAAGCATACGATTACAGTAACTATAACCTTATCGATTGTAAATTGACAACACCACCCTCAATCTGCTCCAGTGCTTTCCTCCTACAGCTGCTAAAGGTTCCCTTTTATTTTTACGTGCCTCTTATTCTTCAAGACGTGAGAAAGAAAAGCAGGTTTTGTTTATGGCAGCTAAGAATCACCAAAAACAAACTGAGACGGCTGGCTGGCTTGCTTTAAGCGATCACTTTTAAAGGGCAAGCTGGCAGCGTGTGTGTTATCTGTCATCCCAGCAGCTCGCACGTCTGCAGACACGCGCCGCAGACGGGAACCTGGCGCGAGGGAGGCAGGAATTCCGCTCCACTGCCTCCTCCTGCAGCACTGGCTTCGGGCCGCTGCCCCGCACCTGCGGGCCGGCCGGGCTCCGCTCGGCGGAGCGCAGGGACACAGCCGCGCACCCGCCCCTCCCCCCGCGCTGCCGCCAGCCGGCTCCGGAGTGAACAGCCGCGGGCTGGGGGAAGGGGCCCCCGGGACCGTGGGCTCGCTCCCCTCCTGGGCGCCTGCGAGGGGCGGGGGCGGCGGGGCCGCGCCCGGCCCGTGTTACCTGCGCGGAGCGGGGCTCGCCGGCGTCGCCTCCCGGGACGCGGGCGCGCCGGAAGCAGACTCAGCCGCGCGCTCACCTGCGCGCCCCCGCCGCCCCCCGCCTCCTCCGCCGCCGGCCCGCAGCAACTCCCACCGCCGCACGGGGACGGGGGGAGGCGCGGGGCTGCCCGGCGGCCACGGCCGCGCTCACGCTGAGGGCCCACACGGCGCCTCGGAGGAACCAGTGGCGAGCGCCTCCCGGCTGGGCCGCGACTGCGCCTCCGTGCCGTGAGTGGCGCCTCTTCGGTCGCCCTCCCCCCCATTTGCGCCCTCATGGTCTCGCCCGCTGGTGCCCCGCGGGCGGGCGGGGGAGGGAGGGAGGGGAGGAGCGGGTCGGGGATGGCGGGGGCGGGAAGCGGCTCCTGTGTGGGGGCTCGGCGCGGAATTGTGAGAAACACCGAGGGAGATGGGCCTGCTCAGCCTCGAGGAAAGACGGCTGAGAGGGGATCTCATCAGTGTCTATAAGTATTGAAGGGAGGGTGCCAAAAGGATGGAGCTAGGTTCTGCTCGGTGTGCCGAGCAATAGGACGAGAGGCAACGGACAGAGATTGATGCGCAGGAAATTCGACCTGAATATGAGCAAGAACTTATTTACTGTGCAGGTTACCAAGCATTGGAACAGGTTGTCCAGAGAGGTTGCAGAGTCCCCCTCACTGGAGACGCTGAAGAACCGTCTGGATGCAATCCTGTGCAATGTGTTGTGGGCTGACCCTGCCTGGGCAGGGAGCTTGGAGCAGATGACCTTATATTTGCACCAGGGTCTTGGTTCCCTTGACAGTAGTAAGGACATGTGTAACAACAATGCTTCTGTAAAAGTGTATGAAGGAATGAAAGTTTATTTCAGGTAACGCTGTCTGGAACTGCTGACAATATTTGTCGTCTCATCCTTCACTGCAGTCAACATGAACAAACACAGTACACTGAAGATGCAACTGGAGCTGTTCTGCTACTGCCACAAATATGTAAAATTAACTAAATTTTATATATTCAGATTTATTTTATAATAAAGTCGTTATAAAATTTTAAATAAAATATCAAAAAGTTATATGATGTCCTGCTGACAGAGGATTCACTCCTGGCAATAACAACACTGTGCCCTCAGTCCACAGTGCCTCTACTCCCAGCAATACCTTCTGTGTGAGGTGCTGCAACTAAAAATTACAAAATTCTGGACAAACCCAGAATCTATTATCTCCTGAATTGCTAGTGTTATTTGATGGTTCTCAGTGGCTAGGCAGAGCTCAATTGCCAAAGTGCTCAAGCAGTTGTGGGTACAGCCATGTCTGCCCTCCCTTGGACATGAGAAGACCTAGATCACATTCCGTAGTTTATGTGGCTTCATCCTGAGGCAACCTGCCCCTTGTAAAGGAGAGCGTCCCTTATGCCTTTGCCAGCTGGAAGCCTGTTGAGCCTTAGTCGGCCAACAGCATTTGATATAATTAAATAATTCTGCCTCCAAAGCGTTTTTATCTGAGCCAAATTATAGGCATTAGGATAGCAGCGATGTTGGCTTTGCCAGCCAAGACTAAAATTAGGTTGCATGATTTATCTTATAACTTGTTTGGGTGCTGACAAATAGTGCCAAATCTCTGCATGGATTCCCTGAGCTGCACTTATGTGGGGGGGAAAAAAGCTGGAGGAGAGAACATCAGGAGGGTGGAAGTGTGTCACCTTTACTTTATCACTGCTGTGTTTTTTTAACATGTCAGTGCTGTCCTGCTGAGAGGAGGAAGCATGATCTGTGAATTCTACAGCTATCAAATTTATTTTAATTGAAAACATCTCTAAAGTTCGCTTCCATTAGAGGAGATTGGCTTCTCTCACACAGCAAAATATAAGCTGGGAAGGAATGTGATTTCTTTACACATCAGGAGAGTAAAGATGGGGAAAGGAGAGGAGCTAGAGTCATGGATATACAATAGAGTCTGTGTGAATTTTTAGACTGGAAATTGTAAGTCTTCTAAATGCTGAATGTCCTGAAAACTCATCACAGTTAGAACATAACAGGGCAAAAATGATGTCTTTAGAAGCTGGATCTTGGTAATATTTAAGGCATTTTGTAATGACTTTTTGGTTAGAAAACACTCTCTTCATCACCCCAAGTTGTCATTTCTCAGCTTGAAATTTGCTTCAAACAAGTGCTTTTTGTGTGCTTTTCTCTAAGCATATTTGCAGTATTTCAAAATGTAAAATATAAAATCTTTTTGAAATTCATGAGTCCTTGCTGATGAGTTTCAATTTTCTTTACTGTTTGCCTTAACAAGAGAGAAGCCGTCAGGAGCCAAGTTGAAAGTATCTTAGAGGTCTTTTCCAACCTAAATGATTCTGTGTGTAGTAAAGAACAGCATTAGTGTTTGGCACTATCTCTCTGCAATTGGAGACTGGATTATTTGACAGACAAAGGGCCATGGAATCACCAAAGGCCCGCACTGGGTGATTGCCCTGGTGGCAGTGGGTGACGTGCCCCCTCACCTCTGCTCCAGACAATCCCAGACCTGCACTACCGGCAGCCACACATCACAGAGTCACAAAACTATTAAGGGAGGAAGTGACCTCGGGAGATCATCTCATCCAACCGCCCAGCCAAGGCAGGGTCACCTGGAGCAGGTGGCATGGGAACACAGTGGGTTGGGAATGCCTCCAGAGAGGAAGACTCCACGGCCTCCATGGGCAGCCTGTTCCAGGGCTTTGTCACCCTCAGCGCAAAGAAGCTCTTCAGCTGCTCCGGGGAGGATTCTGAAAACACATTTTCCGGATTCTAAACTCCATTTCCCAACCTAATGTTTGCAAACGGAGAGAAGGGAGGCGGGTGGGGGGAGAACTTGAGCTCCTGGCATGGGTTAAACAGCGGCTCAGAGAGTCCGGATGCGTAGGACAGGGCCGCGGGCCATCAGAGCCGGCTGTCCCTAATGCTTTCCAGGCCCTGGTCCCAACAGTTCCCGCGGGCTCAGCCAGCGCCTCCCAAGGGGCCGGCGCCTCCCGGCAGCGCCGCCCCGCCATGCCGCGGCCCCGCCCCATGGAGCGCAGCGCCGTGTGGGGGCCCGGGCTGCGCGCCGCGGCCGCGCTCCCCGCACGGTACTTCTATGTGCAGGCCGTGGACGCCCGAGGGCTGAGGTGAGGGCAGCGGCGGCTTTTCGGGGAGATTCTGGGCACGGTCAAGCCGAGAGACTTGCGATTTGTTCGTAGAAGGTGCAGGCTAAAAGCTCCCTCTACGTGACTCTGCATATCACTTGGCAAGAGCTAATTAATCTTTTCAAGGAGTATCAAATAACGGCGCGAGGGGATGAGATGAGAGGATGAAAACGTTCAGCAGCAGCAAAGCGTACGTGTTAGTCAGTGGAAAAATTCATTATTTATTCTCCTTTGTCAAAACTTTAGCAGTGACTAATACATTTAATTTGTTAGGCTCAGGCATCCTGCTTGTTTCCACTGTTGGGAACATTAGCATTTCTTCTACCGGCCGATGCACAAGATCAGTAGAATAATTCAGGAATTACTCCATAGGCCAAGAGGTAAACTTCTTTGGAATGAAATAGGACAAGGAGCAATAGCCATAAAGTAGAATACAGGAAATTTCACTTCACCATGAGGAAAAACTCCCTGAGGGTTGCAGAGGACTGGAACGGGCTGCCCAGGGAGGCTGTGGAGTGTCTCTCTGGAGACATTGGAAAGCCCCCTGGATGTGTTCCTGTGTCCCCTGCTGCAGGTGACCCTGCTTTGGCAGGGGGATTGGACTAGATGGTCTCCCGTGGTCCTTTCCAACCCTAACAACTCTGTGATTCTGTGATTTTCAGAGGATACTCATTGCTTTCCATTTATTTAGGAAAACTGGTCATGCAACCTAGATAGGTGCTCAGAATGCTCCATCAAGGTCATCCTGATTAGGTGCATCATGGCTTGTGTGAGTATGAGCTGCCATTTAGCTTAACTTGGATAGTAAATATTTCTTGCATTTTGAACTGGCAGCTCTTGAGTATGTCTGAACAAGTTTTAGGAAAGGTGGTGGGAGTAGCTGAACTAAGAAGTTACAGCCCAAGAGTCTGGGCACTGCTGGAAGAAAAGTGAAAGGAAGTTGACAGCATTTTGACTGCACCAGCTTTGTTGATACCTCAATGATATGTGATAACTTCATGATTATTCAGATTATTTTATTTGGTTTTATAGAGGTTTTTCTGTTTTGGTGTATGTTTAATTATACCAAAATATCTCATTTACACACTGAATTACGTGAACCCTTTATAATTTTTCCCTGTTTTTTTTTCCTGTAAAAGCTACTATAATGATTAAGAAGTGTAACTTTGTTCTTTACTTCCTTAAATAATACCTGGAAAATAAGATAATCTGAAAACATTTTACTTCTGAATGTAAAATAATAGACTTATTAACCTGTTAAAGTGAACATTCGGATGTGCTTCTAGAGGCCTAACATGGCTCAGAGGAAATGGCTAACACGGCTCGCTGGAAATCTGTTGACTTGCAAAGGAATAGACCGGACTAAGAAATCTGTTGTATGTTTACTTTGTTTATTAAGCTCCCACTTATTCTCTGGGTAGGTTCACTTCATCACCAGGTGAAAATGCATTCCAGGTGAAGATCACTGCTCCTGAAGAACAGTTTACTCGTGTTGGTGTGCAAGTATTGGACAGGAAAGATGGTTCCTTCCTCGTGAGGTACAGGATGTATGCGAGCTACAAAAGCCTGAGGATAGAAGTCAAAACTGGAGATAAGCATGTTGCAAAGTCTCCATATATTTTAAAAGGTAAGAGGCACCACTATCACAGGTTTCCTGTCATGGCTGACAAAGTGTGTCCCAGAATGTCTTCTACTAGAAGCATAGTAGAAGACATTCTGTGACACATACTCATACCTCATACTTCTCTAGACTATCAAATCCCATTGAAATTATGGATTCATTATATGTGTCCTACACATAGTGTTCAAAATAATGAAAGGAACCAAGTGCTGTGAAGCTGTTGCCTAATAAATACAGGTAGAAGGGTCACACATAAGCTGATGTAGGTTGACATGACTCCATTAGAGTTAAAAAAAATTCAGACGTATCTGTTTAGAGTTGCTGAAGTTTTGGCCTTAAGCAATGAATGTTCAGAGCTTGACCCTGTTCTGTGATCTCAACAGCTCAATATTATGACTTATTAAAAGTAAAATAATAATTTTGTTCCCAATAGGACCTATTTACCATGAAAACTGTGACTGCCCTCAGGAGGAAAGCAGTGCATGGCTGGAAGAGATGAACTGCCCTCAAACCTTTCCACAGATTCAAAGAGACCTAGCAAATTTTCCCATTGTTGACCCAGATAAGATTGCAAAAGAAATTCCACAGAGGTTTGGACAAAGACAGAGTTTGTGTCACTACACTATCAAAGACAATGAGGTATGGAATCTGGTTGTTCTGAAGTCCATATGGGAATTTGGTGGCAAGCCATGAGCAGTTTGGTTGTTCCCAATTGTAAAAGCTCCTTGTAGTGTATTCTTTAAGAACAAGACTTTGCTTGCTTCTCTGTCCTTGAATACTCTGCAGTTTGTGTACGAGCTCAGCAATGTCTGTCCTACTTTGTAAGTGCTTTTTTCTCCGTGCTACAGCTGAAACACAGTGAAAGCAAATTACTTTCCAGGCAATCAGTATGAGTACTGGGCACACACCCAAGTCTCCTAAGTGCTAATTCAGTTTCCTGTTCTCTGGGCAATACTGTTGTGATGTGTCACAATCATCTAATTTGAAGTACATCGATAAATTACATCATGCCTAATTCTGGGATACCACTTTTAGCTGAACTGAGGATCAGGGCTACAATTTTTTATAAAAAATAATTGTATATACTGCACTTATTTCAGTGGAATTTTATATAGAAATGAGAAGAATGGAACACCACAGAAATAGGCAACAGTTTCTGCTTCCATGAAACAGACCTCAAACATCTGCAAAAGCAAGCAAAGTTTGTAAATTTTTTATCATTTTTCTGTGATGAGATGTCTATTGCTTCCCAGCTGATTCATAAATCTGTACAGCCATATACTCTGAGTAGCTACTATGCAATTAAAAGAGCTTGAATTTTGCCAGCTGTTCTTTGAAATGAAATCACCCAGTAAAACCTTTGTTTATTTTCAGGTTTATATAAAGACATATGGGGAACATGTTGGCTTCAGAATTTTCATGGATGCCATACTGCTTTCTTTGACCAGAAAAGTGAGTACATCTCTACAGCCACTTATTCTGGATGTCGTAATTTATAGAAGCCTGGCCTTAAATACACATCAGCATATTGTTGCTCTTTCTCATATTCTGGATGTCCTAATTTATAGAAGCCTGGCCTTAAATACACATCAGCATATTGTTGCTCTTTCTGTTAAAAAAACTCTTGCTCTCTGATTAATTATGGAAAGGTCATGGGTTTTCCTTGTTTGAAGCTGTCATGTTCTAGAATGCCATCTGATTGAGTATCATAGAAGTTAATTGAATAAGTAGGCTTTTATAGGTGAGTTTGATAAGCCAACAGGGTATGTTGTTTTGGGGGGTTTTTTTCTGTAAAATAAATAAATCATCCTGTAGCATCCAGCAGAAAATTCTGTCTCTGCATGTACATTGCTGCAAAAAGCTGAACACAAGTTTATAAGCCAACAGGGTATGTTGTTTTGGGTTTTTTTTCTGTAAAATAAATAACTCATCCTCCAGCATCTAGCAGAAAATTCTGTCTCTGCATGTACATTGCTGCAAAAAGCTGAACACAAGTTGACACAACATGTTAAAAAAATATCAAGTAACCTTTCCACTATCCTCAGGATTAGTAATGGATCAGTTATGCTACTCTGTCTGCCTTTGGGTGTCATGCTTTAAGGATTGCTCTATTGCTAACATTGCTGAACTAACATTGCACAGGAAAATGGGAAAAATGACTAAATGTCCAAATGAACATTACTTTAAGCGGGGATTGTTTCATCTAATGCTGTCTACAAGAGGACATGATGTCTAAGGGAAAACATGAATGTAGACTACAGTTACCTATAATATTGTTCTCTGGAAGATGGAAGTAAACTGTTCTTGGTGTCAGTAGTGTTGGACAAGAAATAATGGAGTTAAATTAAATCTAATGACTTCAGATTAAAGTTGAAAAAGGATTGCTAAATCCAAAACCAGAAACTGTTTACAGATTTAGAAAACACAGTTTATACCATTCCCATTAAATACCATTCAATAAGAATTTTTATTAGGATAGTGTCACTGAGTGACAGTAGATAGGCATTTAAGGACTTCATACTAAAAGTTGAAAAAGGATTGCTAAATCCAAAACCAGAAACTGTTTACAGATTTAGAAAACACAGTTTATATCATTTCCATTAAATAAGAATTTTTATTAGGATAGTGTCACTGAGTGACAGTAGATAGTTGGAGAAGAAGATTCAAGCTGCTGATTGACTCTGCTACTGAGGATGTGTAGAAAACACAATTTGTAGGGTTTATGCCCATTACAACCATTAGATGGCACCGTAGTAATGAAGTTTAGTGCTGAGCGTTAGACTGTGTAGCAAGCACCCTTTGAAAGGAATAGAGTATCTTCTGCCATTTGGAAGTGTTTGATACTTGGCAAATTATTAATTTATTTTGTTTAGAAAGAGGCAGCTGAGAGGGATGTATTGAAGATGTATGTTTTTAAAAAATTAAATTAAGAGAGTGAACTGAGATATGACATTAGTTCTGCAGTGAACTTATATGTGCCTTCAGGGTTCTGTAAAATGCATATGTCATGTTTTGCCTTTTGCTCTCTAAACATTACCTTGTATGTGCCTTCAGGGTTCTGTAAAATGCAGCCATATGTCATGTTTTGCCTTTTGCTCTCTAAACTGAACTGTCTCACCATTTTCAGTGTTTCCTCACAAGGCAGCTGGTCCTTTCTTTGGAAAAGTACAAAGCTGCCTTTCTTTCTACCTTTTTGTACTTCACTTGAAATCACCAACTCAATACAGGGGTGCATCACAGTTTCATAAAGCAGCAAAATTATGCCCTCTGTCCTGCTTCCTGGCCATCAGCAGTATTTTTCTTGCCTTTTGGCTGTGACAGTGATTTCATGTATGGTTCCACACTACTTAATATTTTTAACAAGCGATGATGTTATGCTGAATAATTAACCAAAGCACTGACTAAATGTGGTCTTCCCATCATGGCTGTTTATTTCTGTTTCTTGTCTTCTGTTGGATTTAGGCATCCTGCAGACACAGGGTGAATCAGATCACTGATGTGTCAAAAAACTGATTTACTAGCCAGCATCAGTTTTCTATATACTAACAAGATGATCCAGCTTACCTTGGAACTATACAATTGCTGACTAGGTCCCAGTGATTGCATGATAAAAAGATTGTGTGGCCAATCATGTAAGGTATAGCAGAAATCATCCTCTAAAAAAAGTGTGCTCCTATGCCTTATGTGACTTTGCATAAATCTTTTTTTAAAAAATACTATTCTGTAGGCTTTACTTTGTGTTCTCAGTACTTCTAACATGTTTCTAAATGTCAGTGATTTATTACAGGTACATGAAGTAAATTAGACACGTGGCTATTTTTCATCTTAGGTTATTTTCAAAATGCAAGATGCCAGCAGAATACTGTATGTGCTAAACTGCATTTGTGCCTGCTTTGCTTCTCTTTAGGTGAAAATGCCAGATGTAGAATTTTTTGTTAATTTGGGGGACTGGCCTTTGGAGAAAAGGAAGCCCCCACAGAACTTGCACCCAATCTTTTCATGGTGTGGGTCCAGTGAGTCAAAAGACATTGTCATGCCAACATACGACTTAACAGACTCAGTTTTGGAGACTATGGGACGGTAAGAAATGGCTTAAACTTTTCACAAAATTCACAATGAATGATCTTCCACAGAGATCTGTATGGTAACAGTGTTTTCATTTACTCGTTGAGACACTGGCATTCTAGGTAGACAGTAACTGTGTAATCAATATATTATTGTGCTTCATTGTTTCATTTGAAAAATCCAGATTTATCTAAACATGGTCAAATAATTGAAAATAGCACTTAAGAGTGTTTCAAGGCTAGGCATTTGATTTGTTTGCTTTGTTTCCCCCCCCATGAACTTGTTGACAACTAGCCAGATGTCTTTCTTTCCTGATTTTGTTAGAATCCGTTTTTTTGTACCTTTCAAATCCCAAAACAATTATTGGGAATTCTTGAACTAGGAGCCACCATCTCCCACTTTGATTACTGACTGTAACTAGCTTTGGCAACTGCTCTTTTCTGTCTTGAAACACTACAAAGGCAGCTTGCTTCTAAGAAATCTTTGTAATCCATCTTGAAGTTACCATTTCACTGCATTTAGTTCAGGTTCCTTTTTTTTGTCAAGAGTTTTTCTAATTTGCTATCCCTTGCCCTCTCAGTTTATGTGTTTAATTTCTTAACATTTTTAAGGATGTGCAATATGTTTTACTAAGTACCTTGCATCACCTTCTCTGGCAACCATATCTACTTTTACCTATTTTTTTCCATGACAGCTGACAGGTACTGTTTCCACATGCCATGTTGTTGAATGATACTGTCATGCTATATGCCTGTGAACTTAACATTCATTCTCTGTTTCTATTGCTGCAAATGACTGATACAGTAACACATTATGAGGTGTTTATGACTTCCTTTCATCTTTGTTCTCTGCCTATGGGTACTGTGAACTCTTTTAAGTAACTGCACTTTAAAAAGTTTCCAGTAGGCTTCACTATTAAACCAGTTCTTTCTGCTGTAGAGTCAGCCTGGATATGATGTCAGTCCAAGCAAACACTGGCCCATCGTGGGAAGACAAGAACACCACAGCCTTCTGGAGAGGACGTGACAGCCGCAAAGAGAGGCTTGAGCTTGTAAAACTCAGCAGGAAATATCCAGAGATCATAGATGCTGCTTTCACAAACTTTTTTTTCTTTAAACATGATGAAAGCCTCTATGGCCCTATCGTTAAGCACATTTCATTTTTTGATTTTTTTAAGGTAAGCCACTCATCATTTTTCTTAGAAGTCAGTTCTCAGTGTTTCCAATTATCAAATAACTTAGTATGTATTATTGAAAATAAAGTGATTTGTAGTTTTTCAGGACACCATCAGTAACAAGCATGACTAGACATCCCTCCAGTGGGATTAACTGCTATGTAGCTCTTACCCTCAGGATAATAATGTCTGATTTACATCTAAAGGTTCTGTAGAACCTCATGTAATCTATATAACTTCAAGTTCCTTTTTATCTCTTTTTCCTGATTCAGCGATCAGGACTACTAACATAACTAACATAGTGGGAAAATCAGTGGATGAAGTGGCACATCTACCCTCACATCCAAGGATGAGCACCTAAGAATTCCTGGAGAACTTAATTGATGAAGCTCTGTGTACCCTGCACTGTGATGAATTCCAAACTAGATAATAAAAGCTTCTTAGACATTGATGCTTGCCTAGCCAGTCCTACCTGTCTCAATATCGGCAAGTCAGTAACACCAGTGCCCTCAGAATATAACCTAACCAAGCCACAGGGATCTTGTGGTTTTTAATAACTTCTGGTCCTTTTCTTTCCAGTATAAATATCAAATTAATATTGATGGCACAGTGGCAGCCTACAGATTGCCTTATCTACTAGCAGGAAACAGTGTGGTGCTAAAGCAAGATTCCATCTACTATGAGCACTTTTATAATGAGCTGCAGCCATGGAAACACTACATCCCATTTAAAAGTGACCTGAGTGATCTGCTAGAAAAGCTACAGTGGGCAAAAGATCATGATGAAGAGGTAAAATACACACTAAGAAATTTGCAGTAATGTTTCTAGAAGAGGACAGAAATTGAATTTCTTTAAAAAAAAACAAAAGAAAAATATACTAGGAGAACTTGAAATTTGTTTTCATCAACTCTACAAAGAAGATTAAGAAGTTTGCAGTAATGTTTCTAGAAGAGAACAGAAATTTAATTTCTTTAAAAAAAACAAAAAAATATACTAGGAGAACTTGAAATTTGTTTTCATCAACTCTACAAAGAAGAAAAACACTAAAATGCATAATATTGTCCTTAATTTGAAATCAAATTGAACTTCAGGAAAAAAAGAGTATCTTCCTAACAAAGCCTTAACTTTTAAAAAGAATTATTTATTTGAGTTACCCTAAACTGTCAACTTCATTTGTAACTCCACAACCAACAGTAGCACCCTGAAATAAATACTAATTCTGGGCAATTAAAAAAATAAACCAAACTTTCATTTTCTTTGACAGGCAAAAAATATTGCAAAATCTGGACAAGAATTTGCAAGGAACAATCTCATGGGAGACCACATTTTTTGTTACTATTTCAAACTTTTCCAGGTCAGTATATTTTTAATGGCTACTGGCACAGAAATAGAAATCACACAGCAAGAGTCTGGGGCAACAGAGCTGCTGGCAATTGGCCAGTCTGGTACTTGAAGCCACGAAGCAAGCAGCAGCAATTAAAATCTTCACTTGGTTTTTACAAGCATTGTATTCAATTATATGCCGTGAAACCCCTTAAGACTATGCTGGCTGTTTGAGAGGCAGTGGGATCCCATAAATCTTGATCTAATCTGCCAGAATATGTAGCCCACACTGATCAAAGAATTTCATATCAGATGCACACCCTGTGAACCACAGCTGAAAATATCTGTGCATTAGCACCAAGATACTGAACTCCAGGGAGGCACCCGAAAGGGCTCCCATCTGCAGCTGAGTGTTCCCTCACCCTGTCTCTGACAGTCTGAAGGAACAGATTGTGTAGCCCCAGAGTTTTTACAGAATTGCTCAGCTGATTTGGTACAATATTGGCAACTAGATGTACAATCTAAAAAGTTTATGAATTAATGATACCTTCCTTTTCTAAAACTAGGAATATGCCAGCTTGCAAGTGAGTGAGCCAAAAATCAGAGATGGGATGGAGAAGGTACAGCAGCCTGATGATGACCTTTTCCCATGCACTTGCCACCGAAAAAAGGTACAGCCTATGCAGAGTTAAATGTAAAGTGCTGAGTGTCTTCAGTTCCTGCTCAGCCCCGCTGGAGCAGGGCTGCTCAGTGCCCCACAGTATCAGTTATCAGGCCAGGCCATTAACACCTATCGAACTTAGAAACACTTCTTGATGTATTTGCAGGACTAGACAGTGAAAAATAGGCTTCCAGTTAACTGAAACGTGTTTCTTCTTTTTTGACTGCAGGCCAAAGATGAACTCTGACAGAAGAAAATACATTTTTTCAGTATTTGCCTAAATTCAGACTGTCTTCTTGAAAAAAGAAAAATCTGGGTTAGTATGCCTGTGGATAATGTCAGTGGATATTTTAAAGTTTACCATTTCATGATCTACGTATGGAAGAAAACAAAGCACCCCTGATTTCCTTTTCATCATGCAGTGGTGGCAGAGCCTTATTCAAACACATTTTTATAATTTTTTTTTTTTAAAAATAAAAAACATGTTTGTATCAGTCATGTGTTCCTGGCCTGAGTTACCTTGGAAATGCAGGTACTTTTTACTCATGCTTGTATATAGTAAGTCTTTTCACAAACATGAAACTGTTCTGTAAAGAAGGGCTGATGAGATCCATTGGCATCTTTTTTCAGACCACAACTTTGCTCCTTCTGAGAGAATCTCAAAGGCAATGCTGTGGGGTTCATAATAAATCTTGTTAACCTGAAGGAAAACCACAATTCCAATAGGGCAGTAAGCTTGGTTATACCAAAGGGTTACTAACAACCCATAATGAGAAAGGCTGCAGCTGCCAGTACACACTAAGTGTTTCATCCACTCTCCAAGGTCAGAGCTCAGTGAGCTAAGTTCCTCCTGTCACAATGGATGCAGAACTGGTTCCTGCTCCAGGAGCTCCTCCATCACTAAACACAATTTGTCTACCACTTTTTATTTATCAGAGGGCCTCAGAATCAGTCCTTTAGACAAAGAACATTGGTGAAGGGAACTCCTCAAAACTGAACCATCTTCTTTGCTCCATATGCGCAGCTGTGCCTGCATTACCTCCTCCTCCTCCCCAGACGGGCAGAATCTGGCTCCCTAATGTGGCAGACACTGTGACCAACCAGGGATTCCTCTCCCTGCCTCACAGGTTTGGAAACACCTGGGAAGGCCAGCACACAGCACCAAGGCAAAGAAGTACACCAGGCTCACCAGCCTTAGGGGATGTGCTGGCAGAACCCTACAAAGCAGTAGGTTTTAATTGCAAGTGAGTACAGCATCAGTAATATACTCAGAAATTGAGGAATCTTAAAGATACTCTGTCCAAGTAGATTTTTTTTCCAGTATATTACTTCAAATATAAGTAAAAAGCATTACTTAAGCCTCTGCATTTCCAAGTGTTGTATTTGGTTATTTGCATAGAAACACAGAACAATGCTGCTATGATATATTTTCTGTCCTTCTGGAAGTTCTTTATTGTTTTGCATTTTTTAAACACAGAACAATGCTGCTATATTTTCTGTCCTTCTGGAAGTTCTTTATTGTTTTGCATTTTTTTTTCATAAACAGCTTTATTTGCATTTGCACTTAGACCTCTGAAAACATCAGTTTTTAAAAAAATATGCCTCTAAAAATAACAAACCCTTTATTTGCCACATGTAGGAAAAATGAAGATACTGCTTGAACACTGCAAATTATTTGTGCTGCAGCTGAACATTTTCTCTAAGCCAAGAAAAAACTTGTGCATTTACTTCTTCCATGACATCATCTGCTGTTCGTCCTTTGACTGCCATCCCATGGTTTGCTTTATCAATCCAATGGATTCTTTTAGGGGCTTTCATTTTGCTCACCACACCTTCTAGCAATTGCTATGGAGAAAACAAGAATGCAAATGTTAGAGAATTTGCTGCTACCAACCCTGTAACTCCTAGATGACTCTTGCTTTGCCTGTGTAATGCAAAACAGGCAGCTCCTAAAAAGCAGATGGATCTGTGTGCACATGAAAAACACCTTGCTAGGAAAATGGGATGTATTCTCTATTCAGGATATGAATACTGAGATCTGCTCAAAGCATCACCCTCACTCAAATAGAGAACAGCAGAAAATTAGAACTTCAAAGGAGTCCATTTTTACTGTCAGAGGGTAGTCCTGGCAATAAAATGATACAATTGAAGTCCAATTTGTCTGCAGAGGCTGAGTAGCAATGTAATTCCTTAGGGACTAGCTTTGACACTGTTGTAATTTCTCAGGAAACAGATCTAAGAACCAGCTCACAAAATCTCCATAGAGAGGGCACTCCAAGGATCTGCTTGCTGGTCACTAGCCTGACTTATTTTGGCAACAAACCCTCACAAAAGCATTATGACTCCTTAGAAACTGTCCAAGCACGGAAAATGCCAATTGCACATAGACCCAAATTCACACTGACCTGTTCAAGAGCAACAGATGCCTGTTTGCAAGGAAACATGGCAGAAAATCACTGTTTCCCTTTCTCTGTACACCTGCTCTTCCTCTCTACAAAAATATCACTTTTTGCCACAGAAGTCTGACTTGGGGGTAGAACTGCTTTGCTAGAAGAATTTGCCATGAAAATGTGACCAATGTGACATTGGTGGCACCACACAGGTTTTGTAACTTGAAACGGATAAAACAAAATAGCAAATAACTCACTCCTTCCATAGACCACTTTTAATTTATGCAATCCTATCAAAACCATTCAAATCAGGGTATTTCAGTGACCCAAAGATGAGCTTGCTAAATTGGAAGATCAAGCATGTTCCATTGCACGTTTTAAGCAGCAAAAGGAAGCACTCCCAGGCTTCCTTGTATCTGATGAAGTTTTCTACCCAAGGCTTCCTTCAGAAGACACCTATTTAGGCAAGGCTGTTAATCAAGTGAAACACAGGCATCACTGAGGCTCATTGCTGCTCCTCCAGACTGCCCTTTCATAGCAGGATTTACAAGGGTACTCACTTTTTCACACATCTCATCTGCTGATCCTGAGACAAACAGCACTGGACACGTGATCAGTAATAAATCCTCATCCCGGAGCTTGGACTGCAGTTTTGGTCGATGCAAAGGGTAAGATAAACACACAAGACCTTGAATGAAGCCATCATCATCATCACCCTGGCTCAGCTGACGTATCACTGAGGCAGCAGCTCGTGAGCCCATGGAACGGCCTTTCTCCCATGCAGAAATAAAGGAAAAAAGTATTATCTGCTGTCACCTCATCTACATTCTGGTTTAGTAAACAACTCCCCAAACCAATCCAACTGAGTGTATTTCACTGGCACAAAATTCTAGGGATGTTCTACTTAATGAAAAACATTAATCCTAATTTCAACATTTTCTGCTAAGATATTTGTCTAGTTGTAACATTTACACCCCTGTTTAAAAAATAAGGGGAAAAGAAAGAAAATCTAAATGGATAGGGATCCCTTGCAATACTGGAAGGAACAACACCCCATCCTGGGGACAAGGGGATAGAAGGATTGGTCCTATGCTCCAGAGCCTGGAAATTTGAGATAGCCATGACAGTATCCTGTATCATTATTTTCATGCAACCTCAATTTGCTCAAGTTCAAAACAAAATTCTGTGCTTGATTTCACTTGGCTCACAAAACAAATCCAGCAAGTGTTTATGCACACCTTGAACTTCAGCCTAAAAGCAAAAGTAGAAGGAAGGGAAAAAAGTGTGAAGTCAGAACATGAGGTCAGTCAGTAACAGCAAGGGAATATCAAAGTATCTCCTCAAAGAGGAGGCACAGGAGCTGACAATGCACTGCAATTGAGTGTTACAAGTTGCTAGTTCTTATAGCGGCACAGACTTGCTTTCACTGAAGAGAAAACTTAGAATTTCCCCTATCAAGATATTCCTAACTACCCCCATCTATTCCCCTTTTCACAAAACATAGCTGACTTTTTTTATCTGTCACTAGGTTTTAATTCCCAAAACCTGTTTTGGGAAAACTTCCATTTATCAGGATTCTTCAAGACCTGCAGTTAAAAAGTACACATGGATAATCAGAAAACTCATGCCCTGTAAATTCTAAGTGACAAGGAAGTTTTCTCCCAAAGTACCTGGAAAATACAACTTTCTTTCCTCTTCTGTGGTAAGATCTATTGTATCATAAGGAGGGTTCATTTACTTCTCACCAAAGTGGGACAGACTTGGAATACTTACAGATTGCTATTACTAGAGACAGTATAAGAGAGAAAATTATTGATAATAAAAACAATACCTGCAAGGAAAACACCAGAAAGTTTATAATCATCACAAAGTTTTAAGTATTCCTAAAGAAATAAGAGAAAGAGAAGCATTATAAGTCGGAATTAAGAGCTGGGAAGCTCTGTTTGTAACTACTACACAAAAAAAATGGGAAGCTCTTTCAGCACTACAGATTAAAGAACAGATACATAGAAGGTGCTCTCTTGAGTTTTATGACACAAATGGTTTCATAACGTTTTGCAGCAACAACATAATCAATTTCACATTAGCTCTCAGCAACTCTAAAATATCGGATGCCCTATAAAGTTACCAAAACATAAGTGATTACTATGTATCAACTCAGTTACAGTAACAGACCCCATGCACACTCTTGGCGCATCAAAAGGAAAAGCAGGTTTGCAAAAATGCCCTTCACTGAGATTATGTATTTGTGACACGATCAGTTATGTCCGACAGAAAAGATAAAATTCAGCAACATTTTTTCACGTTTTAGGAGATAACTAATCAGATGCTATCTTATCAGATCATCTTAGCAGCTGCCTTAAAATTACCTTTACAAATCAGCATATTAACATCAATGCACTAACAAAATTATGCTTCTTCCATAAAGACTGGAGATACCCATTAAAGACAGTAAAGTCTGACTTCAAATTGATGTACATATAACATCATCACAATGACATAATACAAAATTCCTTTAGAACTGGACTTTGGTCCTCTATATCAATGCAAGCAGATCACCCATCCTAAATTCTCCACCCAGCTTGTTTCCATCCTAAATTCTTCCACTTTTTGCAAGCTGTAAGTTTTCCCATGAAACACCCTTGATTTTTGTCAGGCTTTCCTTTGTCCCTGATCTCAAACCCGCACACTTGTGGCAGCTGCTCCAGCTGTTGCTCATCTAAGAACTGCTTCTGCTGTTTCTGTTCTCACACAGTGCTCCATTTACCTAAACGTTGGTTCTAATTTTCCCACTGTTACTTGACTAATCTCTGGCTGTAATTTAAGAAACCTGGAAGACAGCACCCATGGATCTAAGCTTTGGTCTAAGAATTTTTTCACTCCTTACCACAACTGCTTTGAAAGCCTTAGTCCTGTAGGCAACATTAAGGCCTTTACAAGTAAACCGCAGACACAGAACTCCATGGGATGAAAGATAGGCTGCCAAGGACACTAAATGAGGGAAATTCATGTCTCCTCCAGCTCCATGAGTAAGAATCACTCCATACGTTGGTTTCTTCTCTGGGACAGAAAAGATAGCATCAAGGCATTTGTTTCCAAAAGGTATTTTCACTTTAACCTAGAAATGAAACAAAACCCAATATTATTATCAAAAAAAAAAAACAAAAAAAACCACAAAAACACAAAAAAACTCCAAACAAACAAAAAAAAAGCCCCAAAAAAACCAAGAGGAAGTGTTCCTAGTCTATAAAAAATAAACCCAAATTGCAAGCCTGTTTTTATTTCTTAAGAGTACTAAATGAGTAACTGCACCTAGGGTTCAGGGTTTCCGTACAATAATGAGCAAGTCACTTTATGACTCCACACCTTATGTTCTGCATTAGAGAATGAAGCTTCAAAGCACAAAGTGAAATGATTCTGATCCTCTCTATACCTCTATGTCTAGCTTTTTCAGGCCTAACTAAGCTGCCTAGACCATAATAATGTGACATTAACACTGAGCCTAGCAAACATTTGGAAATCACACAGTGGTAACCACTGAGCAAAGCTGCAGCCTGCACAGAGGCGAGGACTGAAACCTCCCCCAGGGACAGGGGACAGCACAACTTCGGCCAGAGCCTAGCAAACACTTTGAAATCACAGTGGTAACCACTGACTGAAGCAGGAGCCTGCAGAGACGACGACTGAAACCTCCCCCAGGGACAGGGGACAGCACAACTTCGGCCAAAGCTCCAGGGGGACATCAGCACAGCCAGCTGGAGGAGCTGACCCAGACACAAG
Source organism: Passer montanus (assembly GCF_014805655.1). Taxonomy (NCBI): domain Eukaryota; kingdom Metazoa; phylum Chordata; class Aves; order Passeriformes; family Passeridae; genus Passer; species Passer montanus. The sequence continues at coordinate 196,236 of NW_024372370.1, forward strand.
TCCTGCTCATGTTCTGCGGAATGAAAGGGACTGGGCAACACAAGTGTCCCTGTGGCGGCTTCTGGGAGCACAAAGGACACCCGGGGCTGGGATAAACTCAGTGTCCCGAAGGCGCTCCTCGGCAGCGCCCGCAGCGGAGCTGCACAGGCCGAGGGAGGCGCTCGGCGGCCCTGCCGAGCTGCGGCCCCCGGAGGGGTGGGAGATCCAGACCAGGCAGGGGATGGCGGAGCACGCGCGGGACAGCCAGAGGCCTGCACACAGAGACAGGGAGAGCTGCAGCCGCCACCAGCCACGGACACACCTCTCCTGGGAAGGCAGTCAAAGCACAAAGTGAAATGATTCTGATCCTCTCTATACCTCTATGTCTAGCTTTTTCAGGCCTAACTAAGCTGCCTAGACCATAATAATGTGACATTAACACAGAGCCTAGCAAACACTTTGAAATCACAGTGGTAACCACTGACTGAAGCAGGAGCCTGCAGAGACGACGACTGAAACCTCCCCCAGGGACAGGGGACAGGTTCGGCCAAAGCTCCAGGGGCACAGGGCCTCCATCAGCACAGGCAGGAGGAGCCGATCCAGACACAAGTCCTGCTCATGTTCTGCGGAATGAACGGGACTGGGCAACACAAGTGTCCCTGTGGCGGCTTCTGGGAGCACAAAGGACACCCGGGGCTGGGATAAACTCAGTGTCCCGAAGGCGCTCCTCGGCAGCGCCCGCAGCGGAGCTGCACAGGCCGAGGGAGGCGCTCAGCGGCCCTGCCGAGCTGCGGCCCCCGGAGGGGTGGGAGATCCAGACCAGGCAGGGGATGGCGGAGCACACGCGGGACAGCCAGAGGCCTGCACACAGAGACAGGCAGAGCTGCAGCCGCCACCAGCCAGGGACACACCTCTCCTGGGAAGGCAGAGGCGGCAGCGCACCCAGCCCGCCGCCCCTGCCCATCTCCAGGGCCGCCTGAGAGGGGAAGGGCGGCTGTCCCGGGCTGCAGCAGCCCGCGCACCCCCACGGGCGGCGGGCGCACGGACAGCGCCGGCCATACCTCCGCGCGCCCGCTCATCCCGCCGCGACGTCACCGGAGTGACAGCTCCCCGCGCCAGTCCCGCCCCGCGGCCCGGCTGCCGCGGCGCTGATTGGTCAGAGCCGGCGAGGCCCCGCCCCCAGGGAGCGGAGAGGCTGCGGCCTGCGCGGGGGGTTGTGGAGGGGCGCGGGTTGGGCCGTGTTAAACGTATAAAACACCCAGAAATAAATAAAGCCCCACGTAAATTGTTTTTATTCAGCCGTGTGTACAAAAACTGCACGGACTGCTAGGTGGTGGTTCAGCACAAATAAAGCAAATTGCGTAGGGATTGTTCGGAAAGTCAGGTTTTTACTGACGTCAAGAAGATGAGATGCTTGGGATGAGTCACAGAATTACAGAGTCATTTAGGTTGGAAACGACCCCTGAGACCATCGAGCCCAACCTGTGACTGAACACCACCATGTCAGCAAGATCACGGCACTGAGTGCCACATCCAGTCATTTGTTTAACACCTTCCAGGGATGGCAACTCCACCGCCTCCCTTGGGCAGTCCATTGCAATGTTTAGAAACCCTTTCCATGAAGAAATTGCTCCGGACGTCCAGCCTGAACCTCCCCTGCCACTGCTTGAGGCGATTTTCTCTCCCTTTTGCTGGTTGCTTGGGGGAAGACCACCCGCCTGGCTACAGCCTCCTTTCAGGGGTTGTGGAGACCGATAAGGTCACCCTGATCCTCCTTTTCTCCCCTCCACCTCCCTCAGCTGCTCCTCGTGAGACTTGTGCTCCAGACCCTTCACCAGCCCCATTGCCCTTTTCTCCATTGCCCGTGCTCAAGTGCCTCAGTGTCCGTGCGGAAGTGAGGGCCCAGAATGGGACACAGCATTCAGGGTGTGGACTCGGCAGAGCCAAGTGCAGAGGGAAAGGTGAGATGTCCAGAGTGACATCAGGCAATTTTTTTTGGCAGCTGTCAGCACACTCAATCCATCTGACGTTGACAAACGGGAGAGACACTCAGTGGCTGGTTTTCTAGGTACACATCTGTCTCCAGGGCTGTGCTCTGTTGTACAGTAAATGACCTACTGTGTTCAAAACACAGCCTTAATCTGGTGGAAGACAGCACCAACAATATATAACAGTGCTTGTAGTATTTGTATATTGAGCATTTCACAGGCAAATAAAAAAATTCCAAAATACTCTATTGCAAGGTATTTAGCCAGAGCTCATGTTTTCTTCCAGTATCAGCGTATGAAGCTCACTCATATCAATTAAGATGCCCTATTACTTAGCTGATTGAAGATGTCATCACCCAGCAGAACTTTGTTTTTCATATGTTCGCCTCCTGGAAAATAAGCTCACTCTGGCTTGTGCTCTGAGTGTCTCACTGTCAGCCTGCCAGCTGGACATTGTCAAACACTGGGATTGAAATATTGCAGCCCTCTGAGAAGTGAACCTGGCAGGGTAGCTCAGGTTCTGAGCTGCTGTCTCAGTGACCATCCTGCCACCTCACAGGCCAATTCCCAATCCAGGCATTATAAGTGTGAAAGACAGAAGTGGAGAACCTGGGAGGTTTACAGGGAGATTTATTTCTCTGGATTTCTACCTTGCCTAAAAGATGTCAAGCTAAAGTGAGATGCAGAAGTGTTAAGCTGAGTGAAAGTCAGGCACAGCCTGCGTGAGTTGTGCACCTTCCACTGAGCTGAACCATAGACGGTGTCCAGGCAGCTGCTCCTGGAGCCATAGCTCACATCTGGGGAGTCCAGCAGACTAGGGAAATGTCAGATTAATTTGTCTTGATTGGAGATCACAATATTCTAATTAGTAGTTCACACCAGTTAAGCCTTTGCAAATACGATACTTGGCAAAAGTGGACTGAGAAGATTTGTTGTCCCAAAGTAGTTACAATCTCAGCCTAGAAAACAGGCATGCAAGAAGAAGGTTAAGAAAATCTTCCTTCTTATTAGCTTCTGGGTTTTTTCAATACTGCTTTCATTTCTATATGTAATGGATATTTTTGTGCACTGGTGTAGTTTATATTTTTGGTGCTGTTTTGCTCCTTGGTCTGCTTTTTGCATTTTCTTTCTTTTTAATTTTTCCTCCCTCTTCAGTCTCCCTGCTGTATTTGTCCTGCTTTACTCACATACTGTCTCCAGAGCAGTCCTTGAGGAACATGTAGCCCATTAAATCTACCCATGTGTAACCCCTTCCCGCTGGAAAACTACTTTCTTATGCTTTCTGCATTACTGGTAGCAAGCTGCTACCAGTTTACTTCCTATTTTTTACTGGAAAACTACTTTCTTATGTAAAGAAAGTTTTCTTATGTAAACTACTGCATTACTGGTAGCAAGCTGCTACCAGTTTACTTCCTATTTTTTTTCTGTTCATTTTCTTGGCTCCAATCTCCTTTCAGCACTTGAAACTCTTCTGTGCATAAGCACAGTCTTTGAGGTAGGGTAAATAATACGCAGCAGAGTTGAGACCATCACAAATGCCAGGCTGGATGGGGCCCTGAGCAACCTGGTCTAGTGAAAGGTGTCCCTCTTTGTGGCAGACAGGCTGGAACTGGGTGACCCTTAAGGTCCCTTCCAACCCAAACCTTTCTGTGATGAAGAGAATGAGTGAGGAAGGAGTGTCTGTCATTCTTTAATCCTCTGGTCCATGGCAGTAGGGTTGGACCAGTACATTCTTGCCACACTTTTCCTGCTGTAGCTTTCTTTCTGGAAGATGATGACTCCAGGTATTGCTAGGTAAGTCAAAGGCAATTGAATTATAAATATATATATTGGATTCCAACTCATGGGCAAATTCTTTATGATGGATAAATTTTAGGTTTTATTGAGTTCTGCATATCTAATAAAATGCATTAATTAACATGCAAATTATTTTTTTTTAATTTGCCATCATAAAGCAAGTCTCATATCAAACTATTCCAAATTAGTTCTTTCTGGGTTTAGGAGGACATTTAGATAGATTCTTATTGATTTTCAAGTGTGCTGAGTAACTATTCTGAAATCCAGTTTTATTCCTTTATAGGAGTATTGAAAATCCTTTTTTTTAACACACTTAAATATTAATACTGTAAGTTAAAGCTCCACCAAAAACACAAATATGAATCTTTTCTGAACTTCTGAGTCAATGTTTTTAATTTAACATCTAAGAAAACATGGTTTCTTAGGAGCATGGCATTGTTTCATAACTTTAACCTTACATCACTCCTGGAAATAGAAGTTGATTTGGGAAACTACATAGTACATACATAATAATCTAAGTCTGTCACCAAATATGAAAATCATTTGAGGCATGTGATTTGCCATTTCTCAATGGGAATATATGTCGAGCGTTATAATAACCTATGCACTGCTGTAAGCACCTCTGACAGGTTTGATATGCCAAAGGCAGCTGGGTTTGAAGAAACAGTGGCTGTTTACCAAAGAATGACATTATCCCTGGTCTAAACTTGGGACCTGATAACTTTCAGTAGCACATCAGACAATCCCTGTTCTTTTCTTTGGATTATAAATACAGCATTTCATACCAGAGACTTAGATTAACACACAATGGGAACAACAGAGATGACCTTTTGCGTTAAGCTTTTGTTGGAATATATTTGTTCAGAGAAATGCATAAAGATAATTATAAAAGTATAAAAACATATGTTGGGGGGTCTGTATTTCAGTGTAAAATAAATATCAGCTTAAGGACATTAGGATCAGAAACATTTTTTATTTTCTTAAATTTTTTAATAGAAGACCATAAATTTTTTGTTTGTTTTAGGCTGGAGACACATATTTGTTCTAAAAGTTCAACTCCCTCTAAATTACAAACTTGACTTTTGAGCAAGAACCTTCTTTTTTTTTTCCTGAGGATGTGGATACACATCAGCACATGGACATGCTGTGTTCACAGGTATCAAAAGTAACTTTTAATAATTTTCTGAAAGTGATCAGCCAGCTATTACCTGATGAGGCAGTATAGTTTCCTATATTTAAAAGTAGTGATATCCATTACACTGCTTAATTTTTAGCTATTGCATCGTACTTCTTGAGGGTCTGAAGAAGTTTTGAGTCCTCCATGAAAGAGGAAGTGATGGGCAGGCAATAAGCAGAAACACTTTCTCCAGGAAGGGTGAAGGAGTAAGCCCACCTGTTTTTAGTCTATTCAGACTTACTATGTAAGTGTGTTCCTGATATGCAATATATAGTATATAATAAATATATAATGTGTATGTGCTAGGCACCTATTTTTATGAAATTATGTCAGGTGCATGGTGCCTTTTGTAGCATTATTTAGGTCATAAACTCTGGGAGCAGTGATAACGTCAGGTGACAAATGTGCAGTGCATAAAAGCTTCTCTCCATGTGCACGAGTCTCTTTGGGAACATTTCTGGCTTTGTAGTTGTGGTGCTAAATGAAAGTTCCTTACTTTAATTAAGGAAGGTGTCATCATAACACATGCTTCTGCATGACAAATTTGGATGCTATACATTTCTCAGAGTCTTTGTTAGGGACTTTGAATTCCCTCATTGTTCTTGATAAATGCAACCACTTTGTTTTGCAGTGGCAGCTGTTACAGCTCTTGCATGTGCTGGGACTGCACAGGACACTGCTAGCGGGAGGTCGCTCTCATTATTCTCTCCCCTTGGCTGATGGTGAACTGACCTGGCCAGGAGCCAGTGGAACAAACCTTTCTGTTCTCAATGCTGAAAGGAAAGAATTAATAGTTTTGGCATGTTCATACAATCTTTGAATGCTGAGCTTAATTCCATGTATGTTTTTGTTCTGAAGTTTCACTCTATGTGTTGCTTTTTTAAACGGTTAGCATGGTTAGGGATGGTAAAGAGCATGATTGCTGCTGCTAGGGTTTCTTTTGCTGTGAACACTGTTTTGATTTAAATCTCTTTAACATTTAATTCTCAGTTCAAAAATCAGATACCCTCTGCAGTTGTGTCTTCAATCATTCAAGTAAGTTACTTATCTGGAGTTTATTGATAGTTATAGTTATAAACATTATGCTACAACCCCTAAATATGGGCACTGTGTACATTTTGCATCTTGCTGCAAGATCCTAGGCCATTTTCACTTTTGTTAATATGATTATTATGAGATGCAGGAAGTGGCATTGCACTTCTGTTTGCCTTTAATTCCCACGTAGGTTGACAGAAAATTAAGCCCTTTGTTTATCCAGAAGCTGTCAGAATGAGTAACTGCAGAGTCTCTGCAGATACATGATTTACATTCTTCAATTATCATTCCTCCAGGTCAGTTCTGTCATTTAAGCAGGCAGAATTACAGAACCACAGAATCATTTAGGCTGGAAATGATCTCTGAGACCATTGAGTCCAGCCTTTGGCTGAACACCATCACATCAACTAGACCATTGCACTGAGTGCCACATTCACTTCAAGAATTTCAGAGATAATAACTCCACTACCTACCTGAGCACCTCATTATGTTTAACCACCCATTCAGTGAAGAATTCTTCCACATGTCCAACCTGGACCTTCCCTGGTTCAGCTTGAGGCTGTGTCCTCTTATCCTGTTCACTGGTTGCCAACCAACCCTCATTTGGCTACAGCGTCCTGTCATGTGGTTGTAGAGAGTAAGGTCTCCTCTGAACCTACTGCTCTCCAGGCTAAACAACCCTGACTCCCTCAGCTGCTCCTCATAAGGCTAACTTAGGATGTTTCTAACTCTCTTTTGCAAAGCATTCCAGGAATTCCTTTTCTCTTACCTGTATTGTTAAAAAGTACCTTATCTACTCTGGAGTCCAAGATATTTTTAAACATCCAGAATTCAAGAAAAGAGTGCAAGGAACTCTCTGTGATTTATTCTTCTGTTCCAACAGAATATCAGTCTCAGTTGCATTACTCAGAAATGTTTTCTGGTTTTGCATGTGTGCTGTTGAAAGTTAATTTATGCTATGACTCTCTAGTCTGATAGAAAGAAGCAGTGGAAAAGTGTAATAAAGTCAACATCTACTGCTGTTCACAAAATGTATTACTTCTGGAGTAGGTGGAGAAATTATTTGGTTTCACACAATTTATCAAATCCATTCTGGATATTGTTCAGTTGTTGGTAGATTTCAGCAGAGAGTGTGTATTTGCTTAGTGCATAGAACTGAAGTCATACTGAAGGTCTAATTATTACCTTTTTATTTTCCCCTTTTATCTTACACACTGTCATGTATTTACATGTGTAACAGGATCTAGTTTGCTACCAGCTATATACTTTTGAATATAAACATTCATACTCATTTACATGCACACCGGAAGTGTTAGCATGCAAGGAAATGAGCCTGAAGACTGACACGTGGCTGTCAGTAGCCCCAAGCAGAATTTTTAAAGAACTGTTACTTCTCAGAGCAGTCTTCTAGCTCATTAAGTGTTCATAGGACAGTTCATACGTCCTCTAACTGTGCTTGGGGAGTCTTAGGTGGACTAATGCTTGCAAGGCTGTCACCAGCTATTTTAAATCCTCCTGGTGTCCTGCAAAGCTGCACTCTGTGCTCAACCAGCTAATGAATTCATCTCAGTTCCTGTGCTCCATGCATCAGTGCTTGAGTTGTTAGCATCTTGATGCACTTGGTAACCACAGAATCATGGAATGGCTTGAGTTGGAAGGGACCTTAAAGATCATCCAGTTCCAGCCACCCTGCCAAGGCCAGGGACACTTTCCACTGGACCAGGTTGTTCAGAGCTCCATCCAGCCTGCCTGACCTTCAACACTTCCAGTGATGGAGCATCCACAACTTCTCTGGGCACTCTGTCCCAGTGCCTCAGCACCCTCACAATGAAGAATTTTTCCTAATAGCCAATCTAAACTTAGTCACTTTCAGCTCAAAGCCATTGCCCTTTGTCGTATTGCTACATGTCCTTGCAAATCCAGCTAAGTGGACATTCTTAAGTCTTGCATTTTGTGCCATATCTAAAACCAATCTGAGCATATCTGGGGAGATGATATTTGACCACCCTTCTTTCTTATCTGTGATCTCCCTCCCAAGGAATGACCAGCCAGAAACTTTTTTCAGGACCTTTCAGTCCTGATCAAGTATATTCTCAAATTCTCAAAGTGTAAGAATTTCCTCACATCTTCTACAGCTTCCTGAAAAGCAATAATTAAGTATGGCCTGAGTGATCTCTCCCCCACCTCTTCATGCTGTGCAGTTTTGGTTGTAAAATTTTCAACGGGGATGCATGGAAACTATAGCATTAAATGGTGACAAAAGTAAGAATGCCCTTTGCTCTGACTGAACTGGGTTTTTTGTGCCCTGTAGTTACTCAGCTGGAACTCAGTGGGAATTGATGGATCAAAGCTGTTATAAAACTGTAGGGGTATGGCTCTTGCAGCCCTTGCAAAGACTTTGATAGGCTGGAAGAGAAGACTCAGGAATGGTTCCGGTAGTAACACACATGTTGTACCTGGACTCATTTAAAATCCATAATTTTAAACAAAGCTGTTTAAAAGTACTCATAAGTACTTGTCTGATACACCATTAAGAGTGTCCTGATCTATTTCTCCTCTGAGAATTTCTTGCTGGGTGAAATTAACCATGTCAGGTATCTGACCTCCACTTGAAGTTGTGGAGTTGTGTCACAAAGTGTGCATTTCTTGTACATGGGCACTTGGATTGCCAAGTGGAAGATTTTACATGAGATGCTGCAAGGGCAACAGATTGCTGAAGTCCACATGACAGCTTTCAGCCCCAGACGTGTTTGGCTCTTCTCCTCAGCTCTTATAAAGCAATAGATTATATGACATGAATAAATTCAAGATGTCAAGAAGAAAGATGAAGCACAGGATTTCATCCACTGTGAGTACTCTTAAGACCCTGTAGCATTACAAGACTTTTATTTATGTGGGATTGGTCATCCCAGGGTTAACCTTTGAACTTCTGGACATGCAGCCTTGTCTTGATCACCTGAATACTTAGCATGCAAAGCCCTTTGGAGATTGGATCTAAAAACACAGGTCTCTCAAATGTCTGTTCCACAATTAATCTCATTAACTGAAAAACAAATACAAAAAAAGAAGATCATTACACTGCAGCATTCTGGGAAGACACTAAGGATAGTAACATTACACTCACAAGCTGGAGGACTTGTTTTCATGGGGAATTTGTAGGTCTTTGCCAATTGCAGCAAATCACACAGAGGATGTCTGAGCAATGACATCAGGCACACTGTGGAGTCAAGAGGCAAGTTGGTGATAAACTCAGAAGGAGGCAGACTTGGCAAACTGCATCATGCTCATGCCAGCTTGTGCTGTGGCCCACAGCGAGGTTTTGGCCTTGTGCTTGATAGCACGATGGACAGGTACAGAGCTAATGGAAGGGGTGGTGAAAAGATGACCTAGGAAAAGGTCATGTGCAGGATGGAATTTATGGTGCTATTTATTTTGCAGTTTAATTGCTGCTTTCAGTCCTTCCAGTTTTAGATTTTAGATTCAGGCAGGTTTTACTTTGATTTTGGGATTGTAGGTTGCTGTTTGGTTTTAATAGGTTTTCTTTTGCTTTGTTTTGGGTTTTGTTTATTTGTTTTGTTGGTGGTTGTTGTTGTTTTTCCTCAAAGAAAATAACTGCAGGTTCTGTTTCCTAGAATATTGACCCTTAAGAAAATGAGCCATTTCCAGGTTAGGGGAGATTTCTAAGTCCCCAGTTTGGATCAAGATCAGATTTAGCCCGGAGTAGAACTGTATCCAAATCAGGTTTAGGACCCAATGGCAGCAAACTATGTTTATGAACTTGTCATTCTCTTAGATGCTCTGTTCACTTTGAGCTCTTGGCCTTGTTTAAATGCTGAGCTGAGGTTATAGGCCCTCATGTGGTCAGGAATTTATTTGTATCTGCAAAAAAAGGAGGTTGGATCAATTAATCAGTGAGGTAGGTCAGTTGATTTGTCAAAAAAGAGTTGGAAGAAAGTAATGGTTTTGCATTGATTTTGCATCAATCTGTTAGAATTCTTAAAATGTCCCTTTCAATATTTGGTAGTGGAAATGAAATGCAGCAGAAACATATCTCAGCAGATGCTTTGATATCACTGAAGTTAAATATTTTTTAAGTGGCAAGGCATTTTCCTTGAACTGCAGAAATGAGAGAATCCAGCTATGTCATCTAGCCCTATCCCTGCCGATGCAACATTATATGACATTTGCTGTGGTGACTGTCAGGAACTTTTAAGACCACGTTATGGCAGCAGCCCTTGTGTTTGCAGTGACACAGCCCAGAGAGGGGATGGAAGAGGCTGTGCTAGTACAGGCACAGTAGATAATTCTGTTTGGTCCCTGCAGCTCTCTCACTCCTGTAAGTTTATGCCTATATCAGAGTATCATTGACATCAGCTCTTTGTCCTCTTCCGTTCTGCCTAGAGGAAGTGTGCAACAAACCAAATGCTGTCTTTTGAAATGGATTGCTCATTTTCTCTGTGCACAATCAGTGCAGAGTAGTGCATGTTTAATGTTCATAAGATAAAGTGTTTATGTGCAAGGTCCCAGTCCCAGACCTCACCTACATGGTAATGAATGCTAACTCACAAGGTTTAATACAGACCTGCACTTAGAGTTTCACAGTGTTTTTATTCAGCTCTCAAGAGCATTCCTCCTTTTGTTTGGAAGGGCAGGCAAGTTTTCTGCAGACTGGCACACACAGTGGGCTCAGGTCAAATGGCCTGACCTGAGCAGGGTGTGCTGAATTTTGACCAGGCAGGGCCCTTAGGTAACTCCAGCCAAATCATTCAAGGGGAAGCTGGAGGATGCAGCATGCCATTTTGGGTTCTTGTCTTTCATGGACTGATCTCTCTCTGTCCTCTTTCTGATTTGTTTCAGTGGAGCATTGTAGAGAGGAGTATGATTTCTGCCACTCTACTGTTCCTTGACACTTGCAGACCCATCTCCATATTTTGGAGTAGCAGAGCAGTCGGAAATGTCACATTGTCATGTCTTAAATATGTCCCAACATTGTTTGCTACCAAAGAAGTGAAACTGGATAGTTGGAAAGCAAATGGTTAGCAGCTCTCCTGCCAGCCCGCTCTACTGTGTGAGACCAAGGGGTTTCACCTGCAGACGTTGCTCTTGAGCCTCTGGGCAATCTGATGGCAGAGAATTCATAGTTTCATGAAGATCTAACCTTTAAGCTCCTGTGCATATGGATTTTTGTTCTGACTTCCTTTCACAAGTTTATTGTTTGAAGCTGATAATACCTCAAATATGTCAAGTGTGGCTTTGCCTCCTCCAGTTGCTACATCCTTTTCTTTAGCTTTCCAAGGACACTCACCTCAACTATCTTTCTTTCTTTCTTTCTTTCTTTTGAAGGAGCCTTGAATTCTCCAGTGCCAGTAGCTTTTTTTAATCACCTTGAAGAAGGTTTAGTCGTATGCTGCTTGTGCTGACAGTTTCCCATGCTAAGTGCGGCAATTTAGACTGCACTGTTCTTGCTCGTTCCATGGGTTATTTGTTCAGCAGAAGCACTGAAGCAACTCCAGTATTAGCTGTAGTGGTAAAGCTAACACATGCTGAAGTCAGGTGTTCATCTGCATGGATGGCCTGTTGCTGTCTCTACATCCTGAAGTGCATGGTCTCCCAGAGCCTAATGAGTTTCCCTCTTAGCCAGAACTGCAGGAGTGTAGTAAGTGTAGGATTCCTTCTTCTGCATCTTACAGATGTTGAGAAAGTGCTGAGAAAAATCAAGGGAAGAAAATGACTGAAATACTAATCAAGAAGGTTTTCTATTTCCCAGTTTACTCCTTCCAGTCCCTAACCAGCTGTGAAAATAAGACTGCATCTTTGGCAGCTATATGTACCTTCACTACACCATTTATATGACACTAGGTCTTTTAACTAATCTTCAGGCAATTCATAAAAGGATTTTCCAAGCCACAAGGACTAATTAGAGCATCTTGAGCCTCAAGGGACCACAGGAATCATCCTTAAGGCATTGTGTTCTGTGCAGAGGAGGCACAAATGCACACTTGCAATATGTACACATTGGTGAAATATGTTCACAGTCTTGGAACTTCCCATTCTTCATTTGCAGTCTTAATGTTGTGCTTATTGCAGCCAATGAAATACAGCAGGAAAAAAACCCAAACCCAAACATCCCTTCTTGTGTTTACATTTATACCATTTAATCTTAAATGGTATAAGAAAATGGTCAAAAACTTAATGGGGTGCTTTTTCAAATACCAGCACATGGGAATACCCACACAAATGTGCAGGTATACTCATGCACATGCAAAACAGAACTTTTTTTTTAAACTTATACCATAATTCTTACAAGTTCATGGCCTGCAGGATGAAGCAAACTTTCCTCTGGACAGTCTAGCACAAACTCAGCATTTAATTCTCATTAAAGCCCCAGTCTGAGAGGTTAAATAGCATTAAATGTTGCAGGAGCCTCATGCCACATCTCTGCAAGGGGAGTGGGTAGAGTTCATTCACTGTGAAGTAATGCTTGTGTTAATAGTTAGAGGTAGGATGACCGGGAATCCATGCCTGGAAAACCTGTGATCTTGATGATTTCAGTGCCCTCTCTGGCATCCTGTGAAAAATCTCACATGACAGCTTTGAAGGTGGCTGGATCCCTTGCCAGTCAGCTGCTCCCTTCAGAAAATTCTTCCCCAGATATTCTATGGATGAAAGAAATCCCCGTCAAAACACCCATCAGAAGGGACAGAGCAGCAGCACTGTGTAAACAGCCTGGGGAGTGCCCTCATTTCAGATGAGCCTGTGAAAAACACTGCTGGGTCAGTAACATCGACCCATTAAAACGTTGCAGCACTGGAGATCAGCTTGAGCTGCCCAGTTCATTTCTGGGGTAGGGTTTGAAGCCTAGACTGCACCCCAGGCCCCTGTGGGAAGCACAAAGCCCTTCTCAGTATCTTCTTCCCTAAGGCTTGCAATCTGTAGCTCGGGAGGAGCCTCCCATCCGACTGCCACCATGTTCCAAACAGTCGTTTCTGGCTGCCTGGTCTAGCAGGATTTGAAATGATGCCAGGATATGGTTAATAAATTTCCATGTGCTTGCAGGAAGGGCAGGGAAAGCAGTGCTGGGAACAGCTGTGGGAGGTTGCCAAAAGCATGATGTGACCTCTGTCATGGCTATGGTTGAGTGGGAATGTCTCCTGGCAGCAGAGTGGCACTTGAAAAAGTCTGACTGGATCTGACCCCACAGTTCCCACTCCCTGGCTGGACTCTTCCTTTTCTGGGCAAGTGGGCACTGCCATCTTGTCCTCATCAGCCTGAGTACCATTACCAGTCAGTCAGGAGCAGTGACAAATCTCTTGGTGGCAGGAGGCAACCCCAGAGCACTGAGGCCTCTGTGATGGCTGTGGAGGAAGAGATGATGGCTTGTTTCACCTCTGTTTCAGTTGCTGGAGAAGAAGGACGTTCTGCCTCCACTCTCCTGGGGCCCAGCTGTTCCTCCTGGGTGAGGCAGCAGCACCCCAAATCCATGTGAGAGAGTGAAGAGAAAAGCACTGTCCATAGGTACACGTGGCAGATTTTCTTTTGTTGCTGCTTATTATGGGAAGTCAGGAAGTGGACTGTTCTCAGGGTATTTTTGACCGTGCAGGCCTTCTCACTCAGCAGTAATCTAATCCCCACAGAGGCAGGGGGATCCTATATACTGAGGTGCAGAGGGCAATTCTGCTGCCACTCTTCATGTCAGCCTTTTTAACTCACTCAGCAGCTTGCCACAGACTGAAAAAAGCGCGCATAAAATGCCATGCTAATGGATGTGTAACATGGAATAAAAATGGAGAAAGGTAAATTGTGTTTCTGAAACTTAATGAGGTGTCAGATATTGATCAAGATAACTTGATCTTTGGCAGTCCTAGACTTTTTTTGGCAAAAAAGTATGAGGGGGGAAATTAAAAAGCAAAATCTTTCTGTTATAATGTCTCTTTTGCTTTGGAAGAATAGAAATGCATTTAAAAAACCCCTCATTCTCAATTTAATGAAAACACATCTCATAGTGATTTTATATATTTCATAGTTGGTTTTAAAAATGCTCTCTCCCCGAAGCAAAGATTTCCCAGCTTATGAAAAGGCAACATCAATTTTTCCTTTGTTGCAAAGCTCATTTTTTGCTATAATTGGATATTAACACCTCTGACACTGACTGATAGCAAAGGGAACGCTCTGGCACTGAAGCGGCAGGTTGGTAGTTGAGCTCATGACAGGGCTGCAAAGTGCTTGTGACTTCAGGTTTCAGTTTCCCAGGGGAGGCCCATGCCAGGGTATTCCCTCTTTCCTCAGAGGTGTGGGGAGCAGCATCAGGAGTGTGCCTGCCTGGGTCAGGTGTCCAGCTTCAGTGTATTTCCTGGTACCAGGGATGCAGCGTCACAGTTAAAAGATATGGATATCTGCATGTGCTTGTAGTGAGATATCATAGAATATCCTGATCTGCAAGGGATCCACAAGGATCATTGAATTCTTACTGCTGGCTCTGCACAGGACAGCCCCAGGAGTCACACCATGTGCCTGAGTGCCTTGTCCAAAAACTTCCTGAAATATTGGCAGGCTTGGTGCTGTGAAAAACCCATTTCTAATGTTCAACCCAAACCCCATTTCTAAGGTTCAACCTAAACCTCTCCTGACACAGCTTCGTGCTGTTCGCTCATGTGTGTCAAAGACTTTGTGAAGCCCTTTTTGAAAGAAATGCGCGTGTGTGTGTGTGTGTGTGGAGTCCATGTACACTCCTATGGATATATATATTTCAGCCTAAACTTGGTTTCTGTTAGGTGTTTGAACAGTCACTGAATGGGACAGTGGGGATATTCCATGTGGATTATGCATCTGATGCACAGTGAGAGAAGGAAACACATTATTCCCAACACTTTCAGGATCCTTCTGTACAGTAAAGTCAAAATATTTTAGGAGAAGTTGCTGAGGGAGGCTGGGAAGCTCCAGGATTCAGGAATATTTACTTGGCAAGAGTTGCACCCTGTGGTAGAAAGAAACACTTACAGGCTCTTTTAAAGAAATAACCTTGAATGTGAAGACCCCTAAATGCACCTGCAGTTTATTGAACAGCTGTTTTCCAGGCCATATTTAACTGAAGAAGGAACTACTTACATCACATCCACATCAGATCCAAAGGAGTTCACATCTGGGGACCAAGGTGAATGTGCCTACATAAGCTTGTAGGCACATTCACAACTTGAACATGCCAGCACTTCTTGATGATTATGCCTACCTGTGCTTGAGTCATGGCCTACATGTGTACCACTGTGACCTTTGTCAAATTAGAGCTGAGGGTGCTGGCTTAGTGAAACAAAATAATGGAATTAGGTGGCTTTGTTGGTATAGTGAGCTTTATTCTAACAGGACTGTGCTTCCTTTGCAGGCCATATTTAACTGATGTAGGAACTACTTACATCACATCCACATGAATTCCAAAGGAGTTCACATCTGGGGACCAAGGTCAAACATAAGCTCGTAGGCACATTCATAACTGGAACATGCCAGCATTGCTTGATGGTTATGGCTACCTGTGCTTGAGTCACGGCCTACATGTGTACCACTGTGACCTTTGTCAAATTAGAGCTGGAGGTGCTGGCTTAGTGAAACAAAATAATGGAATTAGGTGGCTTTGTTGGTATAGTGAGCTTTATTCTAACAGGACTGTGCTTCTATTCCAGCACAGACATATCCCACTGCCCAGAAGACCTGGATCAGAGGTGTTACAGCACGTGTATATTACAAACATAAGCTCGTAGGCACATTCATAACTGGAACATGCCAGCATTGCTTGATGGTTATGGCTACCTGTGCTTGAGTCACGGCCTACATGTGTACCACTGTGACCTTTGTCAAATTAGAGCTGAGGGTGCTGGCTTAGTGAAACAAAATAATGGAATTAGGTGGCTTTGTTGGTATAATGAGCTTTATTCTAAAAGGACTGTGTTTCCATTCCAGCACAGACATGTCCCACTGCCCAGAAGACCTGGATCAGAGGTGTTACAGCACGTGTATATTAAAGTCTGTAATTAAAAGGATTCGTTGCTTCCCTCCTTGCCTGTGTCTGAAGGAAGAAATCCTTGTCCAGATGTGACAGCTGCATGGGAGGAAAGGACACTTGGCTATGGCAAGCTCAGTATGCTGAGTGCTTTACAGGAAACAGACATGGTCACTACTGAGGAAAACGAAACACTATGTGATCCAATAAGAAGTCTTTGACAGTAGAAAGTGCAAGTGAATAATGCAGTTGTTGAGGTACCAATTTAGCTGGCTTGGAAGGGCCAGAGTCTCTGGTCTGCTGAGGCCAGGTTACTTTGTAGATAAAATAAGTAGTGCCCCTTCATGGTTTTTTAAATTACATTTTGACAAGTTTTATTAATGGCTTTCCATCAGGAAACCACCATTCTCTTTGCATAGAGAAACAGTAATCCTTGTGCCTGGAGTCTCAAGCCAGCTGGGTGAGCTGGTATGACTGGTCCATCAGAAAAGGCAGCCTGACTTTGTCACTGTCCTCTTGCACTAGAAATGCCATAATAGACATTGCAAATGATTAGGCATCTGGTCAGAGGCCCTTTAAGGCAGGGAGAGGGTAAGATTAGAAAAGGTGCTGTACCTGTGAAAGGAGTCTTTGCTCTTGTAAAACTGCCAGTGGTCTTCTCTAGCCAACAAATGCGGAGAGTGTTCTGGGAACACAGCAGAGTAAGAGGGAGGATGGGGAAGAAATGGACAAGTGAGGTGACTTCTCAACATCTCTATTGCTGTCAATGTACAATGCAAATGTGCTGTATCTGTGTACTGAATCTGGCTGGCAAAGGGGCTGCAGCACTCTTGCACAGGACAAGCCCTCAAACCACAGGCTTCATTCCTGGTGTCTGAATACCCTGTTGATTGATTTAAATGTGGCAGCTGCAGGACTCTTGGTGGGGTGGGAGCCTCTGTGCCAGCACAGAAGGCTGAATGGAAATGAGAATGTGGTGAATGGAAATGAGAATGTGGTGCATCTTCCTTCTTCTGTTCCTCTTCCCACTGCTTCCCACCACAGAGTGCCACTGTTTCTTTGCCCTGGGGTGCTGGTTGGCCACTGTGGCACACACAAACACTCTGCAGAATAAGATCCCTCTCTGGTGGGGAGAGGCTTACCAAGCTCAATGATGTCACAGCCAGTGAGTGCCAGGGCCACCTAAAGGCTGGGAGGTGGCTGGGAAGGCAGGCATGGCCATGGGGAGCAACACTTCCTGCTTGCAGTGGTGAAACACCAAGGGGAACCATTTTTTGATGTGGAGTTGGGTGAATAGATGTGTGCTACTCTGCCAAGCTCCCCAAGACCTGAATTGCTGATGGCTCCATGTTGTGGAAAAGTCCTTGAGCCAGTGGGAACATCTCAGATGCCCATTCAGGCTGTCCTCTCCTACCTCACAGGGAGCTGAGGAAGTCAGACCTAGGACTGAGTGATTGGAATTTTGATGCTTGACTTAAGAGGGTCTCGTGGCTCATTTGAAACTAAACCTGAGCTAGTTAGTCCCTGAAGACAGCAGTTCAGAAATAACCTGTGGGAAAGGACGAGGAAAGCTCATCTCTCCCCTTCTGTGCTCTTGCCTGGCACACGCCATGAGGTGTCTTGGCTGGCTCCAGCCCAGCCCTGCCTTTTCTGCTGAAGGGTGAAGGATAAAGGGTTTTCTAAATGCTTTTTCCTGAGTTCTTTTGGCTCTGCCAAAAGGCTTGTTGTTTTGTGTTCATCTACTGTCATTGGTCCCCTGGATTAAAAACCGCAGCAGGTTCTCCCTGCACCTGCTGGCACTGTTTGGGTTAATCCCAGGTACTCAGTCAGCTCTGGCAGCAAGGGCAGAGCCTGCAGAGCCACCACCTCTTTCTTCCTGTCCCTGGGGGAGACACAAAGTGAGACAGCCCTGGCCTTTGCTTGGCTTCTGCCCCACCTTTCAGCAATGCTTTAGAGCCCGAAGTATAGGAAAGGGATGTTTCCAGAGACAGGGAACACCAGGCTTTTCAATGTTTCTGATAAACTGGTATTCACAATGGAAAAAAATAATACCACGTTTATATCC
Organism: Passer montanus; assembly: GCF_014805655.1. Classification (NCBI taxonomy): domain Eukaryota; kingdom Metazoa; phylum Chordata; class Aves; order Passeriformes; family Passeridae; genus Passer; species Passer montanus. The sequence continues at coordinate 214,265 of NW_024372370.1, forward strand.
AGAGATAAGAGCAATGGAATGAGTACAGAAGTCTCTAATTAAACAACCATTAGCCTATTGCTATAATTGTATTATATATACATATATATATATATATAATATAAACCATTATATATATTAAATATAATTATTTCTTTCTTACACTTAACAGCTATGTTCTGATTTTTCCTCCTCTGGATGAGGCAGGCTGTTGCTCTCTTGCTATCTTTATGATTTTTAACTTGGCTTCTGCAATGAAATAAAAAACCAGTCCTCATTTCAAAAATATGTGGTCATGTTTCTTAAATGAAACAGTGTGATGCTGAGAGTACCACGACTGTAACTCAAGTTGCTGATCACAAACTGCCAAAGTGATTTTTCTTTCAGGATATTGCCTTTCACTGAACCTGAAGATTGACTTACAATTTGTTGGACCATGGATATCTGTTACATTTAGGAAGAGTGATTAGCAAACACTGGCAAGGCATTCTCCTAAGTAATATGGCACTATTACTCACTGCTGAATTTAAATGAAAAGATAAATGTTACACATTACAAGCCTAGCTCTATGCAGGTTTTGCTTCTGTGGTTTATTACATATTTCTAAAGTAGTAGATAGAATTCTGGTGTTTTTGAAGCTGTACTTAAGAACCAATAAATCAAAGATCCTTAATAAGGAGCTACTTCTATTCAGAGTGCAGGAGAAAACCGCTAAAACACTGCAAGATAAGAAGTGCTTTTGTAGAAATTGTCCCCTTCAACTGACAACTGAAACTATATTTGTTTTGTCATAAAAAATAATAATTTGAAAAATTGAAAGTGCTATTCTTTTAAATGGATTTTATACTGCTTTGGCTATTACTGTTCTGGTCCTGGGAAGCAGCTGACTTTAAGGAGCTGTGCTACAAGGCTCAAGATAGTCATGCCAGCAGTACTGCTCTTAGGAAGATGCATTTTGTCACGAAGAACTAAAGCAATTTCTATCTGGTCCTGAATTCTCCCATCAGTCAAGCAGCAGAGAAATGTTTTTCTAGTCAGACCACACACAAACCAGGGACATGGCTTTCTGCAGAAGAGTGGCCACTCTAAGATGATGCTCTTAGACAAGTCTTTCTGCTTGTAAAGGTGTGTCAGAGCTCATGAGACCTGTTGGGTGGTAACCTTTAGAAGAGAGCCCATAGCAGTTTGCTGTTCAAATTATGGCTTAAAATTATGGAATAGCTTGAATATGCATGGGGCAGCTGAAAAGAGTTGGTAGAGGCAACCGTATCCTCATTAGCAACATCTTAAATCACTGCATGAATGTCCTTTCTCATGTTTCCTGCACAGATGCTGGAGATAATTCTGAGTCTATAAAACTTTGCTGGATATAGCTCGGTTTGCAGGCTCTCATTCCAGTTTTGAGGGGTAAGTACATTCTTGTCCGGTCTTCATAGTGATATAGTTTGGAAAAAACAACATGCCAAAGCAGTTCTCTTCCATGTGGTCCTCCTTCAGCATAGATGGCTGCAATATCTGTGCCTGCCAAGTGAGTCACACACTCACACCTTTCAGTTTACAAACATGGAATGTCGTGGGGATGGGAGTAGGGTGTCTGCCTACCTATGCTATTTCTTCTCTTTAAATGAGCATTTGCCCTTTAACCTTGCTAAGAAGAACAGTTTAACTCAGAGGCCACTCAACTGTGGAACTTGTTGGCTCATAAGGGGTCGGAGCAACTTCTTGCCATGTAAGTCTCAGTCTAGTGAGGTACTAAGGATATGGAAAGGTGTCAAATAATGCCACCTCATGCTCAAACACAGTTGTGGTTGTCATTCAGCAATGAGCTTGCATATATTTTTCAATTTAATCTTATTGGGTTTAATGGGATTTGGAGTGTCCCCAAAGTTTTTGCTACAGCTGTGCAATCATCTGACTTGGAGCTTCAACCAGAGGCTGCACAAAAGCAAATTGTGCAAACCTGCTTTCACCCTTGCACCCAGCACCTGTGACATTCTCCTCACAGACCTCAGTAAAATGACGACTGCACCTCTTGGCTGGTGTTGAAAAGCAGGTTAGTCAAATGTCTGCTAGGAATGGCTCAGGTGTACTTCTTCCTGTCTTGGACTGGAAGAATGGCCTTCCACAAGCAATTGCAACCCACTTTTCTGAAATTTCTAGGAAATTATAGCACCTGATGGTTAGATTATTAGATGGGTGACAACTACAGCTACTAGCTAGTAGCCAAGATTAAAACAAATCTTAATTACTCAGATTTTTCTGTAGCTGTTAAACCTTTCTAACTTTACTTAGGCCTCACTTCCAAGAGGAGGAGACTGGGGGAAAGAGAATGCTTTCTTGTTGGAAAGAATGCATTTTAGCTTACAGATTAGAGGACATGACATACTTTCCATCCCATTTTATCTGTCACTTCTCTCAAGTGTTGACACAGACAGGAAAAAAGTTTAGATCATAAAAGGCAGTCGTAAGCCTCTTGGGCAGCCAAGTCCAATGCCAATCTTGTGAACTCCCACCCTAAGCTGTTGTTTGTCTCTGGCTAAATCTGCCCTGTAGCTCTGTTTCCATAGTAAAATTTCCATCTCATCGGATGCTGGTTATAGATGCAATTAGTCAAATCAAAATGTTTTTGTGAAAAAAAACCAAACAACTCTGGTGAATTTCCCAGCGACACTTTCCCACCTCCTTCACCTTGCAAAGGCAAGATTTAATTTTAAGTCTACTTCTTCCCTCCTGTCATACTTTGCTTCTGAATCCCTAGTTGGCAACCTTGTCTAGGTGACAAGGGATTCTCAAGCCAGTTGCACATGGGGGTGCAGTTACAGCAATAGGGACTGTGAAAAATTGCCTTAAAAATAATCATTGCCCTGTAAGCTGGATTGCCATTTGGTGTGGTAAGAGGAGGATGGACTAGAGACAGTTGCACCCACAAATTATCTAGTTGTCACTTTCAGTTCCCACATGTTGTTATTTTTCCAGTGAGATAGCTTTATTTTGCAGAGTCAGGCTTATATCTTGTCTCATAATTTAGTATTTTGGCTCCTTTTTTAATCAGCAGAGATCAGTTTGATGCAGTCAAGGGAGTCTGAAGGAGAAATCAGATGCCCTACCAGAACAGATGGGCTTCAGCTCTTTAATGTTGGCTCCTCCTGCCATTTGATACTCCAGGGCAGATGAGACATCTGCACAGGGCTGGTAAGATGCAGAAAGCCCAGGTTCTTTTTGCTGAAGCAACTGGATGCCAAGTGGGATACTCCACAACACCTAAAATAGCACATTAGACATTTGCTTCTAGGCTACTGAATCCTGGGTTTAGAGAGTTTAATTATTTCTAGATTCATCAATTATACAGAATAGATATCCATGGACTGGAGTGAACTGAACTCCCACATTAATGCCTGAGTTTAGATGTTCTCACCTGGTATTGAGTCCCTTCTCCCAGCAGGATTAAGTGGCCTAAATATGGTGTCTAGAACAAGTTAGTCTTTCATTAGTGAATTTGCAAATGATACTAAGCTGGGAGCATGTGTTGATCTGTTGGAAGGCAGGAGTGCTCTGCAGAGAGACCTGGAACAGTTGGATGGATGGGCAGAGTCCAATAAGATGAAATTTAATATGTCCAAGTGCCAAGTCCTGCATTTTGGCCACAATAATCCCCTGCAGTGTTATAGGCTGGGGACGGTGGACAGTGCCCAGGCAGAAAGGCACCTGGGGGTGCTGGTGACAGCCAGCTGAACATGAGCCAGCAGTGTGCTCTGGTGGACAAGAAGGCCAATGGCATCCTGGCCTGTGTCAGGAATAGTGTGGCCAGCAGGAGCAGGGAGGTCATTCTGCCCCTCTGCTCGGCACTGGTGAGGCTGCACCTTGAGTGCTGTGTTCAGTTCTGGGCCCTCAGTTTGGGAAGGACATTGAGACACATGAGCACATCCAGAGGAGGGCAACGAGACTGATGAGGGGCTTGGAACACAAACCCTGTGAGGAACAGCTGAGGCAGTTGGGGTTGTTTAGCCTGGAGAAAAGGAGACTGAGAGGTGACCTTATCACCTCTACAACTGCCTGAAGGGTGGCTGTAGTCAGGTGGGGTTTGGTCTCTTTCACCAGGCAGCAATGAACAGAACGAGAGGTCACAGTCTTAAGCTGTGCCAAGGAAAATACAGGTTGGATATTAGGAAAAAAGTTTTTTTATGGAAAGAGTGATAAAGTACTGGAATGGTCTGCCCAGGGAGGTAGTGGAGTCACTGTCCCTGGGTGTGTTTAAAAAAAGATTGGATGTGGCACTCCGTGCCATGGTTTAGTTGAGGTATTAGGGCTGGGTTGGACTCAGTCTTGAATGTCACTTCCAAACTAGTGATTCTGTGAAATGAAACCTCCCTGCCAAGGTGACGAAAGTTTTCCATTGTCAGTTTGACAGAAGCACATGAGAGATACAAGTGAGCAAAAATGACATCCAAACTTAAAAAGGTTTGGGTAAACTTGTTATTTGAGAGCACATTTCTGTGCTCTCACGTTGTCCCCAGTGCCTGTGTGACATTGCAGAATCAGGTCAGTGAGGACTGAAAAACCCCATCACAGGTGCCTTTGCAATAGATACCTCTGCAAGTGCGTGGCAGGAGGACCAACAGCTGGGAGAGAACCACATCATATTGGTAATACCAATACATCAGCAATGAGCAGGCACCTCAGGCTGCTCACTGTCTCCTAAAACACATGCAAGGGGAAGCACTTAATCAGTGAAGGAGCTTTACTGTTTAGCTTACATGGCACTACCACTAGCAATATTCTTTAGAAGAGCTGCATTGCAGAAGTGATAATTAAAACTAAAGTAAAACTGTAATTCTTCTAACTGAGTTTCATAACTCATGCATGGAGAACTGTCTAGGAAAGCATTTACTGCATAACATCCATAATAACTATTTACATTCAAAACAGCTGGAGAGAACTCCCTGTGATCTTAGTAGTACATTTCAGTGTTTGACCAGAAAGAGAAACAACATAAAAATATCCACACAATGGCACAGTTGTTATGAGTAATAATACATGAATAATAATTTCCCCAAAGAGAGGCTTCATGCAGAGCAGTGACAATAGAGCAGGTCATGAACACTCAGACAGGTTGTGAGCATCACTCCCTCCCACCGAGGACACAGGAGCAGAAAGGCAGAGTGCCTGCCAGTGACAGCAAGCATGCAGGCAGGAAGGCTGGAGCTCTGGGATGGAGGAGAGGATGAGCAAAGGACACGAAATTGGAACACCAGATGTAGCTGTCCAGGATTGCTACTGCTGTTACACTGGATTAGCCTGTGCTATGTGACACAGTATTGTTACTCATGGCATACATTTCACTTGATAATTTCCTGCACTGCACAGCTACCCCTTCTCTGAGCATCTGCCTGTGCTGCAGTACTGCAATTGCAGTCCTTAGAGAGCTTTTAAAACAATTGTGGTTTTGACCAATTGGCATGAAAACGAAGGCCTGGAACCATGTCCTGGGAGGGGAGGGAGCCAACTAAACATTTGTGGGGCCCATCACTGGTGTGAAATGCATAACGTTACCCCTCATCTTTTTGGTGATGCTGGCAGGGAATCATTTTAGCCTTGATGTAATAGCTATCCCAAAATATCTTTTCTGAATAGCCTTACAAAAGCTGCCAGGCAAATCTTTCATAGCTTTAAGTGTTACTGGTACTTGCTAGATAACATAATTCTGCTTTTTCTGGGCCATTCCTAACATACTACAGGCAAGCTGCATGACTGCAGAGGCACAACAAAAAGTTTGCCAAGGCTGACTTCTTCCCTGGCACTGAGTTCCTGGGCCTTCTGGCCTCTCACCTTCACAAAACACACCAATAAAATAGATGAAGCTGAGGAAATAAGTTGCGATTCAGCTGTCCCTCTGATAAAATAAAAAAAGCCAGTTCTCTCCTTTCAGTCAGACTTTGATTTATGTCTCTAATTTGCGCTTCCGCACTTTAGTGAGCTAGGAAGGACTTAATGATCACTACTGACTGAAGATGTTTGTTCAACATCCACATGGCAATCCTTTTAAACTTCTGCAGAGCCAAATCAGTATCCTATTCCTACCTACAAGATGGAGAGCACACACAGAGCAGGATACAGCAGATCAGGCTACGCTGAATTTATAGCTTCAGCCAGCAGTTAAAAAGATGTGATGACAGACATTGGAGCTCATTTGATTTTTTTAAAAATAAATATTATTTGTGACTCAGGATTAAATTCTGTCAGGCAGTTCTTGTTTGGACAAATCTGCTGAGCTTTCAGATGTGGCACACCACAGCACACAGATGTTGATTAAATCCGAGTGAAACTGGAGGTCTCAAAACTATCCTTTTTGCACCCAAACTAATTCTATAAATGCAAAAAAGGAGAGGCAAGAAAAAAAACTTAAAAAAAGGCATGATACCAAATATACAAGAGCCCTCTTAAAAATAGACTTTATAAAAAATATGAAATACATTTTTTGCAGTGCAAGGCAAAAAAGCCCCCAGTCCCCAGTGACATAGAAATTTACCTTATGGCAGCCATCTGACACTTCCACTATGGTTTCAATAATGTCATCAAGAGTTTGAGGACTAATTCAGGCACTGAGCTGCTTTGATTTGCATTGGATTTTTTTTTATTTGCACACACAATAGTTAAGGAAACACACCCTGTATTTATATTGTGCATCTGTATAGTGACGCTCATACAAGTCCAGCTTTGTTAAAAATCACAGGAATTCATGGTGGGGTTGGCAGTGCTAGGTTAACAGTTGGACTCTCTTAGGGGTCCTTTCCAGACTTACTGATTCCATGATTCTAAGTCAATAGAGATTCTTCCATCTATTTTTTTTTTTAGTACATCTAGTATTAGTCTGCAAAGTCTGATTTCTGAATACTTATTCCTGTTGCAAAACAAATTGCCTCATTATAATATTGCTTGGGCTACTCATTAGTCATTAATTTGAAATTTCTTTAAATACACTTTTATTTTCCTTCTAGAGAAAACACCACATTTTTCACAAGTGGAAGAGAAGCAAGGAGTTTCTTCAGTGGGATACCATTAATCAGAACATGCATTCTTGTTATTCAGCTGTTTAATCAACCCTCACCTTGACACAAACCTCAGTGGCTTCAGAAGCTTTACCTGAATAAGAAATTGAAAAATTTATTGCTTGGCAAATATTGTTACAACAGGGGATAATTATGCATCCCACAAAAACAAAAAAACAACAACAACCAACCAACCAAAAAAAACCAAAAAAAACCCCCAAAAACCCCCAACCCAAAACAACAAAAAGAACAACAAAACAACAACAACAACAAAACCAGAAAAAACTCAAAATCCAACAAAATTAAAAATCAAACAGCCCAACAAAAACAAAAAAGTAAGCCAAAGTCTCTAGCCCTGAGAGTGCTCATCCTTGACACAGCCAGCTTCAGCTGGTCCCTCATTTGTGTATATAGTAACCAGCCCCAAACAGATCGAGTAAGGGCAGCCCCTGCTGTTAAACTTCCAGTTCAGCATATTAAGACCATCACAGTCTTAGCTCTATAAAAAGCCACATGGAATTAGTTCAAGTTCGTTCCTTGCCATTAGGAAAAAATAGCAGATGGCATTGAGTCCTTCTCCAAACAACTGGCTGAGAAATGGTAGAGGGACCACAGGAGGTAAGACAACACCCCATGGCAAGGCAGGGGGCTCCTCTGTGAAGAGCTTTGAGAGAGTTCAGATGAAAGTTCAGCTTTAGTGACTTCTCTCTGCAGGGAGCAGCAGCTCTCCAAACAGGTGGGATGAATAAGCAGATGAGAAAGAGGTGGCACCAAAGGGAAAAATCTGTCCCTATTTAAAACAGAGGAGAACTGAGATTAATTATGAAATTCAAACTAAAACAATATGACAAACAGCTTCAGATTCTGAAAAATTAACTACAGAAGGCTTGAATATATCCTCAAAACTCATTGCTGAAGGAAGCAGAAGTGTATGACTTTATAATTAAATAGGAATTAATCAGTGTCAAAAAAAAAAAAAAGAAATCCATGGATGAGTTATATTGCCTCTGCTGTCAAGATATGAAAATGAGGGCAAAGGATCTGATTTACCCATGACTTCATGCAGTCAAATGCACTTTTCACATCCAGCAGTGCCTGAGGTTATGCCTCTCTGTTCCTTCCCTGCCTTCTGTTTGCTGTTCTTCTCTCTAGCCAATCTCTTTGTGCAAGTGCATGGCATCTAAATGGTCTTTACCATGATAAGAGACACTTAGAGAAGCTGAGCAAATAACTCAACAAGGAAATTACTAGTTAAAAAAACCCAAACAACCTGTTAATTCTGGTGTTACAGTGTGTGCTTAAATAATGCTCCAGGGCTCTTCACATAAGAAAAGTGAAGGAAGGTCCTCATCAGCCCACAAAAAAATTTTGACTCGCCTGTCGCCTTGTTTTTCTTGCAAGACAGGAAGATGTCTTGGTTCAAAAGACAACATAGATGGACACAGAAGGTACAGAACACACCTATCATCACATGAATGAGGCACTTCAGGTTAATCCAGAGCAGCCTAAATTACAGAGGAAGGTTAGATTATGGAAATAAACACTCAGTTTAGAGTCCCATTCCTCACCATCTTGGCTTTTGTGATAAGTCCAAGTAATGCAGCACTGGTTTTCCCAACAGCTTTGCTAATGTGCTGCTTGCACTACCAGGGAAGGACAGAGCAGGCATTAAACGCACTACACACAGCTGACAGCAGCCAGGAGCTGGTGACAAGGTGGGCACAGTCTGGTGTCCCTCTTCTCAGCATAAATCTTGGACCGTTTCTTCACTCCTTCATGCTCCTGAACATAAAGATCCCCTACATGTCAGCACAATTTAAAATTATTACTTAGAAGCACAGAATGGCTTGGGTTGGAAGGGACACAAAGAGCATCTAGTTCCAACCCCACTGCCACAGGCAGGGACACCTTCCACTAGATCACATTGCTCAGAGCCCCATCCCATCAACCTGACCTTGAACACCTCCAACAGTGGGGCATCCACAACTTCTCTGGGCAATTTGTTCCATGTTTCTTGCCTAGCAACGCTCAGCTTTATTTGCTCCCTTCTTTGAGATGTGTGCCATCTCATTGTACATGCAAATAAGGTTAAGTCTGATTAACATGAAGCATTGAATCAACTAAAGAAAAAAATAAAACTTTTGTCAAGCACTGAAATGGGCTGCCCAGTGAAGTGGTTGAGTCACCATCTCTGAGCCAGGCAAGCAGAAGAAGGCATCTACCAAGGAGAATGTATTTCTTATCCTAAAAATAATGAAAGCAGTGTGTTTGTTTTGAGGTTCATATTCAGTGTTATCCTATACCTTTTACTGCCCTTATTCAGGAAGGCCACCAGAATTAACTTCAAGTATTAGTGACCTTAAGCTGAGAATTCATTCCACAGCCATAATGAATTGGAAAAAAAAAAAGCCAAACACTGAAGATCATGCTTTGGGTTGGAAGGACCTTTAAAGGTTAACCAGTGCGATCCCTCCTGCGATGAGCAGGAACATCTTGAACTAGATCAGGTTCCTAAGAGCTCTGTCGAACCTGACCTTGAATGTTTCCATGGATGGGGATCCAGCAGTCCCCCAGCATGTATTAGCACCCAGGGTTGCCCCAGCCCAGGTGCAAAATCTTTCACTTGGTCTTGTTGAAGCTCAGGATATTCCCACAGGCCTACTTCTTGAGCTTGTCCATGTCCCTCTGGATGGCATCACATTCTTCAGGTGTGTCAACTACACCACTTAGCTTGGTGACATCTGCAAATTTGCTGAGGGTGCACTCGCTCCTTTTGTCTATGTCTTTAAGAAGATATTAAATAATACTGGTCCCAACATGGACCTCTGAGGGAGTCCACCTGCCACCAATGCCCATTGAGCCATTGTCCATTACCCTGTGGATGTGACCATCCAACCAATTCCTTAGTCACAGAAAAGTTCACCCATCAAATCCATCTCTCTCAAATTCAGAAAAGGTTGGGGATCCTGTCAGAGACTTTACCATCATCGAGATAAATAACATCTGTAGCCCTTCCCTTGTCCACTGATGTAGTCACTCCATCACAGAAGGCCACTGGGTTGATCAGGCAGGACTTGCCCTTTGCAAAGCTGTGCTGGCTGTGTCAAGTCACCTCCCTGTCCTCCATGTGCCTTAGCAGAGCTTCCAGGACAATCTGCTCCATGATTTTCCCAGGCACAGAGGTGAGGCTGAGAGGTTAGTAGTTCCCAGGGTCCTCCTTTCTACCCTTTTAAAGATGGGTACATATTTCCCTTTTTCCAGTCACCTGGAACTTCACATGACTTTTCAAAAGTATCATGGGGACTGGCTTGGCAATTGCATCAGCCAATTCCATCAGGACTCTGGGATGCATCTCCTGGGATCCCATAAACTCATGCACAATCAGATTTTTCATGTGATCACGAACCTGATCTTTGCCAACAGTGCATGGGTGAACTAGTGTGTAAGAATTAGAGAGCATGTTGCTCTCTAGTTCCTGTCTTGTCGTCCACTCACTTGACAGTTGTGGGAAGAAAAGCTCTCAGTGAAGACTGAGGCAGAAACATTGTCAAGTACCTCAGCCTTCTCTTCAGCTGCTGTTACCCGTGTGCCAGCCTTGCTTGTCATAAATGGTACAGTTTCTTTGAACTTCCTTTTCTGGCTGAGATATCTACACGGGCCCTTCTTGTTCTGTGCATCCCTTACAAAGCTGGGTTTCAGCTTTGCCTCGGCCTTCCTCATCTCATCCCTATATAGCCAGACTGTATCTGTACTCTTTCCAGGGCACCTGCCCTTGCTTCCACTGCTCATGAACTTCCTTCTTGCCATTTAGTTTAACCAGCATGTCCCAAATCAGCCATGCCACTCTCTTGCCTTCTTTGCCTGATTTCCTGCTCCTGGAAAGTTCAATCTGTGGAAGGTGTCCCTAAATATCTACCAGGTCTGTACTGCTTCCTTGTCCCTGAGGGCACTTTCACAGAGGGTCCTATTTACTAACTCCTTGAAGAGCTGAAAGTTGACTTGGCTGAAGTTTGCTTTCCTAAAATTGAGGGGCCTTACTTACTTTACTGCTGACGTGACCCATATCTCTCAGGACTGCAAACTCCACCAGCATATAATCATTGCAGCTGAGGCTGCCTCCTGTATTGACATCCCAGAATAGCCTGCTTGTGTGGCTGACTACCAGGTCTAATATCTCATGTCCTCTGGTAGGGCTGGCTATTACGTGGGTCAGAAGTTATCCTGCATGCATTCCAGGAGTCTCCTGGATTGCCTACAGCTATCATGCAACTTTCCCAGGTTTCAGGGCTGTTCAAGTCTCCCTGAAGGAGAAGAGCCTGAGAGCACAATGTCTCCTGTAGCTGGAGCAAGAAGGCTTCATCAATAGGCTACCCTTGATCCAGGGCCTGTAAGCACCAACACAAGTTTCTCTTTGCTGCCTTGGTCTGTGGTTCTTGTCCCAGACTTCTGACCTGCTCATGTCTATTCTTGAGAGACAACTGTCCACACTCAATCCAGTTCTTGGCATACAGGGCAGCCCCACCACCTCTCCTTTCTCCCTGTAGCCATTGACAGTCATATTCCAGTAATGGGATTCACTCCACCAAGCTCCAGTAATGGCAGCTAGGTCATAGATTTCCAGCAGCACAGTGGCTTCCAACTCCTCTGTTTCTCATGCTGCCTGCTTTGGTGTAAATGTACCTCAGCTGAGCTGTTGGCTGTGTCATCTTCCTAGAGAAACATTCCTTAATTCCTGTGAGATATTTCACTGGAGTTTCCCTGTCAGGGATGTCAGCCGAGAAGAAATTCACCTTGCAGTTGTTTATACTTCAGCAGACCATGCCAAGACCAGGCTGTAGACATTTAGCTGGCTGCTGACAGATGCCTCCAGCAATAAGAATGAGGAGAATCTGCTGTAGAAGTGTGACTCTGCCATTTTTCATCAGTCATTCACCAGGTCACCCAGGCCCTCCAGCAAATCCTGCAGGAGCTCCAAGACTATTAATGTTTTAATCAAGGATTCAAGGCACACACTGAAAAGATGAGAAAATATCTGAATTCCTGTAGTGGAAAAAACAATATTCCTTTTTCAGTTTTTGTTTGATTGGTTAGTTGGTTGGTTGGACTTTTCCATTTCTTTATAAAAATGCTACAATCTCTTTGTGGTTTTGGTTAGTGATGTGGTTTTGCAGGTATATAGCTATGGTATATTGCTGCCTCTGTCTTCATGAAGATCTCTTTCCTAGGTGCTACAGTGTTGGAGACTGTGTATTATGTGGTACTTGTCAGCACTGACATTCATTTATCACATTATCACCTCTCATAACATGCCAGAGATCTTTCTGGAACTCTGCAGCTTATTTTTCTTTTCACTGTCTTGAATAATTCTGCATTGTCATCACATTATTTTCAACTACATTTTAGGAATGCACTCAGCAGCACTGGTTCTTCTGGATCATTGAAAACCTGACCATTTATGGCCACCTTCCTGTTAAATTATTAAAACAAAATATAAAACTCCTTATTCCAACAAAACTCAGTTTCTGTAGGGATCTTTAGTGAGTGACTTATGACAAGCTTGTGAAAAACCACATACACTATAAGCTGAAGGACAATTCATGACATGCTTGTAGACACTGCCAAAGAACACACAAAACCTTTTTTACAGTACCTCTTATTTATCACCAGCACTGCTGTTCCTCTCAGGTTAACCAGCACTGCCAGATTTGCCCCACTGTTCCCTATATGCCTCCAAGACTCCCTTGGAAATAAAACTCACATTTGTACAGTTTCCTGTGCTTGGGTATCAAGCCTGCTTTTAGATGCAGGCACCACACTTTGGTCTGGAGCTGATAATAACACTGTGGAGTTCTGAGTAATTACCATCTGGTCCTGCTCATCTGTGGTTATCAATTTAATTGACAAGACTATCATTTAACTTTTCTGGTTTAACTCTGCTGTCCTTTGGCACAAATCTGGCAGGCTTCTTGCTCCTGATAGGTTTAATGACCATAACATTTTTATTCCTGTTTATCACAATCTTTTAAAGTTTGATAATTTTACATAATTTTTATGCTGTAATTGGTACCATTAACAGCAGAGGAACTTTTAAATTTGTTTTAAAATTGAAATACTGTAATCTATAATCCAATAATAGGAACATATTTTTACTCTGCCTGTACATGGAAGAGAATGCTATTGCTGAGTTCAGTGACACAGTCAGGAAAAATACTCCTCCCAGATTTCCTGATAGTCTAATAGCCCTAAATGGGAAAAAGACCCACACTTCCCTAAATGGGAAGAAGACCCACACTACCAATTAGATTTCACATTACCAGACCTAACACACCCCCAAACCTATACAATTCACATTAAAATACATAAATTCTAAAAATATTTTAAGTTTGCTTTACTTCATCACATTTGGCAGCCTGCTGCATTTTGTCTTTTGCCAATGGTCTAGGTGGTGAAATTCCCACGAATGTTTAGAGAAACAGAAAAGCCAGCCAAATTATTCAGAGCTTTGTGGAATTGGATGTTGAATTAATAACTGAAAAATGCCCTTTTACATGTAGAATTGAGGTGCTGTATTGCCCTCAGCCTGCCCATTCACAGAAGTCTGGAGAAATTTTAATTCCATGGGGCTACCCCTCCAAACAACAGTAATTTTCAATGTTAAACAAGAAATACTTGGAAACTGAGTGTGGAATAAGAAGTATTTATAGAAAATATATAGTAAATATATGTCAACAAAAGCTACATTTCAGAGTATCAGTGTTGATTCCTCCACGAGTTATAAACAAGAAATGAAGCCATGCCTGCATGATTCATAAATCAATGGTAATACTGTCCCTACAGTTTCCACCCTTGCTACAATAGACACATTACAGAGTAAGCCAACTCTTCTGATTTCATTTAACAAATAAACTGTTTACATCCAGCATCAGTCCCATTCCAAAGCTTAGGACAGAGCTCTGACAGCAGCACCAGTCTGAGCTGCATTCACCCCTGGTGACAAATACAATAAATATGACAGCAGGAACATGCCTGCTAAAAGGTCCACATCTTAAAAAAAGCCATGGCAGTCATTCCAACAGCAACCTATCTTCATTTGCAATAACAGCTACTTCCCTGCCTCAGGACCACTCATTTGCACTACTTGTAAGTCAGGCAGGTCTGTGGAATGCAAAGTTTACAATATCAACCTAATACAGTTAATATCTTAATACTAATTCCCAAGTACAAATCAAAACAGTATCTTTTAACTATCACATTTCAGAGAAAAGAAGCTGTTGAGCATTTGAACATGGAGACAAGTGTTTCCTACCCTTGGTGTGACTCCTAGAGACACACATCAGCCCATGCATAAAACAGCTGCTGTGACACAAAAGGTTCATTTTTTAAACTTTGTCACTCTTCAGGAGAGCATTACCAAAATTCAAAAGCTTTTCACTCCAAAATGTCTATAAATTGCCTATAAATTGAGTTAAAAATCCATATTTCCTCTGCCTCCCCCATTTCTCTTGCCAGCCTTCATCCATTCATTAATTAGACAGGGGTTCTTTTCTAGCTTTATGACTTTCAAAGTAGTTTTAAAATTGTTCTGTCCTCTAATGGAATTGAATTTCTTTTGGCAGAGTCTTTGCAAAGAAGGAGAAGGGAAGGCAGAAGGGCAGCAAAGGAATAAATGTGTATAAACCTCTCCAATTCGTGAAATGTATAAGGAATACACATCTGGTTCATCCTCAACTCCTATGACATCCATCTGTTTTAAAATAATCTGCTGGAAGACCTTCTGATAAAAGTGGGATTTTCATTATTTTCATTTGGTTTTCATCCTCTTTCAGTCCATACAATATTTCCTATAGTTATGACCTGCAGTGAAGATGATGAGAAAGTTGTTTTTTCCTTAGGACTGACACTTCCCCACACTGTCTGTGACTCAGGGCAGGGAGGGTACCCAGAGCTTCCCCAGCCAGACGCTCAGCAGGGTGAGGAAGACCTGACCTTTTCCTGGTAGTGGGAGCTGCATGAACTTTTCCCTGTGCTTGGGCTGCTGCCAAGTTGCCACACTCATTATTTATGCGCTAGTTTGCCCACAGTAAGTTGCTGGCTTGGTTCAGCTCCGCTGACGTAAGGCAAACACAGAGAACAGCGTCGTCTGCAAAAACAGAACAAGAGTCTGGAGGAGCTGAGAAAGGTTTGTATGCTTGGGGCTTCAAAGTCTAAGAGGGTTTTTGACTTTGTACTGCACATGTGGAATTCTTAAGTGTAACATGGTAAGTGTAAGTTCTTCGAGCGCTGCCTGGTAATGTTACTCTAAATAACCTGCAATCCGACTGGCTGGAGGGGAAAGTTATTCTTTTCAGGTGCACGCCTGTATAAAATACCTCTGGAGCGTGCATCCACCCACAGGAAACTCCCCCTGCCCTCTGTCACATCAGGTACCCATGCAGCTGCCCACCTAACCTCGTCTGATGTGCCTTTGTGTTCCCTGCTAACTAACAACAGAAATACCTTTGTCTGAATTCTTGTATTTCAGGTCAGCTCTGCGAGCCCACAGAATCGAGCTCTGTTTCGTGCGGAGTGACGGTCACTGCGGTATTTGGGTGCGTTTACCTTGTAGATTCAAATATCACATAGATTTACTATAATGATGTTCCTAACATTGACTTTTCCTTTGTTTCCTAGAACTTGTATTGTTGGTGTTTATTTTTTTTTTAATTTACATCAAGGTAACATGAGAAAATTGCAGGAGCTCTAAAACAGATGTTAATGTATGGTTAAACCTGATATTGAAAAGAACAGACTGCACTTGCAAAGACCAGACTGCACATGTGAGCAAATGAAATCGGCTTTTGCCCAAGTATTTAAACTAACGCAGACTACACTGAGCAACTCTATGCTGAGATGAAACACATTTCAGCAGACTTGTGTTTGCAGCTGAAGATCCAGTGACACAGCACTGCTCACTAACCTACTCTTTTGTGGCCACATAACTGGATATTAAAAGCTATTTCCAAGCAATTGATTTCAGTAGCTTAAGAGGCACTAAGTTTATTCTTATAGGTGCCCGTTACCTTAAGGTTTATCATAATCTTACAATTTTCCCCTGTTACCTTGTTAATTTTATGTAATATTGTCAAATAGATATAGTTTTGTGAATTCTTCTTTCTTCCTTAGGTTCTGAAGAAATCCAATGTGATTTTTTAAGTTTTGTTCACAACAGCTTAAGACTATTAATGAAGTCAATACTGGTTTAAAAACTCTGAAATACTTTAGATAATAATTTCCCAAAAAAACTAATTTGGAAAAAAAACTGGCTACTAACATTCAAAAAGATCCAAGGGAACAGATTTTGCTTGCAATATTATCAAACCAAAATTCTTTGAGAGATATATAATTTTTAGTAAAATATGGATCAAGAAAATGTCAAAATAGTGAGAAATGTTGTTTTTTTGTAATTCTGTGAACACAGCAGCAACTTGAACATATATTGCATAGAGAATCCAATAATACAAACACCACCTATTTGCAGACAGCCTCTCAATATTCACTTGTGCCTGTAGCCTTCAGGAACAGTTTGTCGTTTAAAATGACAAAGCTGTGCATCATTAAGGCCAAGACACTAATATATTTGAATTCTTGCATTTGTAAGACTAAAACTGTCCTGTAGTTTGCAGCTAAAAAAGGACTTACTTTTAACTCCTATGAAATATGCCATTGAATAATTATGGCAGTAGAATGAACATGCGTATATATACATATATACACAGTCATGAACTCCTTTCTGTTCAGCAAAAGCTACATCTCTACAAGATATTATTATAGCATCCAGAAGCTCCAGCCAAAAACCAGAGCCCAGTGTGTCAGGTGACATACAAACACAGAGTGCATAGTGTTTATCCCCCCAAATCACCACCTAGGAACTCAGGAAACTTATGGACTTAAGGACCACACCAGAAGCAGGGTAACAATGGTATGGATTTTAGCCCTCCTGATCATTTTAACGAATTTAGTAAAATCAGCAAGGTTTCTTTACCAATATTTAAGCAGACTCCCATTTTAGGGGAACTCAAAGTACAAAGCGAGGGAAAACATAACAATTTTCATTTTGAAAATGTAACATATCTAATTGAGTTAGAGCTCAGTCTGAATGAGTGATAAATAGGGTATAGATATATATCAGGATCAGAGATACAATTTTATTTGCTGCAGGTTAATAGCAGCAAATAGCTGATAAACAAATTTGTATTTATCAAGCATGTTTCCAGGCTATTTTCTGGAATTCACTGCCACCCACAGCCAACTGAAATTTTGGCCTGATGTAGTAAGAGTTTGCTTAAGCAAGGAAAAAAATACAGGGGGATCACTTTCCACCCAAACTGACAAATTAACAGTTTATTAATTAAACAAGGCTTCTGATTTTATACATAGTAGACTACCGGACAAGGTAAAGTTTTAACCTACGTTTTAGTTTCAGGATTGTTTTTTTCACTTAAATAGCACAAATCATTTTTGTAAGGCTACAAGAGCCAAACAAAAAACCCCACCAAAACAAACACTTACTCCAAGCCCCTAAATATGAGAATGTAGTGCTCCGCAGGTTTCAACATAAAATGTTCAGAAGACTGTGTCTTCAACCAAATGTCTTCTGGCTGTAGCCATCACCAGTTCTGACAGATTCATCCCTTTTCATTATGTATCCTCCCAATTTTTCATAGAGATTTCCTAAAACATTAAAAAATGAGCAGATTTTATTCTAGCCTAAGGCATGAAAAGGAGACATTGCTCAAATCCAGAAGGCTACTTTTGATTAAATGAAAAATACCATTACTGTTGGAAGGAGATACACTGTGACATGTGGAATGTGAACATGGATACACTCACATCAGGGAATGCAGTGACTGCACCATTAACTTCAGTCTCTTACCCACCTTCATCTTACCTCAAATCACACACCACAGAGGAAAGCAGATCTTGTTACTAGACAGATGGAGGCCCTCTGAAGAAAAAAAAAAAACCTGCAGAAATCTCTTTAAAGCACTTTAAAACACTTTTTTCTGTTGCAGTACAAAATCACTGCCAAGATGGTGAAAATGCAGTCTCAGAGGAATTAGAACAGAAATCCTGTCCTTGTGAATAAACAGAACAGCAATAAGGAATATATCAGGTATCAGTAGAATTGCAATGGTGTCAATATCATGTGCAAATTAAATCACTCACATAAGTCAGCAGTCACACTGCTCCTTAAAAAATACCTGCAGGCATTGCTAAACATCTTGGCCACTGCCAAAGATTTACCCCTTCCAGCGAGGATATGTAAAATAGCCTCCTGCAGTATGATGCAACCCAAATGATACAATACTTTGCAGTGCCTGTGGCTGGAGAGAGCAAATAGGTAGTCTCAAAAATGAGCATAATGGACAAATGTTTTTATCATGGATAAAAACACAGCTCTCTCCAGCCATCACATTATGTGGGAAAGTGAACATGTACAGCCTCTGGCCAGAGCAAGTTATGAATCTTTACAATATAGATGTGTCTGTGTATATATTTATATCTATAGCTAATCTAATTTTCACACACTCACAGATATATGCATCTACATAGGTGCTTCACTGAAGAAAACTCCAGTCAAGCAAAGAATTTCACTGACCTATGTCTCTCCAAGCAAATCTGTATTAAATACTGTTCCTGCTTTTATTGATGCCAGCTGGTATCAATCAGTTCCTTCTTAGATTGGGTGCTGCCCTGTACCCTGGGGTTAACAGAGGGAGTTATCAAAAAATCTTATGGATTCAATCTTCTCACTGCAATGATTTCCTGACTGCCATCTGCATATTCTGCAGTTCTGCAGTATAACTGGGTTAGCTGTTCTGCAGGAAAAGACAAAGAAGAGAAGGTAACTCTATGCAAGGAGACAAAATCAAGAGCACTGACTGAAGCAAATGAAACAGTTTTATCTCTGGAATCATAAGTCCCAAGTTATTTGAAAATAGTAAATTATACAGATAAAAAGTCACAGATATTAAAAGACAGTTATCTTCCTCAGCTATTGCTTCAACTTAAAAGAGTAGCTCAATTTTCAGGCTGAATAGAATTTATGTCACTGTATCAATTCAGTGACATAAATTCTAAGTTTCTGCTAAATTATAAAATAAACACAATGATAAAAATTATAAATGAGACAGAAGAAAAATTCTGACAGTATTACTACATTCCCAGAAACAGTTTGTACCACACAGTGGAGTGGAGATGTCCCATCTCATCCTGTTTCTTCAGTCCATCACTGAAAAAAACTCCAAAAGGCCACCAAAGGCCACCTAAACTACTCACTGTCTATTTACACACATATTTCATATGAAGAGAGTACCTGAAAGATTTTATAACATTATTTTTTCCCTTCTGTTTCAGCTCTTTTGCCATGATCTCTGCACATCAGCCACCATTCCCCAGCAAAATTCAAAGAACAATGGACTGCCAATCCGAAGAAGAAGAAACCTGTGAAGAGGAGTACGACTCTGAAAACTGCACTTGCAGCTCTGAGCGTGCAAAATCTGACACAGGTTTAGTCCAATTTAAATGCTACAATTGCTATGGCATGCTAACATATCATATTTTGATTTTTCTCAGTCTTCAAACAGTAGATGTCATCATGCAACTTTTCCTTTGATATCCAATTTCCCCCATTCTTTCATTGTATATTTGCAAATATTATCAGATGAAATCTACAAGAAATCCCCTCTATCTCAATAATTAAGAAATATATTTAAAAAGGTCTCTGGATTTTATTTAGACATATAAGAATTATTTCTCAGTTGAAATCTCTTACAAAAGAGATATGGTTATAATATGCATTGATTGGGCTTGTACTGTTGAAGCTGTGTTGCAGATTTTAACAGGCTAAACTGCTCCAACAGCTACTAAGGATTCCAGGCAGGCATCAGTTAAAATCCAGAGCAAATTTTGCCCTTGCAGTTAATTCTATGCATATCCTTGCAACGAAAGTTCAGCCATTCCAAACAGTGTCCTTGTTTTCAGTGATATCAGATGGAACAGCCTCAGCACTGATCTGAAGAACCTCAGCCATGAGTCCCCTTGCTATGATTCCTTGCTATGAGTCCTTGCTAGGACAACTGTAGCACTGACTTGCTGAACTACACTGTGTATGCCAACATAAAAAGCATCTAACAACCCTCCTTCTGTGGAAGAATGATTAAAAAACAACCACTAAGAGTTAGGTTTTCTTCAATGTAGGATGTAAATCCTAAGTCCTTATGTAAAAAACAGCTTGCTGTTCTAGAGCTGCTGGCCTCACAAATGAAATCTACAGCACAGACACCAAAATACAAGCTAACATAATCCTGAAAAGCTTCTAGATATTATTAGCAGAGTTTTTTATTTGAATTGGTAGCTTTTCCTAAAAGGCTTGTTTCTATCTCTGAATTGCTCATGTGAATACCTAGAATGGCAGGAAATGACCATTGCTCCTTTCACTCCCTGGCCACCCAGACTGTCTGGTTTTGGACAGCAACTAGTTTTCAATGAAGGGGTGGTCAGGCATTGGAATAAGCTGCTCAGGGAAGTGGCAGAACCACCACCCACAGAAGTGCTCAAAAGATGCGTAGAATATTTGAATTGGTAGCTTTTCTATCTCTGTAGATAGAAACAATAGGCTTGTTTCTATCTCTGAATTGCTCATGTGAATACCTAGAATGGCAGGAAATGACCATTGCTCCTTTCACTCCCTGGCCACCCAGACTGTCTGGTTTTGGACAGCAACTAGTTTTCAATGAAGGGGTGGTCAGGCATTGGAATAAGCTGCTCAGGGAAGTGGCAGAACCACCACCCACAGAAGTGCTCAAAAGATGTGTAGATGTGGGGACATGTTTTAGCAATGAAATGAACATAGTGCTGAGCTGGCTAATGGCTGGATTTAATGAACTTCCAAATCTTTCCCAACTTTAACGATTCTGTGATTCAAGACCAATGTCCTGAGAGCTCTTCTAGTCCACATGCCCACATACTGTTTTTGGAAAATACTTTTTACCCTTTAACAAGTTGCACACACACCCATGAAATTTCAACTTTGCTCTCAACAGGCTCACCAGTAACTCTTAAAATACTGCAGAACTGGGTTCCCAGAGTTTCACACTACTTTGATAAGGAGCACTATACGTACGTTGGCCACCAAATTGTCATTCAGGAGTCCATAGAACACTTTGGAGCTGTGGTATGGCCAGGGGTAAGTACACAAGACCACATGCAGAAAGCTCACGTGACACAAGAGAAAATCAGGACAGCAGCACACAAATATTAAGGAAGCTTTCTTAGATGATACTTCTGACATTGGAAGTTTCCCTATGCAAAATGAAGTCCTTCAGCAGAAAACTCTGCCTTAGGGTAATTTGCCAGTTCATGCCAAAAGGACTACAGCACCAAAACATTTGTACACTGGATGTAGAGATTGAAAAAAAAAATTCAATAAGGGAACTCAGGAAGAAACATTCAGCTTTCTCCATGCTTCCAATCAGTCACTGCGGGGAAGTAAATAATCAGCAGTACTAATAGGAGGCTGAAAAAGAAAACTGTGATAGATTAAATAAATAAAAGATGTTAAAATTACTAAATGTGCTTCTTTTAAAGAAAAGGCTGGAACAGTTTCATTACAGTATGGAAAATCATACTTGTAAGCAGTTCTTCAGTCTCTGCTTCTCCCACTCTTAAAAACAGAATTTTATGCAGACTAAGAAAACTTGCCTTTGAGGGAAGAGAGATATAACTGATAAAGACAAGAAAATCAGGATTTCAAAATTGTTCAGATCCACATTTATTTAAAAAGCTCACAAGAAAATGGCAGACAATTTCAAAACAATAGAGAGAGCATATGGGCGGGTGAAACAGGATCTTATTCTGAAATGTCAGATCATCAATTCGCACATTAATCAAGTGTCAGAATGCAGATGGTAAAACTCCCCAAGAAAATTGAGAGGTTGCACAAATTGGACTGGTGATTCATTAGCTGTCAGCTTTCCCAGAGCAGGTAGACAGTGTTGCATTATGAAAAGCACAAGAGTTAAAACAGTAACACAATTCTAAAGAAGAGAAGCAAAAGGGGGAAGACTGCTTCTTTGGCATCAGTTTATGTTGTTAATAAACAGCCCACTTATATTCTGCTGATAAAATCTTTACAAAGGCCTAATAATATTTTCATACAGTGCTGTTTTGTTTTTTTCAAAGGTTATACTATTATCAATAAACAAGTATAGAGTTTGTAAATAACCAATTTTCAATATCTTCTTTGCTAAAAAAAATGGAAACAAAAGAAGTTTTTTAAAAATCTCTGCTGAAGCCTAAAGTTACTGTATAATAGTGATAGTACAGCATAACATTTATGATACTAAACCAGAACATTACTTCCTACATATTGTTAAACTTTGCTGTTCTGACTGTATGGTTCACATCTTAACACTGCCTATCCTTGTGGGTCCTTTCCAACTCAGCTTATTCTGTGATTCTGTCTTGAGCTGTCAGAGGACTCATGTAAAAGTGTGTAGTAAATCACATAAACTTAAAACGAAAAATAAATTGCTTTAAGTTTTTTTATATTAAAAAACCAGGATACATCACAATTCTTCCCATCTTACATTTTTGTTACACCCATCAGTGTTTCTCATTATACTAAAAAGACACAACACCCTTATATAAAAACATCTAATGAATTTTTGTGCAACTTAGCTCTTACCCTCTTATGGATATGTGTTAACCATTTTAGGCACTGGCTTTATCTCAGTATCTGGAATCAAATCAAGAACAATTCAACCTCAAAGACAAAAAAGTTTTGGAAATCGGTGCTGGAACAGGCTTGCTTTCTATTGTGGCCTGTATCTTAGGTTGGTAAATTTGTATTTCCTTTGTGAAATTTGTATTTCTAGTGAACGATGATCTAGCTCTGCATTGTCACTTTAAGGCAATGAAACAACAGTAGAAGTAAACTTTGTAACTGTTCATTTGTTGTTGTTTTAAATGAAAATCACTGTAAAATACTGTTTTGTTAACTAAATTACCCTAGTTATAGGGGAGTGGGAGGCTGGACCAGTTATGAAGATGAAGCTTCATACATGTTCAGCTATGTACCTATGAATTTTGCCCTGTCTCAAGTGAAAGGATGAGAGGAAAGAGCCCTAAGTTGTGCCAGGGGAGTTCAGATTTGATATTAGATTTTTTTTTTTATTTTACAGAAAGGGTGGTTAGATACCCTTAGATTAAGTTGGCCAGGGAGGTGGTGGAGTCACTGTATCTGGAAGTATCCAACAGGCATCTGGGTTTGGGACTTGGGGATATGGTTTAGGGGCGATTAGGGTAGTGCTGGGTTCATGGTTGGACAGATGATCTTGAAGGTCTCTTCCAACCTTAGTGATTCGTGAATTAACAAACTCATGTTTTCTTTAGGGGCTCACGTTACAGCTACTGATTTGCCTGAAGTTCTTGAAAATCTATCATATAATATTTCAAGAAATACACAGAACTTGAATATGCACAAACCTGAAGTGAGAAAACTGGTATGGGGAGAAGGCCTCAATGAAGAATTTCCTGTATCAACTTACCATTATGATTTCATACTGGCAACTGATGTTGTGTACCATCATGGAGCTCTGGACCCCCTGCTAGCAACAATGGTGTACTTTTGTAAGCCAGGAACAGTATTACTATGGGCAAATAAATTCAGATTCAGTACAGACTACGAATTTTTGGAAAAAGTTTGCAGTATATTTAACACAACCATTCTAGCAGAATTTCCAGAATCAAATGTCAAGCTGCTTAAAGCCACAGTAAGAAAGAATTAAAGAGAAAACTATTACTGATCTTGATTTAACGGCAGCACCTCACAGATTGGAATGCTTCCCAAGATTATGTTGCACCACCTGTGCATTTATGGTTGTAAAGTTGCAGTTGCATCTAAGTTTTGCATTGCAAATAGAAAAACCCAGCAAGGCAAAAGATATAGCAGTTTGTCTCTGGTTGATAAATATGACCTGTTCAAACTGACCAACTCCCCTCCACTGAAGGAACAATGTTATTAAGAAGGCTTTAACAAAAAGCATTGATCTTCTGGGCTGCACTGAACTTCTGCTGTTTGTAAGCTTTCTTTCAGCACATTTTACTTAGGTACTCATCCAGAAACCAATACAATTTTTAGCTTCAGTATTTTTATTCATTATAAAAATCTTTTAAAGTATCAGAGTGAACATGGTGGTATTTTGATCTTCAACTTTGCACATTTATTCTGCTGTGTTTTGTATTTTTAACATTAATAAACATCTATGTATAGCTTTACAATATCTGATTAACATGTAACTGTCTGGCACTTTTATACACGTATCAGCCTGTTCTGATACTCAGCTTAACCAGGATTTCTGAATTTGCCTGAAATCACTCCAAAATGAAGAGTTTTGAAAATTTACAAGAGTACCTATGCATCAGCAATTGTGAGAAACATTGTAACCATTTGAGAGGTTGAATTTTTCTCAAAAACATTAAATGTAAACTCTTGCAAATAATACAGATGTCCATTATTTTTCATCTAATAAGTAAGATTTTAGCTACTCTTGAAGTAGCTTTAAGGCCTTCATACAATTGAAATTAAGATCAAACATGTTAAAATTCAGTGTACCATAAAAAATACAGAACTTTTACAGGTTTGCAGTTCAAAGTAACAATTCAGAACATAACATGCATGCAGTAATTCTTTCCAAACTAATTCCAAATCCTTGATGTTGGCAGTTCTGGCACATCCATTGCCAGCAATGGGATGCACAATAAAGAAACTCCCTGATGACAGGAGTTAGGTTAACAGGTATTAAGCCATACCCAGGTGCCCTTACTGATAAATACACACAATTTAATAATCAGCATTCAGTAATGAAAACATGCGTTCCAATAAAAAGTCAAACTTCTCTTTTCCTATCCTGTCCCATATAAAATCATTTTAATTTTACAATTGTTGATTCTCTAGAATACACAATAATCAGGTGGATACATGACAGGAAGCCAATTTGCAGTGAAAGTTGCACAATGAGTCCATCCAAGCAACTTCATTAGCTGAAGAAAAAAAGCACACATTAAAAAAATGAATCTTACTCTTTTTAACATCTAAATCTAAACTAACACTGAATTGATATCAACACTTTACTAAAAATGTCTATAATCTGAAAGACAAGAGATTGAAGATCTGGTAAGCTTTGAATTCTTCAGTCCTGAAAAGGACCCCTCCTCCCCATTCTATATGATCCACATTCTTTCAACATAATGCACACAAATTTAATCTTAGGAGTTCCCATTAATTCTCCCTTAAGTTCTACGAGCAGTAATTATGATTATTCTAGTTAAAAAAAACCCCAGTGGTACAACAGCAACACAAGGGGATTTTTATGTAGGTATCTTTGACTAAGTTGTCTCTACTTCCTTTATGGCCCCACAGTAAGTTCCAAAAAGTAAATCTGCTACAAACAACAGTTACTCACAAACAAGTTATTCTAGAAAAAGGGAAAAAAAAAAAAATCACTGTTTCAAATGAAGACTGAGTTACAAAACCTGGAAAAAGTTAAAATACTACATTTAGTGCTTTCTAAAATGAGAAGAGTACAAAAAATTCCAGAAGACTTATATCTTCTGAAAGGTTATACAGCATGAACACAGGTCCCATTCCTTGGCCAAGCACTCCTTACCTGAATGCAGTTTTTTAAGTTGTCTTTTGTTGGCTTTTCTTCCGCAAGTTTTGTGGCAAACTTGAGCCCTCTTCCATACATTTTATTTACCAATGCATGCTTATAGGCAAAAGTCAAAACCTAGAATGTAAATTTAAAAAAAAACAAAGCAAATTATTTTAATATCTTACAAGGTTTAACAAGTGAGATCAAATTCTGTTCAGGTAGCAGAAGTGATACCAAGTAAAACATTTACACGAGATATTTGCAGTATAACAGATGATTCACAGTAGTAGTCATAAACACGAACTTCTTAGAGACTATTTTTGACTTCACAAACATATTTGACTTCAGAACTTATGTAACACAGATGTCACTATTTTAATTTTTTGTCACATTTCTAGCTTTTTTGGGTTTTCAATCTCTACAGGCAACTGTAAGGCATATTAAAAAGATAATTGAAGAATCACCAACCAGGCAGATATATTTTTGACCCAGAGAAGCAAAAACCAAATTGAGAACTTTAATTCCTAGGTAGTCACAAACTTATTGCAGAAACAAGTATGGATGTACAGGGTGAATGATATATACAGACAAAGACAGAGAAATGTACATAATTATAAACAAGCAATGAAGACAGGTAAGCATGAAGACAAGCCTCAGATTTTAGGTCAGCTCCTCATTATTGGTAACTTTTTAAGAAGAGATGATAAAAAAGCTCCTTCTTGATAATATTATTTCAAAAAAGCAGTCCTTACCAATGCAGTAGCTCATGTGAGCAAATGAATGTGTCTACCTAAAACCTAATAAATTTAGGTTCTTAACACCTGATCACTGACAGCATTCAGGGTGTTGCAAGATGGTTCAAACCATTTCACCAGCTGCAGGACTAAGAATTAAAGCAATCAAGACACTTTCATATATTCCCTTTGGAACACTCACAGTAAATAAGATATTTTTTATTTTTACTGAAGAGTGACACAGCAGTAAATTTGGTGAATATGGTGGTGTGTCTGTTGTTGGCAGTGTTTATGAAATCTTTCATTAGAGCTTGCTATTCATTTCCCCTCATTCACTACAACACTTTTCCTTTGCACTGACTCAGCAATAAAGATTGAAGATTTCCCACTTAACATATCCCATTAAGAAAAGCTAACAGAAACCCTTCAAGGATGTACAGAAACACGTTTTGCATTACAGAAAAAAATTAAGTATTTCTCAAGAATATAAACATTAAGGAACCAGAGATCTGAATCTTGTCAGGAGTGAAGAACCTGTCTAGTTTTAGCAGCCTGAACACTTCCACTTAATGTTAATCACATGCACAAGTCTTTGCAGAATCAATAGTTAAAATATAAAAAAAGAAAAACTTAATTATCAAGCAAGTCAAGGTGTAATTTTAAAGCTTCAAGATAACTATGCCAAAGTATTCAAGAGTTGCTCATTCTTCTTCTGTCTTCAAATACTTATTTTGCTGTATTGAAATATTCACTTAAGCTGTTGTAGCTTACAACACACACATATATGCAACAATGAGCATACAGCACCATTCACATATACAATTTTCCAAATATTGCTATTGGAAAAATATTCTGCATGCTGCATTCTCAATCCAATTATTCTGGATATTTTCCTAAAGCAAGACACATTAGCAAACACTTCTGAATAACTGCTCAGTGGATTTATTAGCAGACTTAGTTGGCTAAACTAAACTTAAAAAAATTGCTCTTCTGTAAAAGATGATAGAACCACAAAACAAAAAAACAAACAAAAAAAAATCAAATGAAAAATGTATTGGAGCTCTCAGCAAATATAACATTTCTGAGGCTAACCAGAAATAATGTCACTGCTCTATGAAGAAAGCTCTTACCTGACCCTGTAAGTTTTGAATGGTTATTGAACATCAGTGATAAAGGCAGGAGGAAAGCCACTTGACAGCATTTCTTTCGTAACAGGGCTTCCTAGAGTTTTTGTGGCAAGAAAACAAAGCATTTTACGAAATACCCTTGCTCCGGCTAAATAAAAGGTTGGGTATTTCTAAATGAGAAAAAGGTTCTCTGCTGAACCAAAGGGTTTAAGACAATGCTCCAAGAGCTCCTGACATAAGACAATAATTTCTGTGTTAGTGTTCAGAAAAAAACCCCAATCAACTGTATACAAAGTTCACCAAAACTACTAAAAATTCATTAGCACTTCAGAAGTTATGAACAATGCATGAGTTGATTTAAAATCAGAATTTGTTTACAAACAAAAGATGTTAGATAAGAAATAGTACTTTACAATTCGTACATATATTGGCCAAATTAAGTCTTATAGATAAAATACTGCAAGCTTTATAAGATCACAGAAGTAAAGGCTATGATTCCTTGATAAGTGTAAGGAAAATGTAAACTGCAGTGCTATTAAGATATAATAAACAGCTGCTATCTGAATGTATAAAACCATGAAAGAAACCTATTTTTAGTATCCAAAACCAAACTGTTAGATGAAAGAATAGTAATGACCTCAAAGTATTTGATATTATTTCATAACTATATAATAAAATAATAAATTATATAATAAATATAATGAAGGCCAGCTTTTGCATAAAAGCAATATGGGCCAGAAATTGCACAAAGAGCAATAAAAGTGTATTGAGAAAAGGCAATGCAGGCTTCTAGGATACTGGGGGAAAATCACTGTTAAGATCCTTTATTCCCCAAACTAATGGCCTGGAATACTACATGTGCTAGGACACAGACCCATGAATGTGTTTGGTTGTCCACCTCCTAACTAGCCATTGGCTATAAAGATGCATATTTAGGACAGTAAAATGCTGAAATGATCTCTCTGAAGACATTTGTGGGGCTGAAGTATTTAAAAGCTAGAAAACACTCTTTAAAAAAGTATGGTTGAATCCAGCAATACTAAAATGCCTAATGAAACTTTTCTAGTATCCTAATGTTGTTACCTATGGAAACAGACTTGTATAATCAATTAATTAATAATTTCAAGAGCTGATTACAATATACCTACATTTATCTATAGTTAAAATACAAGGTTAAACAATACAATCTCTAGGTAATATACTCCAGCTATTTATAAGGACACTGAAGTTGCAATGTTTACAATTCCCAACAAATGAGCTTTTTCAGGTTTATATACATCTATAGTAATAAACTAGGCTTTCTTAGCTATGTTTGTTGATTTTTCTGTGCTCTATTAACTGTCCTATTATAAATAAAAACTACATTAATAAAAAAATACTCATTTTCATGGAAGCAAGGGGCATTAAAGGAATCAAATATCCAGCAACGCATTTTTGGCAGTGACTGAATAAAATCAGCTGGAAGAGACAGCTGCATCTGACAATACAAACTGTATCAGGAAAAACAATCCAAGTTAAAGATGTTTAAAAGATAAGATGGAAAGCTATGGGCCTTTTACTTGTTATTAAACTTATTTTTAAGTGTGACTTTGTTTTTTCCCCACAGCTACTAAAGCTTGAGGAGCATTACATTCTACAGATTGGTCATTCCCAATAACAAACACACAACATCCTACTACTCTCCTGTAGCAGTTGTGTTTAAAACAGGATTTTGGCCTAGAAAATGTAAAGCCATGTTCTAGGAAAATAAAGCGCTACCATAATAATGTTTGCATAATCTATCAAATACCTGCTGCATAAAGCTTTCTTAACTGGAGTTTATTTGAAATGCTTTTGCATACACAGGGGACATAAATATTTTCTTTTGTGTTTAGTTTAAAATGAAAGTTCAGATAATAGCTGAAAGTATGAACAAATGCGCTTACTATCAAAATTAAAGTTACTTCCCTACATCCTTGCTACAATACGGTGACAAGCAGGTTACTTCAGTGACAAATAGACAATTCAAAGGAACTACCAAATGCCCTGTGGTGCCCAGGTGCTACATCTGCAGAGGAGAGACGAAACAAGGGACAGTACTTTATTTACTAGAAGGTGAGAAGAAACACATAGAAAAGTGATGATGCTCCTGATTCCACTTTAGAAACAACCTAAAAGAAAGCATGGTCTCTCTTGGTTTTCAAAAATTTACAT
Source organism: Passer montanus (assembly GCF_014805655.1). Lineage (NCBI taxonomy): Eukaryota > Metazoa > Chordata > Aves > Passeriformes > Passeridae > Passer > Passer montanus. Next base: position 244,039 of record NW_024372370.1, read on the forward strand.
AGCCTTTTAATTACTGACAGCTGCATGAACTTTATAGGAAGCTTAGAGCTAAATGCACTTAGAGCAATGCTTCTGTCTTAAATAATATAAATACATAATTGAATGATCAGTGCAGTACTTAAATGCCTGATTTCCATCCCTTTTCACCCAGATGTTCCATCTTTCGAGTGCCAGTATTACACAGCCATGTCTACATAAAAGAAGAGCTCCACGTTTTCATCTCCAACACACTGCTTCAGAGTAAGCTGGCTGTCTCTTGACAACTCTCCTTTGCTGGACTTTCACACAAAGTCTATCCCCTATCTGACTTGGCTGCTCCACTTTCAATCTGTGCTGGTTTAGGATGGGCTAATTAGTTTTCTTCACAGCAGCTGGTATGGGGCTTTGTTTTTGATTTGTGCTGCAAAGAGTGTTGATAAGTCAGAAATGTTTTAGCTGTTGCTGAGCAGTGCCTGCAGAGCCCAGACCTCTTCTGCATCTCATCCCACTGCACTAGTGAGAAGCTGGTGGTGCACAAGTGAGTTGGGAGCAGAAACAGCCAGGACAGTGATGCCAACTGACCAAAGGAATATCCCACACCACATGGCACCATACTCAGCATATAAAGCTGGGTAAGAAGTAGAAAAGGTGGAAGTTTAGAGTAATGGTGTTTGTCTTCCCAAATCATGGCCGCATATGATGAAGCCTGGCTTTCCTGGAGATGGCTGAACATGTGCCAACCCATGGGAAGTGGTGAATGAATTCCTTGATTAGTTTTGCTTGTGTGGAAACCAACCCATGGGTAGTGGTGAATGAATTCCTTGATTAGTTTTGCTTGTGTGGAAGGCTTTTGTTTTACCGACTGTTTTTGCACCCTACAAGTAGCTCTATAGGCCTCATAACAGTCAATCAGTTTAGATTTCAATTTGAGTAATAAAACTCAAAGTATGAAAAAGAAGACAAACATAGTACATAAACAGGATGGAAATTATTTCCATATGAAATGCTACAAAAATCTAGATAAGTTTTGATCTTTTAGTACCAATTTAACAATACAGAAGAATCAATTTTTCAGAGCAAAACCGGAATATACACTTTTGAGAAATCCATGATTAAGACAGTCAAAGAGAGAGGTTCCTAATCCGTAGAACTCAAATCAGTTACTTATTCAAGGCCCAAAGCACACAGCTCAGCAATGCTATCTGTCTTGAAATAAAAGCCAAAGAGTAAAACTCCCAACAAAATGTCTATATTGGAATTCTTCCTCTGAAATTATTCCCATCAGCTTTAAAAAAATAAAGAGTAGGAGACAAATAAACCAGGGGTTACTATGCTGGAGCGAAGTACTGCATTTACAAACAGACAGCAAGAAAATCATGTGCCAAACAATATGACTGAAGCACAAAATCTGCTACCACATGATATTATTGTCAGTTAACGATTAGAGGAGATACGCTGAAAAGATGTATGTGCACAAGGACATATACATTAAAGTAAGGAGGGTAAGCACCATCAACCTTCCTGCCCAGGCCTCCACCAAAAGCACAAGTTCTTACAGGAAAAGTTTATCTACTGTCAAGGAAGTTAAATGCTTTATCTTGTTTGTTTTTTTCTACTTGTATAAGTTTTTCTTTTGTAACAATCTGAAGCACTTTGGTAATTTTAAATAATTATCAACAAATACCCTGGTTACTTCATCTTCCACTAAAACACAGCCAAATGTGACAGTTAAGTTCAGAAACTAATTAACATCATTAGCTCAAAAGTTAAAAATACAAAGTCATAACCTCTCTAAATTAAAAGCTACATAATTAATCACCTACAATGGATTTTTTCCCCTTCTGAAATTGCTGTCTTGAACAAAGTAGAAAAAAAATTCAGATCTTGGGATCAGAAATACTGAAATGACAGGGAAGTCTGTGCTAATAAATATGTTAAGCGTAATTATTTCCGAGGGTTTCTTCCTTTACCTCTACAGACATTACTGACAGCAAAACACAAAACTTCTCTTGTCCATAGTGTGGAAGAGGCTACAGCATGCAGGACTGAACAGGGTGGGGTGCTGCACACCTCTGTGTGTACAGCTACAAGAGCGCAGAGGTTAATCGAAAATATTCCCTGGAAAGTACAGAAAGAAGCAATTCAATAAAGGAAGCAGCTTTTTTGTGGAAATCTGGCACTGTCTTACACCCTTCCCTTAACCTCTACATTCACTTGAACAGAGACAGGCCTACCATGAATTTGACAGGCTTGGCAAATCTCTGTAGAAAAAGGTCAAAGGAAGCACAAGGTACAGGAGGGACATCATGGCAAGGTAGAAGGGAGGAATGTACAAAGCTGTGCATACAAAGGCAGTGCATAATTCTAGAAGAAACCATCAGAAAACCCAACATGCAAATGGAAAAAAACCTGCTCTGGTCTCTTACCTTGCTGTCAGAAAGATCAGTCCATTTTGTTGTTTCCCAGAATGTCTCTGTCAAAGCTTCTGAGCAGCTTTCATGATCCTCATCTTTGCCTTCTGCATCACTGGAAGCAGCCCCTTCTTGGGTCTGCAGATGAAGAAGTTGGTCAGCCAGCGCACTTCCCTTTCGACAAAGTGCATCCACTAAAGTACTCTTCTGTTTCTCCATTTCACTAGGGAGAAAAAAAAAAGTATAAAAAATATTTAGACTCTTTTGTAGATACCTCTCTTAAGAACAGAAACAGTGCTAACTCAGTTTAAGATAAAAAGTTTACAGTCATTAGTACACCCAAGGCTATTTACTATAAATTAAACTAACCATAAAAGATTACCCAAAGACTACGCATTAATGATACTCAATCATTCTTCTAAGTATGAAATGCCTTAGATGACTTAAGGCAAGGGCAACTCAGGATTCTAAAAGTAAGTCAGCATCTAGAAATACACCTTTAATAGTTCCTGGCATTATAAACAGAGTTGACTCTACCACTAACATAAGCAGATATAATTCAACTGACTTCAAAGGAATTGCATCCATTTAAAGCACCACTGAATTTGGTATTCAATTTCAGCTGTTATATTCAAAACACATGACCTAATGGATCAACTTACCAAGAAATGTCTAGAATTAAGTTTATTATGTCAAGGCTTTGCTTTTATATTAGCAACTCTAGAACTACACACAAACCTGGATTCAGGATAGCTAGAACAGACAGAATAGCTTTACAATTGAAATCTGCTATTTTATAGATAATCCACAATGATGCATCTCCCATTTTAAGGGCCTAATAATCAGATCTGCCATTCTTTCACTAAAACAGCACCATGCTAAACACAGTGAAATCCATCACTTATTCTCCAGACTAAGGTGTCACCTTCAAAATACTATCTTCCTAAGGATATACATACTGATAGTACAGAAGAACAATCTAAAACTAAAGAAAAACAATGGGTCTCAAATACTCTGAAGCATGGTCATCACACTTTTTGCAAACGAAATCTCTTGCAAGCAAGCAGTTACTTCTTTGGCTGATATAAATTTTGTCTTCAAATACACTTGGGAAAGGTTGCAAAATATAAAGAAAAGGCAAGTAGCATTCAAATCAGATACTTCTACTAATACTCCAGTGGTCCCTCTGAGCTTAGACTAAGCTTGACACAACAACTTAAAATCCCATTTTTCTGATACCTTTAAATCCTGAAAGAACCTTTACTTATTTTATTGAATAAATAAAAAGTTGGAAGTTTCAGTGTCCCTGTATTCTGGAGATATAAGGGAATACAACAATTGTGTTGTTATATTTTAAACTGCGTGTGCCACACAACAATAATACAAGTTATCAAAAAAAGTTGCAGTCATTCCATTTCTTACATGCAGAGACAAAGTACATAGACTACAGAAATAGGATGCAGGAAAATTATTTACTGGGTAGGTACTTTTTTATAGTAGTTGCATCAGGTCTGGGATCAGTCTTCATGGCAAAATATACTGCTAATGCTGTTTGATCAATATGAGAGATTACTGTATTTGCAGCTTCAACGATTTCATCAAGCCTTTTCATTCGTTCCTAAAAGAAGAACATAAAGATGTTCAGCACCATAAAATCACTTCACTCTTGATTCTACTAACATTAGGGTGATTGCAAAGCTATGCAGAAATAACATTTGATCATTCAACATGTTATTTTCTCCATTTCATTCAAATTTTATTTAAAACACCCTGCAAAGTCACCAAGATTTCCTGCATAATTAGTCCATTTCACTGAAAACAAACTGTGAAATACGATTGGAGGTTGGAATATGCAAAATGCAGAGTTTACAGAAAAAAATCACCTTTCAGCACAAATCAGCACTTTTATATAATGTAGCAGTTATTAAATTCAGAAATAAGTATAAAACCAGAATGAAATGAAAAATACTCAACAATACACAAAGGTGCCTGTCTTCAAGATGAAAAAAAAAACCTCATGCCAACTCTTCTGTTGACAGTTCCCATTTTTGAGGACAATACTGGAAACTGGATTTAGCTGTGTCACTTTAGGGGGTTACTGTCCTCAGCTGTCTGAGTCATGCTTCTAGGAGAAATTACCAGTCCAGAAGAGAAACAGAAAGGATGTGTGTTTGTCTCAGTAGGCACCATTGAGAAGAAAACTATTGTAGACTACATAAGTATGAAAACTTAAAATGTGCTTAACTGAACAAGGCATAACTTGATGAGCAAACACACTTTGGCGAGGCATACTTTCTTTTATCCTGCTTTGGAATTAAATAAATCACAGTCAAGGGAGATACCTGTCACTCTAATTAGAAATTTCTGCTTTTTAATAATGTGCACCATCACTTCAAGTGCAAACGTGCACAAAGAAAGACTTAGTTGTTTAGGCTACATGGCTGTATTGAGACAAATCCAGTTTAAGAAGTGTTAAATAACCTTTTCAGAATCCAGCTGGTGAAGTCTTGCAACATACAGAGGAAGATGATTAGGAAATGCTTCTTTCAACTCACTATACATATCAGTTGTATCCAGCCTAGAAGAGAGCAGGACATAGCATGAAAGTACAGATTCTGAGTATTTTTATGAACTTTCAGCTTGTGTAGTAATGACAGCAGACATACTTGGTCATCCACTGTATTTTTAGGTCTCTTAAAGCTTCAGCAAATTCTTCTTTTGCATCTTTTTCTTTTTCCTGTTCTTTTTCTTTCTCTTTGCTGCCATTTTTACTCTTTGATGGTGATGGTATCAGATGATAATGAACAGTAAGGACATCCTGGAGGTGGGAAAAGAGAAACACATTCAGAGGGATACAGTACACTTTTTCTGGATATCACATGAAAGATAAATCATAGCCAGCAACTACTCTGAGCTACACATACAGTGAGTAAGGGTTCTGAGAGCAAAGATTAGACAGTACAAATTCAGGAACTGCTTTAAGTTTTTATTCTAAGCAATGCAAGGATGTAAATATTAGAACAGCACACTAGGAATTTAGCTATTTTGACATTTTTACATTCACATAATTTTACATAATATTAGTTAGGGAATAAGGTAGCTGGTTTTTTGTTTATTTGTTGATTATAAAAAGCAAATAACTTGGTTAAAAGGATAAGGGAAAAAAAGAGATCCTGTCCTACAAATCTGGTAACAAACAAATGAATAAAAATGGCTGAATTCTAAAAAATAGTACCACAGTAGGATAAACATGAAACATGTCATAGGACATGTTTATTACTCCCAAGATACAATTTCTTCTATGTGCATACTGAATTAGCTGATGCATCCACTGTCAACTGATTTCCAGTTTGCTGCTGCAGACTTTCCAGTTTCACCTGTATCTCAATTTTAATTAAGTATACACAACAGCAAGATTTTTTTAAAACCTTAAATGGTAGCATAGAAATATGACTATAGTTTGAGTTTATACTACACTAGACAATAACCAGCATGAGAAAACCAGTTACAGCTATTTAAAAAGAAAATCCTAACTCAGACCATGTACTTGAAGTCCATTTCCTGACAATTTACATAAAAATTTGCAAATAAGATAGCAATAGATTCCATCCACTGCTTCTAAAACCTCAAACTGCTGGGTGAGGCCATTTGTTAGTTTTGGTTTTAATGTTGCAATTTTTACACAAGCCTCTCCCTAAACAGGGAGGGCACCCGTCCCATTACTTTACATACAGGATACTTCACAGAGAAGATAACTAAGTTTCAATCCTCCAGATACCAGGTTGCAACATGGTGCAAAATACTGAGTTGCATGCTCAATTACTGTGGGAATTTAATTATTCTCACCAATTATTCCAGAATACATTTGTGGGAATGTTTCCCATAAACCAGGTCAGTTTTGTGTAGTAAAATTAACCCTTGTGTATAAGATGGAGTTAAAGTTACTTAAATAGCAAGTAAAATGATGACAGAAACTGCAATAATGGACTTCAACACTACACTTCTGAAACATTCAAAAATCATGCTGCAGGAAAATTTTATTTGAATTTGCAAACAGACCAGCATCTTGCTGTGGGTTACTGAATACAATACTGGTAAAAGTGACTTCAATATTCCCTTAAAAATTTTCTTCCAGCTACTTAATATGGAATCACAGAATCACAACATGGACATTTGAATATTTTTTTTTTAAAACTAGTTCAGATAACTAATCAGCATTAAAGTGTCGCTTTTACAGGAACTATCCTGCACCCATGCATTTCAAGTATGAAGTGCACAACCAGTCAATACACCTAAATGAGCCTCCAGCAAGACCTAGGCCAGAGCATGACGTAACAGGTCATGGAAGTAAGCACATACAGGAAAATACAGAGGTCAGGAACATGGTGTGGGGCTCACTGAGGTAGTTAGAACAGTAGAAAGCAACAATATAGTTCACTAAAGCAAACCAAACATTTTAAGAAGTCTAAGAAGCAAGTTCAGCACAAAAATCTTAATTTACAATATCTTCTAAAAGACGTCCTCCATTGCGACTAGTATTTTCCTAAGTAAGAAACCTGCCTAAGAAATTTCTTCCAAGAGTTAAGGACTTCCTTTTTCAAAGTCCATTTTTATTTCACTTGCCAGCATATTTTTGGAGTTATATATGTAGATGATCTCTGCATTCTCAAGCCTTGTCTATACGAGAAGGTTCTACAACTCCGGTTTGTTTCAAACCAAACATAACTGCATTAACAAAATCTCACTTATATGGATGAACACTTGCATTTTGAGAAACTAACCCTATGTAGCTAAACCATCAACAGTAAAATATCATCTCCCCATTGTCTCACATATGTACTCTTGGCCTCATGAGGTTCTACAAGCCTCACAAGCTATGACCACTGAAAGGAAAACAATGAGCTTCAGACCCAAGCACACTCCTCTCAAAGAGCTTAAAGAGCAGACTTCCCTACAGACCTCAAAATTATTTCATGGGATAAATGAAGTTTGGTTATTACCACATTTAACTAACTGTTACAGGGCATTAAGAGGGACTGAAGGCTTATTTATTTTATCTGCCAACACCACGATTATTTATAGCACCTGGCAACTCCCTAAGTACCAGAAGATCTCAGAATGGCACTGCCACTGCCATTACAGAAACATTCATCATTAGAGAATAAGGAGAACAAAGGCAGCTCTTCACAATTCAACACTCCAATCTGTTTTCTTATTCAAATTTCTCTCTGACAGGAACAGAATTCCTAGAGCAGTGTACTGGATTTCATTTCATATATACCTATAAAAAGATAGAGAGCTACAGACAGAGAAAGACAGCAAGTAAGCATATTATCCACTGAAAAAATTTAAGGAAGCTTTCAAATTTATCCTCTAAAAAGACATGCAGCATTGAGAAATTGGGAAGCATACAGGATACACACTTGGGTCAGCGTACTCTGTGGAGTCTTGTAAGCCTCACTGGGTTTACTTTTAACTGAATTACAACCTGCACACATAAACAAGCACAGTGCCATCAGAACAGTCACCTCTTAAAAGAGCTTAATTAACAGTTCATTTGGCTTCAAGATTTCAATTTAGATTTCTGTCTGGTGTTTTAACATCTAGTACTTTATATGTAAAACACATATAAAAGTATTGTTATTTGTACTTCAAAGCATTCACAGCAGAGCTAACCACAGGGAAAAAAGCTCCCTCTAGGAACACATCCCAGATCTCATTTTCCATTTAATAAGTATCTTCATATTAATGCCTATTTGCACATACAGATGAATATACATATGGAATTTGAATGTATCTTAAGAGGTGAGCAATTTGTGCAGTGTTGCTTATTTTTATGGCAATTCTCATTTAATGGAAAATTAATTAAGCTTCTTGGAGTCACCAGGCAGGTTTACACACACTTCATCCTATTTTTGAAGGCCTGATGGTTAAACGGGGATAGTATCTTAATGCTCAAAGGAAGTCACCCTTTTACATTTGACTTCACAGTGGTATTTATTAGTCTTCCACTAGTACTTATCAATATTTGCCTAATGCATTTCTTACTTTAAACTGGAAGAAAGGATAGTAGAATAGGGAAAAAGGTGTAGAAACTTTCCACCCCTTGGCTAATTGTTAGATTCTGCTGTTCAAAAGCTGCATTATGTAAACCAACAAAAAATCATTCTTACAGACCTGAAAAAATCAATGATATGTTTTTCATTGTAACTATGTTCTGGACAAAGCTTGGAGACAAGGAGAAAAAGTAATCAGATTGTAACTGTGTTACAAATGAAAACAAAGACACCTGTTTATTATGAGGCAAGAACTCCTTGACATTTTTGTACAGTATAAAATAATTAACGACCTTTGGAAACCTAGGCTGCTATTTCCTGGCATAACGACAACCTGCTTTTATGCAAAACAGAGATGCATTAAGGTGGATTGAAACCTGCTGAACATCGGGGTCCAGAGGGTAGTCAGGGACACACAGTTGGAGGTCTGTAACTTATTGTGTGCCCCAGGGGTCAATTCTGGATTGAACCCTGCCTGATGTCATCATTAGTTACCTGGATGATGGAGGCAGAAGGCACCCTCAGCACATTTGCTAGTGACACCAAAATGGGAGGAGTGGCTCAGATGCCAGGGAGTCTGCTGCCATCCAGAGGGACCTCAAAAGGCAGCAGAAATGGGCTCAACAGGAGCCTCATGAAGTTCAACAAATAGAAGTGCAAGAACTGGAAAAGAATAAATCCAGGCACACTACATGCTGGGGGCCATCCAGTAGGAAAGCTGACATCCTGGTGGACACCAGGTTGAATATGAATCAGCAGTGTGGCCTTGTGGCAAAGAGAGCTACTGATCTTACAGGAGTGCCCCTTTATCTTTGAAAAATATGAAAAATCTACACATACTTTTTTGACTGACTGCATCACTGAAGAAATGTATAAACAAGTTTTCTGTGCTGGAAAACATCTTAACTGCATGTAAACTTATGATAGAGCAGGGTATAAATTTGGTATAAATACCAAAATTTTTAAACTAGGAAGGTCTCTGAGTTGCATTCTCAGCAAAATGCATTAATTATTGGAGCTCTTACAGAACAACGCCCTGAAATACACTGTGTTTTATTTCACAGAATTTGCTGAGTTGGAAGGGAGTGAAGGATCATCAAGTCCAGCTTCTGGCTCTGCACAGCACTACCCCCAAGAGTCCCACCATGTGCCCAAGAGTATTGTCCAAACATTTCTTGAACTTTGTCAGGCTGATGCTGTGACTTCTCTGGGGAGCCTGTTCCAATTCCCAACCACCCTGTGGGTAAATAATCATCTTCTAATAGCCAACCTAAACCTCCCTTGACACAACTTCAGGCCACTTCAGGTACTGTCACTGGTCACCACAGAGAAGACACCAGTGCCTGTGGCTCCACTTCCCATCCTGAGGAAGTTGCAGACTGCAATGAGGTCTCCTCTCAGTCTCCTCCAGGCTGAATAGTCCAAGTGACCTCAGCTGCTCCTCACACAGCCTCCCCTCAAGGACCTTCACAATCTTCGTTACCCTCCTCTGGACACTCTCTAATAGTTTAATATCTTTCTGACATTGTGGCACCCAAAACTGCACACAATAATCAAGGTGAGACCACCCCAGTGCAGAACAGAGCAGGACAATCCCACTGGTGCTGCTGTGCCTGATGCCCCCCAGGACACTCTTGGCCCTCCTGGCTGCCAGGGCACTGCTGGCTCACATTCAACTTGCCATCAACTAGGATGCCCAGGCCCCTTTCCATGGCACTGCTTTCCAGCCTCCCATTCCCCACTCTGTACGTACATCCAGGATTGCCCCAGCCCAGGTGCAGAATCCAGCACTTTCCCTTACTGAATTTCATATGGGTTGTGATTGCCCAGCCCCCTATTTTGTCAAGGATTCTCTGCAAGCCCTCCCTGCCTTCAAGGGAGTCATCAGCTCCTCCCAATTTAGTATTGTCTGCGGACTTGCTCAGTATCCCTTCCAGTCCTGTGTCCAAGTCATTACGAAGATTCTGAAGAGCACAGGGCTGAAGATGGAGCCCTGAAGAAATTCACCAGTTCATCTGCTGCTAATACACCAATGAGTAGTAGATGGAAGTAACATGAAGGAAAGCTTTTATTTTGGCTTGGGTGGTTTTAGTGCTCAGATCTGAAAACAAATCTCTGTTCTAGAAGCAAAGAGGGGAAAAAAAAACCCAACCAAAAAACCACAATCTCTGGAATCTGTTTAATAGGTTTTGTAATTCAAATTATATTATTATTACAGTTTAATTCCCTTGTTAGAGATTCACTCAGTGAAGATCTTATGCCCTATTTACCAGGAAGTCATGAATTCACATGGGATTTTAAATTATCTTTCTGAAAACAATCTGCATGATTTTCAGGTATGAAAATAAAACTCGGCAACGTGCATTAAAATCCTTCTTGGAAAGCCTAATCTGATTCCTTCATGGTTATTACACCAAGATGAGAGTAAGTTAGCATATTTAGATTCCCGCTTACTATTCATAAAATAACGCAGTATGACTATAAACTATGTTATTCATGGTTCTCAACAAGAATCCTGGCTAATCTGCATGTCACTCCAGAACACAGTACCTTGAAATCAACACAAAGTAAAACCTTTACAACCTAAGAACAAGAAAAAACCCAGTAACCTTATGTAGGTAGTTTAGTGAAATATATTTTGCATTTTTTTAAAGAAACTGTTTTACACTGACTCCTGGTAAAATATTGTATTACCTGATGTGAAAATACAAGAAAGCACAATATTAAGCACTGTTATACTAGAAGTCTTTTCTAACTATCTGATACATGCTCCAAAATTCCTTCTGTGAATACTACTATCTGCTACATGACTGTATAAACTCTAGCTTCCTTGTATGTTTTTTATGACTGTAAAGAAGACAACTCTCAATTTACTAGACTGGGAATACAGTCAGATAATCAATTATTCAATTCAAAGTGTTAGGCTCATATTTGATTTTCAATCTGCAGACAGAATAGGCAGAAACACTTGCCACAAAAAAATCTTGACCACAAAAGCTGAACATTCCTGTGCATTTAAGAACAAGAAAAATTGCAGACCACTAACAATACATGCATTTTTACAGCACTTATTGCAGAAGTATACAGATGCTCACGTGCCTCTCAGCTATGTGTTACAGTAGTGTTTTGTCATTCTACCAGTAAACATACTTAAGATGCTCAAGTAAATAACTCAGGTCTAAGCAAGTAGATAAGGAGACAAATTAAAAACCAAGACTGGTAGACAGATTCTTTAAGTCATATGCAAAAAGATTTCAGTATATCTTTTTCAAAAACTAACATTCAGTACCTTTTTAAATTTTCCTTGTCGCTTTGCTGCAGACTGCCCCTGGGAGTTAGAATAACATACTGTAAGAAAACATGCACACACCACACAGGATGGAGACACCTTCTCTGTACAATTATAGTACCTACAAGATTTCCAACTTTTAGAGAGTCACATGTATGATCAAACATGCTCTTAAAGCATGCTCTTTCAGGTTTTGAAAATTAATAAACCAATGCATCACTATATATAATCCATTACTCCTGCAATATAAGCAAGTGTTGTTAACCACTTAGCTTCAATTAATAAATTACAGAAATTCAGCCTCAGAATTTCATATTTTTGACTGTTTAGTGGCATTGTTCGCTTTCATAATAAATACAGAGAAATTAGATATATTTTCCCTTACCTTGCATCCACCCACTGACTTAGAGACAACTTTGCTGCCTAGTCCCCCTTTTATGTCTCCTGGTACGTATTGAGGTTCACTAAAGGCAGCAGAAATTATCAGATGCTATTTGATGCCATCCTTTTTCCATTGAAATATGACCATAACAATAATGCCTTCAGGTATGATGTGAGGAACACTTCAGCTAGAATTTCTTCCTGTGTAAGGTCTTAAATATTCTCCATCATATGAAATTTGACAGGCTGTATCTACCTATCTCCTGCTTCCTATCCCAGAAACCACTGTATATAGCCATTTAGTTTTAAAATAAAATATTCAAGATTGTAACCAACAGTTCAAGGAAGTGCACAATTCTAGCTAGGGAAACTAAATTATCATGGATTTCATAAAAGTACACTTGCGACCTCGCAAGTATCACAAAGAAATATTAAACTAGCTCTTTTACAACTCCTAGTTACTGGGTTTTTCCTCACTGATAAATTCTGCTGATACATTCTCAACTGCAGTTACATGCAATCTGCCCCAAAAGTACAACCATGCAGAATAAATTAACTAAACTTTTATGCTTACCAATATCTAAAGGTACATGACAACCTACTCTCAGAAACTTATTTTCTATCAAGATATACTCTAGTTTTATACATGGTGTTCAGCTACATCTAGTGGTATATGCACATAGATCAACTACCTCCTCTGAGTACTAACAATCATCAGGATTGACTAAAATTTAGTCTCAGGCTTACCATCTGTTTAAAAACACCTAAGGGAACCTTCTAACACTGTAGCACCAGATACACAGAAAAGTGACAGTTACTATAATCACTGTTGCATTATAGAGTCATACAAGTTAAAAACCGTCTTTCACAGGATGCTGTGTTATGAGCAAAAAAAAGATCATTAATCTTTTTTTTCTAGCTTCAAACACAGAGATCTTATACCATTCTGCTGAAGCATACAATGATACTAGTGGTTGACAACAACAGTGTGTAGCAGGTAAGAAAATTTGTTTATGCATTTGAGTCAGCAAAATTCCTACTATTTGGTAACAGTAACATATATGTGTTTAGAAAGCACGTGTTTCTGCTGAATATTGCATGCATGCAACAAAGAGTATTACAGAACCAACATGCACATAACACTATATGCATGTATTTTTCATTCAAAAATTACATTAAGCTAGGGAGTTACATAAGGTCAATTTTAAAGCCTCCAGACCAGCAAGAAAGCAGTTGCTTCTAGAAATATTTCAGAGCAAAAAATATTTCACAGAAAAAGACTTAAAACTCAGTTTAGAAAATGCAATTAAATTTGAAATTAGAAGACGAAAACAATACTAGAACTACTTAGAAGTTATGCTGACTTTATAATGAAACAACTGCTTCTAAAATGTATTATGTTACCAAACCTAATGCTCTTTAAAGTATTAACCCCATACAGTACAGCACTTCCTGGCATGCAATTTGCTTGCTAGAAAAAACAGAAAAAAACCCCATCATCCATTCCATATACTCACAGCTTTCTTTCCAAGTTCTGTTTTAGACAGAGTAAGACTTCCTGCAAGGTAACATCCTGGTCCTGCTCCTTTAGGTATTCTGTTCAAAGAAAGTAAATTCAGTGTTAAAACCAGGTTCACTAAAGTTCAATGAAAACTACAATAAAGATGCCAAACAGGGAAAGAACAACACAAGGAATAACCAAGCTGGACAGGCAGACACTATTAAAGTATCATTTTAGTGAGGTGCAGAGGGAGCTGCCTAGATGCAGATGAGAAAAACAACACTTTGTAACTTACTTGTCATCAGGCAGGGATGTAACAAAGAATGGCTGACTGTGTTTTGGTGGTAATGTCAAACTGTTGGATTTCTTCTTCCCTAAGAGAGCAAGGCTATGGTTTTCATAAATGTCTAAGCTCAAGGTACTAGACAGCCTATGAGAAACAATAAATGGCAGGTCTTTGATGCGATCCAGCTCACTGTTCTGCTCATGACGAATTTGTAACCGAATAGTATAATCTCCTTTTTCCAGTTTCACGGAATACTGAAAGAAAGAAGTTCTCATAAATGTCAAGATGCAACACTTCACCATTCATAAAAAAACACCTCCAAACCCCAGAAATAAGACTGTCATGTTTTGAAAGCATTCTTTAATTTTTATCAACCTGACATGGCAACACATGGCTGTTTTGAGCAGCAGTATGCTAAGTCTCCTTTCTGATACCGCTGCAGTAAAACAGAAAGCAGCCCCAAGTAGAAAGTAACAACTCAGAACTACCCTGCTTCTAAAAACTCCCTCTCCTGGGCTAAGGAGTCATGTTTCCTATTGGTATTTCTTCCTGGATTAAATAATTTATAATTGTTTTAGAATCATCCTATGATGCACAACACCAGAGATTTACAGCATGATAGTCCACCAGGTGTAAGTAACAAAGACCTGGGGCAATGTTTAGATTTTACAGTATCTTAAAAATGCGAGTTGAGGAATAGAAGCTTACACAATGTGATTTCTGAAAGTAATTTATAAACTGTAAAGCACGTCTCTTGAAACTATCTTTTGTACACTTCCAGAATAATCAATCAAAATTACCATTACGTTGATGTTCAACTGTGATTTTATATTGCTAAAATGTAGTTTTAAACAAAAAAATTATAAATGTTTCTTTTATATTTTTCCTTTGTAAAATATTTTATTTCTCCCCACTTCCCCCATGATCCAGACACACGGCCTGTTAAGGCAGAAAGAGATTCCCGCAGAGGGTAGAGTATCTACAAGTGTTGTGGAAAATAATTTTGTTTGAAAGATGGCAACAGGAAACAAAACAGAAGCATTAAAAAGGCTGTTTGAAGATATCAACAGCACTGAGGACAGCGTTCATGATCACAGAAGCCCCTGCTCTATCAGCACACAAGTCAGACCTTTCCACCTTGCATAGAAAAATTTAAGGTATTGTCTTTGTAATAAAACAAAACAGAGCAACACGATTTTGAACTCATTTCTTGAAAAGCACCAGGCAAAATCACAAGAAATCAGAGGAAAAGCTGTAAACTTCTTTCTCCTTCCTCAGGAGAGAAAAAAAAAGAAAAATCATGTTCTATTTTATGGACACATATCTTTCATTGATACCAATAAATCACCACTGAACCTTGTATGACTTCAGTATTAAAATTATAAATCAGAAAATGTAACAGGAGGCTAACAGGAGGCCTGGGAGGTAAAAAAAAAACAAACATTTTCACAGTCTTCAGAAAAAAGAAGGTAAAATAAATACATTACTCTGTACCTGGTGTGGATAGGCATCTCCTGAACCCATTTGTCTTTTGTTCTGGTCAAAAATAATCCAGAGCTGACTATCAAATTCAGATTCATACAACAATTCACAAAGAAGTGGACAGCTTGGAGTCACTTCTCCACTCTTAGGCTATTAAAAGAAAGGTAAAAGCATTTAATCTACTACAGAATAAAACAAGTACAATCCTTACATACATATTCAAAAAGATAACTGAGCTGTAGCATGTTTCAAACAACAGTAGCTTTTAAAGTGGACCAAGTCAGAATTTTGACTGTAGGGAGTCCAGAGTGTGACTCTAGACCTCCTTTCTGAGAGAAAGCTAGGTAAAATTAAGACCGGGTTAAAGAAAACATGATGTGCTTATCAATAACTTAAAAAACCCCCTCAACTAACATAACCCTTACCTGATGGAAGTTATAGGTCAAAATCATCTCATACAGTTGACGATTATTTGGTAAAATATCTCTGGATCCCAAAGGTTTTATTTTTGCACTCACTGGTCTGCAGTTAAACAAGAAAAGGTTCTCTTGAGAAACATGTATCCTCTATCAAAATTTGTCTTGCTTAAGTAGAATCATGTTCTGAGATACAATTGAACTCAGCACATGCCATAACATCTCATATATTGTAACTATCCAAGCAGCATAAATTCCTCAGTTAAAATTAATGTAAGTCCAAAAACAAGGTTTAGTGACACTACAGACACTGCCAAAAAAAAAAAGAAAACAATGTAGTAGGCATGTCTAAATGCTCAAAATTAAAAGTCATTAAGAATCAGGTTACATTTCTAGTATCCATGCTGAAATCAACACTTGTCTTCATAACTGATTAACAGCACTGCACTTAGAAGACAGAACAATTGATAATTCCTTGTTATAGAAAGCTGTATCTTCAGAAAACGTAAGAAGCCGTACAGTAATCTGAGTAGTAACAGAGAAGAATGTACACTACAGAGTGTGTACGTTAAGTCAGACACACTTGGGAAAAGCAGTCAAAGTTCAGGGTAGCCAAACATTGTAGCCCTTAAACATCCAAAAATGTAAACAAAATAATGACATAGGAAAAATCAGTTTCAGTGATAAAGAATAGCAGAATCAGGGTGGTCTGGCGTCACTTAATTTTACCTTTCATTTGTTAAATCAGATAACCTCTAACTACATGATCAGAATTTGTCTCCAAGGTTCTGCCAGCTCTTTCATTGTCAAGGGCGCAGACTAGTCACCCATTAAGATATAACCACAGGTCTGTTTAACCCAGGTTTCCTAGTCTGGTGGACACTGGATAGACTGCTGACAGAAACCTTAAGAACGGAGTAATACCACATATGACATGATGTCTTGCTAACATTGACCCTGCCTCCAAGCCTTTGAAACAAGAGACAAAATGACAAGCCATTCAGTAATTCTCTCTCTATGTCATGACTCATTAGTTCATTCAAGAGACACTATTCCTGCTCTAATTTAAATACATAAATATTTCTCCATAGTTTACTTAATTGCAGTTCATTTACTGTCAGATGAGGGAGTAAAGAGCATGTCCATTTTTCCAACCAAGAATGAGGCAAATATTAAGGGACTGTTTTATTACCTCATTTACAGCACATCAAATGGATTATTTCTGAATCTAACATTAGGTGATATGTTCATTAAACTCTTGGAAATTCCAATTAGTCAATTCCAGTTACAAGAACCCATAAGCCCCAGACAGAGCCCAAAGTCTCCACTCACAGGCCCAAATAATGGAAAACTTTGGATTATTAACCACCATGAAATGGTCCCACATCTCAAAAGTACCATTTGAACCACTTTATCTTTATCTGGCATTTCTGTATCTTTCTGAAGTGACCAGCTTTAATCACTGCTGCACTGTCTAGAAATTTTCCAGCAAAGTTCTTTCCCTAAAACTGCATGTGTTAAACTAACAAGGTAAACACAACTTTTCCCCAGAAAAATCTGCACCAGATTCTACAAAAACACTTTAAATCAAGCAAGAGAGAGAGGATGGTTTTCCCAGGTCAAAATTTGGCAGGATCCTAAGCAGCTGCTCAGGGGAAAAAAACCAAAACAGCCAAAGCAAAACAACAAAACAAAAAAAACCAAAACAACAAACAGTAGCACATAACTCCAATACCTCTACAATTGTTTTCTTTAGATTTTAAAGTACCTTTACCTTTAAATGTCTGGAAGCAGTGGAATATTTTTGAAAATTTTTCTTCTTTCAAATTAGCTTAAGGAAAGTAATTTGTCTTGAAAAAGTCACCATAAAGAAAAGAATGCTGACAAATTAACTGATGCTGACAAATCAATTAATGCTTCCAAAGCTACTTTGAATTTGACAAGAATATTTTTGTAATCCTGAATTTCACTGCTAATGTGTTACTGTTTTAACTCCACATATAAGTTTTCCCAGTCTCCCAGAACAGTTCCCCAGAAACTCTACCTGAGTGTTTGAACCCAGCTTTTCAGACTTATGCATGGAGCAATATCTTCATATTTCAACAGGGACTGAACATCAAACCGTACAATGCCTTCTGAAGCGTGCTAGAAGAAGAGTATAGAACAATTATGCTTCTGTGCACTTACAACAGCAGATGGGAGCCACCTATTACAACGCTCAAAAATACAACAAAAGCTGCAATTATTTATACTTAAGCAAGTAATACTGTGTAATTTTGAAATCATCACAAGTGAATCTCTATTTTACAACAGCAGGTAATACTGGGACTTGCAAAACGTATATAAATAAAACTTAAGCTCCATTGCTCACCTGCTCCCTTCCAAATTTAAATACTTTGTACAGAACTGGTAAGTCATACTATAGGCAGGACTGCATTTTTTTGTGCATTCAGGATGATTTAGTTTGAATATATAATTCACTATATACTATATTGAACTATATAATATATAATTCACTATATACTATATTGAACTATAATTCAATATATAGAGTATAGAATATTAAAACAAGTATTTTATGGTGCTTCCTAGGACTGTTATTACAGAATAGATTAATTCTGCAAAAAAGAAACACTACTGCATGCATAGACTTGGTGATGGGCAAAACGATTCAAAAAGTTTATTTCTAGCAGTATTCCATGACAAAGATACTAGTATATGAGCATTATTGAAATTTATTTTATGGAAGTTACTGGTGCTCAAAAAAAGGAAGATCAAGACTATTTGTATTCTCTTATTTTTCAGTGTCCATTATTAATTTGGTATAATCCTACTGGGCTGGGGGCGGCTTCTGTGCACACCATCACCAACAGCTCTTTCTTTTGATGTTCTACCAGTTCAATAGCTGGTACCTCAACACACTACCCACTCTCTCTTCCTTAGTTTATTCAGCTGTTAGAGCCTGAATAAATCCAAATTCACCCACAGGAGAGCTACGACTTGCTCTGGCCTTTAGATGAGCCAAGACTGCTGCTGCTTCATGTAAGTAACAGCTCTCAAAGAGTTCTCTCCTAAGGGAAGCAGTGTAAGGACAAGCCAGGTTGCATAGGACACCAAAGAACATAGGACCAAGACAAAGTACTGTAGATATCACAGTAACATTTTAAGCATTTTCAATCCTTTACTATCACAGACTATTAATGAATCATGACACTGCCCCACCCACTGTACTTTCAACTGCCCTAAATGATGACTCTCAAGCCAATTACCACATCTCAACAGAACACTGAACAGAAAATAAATTTTAAGGACATTTTACTCTGAATATGGTATTCAGAGTGCTGTGGTCCCAGCAAAGTTTATTTACATAAAGCATTTGGTACTGTAAGCATATTTATATTTTCAGCCTTTTAGTATGTTTTATGTACAGGTGTTGAGTTTATCTTCTTTGTTTGGGTTTTTTTTTTTTTTCCTTTTTTTCACTAGTGGTTTCTAATGAAAAGGCATAGAAAAAAATCATAAATAATGGTAACTGGCATTTGTCTGGGACTGAACTCCAACTTAATTTTTAAAAGAGAACATGGAAGCCTCATGTACAAAAATATTTCTACTGTTTCTAAATTCAGGCAAGAAAGAAGAAAAGCTGGCTTTTTTCTGAGAAACCATAGGATTTCACAGTAATTAAATATAAGCACTCTGGAAAACTTACCATATTTAGCTGAGGAGCACCACAAAGGACACCATGGAAAGAAATTGTGTAATTAATGCTAACATCACTAAGGCTTGCCCACCATCGAGCAACGCAAAATTCAATGGTTTTTCCAGCCTGGGTAACAAAAGCACAAAGTTAGAGTCCAGCTCCCATCTTCCTCTTCTATTGACCCCAGCCTCCCCAAACCCAACGAAGAAAACAAAAACCAACCAGACTACAACTCAAAAAAGACCTCTTAAGTCCAGTTTACTCCAACTGTACAGATTGGTACAGTTCCAAGTAAGACTTGGTTCAGAAAACGTAAGACAATTCCAACAAAACAGCGTGACTGAAAATGCTTCAAAACAAGGAGTGGCGGGATATACTCTACACAGAAAGGTGCTGCTTTTAAATGTTCTGTCTTCAATTCTTATCCCGCAAACCAGGCAGACAGGTTAGTTCATAGATCACTTTGATGTGTGTGCGTTAAAAAAAACATGTATTAGAAAAAGAGATCTCATTTTCTCCCTAAGTAACATGACAAAACTTGAGAGGTTTGGGATAGTTTTGTTTTTGCCTGGTTGGTGGGGTTTTCTGTGTTTTTTCCTGTTTCAGTTTTTAAATAACATGACAAAATAATGTGTCAGTGGGACCAACATAGCTTATGGTCCCCCACCTGGTATTTCCACAGAGGGTAAGGGACTGTATTGCACAGAAATAATAACTACTCTTTGGCATTAGAGGTATACAACTAAACTGAACAAAGCAGGGGACAAACTTGAAGGAGGCTCTATTATCTACACCCCTGAACTGCTAGCTCATTCCTTGTTTTGGACCCCTGAGCTAGCATTATCCAAGCTAAGACTCCTGTACCAAGGATGCATGAATGTGAGCCAGTCAGTTACCCCGGCTTCAAGATGAAGATGTCCCAGACTACCGCATTAACCACAAAAGGCAAAATATGCTGAACTATCTAACAAGGCATAACTCCTATTTGAAAGGGAAACAAACTGCTCTGCATAAAGTACAAACAAACTGCAGAGATTAACATGTATTATATTACTAAATAGCTCAGAAATATTAGCAAGCTATTAGAAATCTTTCCAAAACTGAAAATCAGATGCATTGCCTACTGTAAAAAACAACGTCTTGGGTGTGGGGCTTTTCTTAGGAAAAAAAAAATCCCAAATAAGTTATGTTACACTGCATTAATACATTATTTTATTTACCCCACCCTAAGGTAACTTACTAAGACAGGAAATGCTTCAATCACAGAGCCTTTTTCTGGTAAGGATGAAAATTTGTAGAACTCATGACTTCTGTATGCTTTTTGCTTCACAAGCTGAACAGCATGAAGCACAAACTTGGCAGTCACATCAGCTGAACATGAACACACTGTCACTTCTAGATTAAAGAAAAAGAAATTTAGTCTGAAGACACATGAATTTAAGAAGAAAAGCAGAGAAACACTACTTTCACAAGCAATTTGCAATTTAAGAAGTTATGCAGTACCCCAAGTGGCTCCACATGTGAAAAAGGCTTCTACATCAATTAATTTCAAAAACTCTTTCAGGTTTAAAAAAAAAAACAGCTAAATTCAGAGGATGGTTAAAGAGAAACATGTCTCAATTAAATGGTGAAAATTAATCAGATAGTACAGATGTATCATCTGCATAGGACGGACGGCTGAATTGCAAAGTAAGAGTCCTATCACTAACTTCAGACTAAATGAAAGATTTTTCAAAGGACTAATGTTTAGTAATTTCACAAAGAAAGACAAGGAAAAAAAAACCCCTTTCTTTCCCTTTTTGCAAAATTGTGAAAATCAAATTTTCTTCAGTTATGACTTCTTTCAACACTACATCCATACACCTTAAAAACTATGTAAGCCTCAGACAGTGATACTTTTCCATAAACATGGGGCATTCCTCCAGGTATACCCAACAACTTTAAATTGTTATTGGCTGGTTTCTTTTAAGACTTAGAATCAAGATCCTACTATGCCAAAAACCATGAAATAACTCAAAATCACTCATATAAGAGCTTAAAAATCAAATAAATATTTACATATTCATGGGCCAAAACCTTCAGTATTTATACAGGCAGAACCCAAAATTATTTAAAACCAACTTTGTCAAGTCTGACAGATGCAGTTTTTTATTTAGTTAATGTGGTCATTTTCCTTACCAGCCCACGTAGCTCCCTGGGGAACATCAATGAAGTGCCTTCGGATCTGACCAGGTTTAAAATGAACATCTGTGTATGTCAGGTCATAGCTTGATGATTCATCGACTCTGTATGTCAAAAGGAAAACACAAACACTAGTCAAACTGTGAAGCCAATTTCTGAAGCATTTTAAAATGCAAAAATACTCTAAAAATGTGTACAATGAGTACATTTATTCTTCAACACCAATTACACTATTCCTACTAATACATAATCTGACAGCGCAAAGTATCCAAAAGATTTAAAATGTCAGCTCCACCACACTATGTAAACACCTTCCCCAAAATTAGAGTGCCTAAACAGAAGTATCAAAAAATCCTCATTTTCAGTGGATCTGCTTTTCCTGGCGAAGTGAATTGCCACTGAAATGAGCTAAGGTATGGAATAATAAATAAATGAGTTAGAGAACAGTTACTTTGTCTTTCCCCCTCAGGGATGATGTCCACCAAACAGGTCTAGTAAAATACTCTCCCTCCTTCCTTATCACCATCGCTTAAGTCTTGTGTTTAAGCCAATGATGGGTGCAATGCCAACTCTAAACTCACTGTATTGAAGTAATGATCAAAGCTTATCCCAATGTATGCAACGGCCAAATAATGCCCTCTGGCTTTTTGTACTCTAGTTCCCCCAGCAGAAATGAAAAAAAAAAACTCCAGCTGACCTACACATATGAACAGTACATTGATTGATACTTCGGTCAACAAGCCAGAAGGCATCTGTATCCTGACAGACCAGAAAGCTGCTGTGGCTAAGCCCACCAGAACACACTGCTGTCATGACTAAACTATAAAAAAAAGTCACAGCTGCATAAGCCTGCTGTAAGAATCTTTTCAGGTTTTTGTAGAAAGTTCAGGAACTCTCAAGAGTTCTGGATTTACTCACCTTGTCGGTATAACAACAGTGATTGGAACTCTGAACAAAGGGCCTGCATTAGGCGTTGCTGTATCATATCCACACACCTAACAAAATAAAATACAACAACTCAAAATCTTTTTTCAAAATCCAACTACAGAAGACAACATTCAACTTAAACCAGTGGCAGAGTATTTTGAATCTTTGTAGTTGTCACCGAGGAGAAAAGGTCATTTGAGCACTGTCACCCTAGAAACAGTAAAACACCAACAATCACTGAGGAAAAAAAGAATATTTTTCCCATTTTGACTCATCTCACCAGAGGAAAAAAACTTAATCAATGGTCATTTATTTGGCTTATGTTTTCTATATGCTCTTATTTTTCAAACATAGATACTCAAAGTCCTACAGGCATGTGCTATACAACATTGTATAGCCCAAGTATTGCTGCTCCCTGGCTTCAGTCTGTATAGACTGAAATACACTGTGGCACTACTTTCTACTCTGTAAACCTCAAAGATTTTATTTCTTTATATATTATTTCTATGAAAAGTTGATAGAGCCCCTGTAAGGACACATACAGGCACAAAATCTTGCTCAGAACACCAGTACTTCCATACCTCTGTATAATGTACTCCTCCACTCAGGCCACGTGGATCCACACGGATATTTATGTGTCGACACTGGTTCATGAGCTCTAAATGACTAGGACACTGGACCCATGGTGCATTTGAAGTTAAAGCTAAATGAAGCTGGAGAGATATTCTTTCAGTGTTTTCTGTCAGGAAACAAATTATGAAAACAATTCAATAACACAAACATGTGCACATAGTCACCATAACAGTATCTGCCATTAAAATATACATATTGGTAAAATATAGGAATCAACCTTAGGGCCCCTGTATCTCAGATTCTGCACAAAGGGAGTGTTCTATATTACTTCTTTTGACTTGACAACACAAGAATAGCAGCAGTAGGCAGTTAAATAAAGGTGGCATCCAGCTTTGAAATTCCTCTCCTCTGAAATAGTAAAAGCTGACAAAGTCAAAGGTAGGGCTGGTAAGCAAGACTTCAGTTACCCACAGCATAGTAGGTATACCCACAACATAGTCTGGGAGCAGGTATAAACTTCCTTCTATAGAAAAAGTGCTGTCTAATGCAGAGAAATACAATAAAAAGCAATCACATTTATTCTGGATGCTATGCTAATTACCAAACTACATTATAAAGCATACTAAGCAAGAGGTGAAGTCTATTAAAACGACTATGATAATCTAGTCAGATTTTGCAAACAATCTGGCAGATTCTGTAAATTAGCTTTTTTAATACTTAGCCAAAAATGCTATGTATTAAAGCACAGCTTCCAGAAAAGCATCCAGAGCAGCCAAAATGTTTTAGTTCTTAGCAGCTTCCTCCTGCTCAGAAGATTAATGACATTTCAAGAATTTTTTTCCTGTTTCTTAATCATAATTAAGCTTATCCTAATTTTCAGACATTTCATCATATCTAGATTAAGCAGAGAAAAGGACACTCTATTATAAGTACAGCAGAAGCAATAAAAGCTTGTAGAGAGCTTCAAGAGACAAACAGAGCCATCAGCCTCCCTAAATTCTCACTTACAGTTTCTCAAACTCAGTCTTGTTGAAGACACCAGACAAAGCACAGAAATGACTAGGGAAAACAGGTACCAGGGAAAGCTAGGGAAACAACATCTATGTGCCAGTGCTAGTCATTCATTGCAAATGCCTGTTTTTAGATTGCTTATTTCCTGCAGAAGTCGAGTGAACAATTATTTTGTGTCACATGTTAAATTTAAAATGCACTGCCTGCAATGCAAGCTGTCAAGCAAGTAAGTTATTTGGATTCAGCAACCTGCCCCAATTCATACCCTTTCTGCCCCTAAATAAACTCAGGCCTTTATCACATGCCAACCTTCTTGATGACAACTGATTTTAGGAAAGGAATAAACTCAGTAACAAGCTCTCACATGGCTCCCTTTCCAAATACAACATAATTCAGTCTCTCAGTGACTTCCAATTTTTATTAAATAAAGCAAGGCAAAAGGGTTTGCAGAAAAAAAAGGTTAAATCTCATTTTCATCTGCACAAGTTATTTTTACCCTTTTAGTAATAAAATCCATATAAATTCCTGTATTGCTCTTAGATATCTTCATTGATTATGAGATAGTGAAAGGAAGTCTAATTCATTAAACAAGATTTTTCTCAGGTTGTAAAAACTTAGAAGAAGTCCAAATCTAGAATTTATAGTCTTTAAATAACTGAGAAACCAATTTCTGGGTAAGTGCTTTCATCTTTAGAACACTCAACAACCTTTGCCAAAAGTTATCTACAACACAAACCCTGAAGTTTCATAATTTCATGAAACGTCAGGGACCTATGCTTATTCTCTGTTTCTCCAAAGCCCCTCACAACTTGACTTTAAATTTCTACAGAACAAAGAGATCTCTTTTTTTCAGTGAGAGAAAGCATTGAAGCAACAGTCTCCCCAAACAACATGAAAGCCCTGCATGCAAGTCTGAGGTTGAAAATGGAAAAGTTCTTTAATTTGCACATCTTCCTTGACCATCAAACTTACGGTTACACTGACTCCTTTCACAGTACAGATTCCTATCACTCATCATTATCACAGCTTTTTGTTTCAAGTTGACATTTGTATTTCTCTGCACCTCCACCTACTAAAGCTCTTTCCTACCTGTATTCTCAGGAAAGACAGGTTCTATGCCAACCCCATGATCAGATGGTGCCACTGTCTGGGCTGGATCTCTGAGGTAGATTCCACGGTTGCTGCCGACAGTAACTGTGAAGCCGATGTTACTTGTGAATGATGAATTCTGAATGAGGTAGTCATAGGCTTTATCAACCTGTTAAAAGAGCAAGTTCTAAATTAACAAATTTCAACTTAATAGCAATTTATGCATATTCTCTTCAATACGAAATGTTTATCAAGAGCAGCAACAAACAGTGAAGTACCTCATGTGCTACCTGAGCAAAAGGCAATTGCATGATACTCAGTACAGAAAATGAAGCAATTTTCAGTATGCAATGGCCACAGAGAGACAGAAAACTAAGAACAAACAAGGTCAAGTCTCTTCTGCTGTAAATCCATAAAAAGATTCCTATTCAGACATGACTTTGAAGAAGAGGACTTCAAGGCCCAAACCTACTCTTCTAATTTAGGTGACTTTTTCATAAATGGAGCAACACTAGTTAAAACATTTAAAATTTTTATACAATAAGAAGTCGAGCAATTAAAAAAAGTCATGCAATGGAATACCCACACAAGTCTTATATATTGATATGAAGTAAAAGAATGAGGTCATGAAATCCAGGTCTGGGTTTAAGTACATGAACTGTCACAATAAACTCACTTAACAAATTCATCTCCTTGTTTTAAAAAGACACCTTTCCACCTCACTTGCTATTTTACTGACTACAAAAATCTTAAATTCTCTTCTACTTGACAGCAAGGTACCTTCACCGGTG
This sequence comes from Passer montanus, assembly GCF_014805655.1. Lineage (NCBI taxonomy): Eukaryota > Metazoa > Chordata > Aves > Passeriformes > Passeridae > Passer > Passer montanus. The sequence continues at coordinate 270,112 of NW_024372370.1, forward strand.
AAGATTAGGGCACTCTCCTTTGAGACAAGTGGACATACAACACCTTGTCTCCAAGATCAATTCTCATCACATTTTAACACATGATTTAATCACAGGCTACTAAAACACCAAGTATGATTGGTGCATTTTATTTTTTAATTGACATAGCTAGCACCACTACTGCCTTCTGTATCAAACTCAGCATTACAGACGTGCTTAACAAGTACTACCTACTAGGTTCTAGCATCTCCAGAACTTGAATTTTGGGCTAAGCATTTAACATCTGGCATTCTGAAGCACAATAGAGAAATCTTTGTACTCCTATTAGACTAGGACAGGAATGACTGTAGGCAAAAGCTCTGTAAGAACATAAGCTTATGCATAGGGAGACACTCAATCAGTATGCCTTTACCATACAGAGGATCACATCACAGATTTCCAAACCACTCTGAATCCCATAGGAAACAATGGGCACTCAGACTGTTTAGTGCAGGCCTGCAGCAAAGTCCCTGTACAACTGCATCTGTACTTCTTTGTGAACCAGCGTGGGTATCTGTTTTCACTGCCCAGAACTTAGTCCCAGCTTTTCTCTGGACAGAACAAGTTCAGCTGTCTCTGACAATACATAAAAACATTTTTGGACATTAGGACAGAATTTAGGCACCGATGTGGCGCCTAAATCCACATGTGGGTGATAAAAACCTACATCCCACTTTTATGTCCATGTATCTTTTTGATCAGCCTAAGAATGTGTCCAGTTATCACATTTACTTTGCAGTAATTGCATGCTGAAACTGGAAGAATCTTCTCATTCCTCCTCCCCTCCCACTACATTCCCTTCCTCTCCCCCAATGAGATTTGAGAATCAAGTAGCATGGAACATATTGAGTGAGATCACCTCAAAAGCTGTTTTGTGGGTTAGTTTTTCACCAGCAGTTATTTATATTATACTGGTTTTTTTTTGCTTTCAAGTACCTGAATAATACCATGTCCTTGTGCAAATACCCAGTTATTTATATTATACTGGTGGTTTTTGCTTTCAAGTACCTGAATAATACCATGTCCTTGTGCAAATACTTCTATGTTTTCAGCTTTCACTGCAGTATTTTCTAATGCTCTTCTGACAGAATGAACAGTGTAATGAACATTATTAGCTTTGAGTCCTGAAATTAAAAATAAGAGGGTTAGTGGATACAACAAATACTTGAAAGTGACACCATTTTTTTAAGAGGAAAAAGTATCTAACCTCTTTTAGATGATGCATCTACGTTTAACATTGCAGCACTTTACCTGACAATACTAATGCAATGCCTCCACATGCATTGGGAGAAGACATGGATGTGCCATTCATGAGCTGTGTTCCTCGCAGAGTCCAGTTTGGAACAGAAGCAATAGCACCTCCTGGGGCACTGATACTTACTCCAAGGGCTCCATCAGTGCTAGCATTAAAAAACAATGGTTAAAACACCAACTTTTTTTTTTGGTACAATTTAAGATAAAGTTGTCAGTACACTTAAAAAAAAGTTCTCTTTAGAGAATACTCACTGCATTTTACTTCACTAAATCTATTAACTCATTAAACCAAGAAAAAGCATGCTACCAAGTAACAATTTAAAATGACATGTTAATCATCAGCTGTGCCTGTTTTACAGTGAGAGGTTTCTAAATTTTCACTCCTTCAATATTCTCCACCAGGCTTGAGTTTAGCCAGCAGAATACTTCCTGGGATTTGAATTACAAAATGCACATAAACCAACTTATTAAACACTTCAATAAATAAATTAGCATTCCATGTAGCCTATTCAATGGTTATTGCTTTAAAGAAAAATAGTAAAAGGGGGAGGAAGGCCTCCAAAGATCCAAAAGATCCAAGATTCAAAACCTAGACTTCTAATTTTGCATACCGACAGTTCACTACCAGGTTAAGTTTTGAATTTACAGGCCTGAGACAAGAGGACAAGGGGAGAACACATAAAAAGTAATGCCAAGAAGTAGACCAGGATCAGCTGGGTCTGATCCCTAAACCCCACGTCTTTCACATGCATATTTAAGAACAGAGCAACTTGTGTGCCTATGGCACAGTTAGAATAGCATCCAGTTTTCATGTCTTGTGAGCCAGATATGCTTCATTGTTCTTGCTCTGGACAGACAAAAATTGCACTGCTTGAATTAGGACAGCCCTGAGCCTGAGCTACTCAGTCCTGTAGAGAGGTAGGATATTTTAGGGTACTTATATCCCACACTAACAGCTTCATATGTCTAAAATCAGAATATTCCAAGTATGATACGGCAATGTGACATTTGGACATATTTTATGACAGCCGTATATAAACTCATAAAAAGGTTCTGCATCCCAACACCTCAGGACTAGCAGTGCACAGCATATCTGCCTGAAAGCCTCTACTGCTTACTGTGACAGACTGAACCCTACATCAAGACTGCTCTAGCAAACTTTAGGAACTCTCCAGTCATCTGCATATTGCACCCTAAACAAAGGGAATCCTCCTTTGGCCAGACTTGGCCTTTCAGCTGACTATTTTAGAGGGCACAGTGACTAAGCACACAAAAAATTGTATTTATATGTGTGTGTGTCTATCAAAATTAATTACAAATTAATCTCCCTTTCTCAGCGGAAGGCAGACAGCACATTCCTCTTTTCCCTACACAAACATGACAATCTTTCATAGTAACATTCTTGAAACAATATACTTGCCTGTAAATATACAAACACCATAACAGCTAGAGGACAATTCCCAAGAGATCTTACTATTTTTTTTCTTTGCTTATCTATCAGATTACTATCAGATGCTTCTGAGAAATGAAATAAAAATTGGAGTTTACATTGTACTTAAAATTTCTTTCACACATATTCCAGAAAATTTTCTGTAGTGTAAGGTAGAAAGCAATTTTTTTCTGCCTACTCACACCTCTACTGAACTCAAACAAAACCCTTGAGTAAATTACACCATCACAGCAAAGTCACTGAAGCCAGAAGTAACACCACTGCAGTAACAGTATCCATTTTAATCTTCATCACTTATACCACATTTAACCACACCAACCTAATGAAATAAATGCTATAGAAAAAAAAAAGGAAATTAAAAAAACTAAAACAAATTCCCAAACAACCTTTTAGTAACTTTTATCATCTTTGAGTAAATCTGCACCCAAATAGTTTTCTGGAAAATACAGGCTGTGCTGAGGCAGTTCCATGCTATTCCCTTTCCTCCAGGAGTTCTAGATCCCAACATACAAAGGTGTTACCAGAAGAGCAGGCTAGTTATGCTTTTTCCGCAGGAAAGAAATACTTTGATTTTGGTATTGGTGACCAATTTTAGATTTTGAGTTATATCACCTGAGCCGCAAAGTAATCAGTTGTTCTTGGAATATAACCTACCTAGGCCCTCTGGATGACCAAGTGTACTGATTTGCTGGCAGTTTTTCTCTCAATGAGTATTCAGCAACCATCATGTCAGGTGACACATAAGCACCAACACCTGTAAAAACACTCAAGCATTTTAGATGTAATATGAATTTTTATGAAGAACTAAAGTAAAATTCTTCTGTGGTTTAAATTCTTTATGATAAGAATTCTTGCTTGACATCTTGACATTTAAAATGGAAACACACATTTTCCATCTCATTAAATCCAGATATTTTTGCAAGGCAAGTGTAAAGTATCATGCTATGCAGTAACAACGCTGATGGGCACACTGTATAATAGTGTGCTAAATATCATGCAAACTTCCAAGTTTCACTTTTATTCAGCTAGAATATAACCTTCTACACTTCCTTCTCAACAGGTAATTTATACATGTCTTCTCTCTCTCCTGCGCCCCTTTCCTCTGTTTACACTGCTCTGCCACAAACTACAACTGCACATCAGAGCAATCCATGTGCACTGGTTCATGCTCATGTGGCTCCCAGCTACACCCTCTGGAGCAAATGGCCACGTCCACAGATCCCAGTCACGAGACAGTCTTTACTGGGTATCAGTTCCAAGTACACAGAGTATGTAAATGACTACACCAAAGCCTGATAAAGTAGCAACTGTAGAAGAAAATGCCAAGGATGCACACTGCAACTATGATTTTGTTTACAGCACAAGCATTACCATAGTGGTACAAAACTACCATACAAAGTTGACAAATTTGGCAAGGCCTGCGTCTGTCTCTGTGTTAACTAAGCCAACCTGTCAGCTGTATTTTGCTTTACCCTCAAAAAAACAAAAACTCTATCTGCTTCACTCCAGATGGAGGACAGGAGCAAACTACTTGGCATGCAGAGTGAATAATCACGCCGTCTCTAGAGTGATACAGCTAAGCTGAATTGACAGAGTAGATGTGCTGTAAGAGCAAAGCCAGTGCAGACCTGAAAAGAGCTTGTTAGTTCCAGTTCCAACCCCCAGTCTCAGTAGTGCATTAACAGCAGATTAACTTTTAGAAAGTAATCAGCATTAATTCTGCCAGATGCCCTGGAATAGCAGCTCTCCAGCTTCCAAGGCTTCACGCTAGTCTCCTTACACACTGCTCTCCTTGCATAAGAATTCTGACACTTAAAAAGCATCTTGTGTAATGCAGTAGTGAGATCATAAAGCATTTATACAAAAATTAAGACTAAGGAAGTCACCCCTGAATGCTAGCCATTTTGCTCAAACTTATAACTCAACCTTTCACTAAAATATCAAAACCATACATTAACCTATCAGAAAAAGAATTTTAATGATAGTAATAGACTTGCACAGCAGTGGCACTGCAGTTGGAAAAACTCCTCCCCTACAAGGACTCGTCTAGATCCTAGCATGGGATTATTTTTTATCCAAATTAAAAACATCTGTTTCACTAAAAATAAAAATCAGAGTATCTGATGAAGACAGATGATCAAAAACTTAGCTCTTACAATTCAAAATGCATTGCAATACTTTCCAGAAGACTAATTAGAATCCAACCGAGAATCATATTTTCCTAAGTTGCACTTACCAGCAGCTATGGGTTGGAGCAAAGTGGTGTGCTTAGACAGTTACAATTGAAAAAATAATCCTGAAATATTCAAGTGAGTCAGACCAAAGATTTCTTTTGCAAATTTTATACAAAGCCACATTAAATCAAGACCATTTGCCTCCCACCTCTTTTCCACATATGTAAGGTCTTGAACTGTAAGAAGATAACAATCTAAATTTGTATACCTAAGCATAGAGCAAGTGCCTCTCTCAGAATTAACCTTGTAGTACAGCAGGCAATTTTTTAGATTAGTTTAGCAATCAAGCATCTAACAAAAGTACAAAGTTTGAAAAGACAGAAGCTGAATACTGTCAAAATTTTTTTCTAAATGAATTATTTACCTATTACACTAGATGTAGTTCCACCAGGACATCCAACTGTAGAAAGGCAAGGACCATTATTTCCTGCACTTGAAACATAAATTACATTGTGTTTCCACACTGCTTCATTAATCACTTCACAAATTCTCCTAAAGTAAGAGAAATAAATGAATCATTTACTCAACAATATTGCTTTCTTCCACAGGACAAAGCTCCCATTTCTAGTACAACCTTTGTCCATTCACCAAACAAGGAAGCTTATGCAGCCTGCTTCCCACACCTAGCAGAGGCGGTTCCAGTACAGAAGCTGACCACAATAATATCTTCTGGTTTCAAAAAGGAGTGAAAACTATGTAGTGATCCTAGGTCTTCAAAAAATACCCCACATATCATAGGGTGTTGCAACTATAAAAGTTCTTTATTATGCTAAAATATTATTTGTATATGTGTTATAAATCTGTGTATTATATATTTGTATACAAATTATAAATGAAAAGCTTTTTCAATGGGTTTACTTCTTTCAAAGCCAGTTTAAAATTTATACTGCACAGTTTCTAACTTATGAATCATGTGAGCCTGGATGATTCACTCTTAACACACACTTGACTTACAGAAAGTTCAACAAATGCAATTCCACCTCTATGAAATTAAAATACTTTAACCACAGCACTACTCACCCAGAATTTGGCCAGTGTGTTGCTTCTCCATAGCTGTAGTTGACAAGATCACATTTGTATTTTATTGTTTCTATCATCTGATAAAGTAAAAATGGAAGTCAAAATATGTGCTAGTCAAAGAATGAAAGTGACTTCAGGAATGACAGAAAACATTTGCTTAAATTGATTTGCTACATATCTAAGAAAGATATATCTTTTGAATCTAGAAAATCATTTACTGCAGCCAGATAAGAGCTATTTCCCCAAGAAATTAAGAAAATTAAAAAAAAACCTATTCCCTGAAAAGTCTTATTCTTATAGCCTCATTTTTCCCAGCCATAAATGAAGACCCTAAGAGATTACCTAAGAAATTATCCTAAGAGAAAACTGCATACAACAGTATTGTCTCAAGAACATAAAATTCTCCTTTCCTGCACAGTTGGACTGAACTCCAAAAAGTTGCAAAAAATTTATTGTTCATGTTGCTACATCAAAATATCCTATGGACCACAAGCACAGTCTTTTCATATCCATTTCTTGAGTTAAATTTTTCCTTATCAACTCATTACACAGAAAAGCTCTTGGGTCCTTCATCACTGAAAGGAATGCTATTTTTCCTCACTCTTAAGAAAAAGAGTTAACACAAATACAGCAACATAGGTAGATACTTGCCTCTATTTTAGATTTATTCTAGATCTGAGTAACTATAAAAGATACATGACAATACAAAGAACTTCAGCAAGTATGCAAGTAACTTCTCTCATGCATCAAGCTAGTCAGACACTGCAAGTCTGTTAGCCAGGAGTAACTCTAAGAGCTCTATGCAACAGAAGTCTTGTTTTATATTAAAACACTAGTCTTAAATTATGGTTTAAAATACATTCTAGCTGGTTTTAGGGGTTTTGGCTGTGCTATTTATTGCTTAAGGGTTTGGGGTTGTTTTTTTATGGGGTGGCTTGGTTGTTTTTTTAATTTTTGGTATTTTTGTTGGAAATACTGTAGAGCCATAAAAATAAAGCCCAAATAAACAAATAAGGCCTGAAGTTTCACAACATTCTACACTTAAATCACACTGCTCAGATTAATAATTTCTTCTGTTAAATACCCACAGCTCTTATGAGACCAGTGCCAGTTTCCATTGTACTTAGTCTCGTGTCACCAATCTTGATTGCAAGAATCTGAGCTCCAGGAGCCACACCATTCCGTTCTGGTTCTTCTGGAAAGTATCCAGCTGCAATACTAGCCACATGTGTTCCATGTGCTCCTGAGCAAAGGAAAAGCACCTATTTTTAGTGAACTTCATTTGTAAGAATTCAATATGCTACAGCTCAATTAATTTTCACTTATTGAGCTGTAAGCACATAAATCCAGTCAGTGGCCAGTCACCAGTGCTGCTGATACCAAAAGGGTGACAGTGTTCACCAGGACTCAGCAGTGGAGCCAGCCCTGGTCAATGCTTTTTGATGGTCTGGACAAGGGGATTAAGAGCATCCTCAGTCACTGTGCAGACAACAACAGGCTGGCAGGAGTGCTGATCAGCTGGAGGGTAGCAAGGCTCTACAAAGGGAACTGGACAGGCTGGATCAATAGGCTGAGGCTAATTGTATGGGTTTCAACAAGGCAAACACCTTTTTAAGGAGAGAAAGGAGGCAGCAGGAAGAGAGGAACAAAGTATTAACTTAATTCCACTAACAAAAGTTACTTTGAAGGCTCAACACTTCCTACTCAAAGTTATAAATATTACACCTGAGACAACTCAGGTAGCAGGGATTAAGAACAGAAAACAAAACTGCACAAAAACATAGAAAGGAACATCTCAAATAAGGTACCATCTATTTAGAAACCTGAACTGCTTATGTAGCTCTACTGAGATGGGATAGTTTCATAAGAAATGAAGAGCACTTTTCAAAGCAAATGCATCCATACCATCCCACCCACTCAGTTTGCTTTCAAAACAAACCACAATTATTTAAAGAATACTCTAGAACAGCTTCAGAGTGGTTTGAGCTACAGTTATAGTGACATGTGACATAAAAAAAAGTTTGTATAAACCTAAATTAAGATCAATACCCATTTTGTTCATGGGTATTATATTTAAGATTCTTAAAGTATACAAGTACAAAGGAGAGCAATTAAAAATCAATCATCACTCTAACAAACATAACAAAAAGGTTTTTTTGAAAGAAGGCTCTCTTTAGTTGAGCTTTTAAGATGCATGTACATGTTAAATACCTAAGTATGCATCTTCTACGTATACATGCTTATGTACACAAAGTTGACAATAATTCACACAAAAATGGAAGGAAGTTTGGTAATGAGCCATCATTACAGATTTAGTTCAGCAAATAGGAGTATTGATCTTGAAAACCATAATAACTAATGCTGTACTGTGACAGCTGCCTCAAGCCACCCCAAATATCAGAAACAAGACCCAATACAAATTACTGCTTCTCATGATACCTATTTAGCAGCAAAATGCTTTAAGATTTTCATTTACCTCCACTTGTCACAATAGAAAGGAGGTTTCCATCATCGTATATATTCACAGAATAATTCAACATCTCAGATGTTCCAAAAGATCCATATTCCTGAGCCTCTTTATAGGTTCTCAGCACTGTACAGTTAGTTAAGTCACCACTCTCACTTGTATCTATGCAGGCTCTGTTGATAAAAATAAACAAAAAAAGACAATGTCCCAACTGCTGCAAACTTTTGGTTACCTACCCTCTACAGCTGAGCATAGCCAAAAGAACTCAAGAAGTTTGGTTCTGTGTTTATGGTATCTTTAAATAGTTCTTTGAGCAACTACCTTAAATCTTGGTTGTTTATACTTAAGATTCAGAAGCTACGAGTTATCTAAATAAACTGATTTTCAAATTCAAAGCAAGAGTATTTGAAAAGCAAGAGTATGAAAACTTATGCAAGTTCAAGGAAAAATTTTACTAAAAGTAGATGTTCGGTACTGATACACAAACATTTGAAGTTTTACCGTTTTGTATGATGTACATTATCAAAGAAGTGCCATGTTACATCCTGAAGTCTGTGCACAGACACCTGTTTTATTTTATATCACTAATGGATAGTCAAAACAATTTTATTCTGCTTCAGAATAAAAATCCCATAAACTTACACTCATATCACACTGTCTTCAACAAGACTTTATTCTACTCCATCTTCATTTGGGACTAGAATTTTGTCAAGAAACTCAACTGACACAGCAGGATTATTTTAAAGCAAAAAATACTTAAAATCTCTATAAAGAGGGCAGATATAAAAGGTAACAAGTCTTCGATGCCAGCTATTGTTTTATGTAAAGAACAAGACATTTAGACAAGTCATTTACCTCCAGGTCTCACCGTCATACCACACTACACAATCATATACTGGGCCAGGATCACTGTATTTTTTCTCAAAAGAATTCAACAATTCCACTTGATTTTGGAGTTCTTCCTTTATTAGCTTATTTACCTAATAAGGCAAACAAAATTCAGTTAGAGTATTTCCAAAATTATCACAAGATATGTAATCCTACGTTCTTTTCTAGTGATATACATTTTTTCCATTACTTTCTCAGGAATGTTAGACTATCATAGGAGTCACAAAAATCTACAGGTGCAATGGCTTTCAACAGTGCACTGTGTATTTTTGGCCTATTATGTACAACTACTTCTAATTTCTGTAAATGTAGCATTATTTTCTTAAAGACTATTAAACGATAAAGTAGTATCTGTGGCATTTCTGGTACTTCATTGAAATAGTACACAGTTTACACAAGAAAGAATATCTTTAGAAAATTCCAACTTTGAACACAGCAAGAATGGTGGCCTCAAAACATAGCACATTAAATTAAAAATGAAACTTACTGAAAATATCCAACAAATTGTTTTAAGTAATCCTATTTTCATACTGGAGACCAACTCTCAAAAGTAAACAACAAGCAAACTGAACAACCATGCATATAAAGACTTAGAAAATTAATCAGAAGATACACTGGCAAATTATCTGCCAAAAGAGTCTCAAGTACCTTTCCTTCACTCAACTAATGAAACATTTTAATCCTGTCAACCAGTAACAAATTGTTGCAAGGAACAAGTTCATAAATTTAGACTTCAGGCAAACCTGTGAGGGAGAGCTATGAGCAGCATCAAATTCTTCTTGTTTCCTACAAGCCTCTGCTAGAGCCAGCCTGTGAGCAGGATCCCAGAGCTTTTCCTTGCGCTCCTTCTGCAAAATAAAACAGAGGTTTCTCAACATACTAAGAAATATATGGCAAAGTATGAAGTCTATAAAGGTAATTTGAAAATTCTGATTTGAGACAATGGCTAAAAAAGTTCCATACAATAGCATAAATAAGCATAAATTGCCACACAATTAGAAAAAAAAGGCTATCCGTATTTTCTGTACTTCTCGCCTCAATGGACCACTGTGAGGAGGATTTCTAAGCCACCTCCTGTTTCTCTGAAAAAATCACAGAAGAAATAGAATCAATAAAAATCAGAGAGAATAGCTTTCAAGTGCTGGTTAGCAATCTAAGTTTGTTAGCAAATCACATGTTGCAGTGTTCTAACAAAATTAAGAAACAGAACTGTAAAATATGACTATATAGCAAAAAGAAAAGATAATTCATCCTTACCTGAATCCTCTCCTTAAGAGCTTTAGGATAGATATCATAGCCATTTTTTATGCCAATGTGATATTTGCCTGAAGGATTTACCCAGTTTGCTGGAATCTACAGAAAAGTACATTTAGAAATAGGTTACCTAATGGCATTAAAAGAACTCCTCAAACAAAAAAGCCCAACACTGTGTAAGAGAGCTTAGCAGAACAAATCTGCAAATATTGCAAATTTAATTCTCTGTCTCCGTAACAGTAACTACTGCACTGTTCCAACAACATAACATGGCATTTTCAGTTCAGCTCCCAAAAAATCAGTATCAATTCATGTGACACAGCCATTGAGCATCTTTAAGCATTATTTGCTCTGATAGACTACTTTTAAAACACAAAGCCCCAGCTTTACTGAATTTGCTGGGCAGAGGTCTGGGGAAATAACAATACTGTAAGTGAAACCTAACATGAGCAAGTATGGCTGGAAGCCATGACAAACACCTGAATATCTCTGAATATCATCTGAATATCTCTATAATCTGGTAATTTAGACTCTGCATATCAGGATATGCTCATCCTAGTAACAAAAGTAAAAGAGCAACAGATTCAGCCTTACAATCTTTGCAAAATTAAGAAGAAAGCTGACACGGATCTCTCTGGAGAGATCCAAAGATGAGATGCCCCCATATCACATCACCAATCCAATCAGGAAATCAAGAACATGTTAGCAACATCAGTTCTGTGTACCCAAGACCTCTACTGGATTTCGTGTCCTTTCTGGAGACCCTACAGCATTTCTGCTATGCATAGAGAGAATTCAGTGAGTCTACAATGAGGTCCTCACAGATTTTTCAGTCTCTAAATCTATTCACCACAAGCTTAACAGAATTCCACTTGTAGCTTATGCAAATGTGGAAAATACTACCACATTTCAAGACACTACTGTGTCTGACATTTTTTAACATATTAGCACATTTTCTTAAGCCAGTTTCCAAAGCTGTATCAGACACTATTTTGAACAAATAATTAAATTATTATCAGGCCCCCCAAAAAGCCCTGTACACACTCCTATTCAGCTACAGACCATATCAGAAATAAAGACACAAAAAGTGTAAAAACCACTAAGCAATCTACATGAAGATGAGTAAATGCAGCATTAGGTTTGGGTAAGATCTGGTTAGCTGTTATCAGTTGGGCTAGGGTTGATTTTCTGCACAGTAGCCAATATGGGGCTGGTTTGGATTTGTGCTGAACACTCTTAATAACTCAGGGATGTTTTAGCTGTTGCTGGGCAGTGCTTGCACAGAGTCAAACAGTGTGCAGGCTGGAGATACACAAGGATTTGGGAGGGGACATAGCAAGGACAACTGATCCCAACTTGACCACAGGGATATTCCATACCATATAGCATCATGATCAGCATATAAAGCTGGGGCAAGAAGGAGAGTCATTCAGAGTGACGGCATTCATATTCAGGTCACCATTTGTGTGGAGCCCAGCTTTCCTGGAGATTGCTGAACACCAGCCTGCCCATGGAAAGTGGTGAATGGATCCCTTGTTTTCCTTTGCTTGCGTGCAAGGCTTTTGTTTTACCTATTAAACTGTCTTTTATCTCTATATGTAAGTTTTCTCAGTTTCACCCTTGTGATTCTCTTCTCCCCATATTGCCAGGGGAAGGCTGAGTGAGAGTCTCTATGGTGCTTAGCTGCTAGCTGGGTTTAAACCACAACACCTGGCTAAAAGGAAGTGAATTCTGTAAAAACCAAAACAGGTGCTAAATTTGCTGTTAACCAAAGAAGACGATGTCCTGTTGTGTCTCTATACCACCAAATACTCACCTTTAAAGTTCTTCCAGAAAGACCAGTAATTTCTCCATCTTTAGGTTCTGCAATGGTGCAAGTAGTTACATCACCACTGCCCGTAGTGTCAATTATATCAATTATCTTCGGTTTCCCATCAGTTGTAATCTGAAAATATGACCACAGAAAGATTGGAAAATGTACTTGATTACCCTTCAGCACACAAACCAGGAAAATTTTGTTGTTAAAAATACCAACTAGCTTTTTCAGACACCAACCTTTAACTGAAGGACATAATCAACTTGAACCCAAGATAAGTTTTCAAAGAACTAAGACCAACACATCCCTCTTTCTGGTTCATAAAAATCTACTTATTTCTAATAAGAATTTAGAAAAGAAAAAAGTAAAAACATTGTATCACCAAAGCACAGGCAGCCTCAATTTAAAACAGAGCTTAAATTTGCAAAAAATGTATTTGCAAGAACTACTATTTGTTTTCATATTATTTGTTGTGTTGCTTGTGACCCCTCATTCTGACAAATTTTATAGTAATGAGTGCACAAGTAAGAAAATGACAGGTGCTGAAGTACAAGCTCTCACAAACTGTAATCTATTAACTGAGCTTAAAGGAACCTAAAAGGGACAGAAGTTACTATTACCTTAGTTTTCCCATTTCAAAGATTCTGCTTTGTGTTTTAATCCACTTGAACTGTTAGTGGCTACAGCTATTTACACCTAATACTTCTGTAAGGAGTCTGGAAAGATGTTATAGCAGACTCCCAGGACCTAAAGAGAGCCTGTAAGAAACCCGGAAGCAACTTTTTACATGGCACAGGCAGTGATAGGACAAGGAAGAATGGTTTGAAACTAAAGGAGACTGTCAGACTAGTCATAAGGAAGAAACTTTTCAGTGTAAGAACAGTGAAACACTGGAACAGGTTGCCCAGAGAGGTAGTGGATGCCCCATCCGTGGAAACATTCAAGGTCAGGTTGGACGGGGTTCTGAGCAATGAGATCAACTTGAAGATGTCCCTGCTCCTTGAAGGGAGGTTGGACTAGAGGCCTTTCAAGGCCCCTTCCAAACCAAACCATGCTATGATTCTATGAATTGATCATATAGACATATTTTTACAGTTCTGTATCAAAGAGTGATTTAAAAAAAGATTATATCAATCATCTTCCTAGTATTTCCTATACATTAACTACCCTGAAAGTGAAAAAAACTTCGTATTCAGAAAAACAGCAACATTTGTTGTTTTCTACCATTTAAATATATGGTATTTTTGCCTTTATTCTCTATCAGTAATTTTGATGTTAGACATAACATATGGAAGGTTGTTTTGTTCCAATAATGATCTGGAATTATGAATTTAGCTACTGGAAGCTACTGACACATTCAAATTGTTTTATAAAAGTTACTCTGCTGTTGCCAAAAGGACAAGAGTCAGGTTCTTATCACATCTCAGCAAACAAGGATAGATACTTCCATGGTCTCAAATCCTCATGGCTTAAAAAAAAACCCAAAACAACAAAACAAAACCCAACCAAAACCCATACAACCCAAAAAACAACCTCCCAGAAACTTAACAACAAAAAAAAACCAACCCAGACAAGTAATAAGCAACACCCCCAATAAAAACAGGCTTAAGCAGCTTCAAAAAATAAAAAGAACCAACTCCAAATATTCCAAACCCACAGCAACCATAAAAACAGCATAAATTTCAAATCAGCATCAATCCCAGAAGATAACAAATTCTGCTTTTGAAGATAACAAATTCTGCTTTTGAATAAAGCTTGCTAGGGAAGAATTTTCATGACAGAAACCAACACTCTGCTCATACAAGTTCAAGTTCACTGGAGAAAATCTTTAGAGCATCTTAACCTGGTAAAACATCAACTGAACAGTAGTTACATAGTAGTGAAAATTTACTTGGGAAACTGCATAGGCACTAAACCATACACTTTTCAAACACGTGTATTTAAGGTCTTCAATGTTGTCCACAAGTCACACAAACGTCAAGAGCTGCTCCAATACTAAAGCAACTGCAAGCCAATCCTGACATTAACACCACTGGACATTTTTCAATATGCCTCTACTCAAAGCCAACTATTCAGTGATCAAAGTACAAGAAAACAAGAATGAAAATGTAAGCCAAGGTGACTTGCTTGAAGGAGGCAATTTATACAGCAACAGGTGGCCAGAACACAGATTTATGCTGCAGCAAGCTTGGGTAGTTTTAGAAGTTGTTTCCTAGCCCGAAAGACAACTCCTACACTAAATGGCTCTCTGCCTCCTAGCTGAAACCTAGCAGGCCCACACATGCACATGAGTTTGCACTGTCAGAACCAAGAAATCAGAGTCTTTCAGTCAGACACAAGAAACTCAGAGTTTCAGCTGGTCTAAGGCTCAATTCCTAACAGCAGCAATCCCAACAGGTTCACGGTAATTTAGTGCAAGTAACCGATACGGCGGCTCCTGCTACCATGGACTGCTCCTCGGCACACTGCCCACCAGCAGCAATGCCAGAGTGAAACTCAAGAGTTCAGCTCAGTTTTCTTTTGCAAATCTTGTCATTCTGAGTTTAAAACTATAATAAAAAATAATCAAGCAACCTTGATCAACTCCCTTAGGTGAACAGAAGAGTACTGACGTAATATACTGATTACAGACAGAAGGTATATTTTAGTACCTTTTGCATTAAAATTAAAAAAAAAAAATTTAAACAATTAAAAATATTTTATACTGTGTTCAGAAAAAAAACCCCCAATCCTACCTTAATTATTATGGCTTGCCTACAGGCATTTGAAAAACAAATCAGTAGTTTAAAACTGAAAACTACTTTGCTGTTTATACAATTCTGCTTGAAAGTTTAAAGTCCTACTTACAAGTTAGTTCTGACTTTGTAAAGCAGATAAATTAGTAAATTGAGAACACTAACATTAATCTATGTGCATAATCCTGGCAAATGTTCAGTTATAACAGAAGTAGAAGAGCACCAGCATCTATGACAATCACAATGAAAGAAAAAGGAAAGCCAGATGCATTTTAGCATGTTTTTGCCAGCCCATACAATCACTGACTCCAGCTGACAGCTATTGCAGCCACAAGAGATGAACAAGTTCTTCAGCACTTTGGTCACGGGACAGCTGATCATCATTATCACAAATAAAATAACCTCCAAGCAATTTTTTTAACTCAGTGCTGAAAACCAAGTAAAAACGAACTACCTGCTACAGCTAAAAAGTTGTCGCATAAAATTACAAATTAGTGATAGTAAATAATAATTCCAAATGCCACTTCACAAAATAAATAAATCTGCAAGAAGCTAAGTAAACTGACTTACTTATCATGAAACGTAAGAAACCACAATAGGAACAGGGAAAGGGAAAAGGACAGGGTGGGGCTGAGCAAGACCATACACATACAACCGCAACACTCCATTAAATGCACCTAAAATTTCATCAGTCACTGTGCCTTAATGAGGCTTCCAAACAATGACTTGGCAGACAGTAGGAAATACATTCTACCAAGAAGACTGAAAGGGGGGAAAAGTCACAGGAAAGAAGCAGACAAACTAAAATGTACAGTTGGTGTCAACTGGTGGAAAAGCAATGGAAGAGGAGGTGAATGGAATTCCCTACAGGGCACTGGTTACAAAAGATTCATAAAGAAAAGAAAAGTACAAGCTAGATTAATGTTTTTTTATGTGTCAAAGAAAGCCAACCAACAGACAACAGATCTAAGAAGGTTTTGTTAACTATTCTCTCTATAGCAGCAAGCATCCAGGGACGAACAGAAATGTAATGGTATTTCCCTGTTAAACTCTGTCCCCAAATCTTTCTGTGCCTCAAAAATGGAACAAACAGTGCTATCAATGTTTACAAACCAAGTCACAGAATCAACAAGCAAAGGAACCCTATCCAGGAATGAAACACTATGGAGCAGCAAAGAAATTAACTGTTTTGTTTTGACTAAGAACTCCACTATATCCAAATCACAGTAGCGCATTTTAGTTTGTAATAATTACTTTCATTAACCAGAACTCAAAGTTGCAATACCAATTAACCTTGCTATACGTTAGCACTGATTCACCATCATATAGCTCTAACTCTATG
The DNA here is from genome assembly GCF_014805655.1 of Passer montanus. Taxonomy (NCBI): domain Eukaryota; kingdom Metazoa; phylum Chordata; class Aves; order Passeriformes; family Passeridae; genus Passer; species Passer montanus. The sequence continues at coordinate 286,590 of NW_024372370.1, forward strand.
CCAGGCCAGGGATTGACAAGAAAACTGACAGTAAAAAAAAGCAGCAGCATCAAAAACAGGGGTGTTAAAAAAAGAACCCTCAAAAATTGTCCCAAGGTTAGAAACTACTTCTTGCAGTACAGCTATGCTGTGTCACTGCCTATGCCCAGGACACTGATTCATTGCATTGAGGCAAAATGTAAACTGGCAAATGCTCCAGAGAGTGAGAACATTCTTTTGCTGAAGAAACACCTACAAAGCTACTCTAGACTGGGTGCTGCCTATGCCTCCTTTATAACTCCCTGCGCACCAAGTCTCCCCAGCTGTACTTCAGCAAACCCCTTAAGCCAGGTGCATTAATTGGGAAGTATGGAAAGATCACACAACTTCTTCACACATTTTTCTAACAACCCTGCAAACTTACTCTCACCCACTGCAACATGAATTCCACATCCTGCTCTCCAAATCTTACTTCTTCTACAAATCTTTTACTGCACTACCTGAAATTTTATCCTGTGTGTAAAGAAAGTAAGTTGGAGAAAACTGATATGGTCAACATGGAGATCATGATGCTTCATAAATACCCCTTTTGAGCTTTGGGTTACCTATATCAGAACAAAGCTTCCCACTACTGCCAGTAAATTCATACTGGGGTTTTGTTGTTGACCACTGCTCATGCATAACCTCTAGAAATGTAGGGTTTTTTGCTTTTATATGTGAAATTTCAGAACTATGCACATCATTCAATTTATATTCGCACTTTCCTAATTGTCTTCCATTACTTTCTGCTCTGCCCATGGTATTATCATGCTTTCCTTTTGGCTAGTTTTCATTAAGATTTCCAATTACTCTTCCACTTACCCACAACTTCTTACCAAAAGCACCAGCTTCATTTCAGCTTAAATCAATCGAATTTACACCGGGCCACTCTTTCCCTCCATCCAACCTGTCCTCTTAACTCATCCTCTAGTTTAACTGCATCCCATAAGGAGTCATTTCAGAACATGGAACTAATGATCTGCCAGGGTCAGGTCCCCGAATGAGGTCACTTAGGAGTTAATTCTACACCAAAGAAAATACAGAAACCAACACAAGCCCTGCTTAGTCAAAACAAAACAAAACAAAGGATTCAGCGTCCAAGTGAGCTGCGTACAACTCCGAATCCTTCTTCCACGGGCTCTTCTGCCATCACTCAGACAAAACATGTTGACAAGAAATCAAAAGCAGCGGTGACACAAAAGGCTACACGGAAACTTACAAGAATAAGAAATATTATGAGACAAGGGTTAAAAGAAACAAGTGCTGAGAAATGCCCAAACTGACATCACACACACAAATTTACAAAACCGACATGGAGACACAAAGTTGGCAGATCAAAAAACAAGCTGGCAGAATCGAATTTGATACAGACTGTTATTGCAACAAAACGCACAGGAAATACAAAGAGAAAGACGGGTATGCAAATTGTGCCAGAAATACACTTTCCATGTAAAAGACCTAGGCGGCTGTGTGTAGCCTCGAGGTACCTCGAGCCCAAGTACCGCTAAGGTTTAACAAAAACACAAAGCGTTCTTTTATAATGAGCTCTGCGCGAGAGAAGGCAGCCCGAGAAAGAGATTTAGGTGCCACAACACGCCTGTGGATTAGAGTGCCATAATACGCCAAGGAGCAGGCACCCCACAGCAGCAGCACCCGGCGAGAGCGGTGCGGAGCCCCCGGCCCTCCCGCACCCGAGCCCCCGCTCACGCGTGCTGGGCGGGAACCGCGAGCGAACGCCCGGCCACGAGTCCCGCCGCAGGGACAGTCCCCGGGACAGCCTCCGGGGCCTCCCCTGCTCCCGCCGCCGCTGCCGAGGGCCGCTCCAGGGCCATGGCCGGCCCCGTACTCGTCCCCGCCCTCCCGGGGTCGGTCCGGCGGGACCCGGGAGCTCCCTGCGAGCCGCGGCCGTGACTCAGGGCCGCCGCCGCCCCGCTCTACCTGCATGCCCGGCGCCCCGGGGTCCACGCCGGTGTCCAGCACGGCCAGCAGCACCCCCCGCCCGTCGAAGTCGGGGAAGCGGGCGAGGAAGGCGGCGGCGCCGGTCTCCTTCTTTGGCAGGAGCCCGTGGAACGGGAACGGCTCCTCGGCGGCGGCCGCCATGGCGCGAGACCGGGGCGCGGGGCCGGCGGGGACGGGCTGCGAGAGGCCACGGGAGGGCGGCGCATGCGCGGTGTCCCCCCACCAGCCCGCGGGGACGCACACCCCCTCGCGGTCCGCAGCGCGAGCAGCACCGGGGCTAAACTGACCAATAGAGCGCCGAGGAGGGCGGGCCCTGCTGTGCAGGTAGCCAATCACGGGAGGGACGCGCTCCACGCGCCGGGCCTGTGGCGGCCACGTACGGCAGCGGCGGGAGCCGAGGGCACCTTCCAGCGCCGCCCCGGGGCTCCCGGCCGGCCGCGGCCTCGGGCCCCGCCCGCAGTGCTGCGGTGCCCGGCGTCCTCCTCATCGAAAATGGAATCACGGAATCACTTAGGTTGGAAAAGACCGCTGAGATCATCAAGTTCAAGCAATGACCGAACGCCGTGGCACTGTCAGCCAGACCATGGCAATGAGTGCCAAGTCCAGTCTTTCCTTAAACACCTCCAGGGACGGTGACTCCACCATCTCTCCGGGCAGCCCATTCCAATATCTAATCACGCTTTCTGTGAGGAATTTCTTCCTGGTGTCCAACTGAACCTCCTTGGCACAGGTCTTGCGGCCATTTCCTCTCAGGCGGCCTCTTGCTGCCTGGGAGAAGAGGCCGAGCCCCGCCTGGCTGCACCCTCCTGCCGGGTGGGCAACCAGCCAGCAGGAAGGTCTCCTCTGAGCCTCCTTTACTCAAATGACCGATGTGCAAACATTTACTTAGTGAGTTTTTTTCTTCTTCTTTTTCTGCTGATTCATTGTTCAGCATAAATAGGCCAGTACCAGTTCAACTATTTAGCAAAGAGCAGGGAAAAAACCCCAAACCAAAAACTAACCAGCCAGCCAAAAATCCCCAAACAAACAACCCCCCCAACTACACAAAAACAAACAAACAAACAAATCAAGGAAACCCACAAAAACCACAACAACAAACAAACCCAAAAGACTACATAAATGGGGGAAAAACCCCATCAAACCAAAAAGACTACCTAAAGGCTACAGGAAGCTCAAAATAAAAGTTTTGCTCAAGTTGTTAAAGGAAAATCTCAACTTTGAACAGAGATCAGAAGTTTCAAAGGTATTTTTCTAGCTTTCATGCTCACATATAAATTTGCAAAAGAACCTGAACTATGGAATAGCAGAAAACACACAGAATGTCTTTCGGAAAGATGCCTTGTTTGTAGTGTCTGACATGTGCCCCTTCAGCCATTTTAGCTGGTAATAAGTGTAAACCTGCTTGATTTCTGGGGGATCACTTTGCTTTCTTCAGGCAAGTTTCTATTTAGAGTCACCTTGGCAGACAAAGGTATTTGTGAGTTCACTGTAAAGCAATGGAGATTTTCACTTATGAGTTCTTCTGTTTGTGTATTTTTTATTTCACAGATCTGATGAGATTATTATTGAACATTTATCAGATATTAATCTTCATTGAAATGGAGCTGGCATTTATTCCTTCACTAGAAGAAGTGGGAGAAGGTTGCTAGCAAATAGGGGTACTTCAGGTTTTTTCCCATTTTTTTCAGCTACCATCAGCATTGTGTTCCAGCTCACTAATGGTTTTAGAGATCCATGTGATTTTTATGCAAGTACTAAAATAAACCTGGAGAGCACTGCCTTAAAAATACACAGTACTAAAAAAGTGAAAGCTGTACTGTATGAACATAGCATGTAACTCAATCTGCTTCCCACTTTGGTTTTCAGTCATAAATCAAAATGTTACATTTTGATGTCTAGATACCATGTGCTTAATTTTCTTAGAATGCTGATGGTGTTTCACTGCCATAATCACTTTTTTTTTTTTTCAATTACGTAAAACTTTGATCTCACTACAATGGAGAGAATTTTTCTGACAGGGTGGCTGTTCACTTGTTTAATATCTAATTCACTGTCCATTTGAGTTGTTTTCCTTCTGTTTATTACTGCTAGTGCATCTCACTGGGAGAAGCTTGTATTTCTGGTAGCTTGTTGACATGAACAGAAGTCTCATATGTCCTATTCCTAGTATACTTTGAGACATTAAACTACAAAAAAATATTTCAAAATATTTCACATCCCATTCAATGAAAAAGCTGTATGTTATAATTTGGAAACATTTGTTACTTGCCCTGAGAATTTCTTCTCCATTCAGTTGCCTTGGCCTCAAAGTACCACAAACAACTCATCTAATTAGCAGGTACATATTGTTCAGGTGTGTATAAATTATGTGCACTGCCAAGTAGCAGGGCAGGTTCTGCAGGAAAACCTAGGATTTGAGAAAGGTGTGCCAATCAATGTTTAACAGACTTGAAAGTGATACCATGAAAAGAAAAACACTTAATTTTGGCGACAGTCTTCAAAAAGTAGCTATTTTGTTAATTGTATGATTACAACTGTAGTGTTAGGGCATGAGCTTAAGGATAAAGTTGTGCATCTTACTGAGACTCTGCAGATCCTGAGCATACTGAGAATTTTAGAATTTTAAACTTAATCTTGTGCTTCTCAGGTTTCTTATGTTTAGTGTGCTAGGTCAATAGTTGGAGTAACACTCCCAAGTCTTCCACTAAAACATGTCTTTAGGCACCACATCTTAATCTATTCAAATACTTCCAGTGATAGTGATTCAACCCCTTCCATCATGGGCAGCCTATTCTAGATGGAGAAAAACTTTTTATCAGGACTTGTAGCAATAGGGCAACTAAAAGGGGGTATATTCAGACTAGATACAAGGAAAAGTTTGTTTTACAGTGTGAGTGGGGGAACACTGTAACAGCTTGCCCACAAGAGGCGTGGATGCCCCATCCGTGCAAACATTGAAGGTTAGATTGGATGGGGCTCTGAGCAACCTGATCTAGTTAAAAATGTCCCTGGTCATTACAAGGAGATTGGACTAGATGGCTTTTCAAGGTCTCTTCCAACCCAAACCATTCTATGACTCTATGAACATCTGACCAGTTAGCTAGATTTGCATGGGCATGTGATGCTCCAACAGATTCTGCTCCGAATACTCCCAATATGGATGTTCTTCTAGGTCTGCATCTGAGACCTGGAAAAGCTATTCTGGTCTTGACAGCCTGAGTGATTCCTAATATTGCTCACTTGTCAGGCCTGTCAGGATAAGGAGCTGCCCAGCGATCACCTTTGATTTCATGCGGAGCCTAATGCACTGTGGATGAGAAGGCTGAGGACACCTGCTGCATCTTCTGCCTGATGTTACACCCAGAAGTCCCATTCTGGGCTTCAAATCTCTTTTCTGTCTGAGTATGCATCTTTCTGCAAACAAAATGCTCCAGCTGCTGCAGGGTTCTCTCTGAGTCAGGCAGTTCTGTTTTGCATGGAAACATCCCAAAGTGAACCTGAAACAACATGACCTAATATCTTTCTAGTACGGGCACTGACATGAATGTAGAAGTGCTGGGCTGTTTGTTCTTTCTCTAATTAATGTTAAATCGTTCTATTCAAAGTATAAATTGGAGTTGCGCATGAACTGTTTAAATTTCAGTTGCAGCAATTACCTTAGTCACTGTGTTTCAGATTTCACCCACTCTTGCAACCCTCCCTAAGTTACAACATGTGGAGAGGAGGAATCATCCTACCAGTTAGACCGTGAGAGGATGTGTTTGATCAAATTGTATTAGGCAAGGCAGGCACTTTAGTGTTCTGAGTGAGGTCATTAATTACCAAGGGGCTCAGTAGATACTCTTCCTTAGTCCCCCTTTATAAGGGAGGACTGGCTTCAGGGAATAATGGGAATAGATGATCCTTGAATGAGGTGGATGTCATGATATGACTTAATTCCCGCCATTGCCTCAGTCTCCCTTCCTTTCCCATTGGCTCTTGCTATTGCTGTGTAAGCATAAACCAACACAAATCGTCCAGAAGAAGCAGTTTCCCACTCCTTCCCAGCCTGATCCTTGGCCATTCTCTCTTATTCTTCTGCTCCCCCAGTCACTTGTGCTGTTGTGGCTTCTTGATGGAACTGATAAAGGAATAATCTGGCTGAAAACTATCCCACATAAGTGGTTTGGAACTGGTACCTGAGACAGGCTGCTGTACCGCCTCTTCCATGCTTTTGCTGGTGAAGAGTAGAGATGATCCAGCACAGCGCTCCTCAGGTGAACACACCATGGAACTAAGGCACTGCATGAGGCAACTTGGCCACTGCACACTCTGTCAGGGAAACTGGATTTACAGGATTTGGGTTTTGGGTTTTTTTTTTTACCAGGTTCTGTACTGAGCCTTCTACAAAGAGCCTGCATAGCTACAAGCCTGTGTAAATTTTTTTGTGTATATCTAATAAAGGTTTTTGAAGAAGGCACATCCCAGTTCTTTTTCCCTTATTTACTAGTGAACAGTTCAGTCCTTGAATGGACAAGGTTATCAAATCTGCAGAGTGAACCTTTCAATGCTATTTCTTCACAGAGAGGAAAACATTTACTCATTTTTTAGTCGTGATATCTAACCTTCCTTAATGGACGATGTATCTTTAGCTTTGTCTTCTGAAAGTTATTTACTTGATTGGGTCAATTTGCCCTTCCTTTGATAAATATAAAATAAAAAGATAAAAATCACATTCATATAAAATTATGAGGTCATTAGTGAACAACAGCTGGCATTACTCTCCAACATAATCATATTTCAAGTATGTCTGTCAGTTACCAGAATGAATTCTTATTGTTCTGTGTCACAGACTCTTGTGGCCTAGCTAATGTCTTTGGGGTATGCTTTAATTTACAAACTTGTTTAAAATTGTCTGAAATTATATCCACATGGGCAGAATATAATAAGAGGATATAATCATAAGGATAAGTTCATATATTACTTTAAATACTTTCTCAGTAATGCTGCTCAAAGAAATTATTAGTCCTGAAAACTCAGGAAGGTAGGATTCATTTAGCACTGACCTCAGCAAAAAGCTGCAGCTGCAGTTCAGTACCAGTTGAGCCTCAAACATTTAGTGGTCTTCTGTGGCAAAGTTGTTAGTAGGGTTGCATTTAAAAAATATAATTCTGTGACAACAGAGTCACTCCTTTAACTGTGCTGCAGAAATGAGCAAAGAAATTACTGACTATAAATGCATACTTGTTATTTCTAGAGCTGAGCATTCATATTCATTTGTCATGTTTCTCTGAAGCTTAAAACAGACTTCAGTCTTTTTCCCAGATTTGGCCTTGTATAGCTTGCAGAGATTTGTGATAGAAATACAAAGATTAATAGAAGGAATTACGGATGGCATTGTATGTATATAAAAGAAACAATATCAAACAAAGGTTAAGAACGTCACATGCTGATAACCAAGGACACAGTAAAAATCAGTCAAAGGGGTGAACAACAAGGAATCCATTGTTTACAGCAAGATCAGAAGGCCTGAGTTTTCATGGGGCCACAACATGGCAACACTTAAGTAGAAAACTCAAACTCTGCTAACAGGAGGATGACAGTAAGGTTGCAGCCACAAAGATGCCCAAATGAGGATACACAGTCCATAGGTATCAGTCTTCCAAAAAGTATATGGAGGAATCTTTAAACAAGATTCTGAAGCATAGGTTTATGCCATAGTGACTAACTCACAAAGTTAATTAAACCCCACTATGTCTAAACCCCACTGTCAGCAAGAGAAATTCAAGGGGCTTAATTAGAAGTGGATAGCTAATGTCCTTTGTCCCTGTGTCATGTGTAAGTGAAATTGGCCAGACCACTGGAATGCACACATCTTGGTGCAAATGAACATGGGAATGCAGAAGAACAATTTATGAGATAATGAATATAAACCATCAAAATCGGTTTTGTTTAATGTAGGTAGCATCTTCTTCCTCCAGCTGGTTTCACATTGATTGTTGTTGTTTTAAAATTTTTGCAGTGTCAGGAATACTGTACTAATAGGGTGATTGCAAAAGCAGTTGGTATTTCAAGCGGTATTCTGTTGCATGAAAGTAATTTTGGAGTTTTTAGACTTTTAATTAGTTGGATTTTGTAAGACACCAGAACTGCATTTCTTTTAAATTTATGAAATACAAATACACTTACGAAGACAAAATTCTGTCATTGTTTGACCCCAGTTGACAGCTAAGCCATATGCAGACTCTTGCTCACTCCTCACTCCTGGGGTAGGGGAAAGAATCGGAAAGGTAAAATTGAGAAACCTTGTGTGTTGAGATAAAAACAGTTTAATAGGTAAAGCAAAAGCCATGCACACAAGCAAAGCAGAACAAGGCATTCATTCACCACTTCTCATGGGCAGGCAGGTGAAAGCCAGGCATCACACACAACAAGGGCTTGGGAAAACAAGCAACATCACTCCAAATGCTCCTTCCTCCCTCTTCCCAGGCTCTGTATGCTGAGCAAGACACCAAATAGTATGGAATATTCCTGTGGTCAGTTGGGATCAGCTGTCCTGACTGTGTCCCCACCCAGCTTCTTGTGCACCCCCAGCCTGCTCGCTGGTGGGTAGGGTAAGAGACAGAAAAGGCCTTATAGACTCATAGAATCTCCTGAGTTGGATGGAATCCACAAGAATCATCAAGTTGAGCTTCTGACCCTGCACAGGACAGTCCCCCCAAAAAAGGTTTGACTCTGTGTAACCACTGCTCAGCAGTAACTGTATATCCTTGTGTTATCAACACTGTGTTCAGCACAAGTCTAAAATACTCAGGCTGTATTTCTTTCTACTAGCAGCAGCTAGTAGAAAGAAAATTAACTCTACCCCAGCTAAAACCCACAGACTTTAACAAATTTAAGTACAACAATTAATGCTTATTAATTAAGCTCTTTCTCAAGATTTCCTCTGTGGGTTTAAACTCCAAAACCCCACCTTAGAAAGGCTGAAAAATGCATCATGGATCTGCATAAATATATGAAATATGTACATATTTATTATAATGGAACTCAGGAGCTTTTGTCTGAGAAATGCTATATACATTTGGAAGTAAATATAGGAGGCATTTGAAATTAAGCTTTTTTTAGTCAGAAACTACACAATATGGCAATATTTCCAGATTTTCCCATGAGGTTTCCCATGAGCACTTTTACAGTATTTTTGACAATGTTTTTGTTTTTGTTTTTGTTTTTTTGGGTTTTTTTGGTTTGATTTGGTTTGGTTTGGTTTGGTTTTTTTTGTATTTTTTTAGTTGGTGAGCCTACACAGAAATGGAAACATCATCTGAGATAAAAAATTCTACTTCTTATCTCTAAGGAATAAATTTGAATATCAAATATCTTTCTTTGGCTTACTGTAGTAGGAAATGGACAGCAGCTGTTGGATTGGAATCTCTTCAACAACATAGTCATCTGGAGGTTTAATGGCTAGGATGTGTTTCTGTTTTGCAAAACATGAAAACAACACCCCCTCAGTCACTGTTTTTGAGTAATGTAATGAATTAGATATTTGTTAAAGTTCGCCTCTTGAGGGCAGTAAATATTCAGAACTACAACTCGCTCATGTTTCTTAGTGGTGTGATAAAGAATATCCTGGATTTGAAATAGACCGGAGTTAGCTTGTCCTTTGGCTCTCATGGTTCAGAGAAAGATTAACTTACAGCTCTACAATTCTTACACAAAGCCTGAAAGTTTAAGTGAAAAATGTAATATATGAAATCAAGGCTTCACCTTATAAGCCAGCTGAGAAAAGAGTAACCAAGTAGAAGCATATAGAATCATAGAATCATCAAATCATCAAGGCTGGAAGAGACCCTTAAGATCATCAAGTCCAACTGTCAACCCATCCCTACCATCCATAAATTCCAGCCTAAGTTCTCTGTTAAACTAGATCAGCCTTTTCCTCCAATGACTTATCTTTCTACACAGAGGGATAACCTGCTCCTGAATATTCAACAATTCTTTTTAAAAGTATATCCAGCCTTCCTGAATTCCTTTGCCCTTCAGAACTGACTCCCAAAGGGCTCTGTCAATCATTGTCCTCATTGTCCTAACCAGGCCAAAGTCTGCCTGTGGAAGTTCTGCTTCTCCTTATTTCACCCCTTATACTACCACTTCATGGTCATTATGCCCAAGATGCCCACTGACCACCACATCACCCACTAGTTATTCTTGGCTCACAAACAAAGGTCTAGCAGGGTACCTCTGCTGGTAGGCTCATTCACCAGATGTGTTAGGAAACTGTCTCCCACACACTGTCTCCCAGGAACATCTTACACTACTTCCTCTCTTCTGTGTTGTATTCTTAGTAGACATCTGGCAAATGTGTTTCCATGAGTACCAGGGCCAGAAATCATGAGACTTCTGGCAGTCACTTGTAGAATGCCTCATAAGCCTGTTCATCCTGGCTGGATGGTCTATAACAAGACTCCCGTACACATGCGCTGCTGAACTTCTCCCAGGATTTTTACCCATAGGCACTCAGCCTTGTCATCTTAATCATCATCCACTCCAATGCAATCAAAACACTCTGTAATTTACAGTAATGTATGGTAAAAAACTCTGTAATATACTCCTCTCTTGCTTCACCTGTCTCGTCTCTATAGCTTATAGCCATCCAACAACACTCATTGTCATAAAGTTTAAGATGAGCTTTTAAACATGACTTTATAATAAAGGAGCTTGATTGAAGTTGGTGTGAGAAGCTCATCTGAGCCTTAGACATCTCTGGTGATTCATGAGCTTATTTACACATGCCCAGCCAAGAATAATGACACCTGTGGCTATGCTCTGTCTACTGTGTCTTTACCATGGACACAGTGCAGTATCTCCAAACAGAGAAAAGGAAACAACTTCCAACCAGTCAGCAAAAACTACTAACATATGTTGTGGGTTTGCCTACTTATTGCTTGTGTGTCTCCCATGTGGCTTCATTCTTCAGTGAGGTCTCATGCCGCAAAACAATAAAATTTATTGCAGTGGTCAGTAAGCATGTGATGGGTTTCAGGAAGTATTTCTGCACCTCAACACAACATTTGTCACTGTTACTTCTTGTGCTGGTCAATGTGCTCCACCAATGTCATTGTGCAAACTCAACTGTCATTAGCAAATTCAATGCAAAAGTAAAGAAATAATCTTTTTTTCCTCATTCATTAATTAATAAAAGAATACTTTGAACAAATGCACTGAATATAACTGTGACTTCTGTGTAGTCTTTGAATGAAGCTAGATAAAAGACAATTTGACAAGTTTAAGTGTAACCTTTAACTACTGGCAATGCTACAAATACACATTGGTATGTCTCATTTTACTGTTGCCTAGATTTTATGAATAGAAACTCTATGTTTCAAAACTTCTCTTTGCTTTTGACACAGAATATGTGTCTGACCAGGAATGACCTGCTTTCCTTGAATTTACTTCAGGTACTAGAAAACATAATGCCTTCAAAATTGGAGAGTCATGCAGAGATCCTGGAAATTATGGAAGGAGTTTGAGTCTCCTCTTCTTGGTCTTTAGCTTACTCCAGCTCCCAGGAAAGCTGGATATTGTTCTCAGTGTGGTATTTCTGGTTTGTACCAAATTACATCCTCAAGGAGTACTTACTTGCAGTCTTGCAGCAAGAATGTATACTCTAGATGTGTTATCTAAATCCCATGACTCAAATCCCCAGGTAGGTTATATGTATTTGAATTCGTCATTCATTGTGATATTGAAGAGTTCATGATAACACAAAGAAAATCTGTGAACTATTCAATATCGCATGAACACAGGGGAAGTATCTGAAAAGAACATTGTGTAGGCCAAAGGAATAAAACTCCCTGTGAATGAGGTGAAAGGCAGTGGGTGTTGCATGTCCATGCAGGCTTGCAAAGGAGATCTGACCTTGCAGCGTGAACTGCATTTAGGCTGGGGAGAGAGCTTAGCCTCCATCACATGGAGCCCCCTCCTGCCTGTGCCTTGATGAGAGGCCAGAGAGCAAGATCAGGATTGGATGGATCATTATTTCATCCTGCATAGGGCTGGACTGGGGAACCACACTATCCCTTGTCCATACATAGTGCCATACACTCCCTTTTGTTGAGGAACTCAAGGACTGGATGCTGCTGGTCATTCTTCATTGCAAATTCAGGCACTGATGGCCCTGGAGCAGTCAGAAGGCCAGCTACTGTGGTAGGTGACTATGCTGGGAAAGCTGGGGAAATCAGTATTGCCTCTCTGAAATCCTTCAGAATGCTGGCCATGGGGCCGCTGTGTGATTCCTGGAAAGGTTTCTTTTTCCCTTTCCTTCTCTTGGTAGATCCCTCTTTTGCCAGAAGAGCAACTTTTCCAACCTAACCAAGTTTTTGTCCCTATGCTCTAACAAGCCCTGAAGACTTAGTTTAGGGAGTTGTTGTATGTGCCTGCTTGCTGTAATATATGGCAAGCCTCTGCTTCCAAGGGTGTAAAACCCTCAAATCTTTGATTATTCTGGCTATATTACCATTTTACATGTTACAGTTGACTAGATTAATAAAGGGCATTATACCATGCCAAAATCAAAATGTTTTCTATACCCATATGAGTACTTTAAGTGCTTTCTGTCTTTTTTTCTCACCTCCACTAGTGTTGTAGCATTTTTTGCTCTAACAGAATTCAGAATTATAAATGTCTGATTTTTGCACAGATATATGTGTGCCTTTCTTATACAGGTATTTCAAATTTTAGTAATGTGCATACACTGTAAATAGAAAACATAGCATTTGATACTCAATATTAAAAATGTCTCAGATTAGCCATGCAAAATATATAGCAATAATTAACTTTATTGCCATTAGATGTCACTGTTGCCCTGTGTATACATGACTGAAGCATCACTCACTATTCTAAACTGTAGTCCCCTAAAAAATCCTCTGCTATAACTCTACAGCTTCTAGTCCTTAATGCTATACATTGAGTATTCACCATTTCTCTTAATAATTGAACTTTATTAAATGTAAAGCAATGAAAATACATTATTTCATTATTTTGAAGTCTTAATCATTAGATCTTTACATTAGAAGAAAGACTTTATTTCTAGAAAAATAAAATGCTTAATCAATTAGTTGATTTTTTTCATGGAAGATCTGCTAGATGGTTTTTCATTCTTTAGTTTGATTAGATGCTCAAAATATTTTGAAGTTTAGATATAACTGAAAAGTGAAAAACATGGCTCTTTGTATGCTAATTTCTCTGACTCCAAAATAACCCTTAGAACGAATTAAAAATACATTCAATAATTTTATTTTTTTTCCTCATCACACCAATGACATGTCTATTTTTCCTTTCTAGATAACTAGCCCAAAATATCCCCTGGAGTCAGTCTTCTGTTTATTCTTGCCCATGAATTAGTGAGAAATACATATATGGTCAGCAAAGTGGAGTCACAAAGGGAAATTACAAATCATTATGAAATAAAAATCAGCTCAAAGTATGACTCAAAAAACTTCAGAATCCTCAAAAATAATGGAGCTACTTTACATGAGCTTCAAGAGATTGTGAGGCATAGTCATTACATGTTGATTTTTGTCAGTGCAAACAGTCCACAGATTTAAAAATATTTTTTGTTAACTGCAAAGGTGAAACTTCAGAGAAGATTAAATTCATGCCTAGTGTCTCTTATCTTCCCACTGCACATCACATTGGATAGTCTGACTCCCATCTCCTCAAGCTTCCTATAGATACTGGGGTAGCTGTGCAATGTTCCCAAAGCCATCTCTGCCCCAGGATGGACAAGCCCCCTGCCCCAGGGACACTACTCCAGCCCTGGCCATCGCTGAATTTGCTGCAGTTTCTTGATCCTTCCTCTGTTGGAGAACAGTATCTAGATGTATCTAGTGAGTACTGAGCAGAAGGGGACAACCGATGCCTCCCTGATCTCCTGGCTGTGCTCCAGGGATGCAGTCCCATATGCTTTTGGCAGTCTCTGCTGCCAGGCAATGCTGGTGGTTCCTGTTCAAGTAATTGGTTGAAATAAGAAACACAGCATAGGAGTAAGTTCTCAGTGCTTTAGATTTTAGGAATTACTGAGTTCTGCATGGATCTGTGTGAAACATCTACATGCACCTGGATAAGGGAGGTGGGAAAGTAAAAGTTTTCAGCTAACACCTGATCCTTGAGGGAAATGAAGGAAGAGTGTATTTTGTACATAAATCCTTCAGAGGAATGACGGCAAAGAAAGTGTATATCATATATAAAATGCATCATCATACATATATGCATGTATATCTACTCACAAGTGCCATTTTGAAAAGTTTTGGATGCATTGATGAAAGCACTAAATTAATACCTGACAGAGGTCAAAAATCTAAATATTAAATTGCTAGCAGAAGGTACAGAGAGTGAGGCAGAATATCATTATGCCATGGCTGTATGGTTCATTACATACAGTTCTGCTTGCTTCCTCTCAAAAGGGAAGAATAAAATAAAATGTCCAGAGAGGAGAAATAAGAAGAGAGAAGTGTAAGAAGCTTCAGAGAAGAGCACAGAGATGATCAAGTTCATGGATTTCTCAGTAAACTGAGATGCTGGAAGCAGAAGTCTAATCAGATGAGTGGTATGCTGATAGTGAATAGGAGCAAGTTCTTTGTATCCCCCAGTACAAAACCTGGCATGCAGCAAATAAAACTGGATGTATATCTTTGCACACAGAATCAATTTTCATGACATGTCATGGTTATTAAAATTTTAAGAGATCAGAGACCTCATGGTTCTTAGTCAAATAGCAGTTATGAATTCTTATGAACTCCTGAGTGTACACAGGCCAGAAAAATTTGAAGTAGTTTACTGTACAGGCAAAACATCCTATATATTCACTGTGTTCTTTCATATTTCCTTGAGCATCCCCCCTTGTTTACTGCCAAGGACCAGGTACTGGGCTAAAGGGACATCCAGTGTGAGTCAACATGGCTACTGTTACTTCATCATTAAAAAAAAAAAAAAAGTATAATATGAAGGAATGAAGAGGGACTTCTGTAAAGACTGCTTCATGCAAATTCAAAAGTTTATTTCTTACCTAACTATTGAAGTCCCTATAAAATGGCATTATAAGGAAAAAATAGCTGTAACAAAATTGTACAATAAAAATCCATATTAAAAATAGTATCTAATATAGTGTCATAAAGACAAGTAATTACTAAATTAATTACTAAAGTAATTACTTAATAATTTTCTAAATTCTAAGTGTGGCTCAACTACTGGCTGCTTTACAATAAAGATTGAGTATATACTATGTACTAGAACATGGCTTCCAAGAAGGTTTGCAAAACTCCTTATGTAATTTCACTGGTTATCCACAAAAAAAGAGCAGTTTGGTCTATTAGTTGGAAATGACTCTTTGATCCAGTTCTTTCCTTTTACTGTTTTGAGTCTGCAGTCAAAGAGTTTATATATTTTTCTTAGAAGGTTCAATTTGTCCTTTAAAAATGAATATTTTACATGTTGACACTATTTTTGTTTCTCAGTCTTAAATTGTTTTGCATATTATCTAATCTTTACCTCTGCATGCCCTCACATTTCAGAGCTCTTATTGTCTGCAGTCCTAAGGGAGTCAATCCTTTCAGATTTCTGTGAGATATTATCATTATTGGGTTTTTTTGTCTCATAATCATCTTGTGTTTCAGTTTTTCCAGATTAAATATAAACCAAATATCAAATGTTATGTTATCAAGACATAACCATTTTTTCTCATGAGAAATACTCATGTTTTTCTCAGCTTTTGATTTAAGGTATATTTTTGTTGTTCATGCCTGTTATAAAATTATGCTAATGTAGAATTGAATAGAATATAGGATCATTAAAGCTGAAAAGAGCTCCAAGATCCCAGGGTCCAACCTTGGACTGAACACCACTTTGCCACCTAAACTATAGCACAAAGTGCCATGTCCAGTTGTTTCTTGAGCACTTCCAAGAATGTGACTCCACTTTCCTGGACAGTCCATTTTAATGCCTGATAAGCTTTTCAGTAAAGAAATTCTTACTGATGTCCAAACTCAAAAAGGGGTTTTTTGTCACTTTTGTAATTCAATATGAAATGAAGTACAACTGGAGTTCTGTCACATTAGTACTCCAAATAGAAATTACTGTAACAGATTGTGACAGGCTAGTGTTAATGACAGGCTGGTAATTGTTGGTGAAACAGGTTAGTTAATGAAAACAGAGGGGAAAATACAAAACAAATGTCGATCCCATTTTTCTCACCGCTATGGGAGATGAACATTCGCAGTGCCAGTTTCATTACAGCTTTAATACAAGTTTCAAACTTTATTGGCAGTTCCTGGGCTTCAAACAGCAAAATATTGGGTTCCGTTTCTGACATGACTGTAAGCCTGTAGTCTGGTGTCTTGCAGGGAATGTTACCTTTCATTTCCCTTTGGGTGGCTTAAAGCTCCAAGTGTTCCATTGCGGATCATCCAGCCTTGTTGCTGTGAAGTCTGCTCAGTCACCAGGCTGGGATTTTTTTCCTTTCCTGCTAGAAAGAACAATGGCTAAAATCTCAATACTCCCCATAGTTTTTCTCAGTCCTGTAAAGTCCTACTGTAAATGACCCACCTTCCCATCTGTAAACAGTATTCAAAAGCCCAAATGAATTGTTTAGACATTGAAAAATGCTCTACCCATGAAAATTTTCAAAATATTCAGAATAATCAATCACTTCCTTTGGAGACTATGGGTAAAATTATCACCATCACTTATTAGCAACTCTTCTACTTCCCTACCACCACTCTCCAAAAATCTCACAGGATTTCACAATATGTCAACTAATTAGATATTGCCATGTGTCTGAACCAGCCTCTAATCCCTCTCCTTCCTTCTGGCTGATGGCATGTCATCTGCGCTCTAATTTGACTAACTGATAGTGTTCTGCCTGATTATATGGCATTAAGGAAAAGTATTAGGGGAAAGAGGACAGTGAGAGAATTAAAGCTGAGACATCTCTCAAAATATGCCTGGAGGAGTCATGGGAACAGTGAAAATCCATTGAGTGAAGTTATATCTTCCAGGTGAAAACCAGGAGTAATAAAGACATTTTTCAAAGACAAAAATGGGAGTTAAAATCACCCATTTTGGAGAAATGGGACTTGGGGTGTTCTTTATGTGGACTGGGTGAGGCTCTGTCAAAGCAATCCTAAAACATGGATGCACTTCACCTTGCACAATCTCAAGAAGCACCTCTTTGCAATTAGTTTTTTGAATGAATGGACTGAATTGCTGAGGTTTAAATTGCCTTGGATTTGAGTTAGGTATTAAAGCCACTGGGCTAGAAACTAGACACTATCCACACTCTCAATTTAGTTTTCACAGGATGGGGTGAACAGGTTTAAAGCCAGCACTGCTGACTGAGAGGTCTTGCTTCCTTTTCAGTCTGCCTTGTTGCCTTCTCCAGCATGTGTGCTACTCCTGCTGAGCTTTTGGAAAAAAATTTGTTTTACTACAACAGCACAAAGAAAACAGGATTTTTCTTTTGTTTGTTTGCTTGTTGTTTGTTTGGACTTTGTTCTGTTGTATTATAGGAAGGGAGCAGGACAGAGCAGCAAATCCACCCACCTTTTTGGTGGTGAGATGACATTAATAAGGGCAGCTGCCTGTGAGGGGGGATGAACCCTTGAAATCCAGTGAGATATAGTTGTTGCTGAGTGTGTTTAAATAGCAGGTGCTGACTGGGAGCACTGAAAGCTACAACTCCCAACCCCCCAAGAAGAGAAAAGGGAGTTTCTGTCATGTGGGTACACTGATGGCATTTCCCGGGCTTCAGAAAAGCTTGCCTCTGTGATTGCGTCCCGTGCCAAAATTCATTAAAAACCTTGTTTAAACTTGTCAAGTGGAATAAGACCCTGAGGTCAAAAAAAATGAAGTTGACACTTGAGGCCCTCATCCTTTTGGACCCAAGCTACAACCCAACATGACTTGAAGGTTTAGGGTTTCAAGTAGCTTTGGGGCTTGTTAAAGGGGAAAGCCCAGGCGCCTGCAGCCCTACAGCAGCCCTCTGCCTTTCCTGCAGCATTAAAGGTATGGGCCTGTCTGGCATCTGCTACAACCCAACATGACTTGAAGGCTTAGGGTTTCAAGTAGTAAAGGGGAAAGCCTAGGCCCCTTCAGCCCTACAGCAGCCCTCTGCCTTTCCTGCAGCATTAAAGGTATGGGCTTGGTGGGCTCAGCTGGGTTTGCTGGTCATCCCACCCACACTAGAGGAAGGGTCACATGGACACAGAGCAGACTGGTCCACCCAGGCCTTCCTGGGGAATAGCCCAATTCTACCTCCATCTTGTGGCACTGTGTGCTGGTTTGGGCTGGGATAGAGACAGTGTTCTTCACAGTGTCTGATATGGGCTGGTTTTCATTTGTCCTGAAAAGAGTATTGACAATTCAGGGAAGCTTTAGCTGTTGCTGAGCAGTGCTTGCACAGAGTCAAGGTCTTTTCTGGCTCTCACCCCACCAGGGAGTAGGTGGTGGGTGCACAAGGAATTGGGAGGGGATACAGCCAGGACAGCTGACCCCAACTGACCACAGAGATATCCCATACCATAGCACATTGTGCCCAGGATATAAAACAGGTGCAAGAAGGAAACGGGGAAGTTTGGAGTGATGGGGTTTGTCTTTCCAAGTCACATTGTACATGATGGAGCCCTGGGGAAGTTTGGAGTGATGAGGTTTGTCTTTCCAAGTCACATTGTACATGATGGAGCCCATCTTTCCTGGTTATGGCTGAACACCTGCCTGCCCATGCAATGGACAATGAATGCATTTCTAGTTTTGCTTTGCTTGTGTGGATGGCTTTTCTTTTACCTATTAAACTGTTTCTCACTTGTACTCTTCTGATTGTCTCCCCCTTCCCTCTGTGTGAGGGTGAGCAGCAGTTGCATGGGGCTGAGCTGCTCACTGAGGTTAAACCATGACAGCAGACTAGAATGAAATGTGGGCCGAAGTTCACTGTAGACAGCTTGGACTAAATCAAAGAGGAGACAGCAAAGCAGCAGTTTGGTTTGTCCAGCAATCTGCTTTGCCAGCAGTGGAAGGGAGTGATTGCTTTCATAGCTCTTCAAAAGGAAATGGTGAAGACCGCCTGTTTATTACCCCAAGACTTTCCCTGGACATTTACAGACCTTTAGCTAAACATGCCTTGTAAGGACCAACAGCATTTGTTCAAGTTCTTCCTCTCCTGCTCACATCATCCACATCACAGCAGTGATCCCTGTGTCCCAGCAAGGTCTGCCTCATCTTCTGGCTCTGTTTTGCTTTGCTTGTGTGGGTGGCTTTTCTTTTACCCATTAAACTATTTCTCTACTTCTACTCTTCTGATTGTCTCCCCCTTCCCTCTGTGTGAGGGTGAGCAGCAGTTGCATGGGGCTGAGCTGCTCACTGAGGTTAAACCATGACAGCAGACTAGAATGAAATGTGGGCCGAAGTTCACTGTAGACAGCTTGGACTAAATCAAAGAGGAGACAGCAAAGCAGCAGTTTGGTTTGTCCAGCAATCTGCTTTGCCAGCAGTGGAAGGGAGTGATTGCTTTCATAGCTCTTCAAAAGGAAATGGTGAAGACTGCCTGTTTATTACCCCAAGACTTTCCCTGGACATTTACAGACCTTTAGCTAAACATGCCTTGTAAGGACCAACAGCATTTGTTCAAGTTCTTCCTCTCCTGCTCACATCATCCACATCACAGCAGTGATCCCTGTGTCCCAGCAAGGTCTGCCTCATCTTCTGGCTCAGGCACCTACAGATCAATGTTGTCCCTGTGTTTCTGGACCTCCCTAAATTGCTACTAACTCAGAGCTGACCTGGGGTCCAGGTCTGTAACAGATGAGAAAAGCCAAGTTTTATGTTTTTAAGAGCTAAGTATGGAACAGCTTTAAATTATTAAGCTATTACTCCAGGTCTGTAACAGATGAGAAAAACCAAGTTTTAAGAGCTAAGTATGGAACAGCTTTAAATTATTAAGCTATTACATGCTATTAGTGGGTTAATCTATGAGACATGGCAAGGACAGATGAATAAAACTAAAGTTTTAGCTGCAGTTTTCCGTACCTACTTAGAGAGGGATGTTCTTGCTTAACCAAGCATGGCTCCACAGCCAAACTTAATCTATCCACTATGGACCCTGAACTCATTGCAGATCCCTGCTCTTCAGAAGGTATGAACCTGAGCTGCAGGGAATGTAGTGTATGCCTTCTCTGAATTGCAGTTAGGGCAATTCATATGTTTTATGGTGTGCTTCTGCTGAAGCCACAAGCAAAATGAATAAATGAGTGAATAAAGTGTCTTTATGTCAGCAGAGACCAAATTATCTAACAAATTAACAATAAATACCTTGCTAAATTAAATCTTAGTTTCTTCAAATAGCCACAAGGAGTGTGAACATTCAGCAGCAAGCTGATTGCATAAAAAGACATCTTAGACAGTCGCCAAATACTACAGTTAAGGTATCATTTAACATCCTGATACTCAGATAAGAGTATATGAATGTGATTCAGACTTTACATTACCATTCTATTTGCTCTTTAAAGGAAATCAAAGGCACCTCTCAAAGCAAAAATGGGGCTTCAAGTCCAAATTATTATACTAATAAAATTGGATTTTGTAATGAAAAATACTTGTATCTGTCTATATGACACCTGCTTCCTCTTAATGAGATACAACCTACTGTTCACCATATTGCATTGCCCATAGCAATTTTCTCTTCTCCCCTATGGATATACAATACATGTATGCATGCTTTCCTATCTAACGTGGAGACACTCTCATCCAGTGCTTTCACACATCCTCAAGGGCTTTTGCAACTAATGGAACATGCTGCATCCTTAGGCTGAAATGAAATATTCAACACCTCACAGAGGTTATGCAATACTTTTTTTTAATATGTAATTAAACTACTCTGGTTTACATGGATTAAAAAATTCATAAACACTTCACTCAGTTAAATTTACTAGTACAATGCAGTCAGTCCCTGCAAACACTCTATAACTTTCTCTTGGTGGCAGTGAATCTTTTTTTTTCTCCCTTTCCTCCAGAATAACATGAAGGTCGTGATGTGAAAGTTGTCATCTTTTTGTACCTTTTTTCTCTTATTACAGAAGCAAGAGGGTCTGAAGCAAGTTGTCTGTAAACAGTAATCCAACTGATTTACTGTAGGCTTTGTCCCCTCATCTGCTTTCCCCCCACATGTCCTAGCTCTCATTCTCCAGGCCTCAATGTTCATTTCTCAGAGGCAACAAGACTGTAGCTCTCTGTCTGAAGGCTGGCTCCCAAACTGGTACCAAACCAGGTGTATTGCAGCTGAATTTTGCCAGACATTTTTTGAGTGGGAACATTAATATTAGCCCCTTTCCAGAACCACCAATTTTCACATGGTTTACAAGACTTTTCTTATTTATTTAGGTTTTGCTAAAAATGCCCAGTGAGTTCAATGATTTTTGGTGGTAGTGTAACACACCTGCATGCACAAGCAGGTAGGCAGAAAAACTGTAAATTCTTTTTGCCTTCAGAAAGCCAGCCTAGGAAAGAGAAGGGATACAAAATCCAGCTAAGAGGGCATGGGAATAGAAATCCCACTGTGGAGGATCACTCTATTGTGGACAGGTAATTCTGTACTTGTACAAATTATTTTCTTGTTTCAGTTACTCCTAGAAATAGGATACAGGGTAACTGATTCTATGAACTGATCAAAAAGGACAGAAATATTTCCATCTATTATACAATATAAAGATAAAAAACAAAAAAGGAAAGAGGAAATAGTTCTCCAAGCAGTAATACTGTTAGGTTCTGGTTTGCCTGGTGTCTGATATATTTAAGACTTCACCTAGTCTTTCATAACAAATTAAGATTGACTGGTAGCTTCAAAAATTATTAGAGAGTGAACAAACTGAGAGGTGAACACAGAGGTGGATAGGCAAGACAAAAATACTTCTCCTCTCCAATCTACACCTAATCAAAGTTTAATTAAAGTTTCTCATGAAAGTCACCTGGATGAGAATCCTGATTTATGCTCCCATGATTTAATCATATCATCATCTGGCTTTCTGACTTAGAAATTTAACTATTATTGTAAGTGTAGAGCAATCCCAATAAGTTTCTTGCCTAAGCATCAAAAGTCCCCAGATGCTGATTTTCCAAGCTGAGAGTAATATTTTAGAAATAAGTATGTCCTGGATTTTATTTCCTCCCCTATGATGATTTGTCCCCCATTACTAAGTTACATGAATGAATGTGTTCTGTTTGTAAGAGTGACCACACAAAACAATTAATATCAGAGCCAAATCCTGAATTCGGTTACCAGAAGTTGCCTAGTTTTTATTTTCTTTCAGCTTTTCCTCTTTAGCTATATTTTAAAATCAGAATAATGTTTATTTGAGTGACTTGAATAAATGTCACCCTTAGTGACTTTGTACTGAGAGTGATTGAGAGGTTGTTCTGGGGGACAGCGAGAGAGGGAACAAGCCCATGCAGGGCCCTTCCTGGACCTCAGTAAAAAACCCTTTTTTTAACAACAAAAGTATCAATAATATAATTAAGGACTAGAAAGAAATATATGTAGTGAGTAGATGTTATATTCTTTCAGGTACAGCATCAGAGCTAAGACTGAATGGAATTTCCCCATCACCCTATGCAGAGCTGAACATGTCTGTGGAGGGAAGGTCACCGTTTTCAGCCGTTTGAGCAATTGTATAATACAATAATTGTACTAGAAAGCTACTGTATTCCTACAGGATGCTCACACATTAACTTCTCTCTACCCTTTTTTTTAGATGAAGTCAAGGCCAGGCAGGAGCTGTGATCAGCAGAGTCAGGTGGGCGCTGCCTGCAGTCTCCCCCGGTACCATGAGCTGGTGGAGCTCATCCTGCAGGCAATGGACATAGATGGCACAACAGGGCCTGGGAGGCCACGCTGGACATTCAGCCCAGTGCATACTGGCCTGTCCCTGCTCAGCTGTGGTGTGCCTGCTCAGGTGTGGTGTGGCCTACTCCCTCCTCAATGAGCAGTGCTCTCCTGACCATCATCAAAGCAGTGTGCCTGCTCACCTGTGCTGTGGCTCACTCCCTCCTTAATGAGAAGTGCTCTCCTGATCATCATCAATGCACACCACCCCTTGACCCATGTAGAGTTTACCTTTCCCAAAGTTATATTATAAGTTGCATATTATATTGCTATCACAGGGGCTTCTCAAGCCCTAAATATGAGCCTTAACAGACCAGATGAGATCTATCCAAGATCACTGACTCCTTGAACACAAAGTCCTCAGCAAAGTTCCCTTTACAGATGTGTGTCTTGTAAGATTTTCCTCTGCACCTTCCATTTAAAAATAAATTGGTACATATGAAGTGTGCATGAATCATTTAAAAATGTCACCAGGGAGTTACATTAAAGGGTAATGTAATACTCTGTAGAAATTAGAAATAAATCTCCTAGCACAGAAAACTGCTGTACTGCAGAACAGCAATTACAAGCAAACAAAGGGAAACAATAAGATTCTTGAATATTCTGGCTGTATCTCCAAACCTAATTAGTTCAGCCTCGAACAACATCAAAGAGTGCTTCATTAATGAACCTCTGAATCATCTGTACTCATCTGTGACTGATAACCATGACTCAGTTTTACCAGTGACAAGGATGAGGTGGTTTGGTAATAAAGACATTAAATTGCCCACTATCTCCAAATTCTGCTGTGAACTTGCACAGGCAGGCTGTCATCTCTGCATCTCAGTTCTTCAGTGAAAGGCAGTACTCCTCATGTGTACTGTGACATTTATATTTCTTATAGAATGGATCATGCATTGCAATGAGCCTTGAGCCCAGCAGAGTCTCCTAGGTAGTCCTGGAGTACTTGAGAATGCAGAGAGAGCATTCATAGGTGGGGGTCCTCAAATACAGAATGACCTAGTGTTCCAGATATCTCACAAGGAAGAGATTTTGGAAACATCAAAGTCATAGAAGTTGGAAAGACAGGAGCATGGTTTTAAGGAAATTATATTTAGGAGTTCATAGAGAAGAATAAAGGGGAAGAAATAATAAGCAGAGATAAGTCTAAATGAAGAGAGAAAAGACTGAGGCAACTCAGGGAAAGAAAATAAAATTGCTATCAGATCTGGAGGGAGATTAATGAGAAAAGTGAACAGTTATTGTGATAGGGAAACCAGAGAAAGCTGTTTAATGAACAGAAGAAAAAACTACCTCCGACAGTTAATTAAAACAGTGCTGCTCCTGTAAGATATTAGGTAAAACTAATAACGACAGATGCTGTTGTATTTAGAATTATACTGATGACAAAAGTACATTTTAGCTGCTTCTTTTCTTGCAGAGACACATCAATAATGCATACTTTAATTACATTCAACTACAGAACCTATGTATTTGAGTGGTGATGCTTTGGTGATGGATAGAGACGTCCAACAATTTGTCATTTTGCAGAGTACAGTACAGGGACAAGCCTAACTTATCTGTGTAGAGCTGTAAGTGCCATTCTCTAGAGGAAAACTGGAATGTATGTATTAAAAAGTGCATTCTATTGAATATTAGGAAGTCGCTAACATAAATACTGGGATGAATTCTGGCCTCCTCATTGTAACTAAGACATATTATTGGATGTAACAAATAGTACTGAAGTACAAACAGTCCGAAGAATGACAACAAAACAGAAAAAAGAGATGATGCTGCTATGACAAAAAAATGTTGCAAAATCAGAGATAACCTGAAAATTAGCAAAAATAATGAAAATATAATACTTCAGGAAAACATTATTATAGTTTCAGGAATTTAGATACTCTAAGCAGGTTTATCTGATTTTTCTAATGCTCTTGTAAGTCCACCATGAAAAAATGAAGCTGAACATTTCTTTACATCATGTATTTTCAAGTGGCATCAAAAATTCTGCCCAGGTTTTGTTGCATATTGGCATATACCCCTTACAGTGCTCCACTGCTAACGTACTTTTCACAATACAATAATGGTAAGATTGCCTGCCTGAGAAGCTGTCAGGCAAAATCCTGTTTACTCTAGCATGTCATAAAATACAAGTATAACAAACTTTTCTGTCAGTTTTAGATTTTGAATATAGCTGGATCTGACATCAGTTCCCTATGTAACAAATTCTGACTGTCAGTTTAGATATTTTAAAATTTACTTGTTGCAAAACTAAATTGAGATAGCAGTGTTGGCTTTTCATTTCTTTTAAGTATGAAGTCTAAGGTTAAAATTTCTTCAACCACAAGTACTCTAACTGGAGAGCAGTAACTGATTGCTGTTTAACACCTGAAACAATCCTGTGTGGCAGGATTTGAAGTTTTTTATTGTTTTCCTTTTTTTATTGCTTTTTTCTGCTTGAATGTAGAGAAAGATGTGTTTTCAGATTTTACTTCTGGTGAGAAAGACATTTATTTAAATGTGAAATGCTGGAGATGGACTGTATGGGCTATGTCTGAGACATTTGGTAGGAGAATTTCCAAGATTGTCTTCAGGACATGATGACATGTAGCTTCTGTTGGCTTGGAGACTGTCTTGTGTAGAGGTAGGAGTGTTGAAGAGTGGCTGCTTTTGTAGATTGGGCATCTGGTTTCTGGCCCTCTCTCAAGTCCTCACAACAACTTTGTATCATGGAGCTTCCCACACTCACAGGTGGTCCTCATGAGCTTCTGGGGCCTGATGTAGCTCAGGGCCACCACACTCTCATGCACAGAATCCCTTTAAAATGGCCAAGGGCAAGATGCAACTTTTCCATTTCTGGGTGCTAGGGATGTTAAGCCAAGGGTAAACTGCCAGGAGGGACTCCTTCCCTTCCCTGCTGCACAGAAATTTTCATGCTGGACAACACAAACCTCAACAGCGGCCAGAGCCTCACTCATGTTGGACATTGTCAAATGTTGGTGAAACATTGTTCAGAGACAGCTGCATGACACAGAATGGCCACACTAGGGACATGCAGCACGTTATACTTTCAGACCCCCTGCTTCTTCCATGCACTAACTCCCTTGGCAACCCCCCAGATTTCTGACAGACTCCTCTAGTCCTACAGCCCAGCTTCCATATGTGCTTCAATCCCTGCAAAGCCCAAGTCATAGAAGGCAAAGTCTGTCTTCATATGAGGAAGGCTCCATGGGGGTGCCTCATATGGGGTCAGAGAGACCCCATGACAAAATGGCAGTAGGAACACTGCCCCTAGTTACTGCTTACTCAAGGTTTTCCCACTCCCTTTCTGGGATGTCTTCAAAGGCCTCCTCACCTCCTAGCTCACAGCTGAGTGAAACCTTTGCAGGCACTGTGGAGCCATGCACAGCCCTGATGGAGGCTGTGGTGCTGTTTGTACAAGTAAGTTCTCCTATCAATGGAGTGTTCAGACACTTCTGTATCCATAATTGCTCAGTCTGTGCCAAATTCTAGTTCCTTTTAGAGACCTGTAAGCTGCTAAATCTATGGTAGAGATGTTTGGAGAAGAAACTACTTCAGAGTGCTAGCTTTCAGCCAGCTTTTCGGGGTACACATTTCCTGACTCCTGAAACCTAATTCCCACCTTTGTTGCTGCATTTCTGAGAGATACCTCTAGGCTATCACCTGAAGTCAGTATGGAAATACTGCAGAAAACTGACCCAGATTTATTGGTTATGCCCCTTCTACCATTGAAATGTCCCAGTCCAGTCAGTACAGTATAAGGGACCACAGGAGACATTGTAATCCTAGATTCAGTTACTTGTTTGTAAGGCCAAGACTTTTGACACAAGTGGAACAAACATGAAAAGTCTCTATTGGAAGCTATCCATGTAAAGGAAACTTTCAGTGCTGAAGAGATCTTAAGGAAGTTGGTTAATGTCAGTCCTCTTAGTCTCTGCCAGAAAATTGGATGTCTGGTATTTAGTTTTACTTTACTTTACTCCTCAAATAAAATTGTCTTATAGTCAAGTTTCTTCTCCCTTTATTCCCAGACTGCAAGAACCACCAATCAGACACATATGTGGCTTTGTCCCCTCTATCAGAGCACTGTAACATCTTATTTTATACTTCCGCTCTCATCTTTCCTTGAAAGCCCATTCATGTGGGCTTTTGTTTTTGTTGAACATCCTCAATCTCTCCCTTCTGCAAGTCTGAGCTCAGAGAACTTGAAACATTTATCATCTTGTGAGATCGCAGTGATCGCACTGGAGTGATGTGAGGTGTTACCAGTGAATAATTTTTCATTCTCAGTAATCCATCATATGAAGTCAGACAGCGCAAGCACCACAAGTTTTGTGTGGCAGCAGTACAGTCCTACAGTGGCAGAAAAATAAAACTAAAATATCATATAGTAAATCTTGTAATTCTTTTTCATCCTTAACCTTGAATACTAGATGGACCCCTCTTCCCATATGGAGCTTGTAAAGAAAGACAGGTGAATTTTTGTGAATTAAAAGGAACATGTGGGTGACTAAAACCTTCCATTGCTTTTTCCTGTCAATAGTATTCCAGACAGAATACAAATTCAACAAGGCCAGAATTTTTGGTGAGTGAGACATGGTAGCAGATGCATGGAATTTGTGGGGGAAAATGTCTGATCAGCTAAAGCTATTTCATATGAAGTGGAAGTCCACTAGAAAAGACAAATGTTAAAATGAACGGGTGTCTTCTGTCCTGTATGATTCCATTCTGGGAACTAAAAGTACAATTAGGACAAAAATTGCTGCTTCCAGGAAGGTAGAATTCAGTGTTCAAGTGAGCAGGAAAAAATGTGTTTTGTAACGATTGTTTCATTCTCTGCAGCTGTTGTAGTGCAGAATCACTCATTAATATTTGTTCTGTCATTTAAGTCTAAGACAAATATTTTTATCAAAATATTATTCTCACTGAAGTTTAAACATAGAAACAGGAAGGTTAAAAACCATCTCTTGACATGAATGCTTTGACATTAAAAATAAATATTACTTGGAGAAATTAAAGCTATATGAAAAATACAATTTGAAGAAAACAAATTTAAAGCAAACACGTAAACCATTTTGTACAAGTGCCAGAATTAACAATATCCTTCATATTTAAAAGGATAAATTGCTCTCCACAGCAATACAGCCTGGAAATATCATGGCTCCTGTCCACTAGGCAATGACCCAGAGAGTCATTATTGGACTGGGAAGCTGGAGTTGTAGCGAGACATGTTCCTTAATGCACTCTAAGAAAATGACTAAGAAGAGGGAAGAGTATAGAAGGAAACACAGCACTGTTGGCTGGCCCAACAGTGGTTGCTGTCTTTGCTTCCTTCCACAGTCAGTGGTGCAAGGAGGAGGGTCCTGCCAGGCCAGCTGAGAACAGGAACCTGCCATGTGTCCTGCATTGTCCACACCTCCACTGTCTTAACCTAAGAGCTACATGAAAAACTTCCAAAAGGGGGAGAAAGGCAAAGAAATTAACAAAATGGATGGAGAGCAACAAAGAGGGTGTACAAGCCAGAAGGGCACTTGAATGAGAAGACCCACAGTTACACAGCAACTTGGTTTTTATTCTCTCAGTAGGACAGCGCACAGTTAATGCTTTATCTTCCAAGAGATAAGGACCCAGCTGAGGATCTCAGATCTCATGTTAACTGTAGTTTGGAGCAGAACTGAATTAATGTTTCAAGATAAACAGTTGTAAGAATAAAATGTTCAGTGAGAGGGACTAGAGATGGTAAACTTGGGAAAAACAAAAAAAGGAAAAATGACATGAAGTTTTGCTGTTGGAGGTGTAAAGAAAAGGATGGATTTTGAAGGATGCTGAAAAAGAAAAGCTGACCATAAGAAGCCTAAGACAGGTCTGCGCAGCTGGAAATCTGAATTACTGGAAATACATCTGAAATGCCTGTGCAATTACATAAAAGAGGAACATGAAGAAAGAAAATTCACTTTTAGTTGTATTAAGCTAAGGAAGTACAGGCCTAAACAATAGTCCCATGTCTCTATCGAGAGAGTCAAAGAGTATGACAAATCATGCACCTAATGCAGGCTTTTGTCTTGCACTTAAAATTTAGGCAGACAAGGCCTTCTCCTGTACAGTACATTCTTAAAAGTACATTCTTCACTCCACTAGATATACAGGAAACATACAATTTACAAGAACTGATGAGCTAGGAACAAAAAATTGAGGTAAAAATCTGGTTTCTGAGTTATTTAGCCTAGATCTGTACACCTTGTCCTGCTCCACTTCCCTCCAATATTTGGGCAGAGGAGTAGACACAGGTCTGTGAAGCAAGATTCCACAAAAGGAGGAGAAATAAAAATATATGCCAGCAGTATGCTGACTGAGGAACAGAAAAACTGCAGAGCAGACAGGATATAACATTGAGGAGTGGTGAAAGAGGGAGAAACTGAAGAAAAGAGTCAGGGACAAGAGCAGAAGAGATACTTCTGCATCTCAGTTACGCAGAAGGACAACAATGCCTTCAAAAAAAAGTCAAAATTGGACTAGAGTAGAATTTAGCAGAGGATTCCAAGTTTTTTGTGCCCTGGATAAAGTTAAGCAAGGTATGATTGTAACTTCGTAATTCAACTGTTAAAGAAAGGTTTGAGTCACATAACTCAGATCCAGTTCTAAATTTTCCTTGACTTTGAAGGGTATTTACATTTGGATTTGATTCAGCACCACTATTACTTTTAGTGGAACTCCATTGCATATTGAGATCTGGAGATATTCCTAATTTTTAATGGCATTTTGATTCACATTTAATGCTTATTAAAGAAGGGGATGCATAGGATTTATTTGAATTGGAACTTATTTTGTCAGCGTAAGATAGATCACAGTAAAATTAAATCAGTTCATGTATACATTTGTCAATGTTATGAAGATAAATGAAAGCTGATCATATAGATTAGAGAGTAAAATTTGGTTGCAGTTCTATAGACAAGGCTACCCCTCTGCAAAGCATCAAAGACAACTTCTCTAAGAACCGTTCTCCAAAGAAAGCAAATTTTTTTATTCCACAAAAAAACCTGTTAGAAGGCTAATACATCAGAGATGGTTCCTATGGAAGTTCAGTTTGGTTAAAATCTGTTGAGAAAGTCAGTCAACCATGTTTTCACAGCAGTTTTCACTATTCACTACTGTTATGGTGAACTGCAAAGTAGCAGTGTATAATCACATCCTGCTCTGACGTAAAAATGGGATCTTTTAATTTAAAATAGGAGTTCTCACACTGTCTTCTCACCAGCAGAATATTTTAAGCAGATCTGCATATCATGGTTCTTCATGCTATGATCTGTAATACTAAAATTCAAAGTGTGAGAAAAGGAGATTGATTCACATGCCTCAAGTATGAAGTACATATCCGGTTATTGATTATTTTACTCTAAAATCTTGATCTCCAGAGGGACATTGCCATAAGAAATGAGGTAATGAGGTGTGATAACTTTGAAACAATATTTTATCAGTGGAAGCCTTTTTAGATTCAACCTGAAGAAAATACATGAGATCACCACACTTTTCAAAAAACCTCCTAAGTCTATCCCATTTGTGTTCACTTAAAATCAGTGGGAAGTAACTAAATGACACATCAATTTTTAATCAAAAATATTTTAGCTAAATATATTTCTTTGGGAAGCTGCAACAAAATGAATTATACAGTTCTTTCACTGTACAACTCAAAAGAGAATACTTAATAACACCATACAGCATGAGTTGTGCTTGCATAGCGATTTTCACAGGATGTCTTAAGGAAAACTATACATAAAGAGTAAAAACCCACAAATGTTGATCATTGAGTGGAAGCCAAGGAGAGCAAATAAAATTTAGGGCTAGATTTATAATCAGAAATTGAATAAACAGAGCAAACCTCAGTAGGCAATATGCTCCAGATGTGAGAAATAGTACCCCAGCAAATCTCTAGCTTCCAACAAATGTTATCATACCATTAAAACAGCTGAAAAAATAGCACAGTTATTACCATAGTGACATTCTGCCACATACGTGAACAAAAGGCAGTGGGTTGTGCTAGGTTAAAATAGCACAAAAGATGAAAAGTAATATAGCGCTTTTCATAACAGATGTACCAGCTGAAAAATGGAATGATGAACAAGAAGATACTAAACTGTGGTAATCTGTGTTGGTTAACGTGTGTTAAGGTCCTTGTAACAGACCAAAAGCTGACTAGTAGCAGTAATCCAGAAAGGAGTAAAGTTTTTGGACCTGTTGGTGTTTGTGTATCTGGTGATAATGCAAACCCAAGTTTTAATTCTCAGCAAGCTTCTGAGATAGTGACTTCACAAGTGGATCCATGGTTTGCTAGCTAATTTATACACTGGTGTCATATAAATTTAATGTTTTCACTAACAAATAACTAAGCACTCTAAGTAATAGAGTTGTCACCCAGAAAATTTTGAGCTCTCCCAATGCCCAGTAATTTAAATTAAAGCCTTTAATCAAAACTTTTAAGCCTTTGAGCACAATTGGGAAAGTATGCATCAGAAGCCACATGTGGTATGACAAACACCTCTAACAATACTTCAATCACATTATGACTATGACAAATATTCTCTCTTCCTTTGCCAGCAACCTGTAGCTGAGCTTTTCTAAGCTGGCACTTTCTTCACTGCCTCCTGCACGAGGCTTAAATACATGACCAGACTGCTGCAGAGTACAATGTTAGTACATGTCAGCTGAGAAGCAAGAGACACTGGTGCACACCTTCCTGGACCATGGCAATGTGCAGGAAGCCACTTGCTGCCATCCTTCCTCAGAGAGTGGTACATTGAATGCTATTGCATCACACTTGTCTTGAGCTGGGCACGTTTGTCAGCTCAGCCATGCAGCTGTTCCATGGCTGTGGCTGAGTTCGGGTGCTGACACATCCACACTTGCTTCTAGTCTGAGCTGACACTTGTGTCAGCTCCCCAGTTAATGTCACAAAGCACTCAGCAGGACATCGGTCATTGTATCTAGTCAGAAAAATCACAGATGTCAAAGTCGAGGAAACTCATCAGTAAACTACTTCATTGCTCTCCAAATCCCAAGAGTTGCTGTTAGGGAAAAAATACCCCCACCAAACCCACAAAACTCTAGAAATATCTATGGATGGAAAAAGAAAAGAGAAAAAAACTCCCTTTCCTTTGAGCCTGAATGAGACTGGAAAGCTGAAAGGGCAGGAGTTTTGTAGTGTTTTATCATTAATTTGGAGGGCCATGCTTTTGCCTCCTTACAGCCTGATAGGTGATATTAAATGGTTAAGGTAGGATGGCATCATGAAAAATGGGTAATTCTATTTGCCTCTCTAGGTCTGATACATTTTCCTTTGGAAGAGTGGCTTGCACAAAATCACGGAATGCCAATGTTTAAAGGAGAACAATTGAAGTTCTACTGAATCTGTGGTTACTTTTTGCCATGGTTAAACAGAATGTCAAAATATAAGGGCAGTTGATTTACTAAAAGAACATATAAGATAGCATATTGAAATTTACATCAAAATGTCAACAAATCAGAGAAAGAAAGTGAGACTTTGTGGTTTTATCAGAAGAAAAACAAAAGTAATCTATTAATTTTGCATGCTGTAACACATAAGCATATATTAATTTAAGCACAAAATGCTGCTATCTTGGGAGATACAGCTTTTTTCAGATAAAACCAATCTGCCTTGCTGTCTCCAATGTGTGGCAATGCACAGGTAATGTGTGATTTCTTAGGGAATACAGAATATGAATTCATCCATCTCCCCAGGGCTGACGCTTTAGCAGATGATGAAATGTACATTACTTAATCAACAAGACTTTTGTGGTCTCAGAATGGGTGAACATTGGAAGGCTGGGCCCTCACCTTGCATAAGCATGAATGAATCAAGAAACAGTGAGTCAATAAAACCAGTTACAGAGGTTTTGTTTTGGTTATGGGTTTTTTGTTTGGTTGGTTGTTTGGTTTTTGTTTTTGAAGGGGTTTTTTTTGGTGGGTTGGTTTGTTTGGGTGGTTTTTTTTTTTTTTGGTTTGGCTTTTTTAAAATTTCAAGCATTAATTTTTTTAGGTGAAATTAGGAAAAATTAGGAAGAAGAACTGCAGGTTTCCTTATTGACATGTTATATTACTTTGAAAATTTACCTAGAGCCATATGCAGAAACATAATATTATGAAATGTTGCTGAATAATAACAGCCAATTTACTGCACGGTTAACCTGTCAAAGTCATTACTTTGCCATGGTATTTTATTAAATAATTAGAAAATTTATCACAACAATAATAATAATAGTACAGCATAGTACTGATAATTAGCACTTTGTGAGAAACCAAACTGTTTAAGATGTTTTTTTCTTGTGAAGCATTTCTGATTTACTTGTGGCGTTATAAAGCATAGTAATGATCCTTCAGAAATCTGTTTCATTCTTTCATTGAAGGATGAGGATTTAATTTTTAGAGGAGAGTACTGAGAGATGAAAGGCCTGGATATTTGGGGAAATTTCTTCATATCTCAAAGTCTTGATGCCACCCATTTCCTCAGTAATCTTTGGAAAGTGCCAACCACATGAAATTAAACACTGACAAAAATACTGTTCTTAAAAAAAATTCCGTATGTCTGATACTTACACAGTTGATTCACCATTAACTGGGGAATAAAAAAAAACCTGAATGACTTTCTACTGTGTGAATTTTATTCCAGACTTCCTCTTTTTTCCTCACACATTTAACAAATGTTACAGTAGCAGGATTTATAAGTTCATTAACAGAGGGCTTAATTGTACCTTCATTATAACCAGCAAGAGAAACTTCTGAAAAAGTTGGACCAGCAGTAGCTTAGTATAATTCTGCAGTTTCTGTATTAAGAAACATAAGTTACATGAGCTTAAACACTCAATTAAATGTTATCAGTATTATTAATGTTAAAATTGAAACCTGAGTCGATACCATCTCCATTTCATTCCAGATGGGACCTTTAATCCTGAGATCCCTCCCAAAGCAAGAAGAATGTCAGGTCTTAATTAACTCACAGGAACATTACAAGTCTCCAGTATTTTGTAAAATGCTTTGAAAATATCAGAAGTTTAATGCTAAATTAATGCTAACAGTCCTTATTACAATAATTATTAACTGTTTACAGTTGTAATCAGGTTGCTAAATGCCCTGCTCATTGCAAAGAGGCCGGAAAAAGTTCAATTTGTTGCATAATCAGCTATCTGCTCTTCAGTACACAAGCTAAATATAGTAGAAGATGTCAGCTACTAAATATGTAAGACTTGACGAAACAGCTCCTCTCTAACCTCAATTCTTCCAAACAAGTGTTATCAAATTCTGCAGAATTTTAACTTTATTTAAATATCAGCATGGAAATAAACAGGCTCAAGCCTGTGTAATTTAGATGAAAACCCTTTTTACATGAAGCAGGAATGACCAGAGCAATGCTGTCTTCCTTGAGGTTACAGGCACACAGCTGCCCGTGCTTCTGCTGCCGCTTCCAGCTATCCTAAGGGTTATGGTTGGATGAGGTCCTTGACACTTATATCTGTCCTAGATGTCTATTTTAGAATAGATGAATTGGTGCTGCCAGGATTGCTGTGGACAGTGGCAATGTCGGGATCCCTGGGGACTACTGAGCAACTGAAAAAACTTGGGTCAGAATCATCCTCCATCAGCTTGGAGGAGCTTTGAAGAAGAGCCACAGTCTGGAATTATTTACAGCAGCAGGAGATACAAAATAGGATAAGAAGAGAAAGACAAGCTGTGGCTTCTGGCTGAACAATAAATAGTTCTGCAATTCCAAAACCAAAGGTGGGAGAAGCAGAAAGAGAACACTCCATCTGGCTTGGAGCAGTTGGGAGGGCTTACAGGAAAGGAAGACTTTCTGTTATTTATCAGACTCTTACTGAAAAATGCAAACGAAGGGTTTCTCCAGCAGTGACAAAAGCCAACAGCTTCTTAAGAATCCATGTGTTACATTTTAAGAAGGGAACACCTGATATTCCCTCAGACCAATAAGAGCTTTTATTTTGAATCAGTTTTATACAAAGTGAGAAAAATGAGAAAACTTTAGCCTAGTCCATGGAGTTGGGAGATGTGAATGGACTATTAACCTTTTGTTTGTTTGCACAGGTTTGGATTTGCCTACTATGAATTCAGATTCAGCATAATATCCTCATTATTCTTGGAGAATGACATTAAAGTGTCAGATGACACCTGCAAATGAAGGTGAATATTTTTGGAATTGCTCATGTTTCTTTGCCCTTCATCTGACAGTGAGGAGGGTAAGAGTGAATAAGTCTGGGTGGGATAGAATTAATTTTTCCTAAATTCAGACACTCAAAATCTAGACATGTGCAGAAGGGTCACTCAGGTAGTGGTAAAAGGTCTCAATCACACTTCCTCCTGGATTTAGTTCAAGACGTAAAAATTATCTGTATGTACCCAGATAAAAGAAACAAAGAGTAGGCTGTTTCCAGACCTTAAAGGCAATACTAAAAAGAACTGTAACTTGAGATAAAACTTAACTCAGAAGAAAGCAAACCTTGCCAAGAAATGCAGGTATGATTAACTGCAGTAACAGTGATCTAATGGACAATTATCAGACTCAAATAAGGAAAATTATTAGGAAAGTACAGTGCTTATACTAACCATTTTAAGATTTTTATATAGGGTTATCACCAATAGGAGATGTATATAAGAAATTGTAGGCATAGCTGACAGTCCCTCCTACAGTTCAATTTTCCTGACACATTCCTTTAGAAGACTCTGTTTCCAGTTACTTAAAATGGTACCAAAGATTAACCAAAGCTCTGGCTTAATTTTTTTTTCCCCAGGCTGTAAATTTGTATTTTTTTTACCAGATTGTATGTAAGAATGAATCTAGGGACAAGCTCTTTGTCTTTATTCTATTAAAATTATATTTATGAAGAGTTTATTAATGTTCCTGCACTATAAAGAACATTTGAGTTTGTTGGCAGAGTGTGTTTTCTCTCCCATAAGGATCTCTACAAATTTAAACATCTAGAAAATTACCAAACATGCTTAGTTTGGTAGTAAGGCAATGAAATTTTATCATTGCAGTGGCTGAAGTTACTTGTACAATGCTCTGAATACATGGATCTACAGGGTTCTCTGCATCCCACAAAATGAGTGTTGTGGCTTGACTATAGAAACAGATTGAGAACCCAAAGCAAGCACTGTGATGCTTTTATGAAAAGTACTCTCTGGCTAGCGCTCCAGACTTGTTTCAATTGTCTCTCACATTGACTTTGATGTAGCTGGCCCCAATACCTGCATGTCATGGGCTGCAAAACTGTAACAACTTTGAAATACCATAATCTGATTTTGTCAGACTGAGCACCAAAATCAGTGGTGCTGATACCACTTTACCCATGGATATCTATGTCTAAACAATAAAGGCCAGATTTCCCTCCAGCTTCAGGTGGCAGACTCATATCCAGTTGTGTCTGGCCTTTATATTAAGATAAGATCTCTGTCTGTGTTTCCTCCATTCCCTGCCCACAGGGCTGCTTTCTGTAGAAGAAAGGGCAGGGTAGGAACCATAAGTTACTCAGTAGCTCGGTGTGATGATCGGGAAGCAGAGCTGGGAGCTTCTCTGAATCATTATCTGCTTCATGTCCCTACATGCACAAATAGACTCTGAAACCTCTTTCAATTTGCCTTCTCAGCTCCCTCGATTTTGGCTCTACATGCTCAAGCCAGTTGTGGTGTTGCCCAGCTGTCACCTGGGAGCAGATGGCTGGGAAGGAGGTGGTCCATAGAGAGTGTTCCTACCCATCCCTTAACTTGGTATCTGCTTTTAAACCCAGAGTTAACTGAACCTTATGCTTAGCCCCCTGCTCCTGACTGAACAACACAACAGGAAAGGCAGTGCTCACTCTGGTACCACATAAGGCCTGGCCTTGCTGTGCTGACTTATCTTCCTAGCTTGACTTTGACCCTGCCTTGTTGCAGTGATCTGTCCTGGCCATCTGAACTCTTGTCTGACCAGGGTGATTATTCCTAGGCTCTGCTCCTCTATGAATGCTGTGAGTCTCCACCAGGTGGGTCACAGTCCTGCCCCACTGACACCTTTTGCCCCCAGCTCCCTGCCTGTGAGGGCAGCACCATTCTGCTTGTCCCCTGGCACAGATCATGGTCTGATGTAAATAGCAGCACATACCATTGGCACATAAACTCTCCCACCCACATTGAGATGGTTGATTGGCAGCCATAATGATCTTTAAACACAACCTAGATTTAGGAAAAAAACCAAAACCATTCACACAAGAGTAGGTAGTACCGAACATGCCAGAAGTCCAAATATCCAGACAAGTATCCAATGAAACTTGGCATTGCTAAATGGTTTGCAGTTCACTGCTGTTTCTCCCAGAAGTGTGGAATTTGGGAGAGTCAAGATGGATTGAGGCTCTTTCCACACTAGATCTGAATAATGAAAGTGCTCTGATGAAACTGGGTACTTTGTGGGGGATCTTCAGACATCTGAAACTAGTTAGAGATGACTTAAACCTTGTGGACACAGAGAATAGGCTTTACAAGTTAAATAAGCCGAAAGAAAAATATAAGAATAGAGCAGTTTTGTCAAACAGCACATATTTTTTGAAGTTAAATATGGAAAAGCATTAATTGTAAGGACTTAAACAGTTGCCTGTCTCAAACACTGTTAAGGCCACAGAAGGAGTTTGCCATGAGATAAGCAGAGAACGGAGCAACAGGATGGCTTAGCTCCAGGCCTGGTGGAGGCAAGATGTGGTTAGCTCATCCTGGTTAACACATCTGGATAAAAATTCCACTGTGGCAAAGTATGTAAAGAAGAAACAGCTCATACACATATCACTGGCCAAATAAAGATCATCCCAAGTTATGGGACAGATAGATGACATCTG
This sequence comes from Passer montanus, assembly GCF_014805655.1. Taxonomy (NCBI): domain Eukaryota; kingdom Metazoa; phylum Chordata; class Aves; order Passeriformes; family Passeridae; genus Passer; species Passer montanus. The sequence continues at coordinate 324,357 of NW_024372370.1, forward strand.
TGGCCACCAATGACCAGCAAAGCCCCCAGAATATGCTTCTGTGGGTACCTGGAACTAAGACTGTAAGTTAAGACACAGCAAGAACTTGAGATAAGAAACAACGTGGTATGGTACTATTGTCCAGGTATTGACCCAGACTTAGGGGGAGGATCACAAAGTTTGTGGAGAAAAATCTATCACTGATAGATTACAAGAATACACTACAAGAATTCAGAATTTATTGGCCACAAGGAAAGCCAACTCAATAACTGTACTAAAATCAGTTCTTCTGGTAAAAAAAGTAATTTTGGGGGAGATTGTGACCAGTGACTCACAGCCCATCAACCCAAGAAAGGACCCAAAAGAAGAGAAAGACTGAGTGTGTGGACTAATTAGCATTAGAATGAGAGAATTAGCATTAGAAGTGTGGGACTAATTTAACAAGTAGAATAAAAGAACTATACACCCAATGAGAAATTAGTTCCTCTCATTGCTAAATCATGTAAATAGTGAAAAATTTTTAATGACATCGGGTGGCCCAGCACCAAGAAGCCCAGGGTGAAGAAGAACCAATGGGATGCCACTGGGTGGCAAATTTTTTCCTCCTTCTCCTTCTCCTTCTCCTTCTCCTTCTCCTTCTCCTTCTCCTTCTCCTTCTCCTTCTCCTTCTCCTTCTCCTTCTCCTTCTCCTTCTTTCTCCTCTCTCTCACACCCCTCCTTTCCCTTTCTTTTCTATTTTCCTCTATCTCTCTACCTCATATTTATTGTAAATAAGATCTGTGCTATACAATTCAGCATATGGTCTCGTTTGCACCTTAATTTTGGCTGTGGTATCTTTCACTCTTCAGATCTTAACAATAATGTCTGCCTTGTTTGCTCATAGATATTACCAGGACACCCTGTGGAATCAGCACAAAGCAGCAGCAGAGAATGATAATCATTCTGTTAACGTGGTTACTCTCACACAGCTTTGCAAATACGGCGTAGCATATGTGAAAATAGACTTTACAAATTTCCAAAATTCAGCTGACAAAACATGCAGCTGTACTCACTAATCAATGGAGACACATCAGCCATTTGCCAGGAGCTACTGGTAGCAGGTATTGTTCGTACTAGCCCTAGATAGCCCTAGATACTAGCACTAGTCTACTGAAGTGCAAGTGTAAATAGTGAAGAAAAGAAGAGGAAAAAAAAAAATAGCGGATTTGACCAATAGCTTCAATGTCTAAATAAAATTATTAGGAGATTGATTTTTCTTCTCCAGACAAATGAATTTTACAAAATCAAGAAGTTAGCAAACACCATCAAGTTTATCACAGGTTTTAGCTCTATTGTGAGATGCTTCTTGGGAAGTCCAGATTCTATATGCTTTCATCAGAGGGACCATTCACATGCTGAAATCAGACTGTGCCACTCTGCAGTAAATTCATGTGGCACCTGTATGTTCCTGAGCCATGAACTGCACTTTAGAGTGACTGAACTTTGGCTGCCTGATAACCTCCACACAATATAAAAAATGAGAAAAGTAGAAATTGTATGGAGCTACTTATAAGCTTATCTCCTCCAGAAAGCCTCACTTTCTAAGTCAGTCAGTGGCAGAAGTCAGTCCAAACCTGACAGTAACACTATTCTTGGAGAATAGTGTGTGCTAATGCATCTGGGAGCAAAGAGAAAGTAATGTCAAACTCCACTATGTGCAAGCAAAAAGAAATCCAAACAAGAAAAGAAGCTGCTGGTAGTTTTCTTTTCACTTGAAATTCTATTTATTCTGCTAAGTCATTGAGTTACAAATAGAAAATCAGAGTAAGCTCTTGTTCTCTCTCCTCCAAGGCAGAGGGTAATCCTGAACATGACTCAAAAGATGAGAATTTGAAGAAAAGCCCTCTGATATTTCACTGAGCAGAGTGTTTAAAACTCACACATCCATCACTGTAGCAAAGTGCTTTGTCCCTTTCCTCCCATTAGCTGACACCTGACCGTTGTTTTGAACTCTGGTACTCCACACTTAAGGCTAAGATGGAGCTGTATGTTACTCTTCCATGCCTACTACATCGTCCTTTCTCTCTCACTAGACTGGTGTGATAAACTCTTTTCTCTTTTTCCTTCTCTATGTTGCTAAGACTTGGCACTTGGTCTGCAGTTCTCATTTTTTTCCAGTGCTTTGACTTCCCTCCCTTGCTGCTCTGCTGTTTTTTTTGTGTTGAGTGTCAGCCCTCGTTCAACTTAATCTCTCACCTACCCATTGAGTTTGTTTCTGGACCTTATCTCTATTTCCTGTATGGTACATTTTTTCTAATCACAATCATATTTTCTTCTCTAACATTTTTTCTACCCATTTCTCTAATTTGCAGCCAGTAATTTCAAATTTGGGATAAAAATTAATACCCTTAATACTCTGTCTCCCGTTTCTTTCTTTCACCTCATTTAAATTGTGATTGCTGTTCAAAATTTTGAAGAGAGCAGGTTTCTACAAGTGTTGCCTGTTAGGTGGGGAAACAACCAATCCAGAAAAGAGTGTGTTTTTTTAGTATCCAAGTGCCAGATTAGCTAAATTCTCATTTAGGAGATCCCCAAACCATTGTAAAGGAAATTTTGACTCCTGTTGTATTTGAAAACCAAACAAGCCTGAGAAACTAAAAAGACTTCAGTAGAAATGTAGAACAAGCAAATGTAAATGTCTGTAGTAGTCTTCTGTTGTTTCACTCTGCTGAAATTTTAGGAAGAAGGAAGACATAAATTCAATATAAATCATAAATTGATAAAAAATAAGCAAGTATAAATACATTATAATTAGCTATATATTAGATAATTAAACATACAAAATTTAAAATATTTTAGTTTAGTGCCTGGACACTAAAATAAGAAATGAAATTACTATACATCCATAATTCAACAAAGAATAAAAATGGAAAGCAGTGATTTACAGTACTGCATTTATAATTTCCTCGTTTCACATCACTACTGGAAGTGAAAAAGGTGAGGTTGAAACTGGAACTCTGATCCTCAAAGAACAGCCCTGCCATTCTTCATTCAAAAGCTTTATCAGAGACAGGAAGGGAGCAATTGAGTAAGACAGTTTTCATCACATGCTGCTTCACCAAACAGGCTTTTGACATAGTCATATTTTGTGTTCCCCAAAATAGCACTTCAGCATGCTTCAGTTTATGAACTTGTTTTTTTTAACTCCTTTGAATTTAATTAGGCTATTCATCAGTTTGGTAAATGCAAAGAACCTTTTAAAAGGGGAACAGTGATTGATTTTTAAAGTGCTATAATCACTCCATCTAGCTATAAAAAATACTTTACAATATATTTCAAAGTATATTAATATTCACATTTTAAAATACAACATCTTCTGTCCTCATTTTAATATATAACCAAGAAGCTACCATCATATCACTAGGTGAAGTTCTTTACCCAGCAAAGCTCCTATATAAAGCTCCCATTAACATCTATTCTTCATGTGAACCTTGCTGACACAGGAAGAAATTTTGCGAGTCAAATGAAGTTTGTCCTACACAGAGTCTGAGTCTGGGTTGGAATGGACTCACATGCAAACTAAAGGTGCATGACTATGCCAGCACATCTCCCACTAGCATAAACTACCATCTATCTGCACCCAAATAACAGTTTGGGAGGGGTCTCACGCATTTGTTTGTATGATTGCACTGAGCAATGTTGAAAACCTGCAGAAAAATGCAAGTCCAGAACTGGCTAATTTGCCAGCAACCCTAAGGATTCATGTGCAATTAAGGTCTCTTGTTTTGCAGAGTCTTGCACCAAATTGCATCAGAAAAATACTTTATATACTGCAGCATTTGTCACTTAATCAGTGAGCCTCAGGGAGGGAATTCATCCCTGAAATATGTGTATTCTAAATTTTTTTCAGCCATAGATGGTGTCAGAGACATGTCCCTACTGCAGAAACAGAGGTTATTGCCTCAAAGAGAGAGAGTTACTATTCAAATGATCAGTGTGATGGTTTGCAACTTTAACATTCTTGGCAAGGCCCAAAGCCAGCAGCTCAATCATGAGAAGCACTGCCTGTGTGACAAGGCTGACTGACCTCTGGGTGTATTGCCACCACCACAAATCTGACTGCTGAGACCTCTGACCAATGCAATGAGTAAAGCTGTGCTGTGTGAAATGCCTGTAACCCTGCCTGGGGCTGGCCAGCTCTCTGTGAGGCTGCTCCTCTGCAACCAGCAAATGCTGTCATGTAATGAAAGGAAAGGCAGTGGGACACTTTCAGTCTCTCATTTCCATACAGCAAATGCTTCACAACACTCCTGCATCCCTTCTCTGCACCAACCTGAGTCGTTTACTTCACTGTATCTCAGTTCAGCTGTCTGTCCTCCTCATTTATCCCTCTACACAGGATCAGCTCTTTTCCATCTATCAAAAGTGTCATCCTGCACTTTCCCTAAGTATTTTTCTCTTGCTTTGTCATTAATAGCATTTCTTCTCCATGTGTCCCTTCATATTATTTTGTTGCTGTTCCTTTCCTTTCCTTACCTTACCTTACCTTACCTTACCTTACCTTACCTTACCTTACCTTACCTTACCTTACCTATCTTTTTACCTTAACCTTGCTTACCTTCCCTTTGTTCCCATTTTGGCTTGAGAATGTACAGGCAGATTTGATCCCATTTCAGCCACAGCCCATAGCCCGCTGAAATCCTGCAAAAGCCGTGAGGAGAGTGTAGTGATGTGGTGCACACCAGCAATCTGCCATGCCTTTAGCAAAAACGAATATATTCCACTCAGCCCATGGATATTAAAAATTTCAAAATGTGTGTGGGATTGTAATTGCCATTCCTCTCCTTTTACTGTTGGATTAAAGCATGTTAAATTGACCACTATAAAAGTATTTCAATTATGCCATTAACAGCAAAAAGAAAGCCAATCATGACTCACACCAGTAAATTTTAGGGAAGACAAACAGACTCATACTGTGTGCACACAGACCTCTTCTATTGATATAATACTCGATAATCCTGAAGTGCCTGACTCAGTGACTCAGTGTTCCATGTAGAGAGAGCTCAGGAGCCTTCTAGTGCTCAGGGATGCTCTCACAGCAACTTTGACCATGCATCAGCCCTCAAAAGGAGCCTGGGAGGAGTGAAGCACAAGGCAAGTACCTTTCTTGCATGCAGAGCAGGAGGAGATGGTGGCACCAGCCTATGCAGGGTGTTTTGCAAGAGCATCAGTGGATGATTCTGGCCTTGAGAAATGAAGCAGGCTTACAAAGATGAGAATTGTAGCCCAAAGATTTTTCTTCCAGGAGAAAACAGTGCAAATGGGCACGTAACTGCAGCTTTTACTGAGCTTTACACTTCTCTGTCACACACCTGCAAAAGAACTTCATTTTTGTTTTGGGAGGGAGTTTCAACTCCTTTCAATGAAGAGCACTGAACAGCAAGTGAACTCTCTTCACTCTACTACATTTTATCTGATAGATTTAAATAATTCATATAATAGCTGCAAAAAATCCCAGAAAGCAAAAGCATTTTAAAATTTGCCTCCATTTGTGTACTTCAGGCTTCAGTGAAACAGCTTAAACATACAAGGCCATTCAAGCTGAAAGAGGACAATTTTGGGGGTTCTTGCACAAAATACTTTTACTCTCAGAGTAGTCTGTTGTGAGTATTCCTTTCTTTCCTCAATTTTGTTGCTACAAATAGCAAACTCTCCTGCCTCCAAGCTGCATCACCTTGAGAGAACGAATGCTGCTTACAGGATTCAGAACACTACACATGCCATCAAAATATTACAATGCATTTCAAGTCTGGAGACAACACCATGGAAATATGCCCCAAGAATGCTAGAGGTAATGAAAAGCTGATGAATAGAACATGAGGTGGAGGAGCCCTGCTCAGTTGATTTCTTCTGGTTTTTTTCTTCCTGGGAAAGCTGATATATTTCCTTTTTTTCCCCCACCCCCCAAGAATAAGTTATTTTCATTTATTACAGTTCAGTCCCTCTGTTATGCATACCATGCCTGTACTGGTTACAGGATGTGTAGTGCTTAAAATGGATTCTGCTTGCAAAATTAATTCCTGCTTTCATTCAGATTACAGGAAGTTTTAGCTACATTTTTTAATAAATGATTAACACAGATACCTTGATTAGTCTGTTAAAATCATTGGATTCTGTTCTTACATAATAAAAAATAATTCTTAGGGGTTGTAATTATTTTTTAAACTGTAAATTATTTCCATACATTTAATAAATTAGCCATTAATGAGGCCCATATACTTCTAACATAAGAAATAAAAGGGAGGATTGCATCAAGTCAGCGTAATTTAGCAATTTCCTTGTACATACGTCTTAGGTGTCTAAAAAGGCAATTCTTCTCAAGTGAGTGCCAAATTTTCTTGTATAGACACTTAAGGTGCGTCATTGACTTTTATGATTTCCAGAGGGGGAGAGATGCTGTCTCTCAGAGATGAATGGCCTGGATCCTGAGTGATGAAAAGCAGGAAGAGACTTCTATTGTATGAGATCCTATTATACTGAAACATTTTTTGCTTGCAACTCTAACTAGATAATCACCTCTGTTTAGAAGATAACATTTTAGCAAGCTCTGTAGTTCTTTATGCTCTTGCACATATTTTCAGTTTCTTGCCTTCAGCTGCTGGAGAGTGATGAGAAGGCACTCTTTCCTCACGCTACATTTTGCAGAGAAGAGCTGCATGTCAAAGACTCATCCCTGACATCCTACATTGTGCTTCATGACATCCATTTATACCGGGCTTCTTGTATTCCATCCCGTGTCCTGGGATAATGAGGTGTATGGCTGGTGTACCTTGGAGTTGATGTGTTGCAGCATGGCATTATCTGCCTTGGGAAAGGTGAAATGAAGGCATTGTCTGCAAAAATGTAATTAAGGAAAAGGTTTCTTAGCTCTTAATAGCACTACCAAGGCTGCTGTTGCTTTTTTGAAAAGAAATAGCACAACTAACGCCAAATGGAAATGGTTTTATTCCTCTTTGGTTGGAGGAAGCATTTTGGACAATACAGAGCCTTAAGAAATATAGAATGAACTGAAGCAACTGAAATCAAGGTTATATAGTTCTCTTGAAAACCTAACTGAGGCTTTGTGTTGGAATAATGTATTATTATATTTGCACATCATCTGCAACCCAGTAAAAGGAGTTATTCTTTGAAAATAAGTACTCAGAGAATTCATATCCTCACAAAGGAATCATGTAATGAGAATCAAAAGCAAAAGGTTTGCTGGATGATCAGAATTTGGAGATAAATTTTTCTTGTACGACCTGCTCATGAAATCAGCCTACACTGCTGCTGAAATCACAGGGCTTTTTCATAGAAAAAACACACAGTCATGTAATTCATGGTTATACACACAAAAATGCAGCACTAGTCATATGTTCTTATGACTAATGGGATTGTTGTTATTGTCTGCAAGGCAGTGACACATAGGAGAAGCCCTAAAATATGGGTTTGTCCTCCATTACATTTAACATCCTGGAATCAGGATGTTATACAAACACAAAGGATGGCATACTCTTGGGGGAGCTTACATCCTAACTTGACATAACTAATCAATGAATCTCATTGGTAACAAATGGGAGAAACATGGAGACCAAGAATAAAATGCCATAAGAGCCATAATAAGAACATATAAGAACCATATTACATAAGTGAGCAGAAATGCTCATTTCTTTCTCATGGACTTTTGAGAACGATAAAGCTAGATGTCTATCAAGGCTCATTGCATGGGAGTGTATGAGAGATGGGCAACTCCAAAACCAAGGTCCTGGCAGGAATGCTGCACTTCCCATGAGAGGTCAATGCTTGACAAAACCCTAAGAAGATGGTTTAGCAAAGGAGGAATACAAGGGAAAATAAAGCAAAATGTCCCAAAGGAGAAAATATTTGCAGGATCAAAACCTTGGTTTTTATCTTCCACAGAGTCCTTTATATTGAGTTCAGTGAAATTTAAAAGCCATCCTTTCCCTTTAATCATGGGATGAAGCTGCATAGATGAGGCTAGTTGTGCAAACGAGGTGATCTGCCCTCATTGGCCCATCAGGGCAAGAATCTGTAAACTCCATTTTTGTGGTATGACAGAATAAAAATAAGTGTGGCTGTACCTTCATCAAGTTCTAAAGCCCCTGCATTAACAGCTAAGTCAGTGTGAGTGCATGCTGTTGTAAATGAGAATTAGACTGTGAGCACCTACATTCTCCTGAAGTATTTTCCTCAAAGGAATGAAGCAAACACACACCTCCACCAGGATGGTTTTAGGGCCCACATTTTAAGAAGACTAGCTGACACATTGCTGTTTGTTATGGTCAGAAGTTGCTTTTTGAAGTAGCACATGTAAGTGGAATTAACCTGCTCTAATTAGGGTATCATCAGTGAAGAGGGCATTGATAACTTAACAGGTTCCTCATATTGGTTCTGTATATCATCTCTCCTTCAGGTTTCAAGAGTTCAGTTCTGGCTTTATGAAGGCATTGAAATACAAGAACCATGCAAACCACAATGTCCCACTGCCTGAAGTCCTAAATATGGATGACAGCACAATTGAAAGAAGGGCAGCAGTTCTAATTTTGTCCTGTCTTTATCCTGCATGTGTTGGACATCCTGTAATTGTCAAAGCAGTCCAATGACAGATTCCAGTAAAGTGAAATTGCTTTTTCAACTGTTACAAAATAACAATCATCAGGCTTTGGAGAAAATAGCTGAAAATTGTGACATGAATATCGTACACTTAATCACATGCTCCAAAACAGTCACTGACATAAAAAAATTGATTACCAAAGGTGCCACTGACATGCACAAAAGATGCCTGCTGTCCAGTACAGGAAATGTTGAATAAATTGACTTTATATAGAATATAAAGAATATATTTATTTCTGCAGAATATAATTATTTCTGTTTATAACAGTCATTAAAGACATTCCAGGCTCTGAGTTTTTTACATCTGTTGAACTTTCAGTTTTTTGATTATACAAAGAAATTTAACAAATAATATTGAATTCACAGTAAACCCTTTCACACATGAGGTCTTTTACATGGAGAAGAGATGCAAATTTAGAAATAAGTTTTCAAGGTTTTCATGATACACTGTTTTATTACTGTATACTTATTTTGTAAGCAGAAGTTGATCAAATTAACACCTGGGGTAGTGGAATCTGTATTTAAACTTTAAGCAAAGGTTCAGTTCACACTTTAATAATGTAGAAGTCCTCAGAGTTGACCACAAGGAATGAGGATGTGCCCAGATGAAAGGATTCAATTGTACTCCTCAGCTCAGGGGTCCTGGCCTGTCCTTGCCCTGGTGGCATTCCATCATCTGCCTACATGCTCCTACATTCCCCAGATGAGCACTGCCCATCGCAGGGAAGCTCCCTTTCTTCCTACTGCACAAATTATATAACTTTATGCTTTGAACCATCTGTCATTTAGAAGAATTTTCAAGTGAAATGGGCATTTAATTGCCTCACAGAGAATGTCACTGATCAGTTGTTGGTGTTAGTCTATTTTTAGCAATGCCATGTTGGTTCTGGTAGTGTCTGATATATATGTCTTTTCACACCAGCCTGTAGAGGTGAGCTGCAGGTCCTGCAGGTATTTCCATTACAATATACTGGATTTATCCAGAGGAAACAGTGAGAACAAAGAGCTGCATTTATCTTTCACCTTGGCATGTGCATACATACTCCATGCTAGACCCTGCATAAAAATTTTCAGAGGGCAATCAGGAATGGATTGAAGGAAACTGACTGAAAAGGTTCCTTCCACAGTTTCCACAGGAAGTCACAGACTAGGTGTAAGATATTTGAAAAGCCTTTTTACTACTTTCATTCTTTTTCTGGTGGTTCACTTTTCAGCTGACAAAGTGATTTATTAACTGTCTTTAAAAAGTTCCATTTCATTGAACAAATGATAAATATCAAAACCTGAAGTCTGACCTTACATCAATATCAAACATTTGCAGACTTAGTTACTTTTCAAAGAATAAGCAAAATGAGAATGAACAAATACTCAATATAAGAACAAATTAGAAAATAATTATTGTTAGCCACAGTGACTGGAAGACTCAACTCACTGTGTTGATTCCACTAGAGGCTGATGATAACCACATTTGAAAATTGTGAATTTCCACTCCTCCCCCAGATAAAGTGCATCCATGAAGAAGGAAATATAGTTTTCATTAACAAAATAAAGCAAAACCACTAACCTGTGTCCTACTGCTTTGCCTTCTCCTACTCACCATCCATCTTGGGAATGCTGTGTGACAATTGCTGTTGTCACTTCTGTTAAATTCATGGAGAAGTGTGAGTTGGTGTTCCTGCAAGTAGCTACAACAGGGAAGATGGTGTCATTCCCAAATACACACACACATTTAGTACAAAGGCAAACACTGGGAAGCAGTTAAAATTCATTCATTCATAGAAAAAGTGATTTCCCACTGTTCATGAATGTCAGTAGTTTCATTTAAGCCATTTGTAGCTCCTTCATTGTATTTTGTTTAAGCTCCAGCCTTCCTAAAATGATCTTCTTTTCATTTCAACTACTGTTTAATTAGAGAAATACATGTAAATATGAAAATATTCACAATTTTGATTCACAAAATATGGCTATTTTATTTTACATCTTGCTGATGCTTGTTGAACTGGCTATCAGAGCAGTTAGGGATGGAAAGGATCAAATTACCAGTACCCAGCTGCAGTGACATCTGGCAGTTGGCTACACCTCCCTGTGTCAGTCAATTCAAACCAACGGTCCTGCAAGAGAAATGGAAAATCCACATGATCAAATGAGACTTCTTGCAACAACACCATTACCTCATTTTATTGGCATCAATCTTTGTTCACTCCTTGGAAGGTGGTGGAGGGCTGAAGAGGCCCAAAACCCCGCAGAACAGATTCAGAAGTTCTGTGGCCTGTAGCTTCTTAAATTGCATTTCAGCACCAGTAGCAGAGGAACAAATGGTGCATGAGTTTCATCTGCGGGACTGTACATATCATTTTCCCTAAGCAAATCCTAGACACTACCAGCAGATGATTTACCAGCATAAGCCAGAATACCTTTAGGCTCTTAGAAACACAGATACTCTGAACATTTCCTGGTGTCCATATGGCACAGCAGCATGTAACAGAAACAAACTCAGTTTTCAGAAAGAATCTGGAAAACCGTTCAAGGAAAAAGATTTTTTAAGTAGAAGCAGAGGGTCAGGAATGGAGATCCTATAGTGAAAGAGGCAAGAAGCTGGAGGCAGGGCAGATTCCTCTATGAAATACACACTTCCTCAGTGGAAAGATGACAAGAGAAAAGGCAGGTTTGAACCAAAACTAAGTAGTAAGGGTTTTCAGGATTTAAATCTAAGCTCAACTTCTAAAAGAACCATGGCACTGAAGTATACATTTTAGTAATTTAAAAATTAAAATTTGATTCTACTTCTTGAGCTTTTCAGAAAGATGAGCTAGAGGAAAATGTTTGCAGCTGAAGGAATACTGAAGATACTTCTTTTTAGTTACTCTTGTACAGGTCCCTACTGCATCAGAACTGGCTGAGACAGAAAAGCCCCTGCACAAAAGCAAGGAGAAAACAAGGAAGAAGAGAATGGCATTCTTCAGTAAGACAAAAATAGAACATAGACAGAGAAAAAACTGAGTTTCTGACCTATCTTTTCTTTTGTAAGATGCCAGATTGGTAAACAGTAAGTGTAGCTTGTCTCCCTGGCACTAGCTGAAGGCCAAAGATAGCACATCGACCTTCTCCAGGGTCTGCTGGGACTGGAGTAACCTTCAGGGTCAGGCTTGTCAGCTTTGCTGATATCACAGGAGATTGTCTCCATGGCTAAAACACAGGCTGCTGTCATATATCTTTTTGTTGCTTATCCAAGTGACCATGAAGAAAAAAATCAATTTAGTTCTCTGAAATAGAACTGCACAAAATTCATGTCGTTGGAAAAATGTGTGGCTAAAGGGTGTTAGGATTTGTCATAAGAATAAATATATTTAATTATGCAGTCTAGTTCTCCACCAATTTTTATATTCCTACATAAAAATAAGAAACTTAATTTATGTGAATGGCTACAGTATCAGGACAACAGAGCCTGTGACAGGTGCTTCTGGGGAGGGAAGAACAGAAAGAATCAAGACTAATCATGCTATACAGACTGGAAAATTTCAAAGGCAAACCCTCTACTTTAAAGGAGCATACTCAATAAGCTCAGAACACTGAAGTCACAGGGAACAGAACCCTTTTCCTGAGCAATTCCATGTGTCATCCAGGTCCAGCTTAGTCACAACCAAGTCACAGCAGCGTTTCAACTCTCAGCATCCTTAGCTGGACACCTTCTCCACAATATTAATCACCTGGATTACTTTATTCCTTAGGCTTTGCCAGATAAGTGGTGACTGTCCTGTGCCTGGAAATTTTTGAGGCCAGGCTGGACAAGGCTTTGAGCACCAGGTCTACTGGAAGAGGTCCCTGCCCTTGGCAGTGAAGTTGGACTCAAAGATCTTTATAAGTTCTTTCCAACCCAAACCATTCTGTCAGATTTTGCAATTCTATAACTTCTGCTTTAACCTCCTCAAATAAAGTCAGAATACAATTATAACACTTCAGCGTCAAATTTGAATGGTAGAGGCAACTCTATCATTTTGGTTTCTCTCGCTTTTATTTGGTTTCAGAGATCAGATCTTTTTGAGATGATAAGTTATCATTCTGAGAGTTTCTGGTAGGGACTCATCCTTTAGAACTGAAAAAAATAATCAGAAATGCAAAATCCTATGGAGCTACATTCTCCATTGATAACTTGGTAGAAAAAAAAAAGTATTCTTCTAAAAGAACAACATCCTTTTAAGATTATATGACTGCAGGAAAGATTTTTAAATGTGCAAAAATCACACTACTAAGGACCTGTTTTCTGTAGAGATACGGTGGAAATCGTGTCTAACTAGCCTTTGTATCTTATGAAATTTTCCTCTTCAAAGAATATTCAGTTATTCAATTTTGCAGCATAAATGAACAATTTTCATGATCTACTTAGGCAAACATATTGTACTGAAACTTGAAATGGTTGTAAATTATATATATAGCTATTTTATTTTTTAAATCTAGAAGTAGTCCTTTCATGTAGTTGTCGCTGATAATTAGAGGAGCATATTCTTTACATATCATATAGGTGTTCATGAATTGATGATAAATATGTTCTGAAATATCTATCATAAATGCCTGCCTTTGAGTTTTAATTTTTCTTCTTTTCTGGAGAAGCAGCGTCCAATTATTTTCTGTGGTTTTCTTGATGGTAAAATATATTCATTTTATCACATTGCACAAATAATCTTGCTTTGTTAACTACATACATTTACAAATATTTTACTCTATTCTGACATAACTGCTTATAAAATTATCATTTTATAAATTTTCTTGAGAAACATCTCTAGCAACATAAACCTGTTTTTCTTCAAACCATTTTGAAGTGATATGTTTTGGATACACTGGAACTTTTTTGAGCCTTGCATCTAAATTTTAATTCACCTATTTCATCAGGGAGTTAAACACATTTCCCTGTAAGTAGTGCACTTTACAGGTCTCAAATGTGGTTTCAAAACTACCTCTGCCAAAATCTTTGCTATCAAACATGGCATGTTTTCTTCCTTTTGGTTCTGAGCCTCACTCTAAAAAGAAGAGTGAGGCAGTCAATATTTCTTCTGTTTGATTTTTTCGTTGACCTGTCCTTGAAACTTAAAATGCTGTAATTTCTGTTTGGAGAACTTGTAATAGGTTCACAATGACATGTAGCAGTTAAGTAGTTAATTCCGTTTTGGTTGGTTTTTTTTAATATAATATAAAAACACCCTAACTTTCCACTGTCACAACAACTATGAATAGAATTTCTTCCCCCTGCCTGCAAATATTTTCTAGAAATCAGTTTCCAGAACTCAGAAACAATTTTTTTTTGCTTACTCAGTGGCCATCTTCATCACCTTCCTTTCAGCTTTCAGTGTCACACTGCCCTTAGAGATATCAGCATCACCCTTGATCAAGGTGATGCTCCTCCTTGACTGAGGAAAAAAGAGGGAGCATCAAAGTGCAGGGGAGAGATTCAATATTGCCTTTGCACAAAGGAGCAACACAGTAAGAGTTCTACAATAGCTGTACTTCTGTGCTGCAGTAATGTGCTGTGCTACTGTAAGATGCTGGACTACCATAGCAGCTCTGCTATCCTCACTTCCAGAGGAAGAGTCATAAAATGAAATTGCTAAAAATAACTCTTCAGATGAGAAGCTGTTCCTATTCAGCTTTTAAAAAGGAGGCTGAGATAAGATCTTGCGTAGCTACTCACACATGTAGGGGAAAAAAAGATCTTACAAGTGTGTAGTTCTGGCTTTTAGGAAAGAAAGTAAAACTGGAAGACTATTCCATATTATATAACATGAGACAACCAGATCCAAATGAGCAGAAGTCAGGGAAATTTACCTTGACATATGATGCAGTTTTCTAACAGGGAAGATGATAAATTAACACTGATTTTGGAGGGTGGTACAGTCACTATAATTGGAAGGTGACGTTAGTTGCTGTCCTAAAGATAGGATTTGATCCAGCTTCTGAGGGCATGGAGATAGCACAGGCAGGTACCAAAGAAAGCCTAATAGGTTGTGGTCCTTCTTACCTTGGATCTTGTGGCTTTAAATACCACTCTGCCATCCACTTTCAGCCACATATTCCTAGGACAATGAAGGTATGTACAGCAGTCTTGCCTTTGCAGTGTCACAGAAGTGGCAGGTCTGCAATAAATCACTGTAATCTCGTCCCAAGGTTCCTCATTTCAATAAGACCAACAACTGACTAAATTTTGGTTTTTTTCCATTTTTCTCCCTTATTCTAAGACATCAGACTTTGACTGGAGCAGGACAACAGAGGAACTGGTATTCTGAAATGCACCTGTCAAAAGAAGGATGATTGACATTTACTTAAAGTCAAACTGAACATCAGATTTGGGACTATAAAGAAATGTTTCTGGGAAGAAAAATATATTCATACTGGAAAGACTCATGGCACTTTTTGCAATTTAAGTAAAAGAGGTCCTTTCAGATGTAGTAGATTCCCTTCACTGTAGACTGATGCCTCAATCTTGTCTCTTCCCACTCTGTGGTACCAAAGGGTTTAGTTGCTTGAGGATTGAAATATTTAAGTCTAATTAAAGTCATTGTGTTCAGAACGGAATGTGTGGGTGACATTTACAAGCCTTTAATACATGAGAAGTCAGTTTAAGTAATTTAACAGTCATCTCTGGCCTCTGAAGATGACATACTCCATGAAATGGTGGAATCACTACTTCTCTTAATTGATCTCCCTCATAAATACAGCATCAAATCCAGCCATCTGGTGCCATTTGTTACCCTAAATGCTTTTGCTTACTGAGAGCCTTTTGGGCCCTTCTTAATCCCATCTCCTTTCAGTTTCTGCTACAGTGTGTGCACCCTGCTAGCATGGATGGGCAGCCTGCCTCTGCCCTGCTTCCTCTCTGCTTCCTCATGGGGGAATCTGTGGGTCTCTCAGCCAGGAGCAGGGAACTGGTGCACTAACCCATGTCTGACTTCTCCAACATCTGGAGATAGCATACAAGATCCCAGAATCATCCCAAAACTGGTGTTTCCACCAGAAGCCAAAGGGTTTAGACTCTTAGCTGTGACCAGGAAAAAGGTGTCACAACTTATGGGACTTACTAAGTCTGTCTGTGATACTAAATTGGGAGGAGCTGCTGACTCCTTTGAAGGCAGAGGGGCTCTGCCTTCAAAGATAGACTTTGAAATAGTGGATGGTTGGGCAACCGCCAGCCACCTGGAATGGTACAACCCTGGAGGTACAGACTGGGGAATGAAAGGCTGGAAAAGCATTGCTGTGGGAAGGGACGTGGGGGTACTGGTCTATGGCAAGTTGAACATGAGCCAGCAGTGCCTTGGCAGCCAGAAGAGCCAAGCCTGTCCTGGGGAACATCAGGCTCAGCATCACCAGCCAGGCAAGGGAGGGGATTGTCCTGCTCTGCTCTGCACTGGGGTGACCTAACCTTGAATATTGTGTGCAGTTTTGGGTGCCACAATGGAAGAAAGATATTAAAAGGTTAGAGTGTCCAGAGGAAGGCAACAAATTTGGTGAAGGGCCTTGAAGGAAAACCTTGCGAGGAGTGGCTGAGGTCACTTGGTTTGTTCAGCCTTGAGGGAAGACCTCACTGCAGTCTGCAACTTCCTTGAGAGGGGAAGAAGAGGGGCAGACAGGGATGTCTTCACTATAGTGACAGGACCAAAAGGACTGACAGGAAGCTGTGCCAGGGGAGCTTCAGGCTGGATGTTAGAAGAATATTTTTCACCCAGAGTGGCTGGGCACTGGAACAGGCTCCCCAAGGCTGAATTCTTTACAGAATTCAAGAAGCATTTCGACAACGCTCACAGGCACATGGTGTGGATCATAGGACTGTCCTGTGCAGGGCCAGGAGTTGGACTCAATGATCCTTGTGGATGCCTTTTAACTCAGCATATTCTATGATTCTACAAAAAAGAGTAAGGGCTCAGTAGCTAAGAGGCTCTGAGTGCCTGTCCTCATGGTTCCAAGAAAAGGCGCTTCCAGCAGCTATAAATACATTCATAAAGAAAAGATAAATGGAGAAGATACAAGCAATCACAGGAACAATCCTTCTTACACAAGGAAGAGGCATCCAGCACCTTTAGTATGTCTGTATCAGAAAACTAAGCAATTGGTAATGAGATCTGCTTTACCACTTCTCCCCAGAACTAGTATAGCTGTCCAACACATCAGATTCACCTCTACCAGGACCTGTTTTATCTGGATGATCCACACCCTTACCTTGGGGCATTGCTTTCCATCCCTTTTCCCAGAAGACCAAAATCCCACTCCTTGTTTTCAGTCATGCTTTCAAAATTTGATCCAAGATAAATCCTCTTGGAATAGACTTTTCAAGCAGGCTAAAAAAAAAACCCCAAAACATCTTGAGATTAAAAAAAAGCCCCTCATACACAATCCCATTAGTCACAGCATCCCAGAACTCTACTCCCTGCCCAAGACTCCTTTGAGCTAGAGCGGGTAGAACACTGAATAAAATACTGCCATGTCACAGACACTTATAATTCTTTGAGCATTAGCTTTAAAAAGCCAGGGAGTCTGGTAGATAGTGATAGTGTTTTATATTTACTTTGTGCTGTACAAATAGGCCAAAGAAAGTAGAGGGAGTGGACAGTCAGCTTGGTTCCTTAGTTCCTTGGAAGTCAACGAATAATTTCACTGTATCCTGAAAGCATACATACACACATATACAAACACATGTACCATCTGATGTGACACAGAGTGGTTTTACCAAAAACTCTGGGAGTTTTAAAGTACTTATTATAATAGGTTCTGTGGAAGGAGAGTCTGTGCAAGCAAAACATGGATCTAACTGAGGCACCTAACTTACCCCACAGTGACTGCTGTTCTTCCCTTTGTAGTGATGTGCTACCTGCAAGTTTATTGGGTGGCTTTCTTCAAGCCTCTCCAACTATCAGGAATAAAGGCACATATCTATCATAACATCTGAGATGTTCCTAAAACAACATTTTCCACGGCAACTCAGTGGTGAACAAGATCAAGTAGAGAACCAGAGCTGTTTTTGCAAAGGAGAAAAATACAACTATCATTTTAAGATTGTAGGTTAGGAGGGTCATTCCTCCCTTCCTTCCCCTGCTGCCAAAAATAAAATCCAGTTTGTCATAAAAGTCTCCTGTGTGTGAGTTTGCATGAATGGGCTCTACAGGGTCACATGGACATAGATGGAGAAAGAATTACTGAAAAGAGCCATTTGAAGGCAGGCGATAGAACTGAAAGGGAGCATGTGAGGGTCTCCCAAGAGTTGAGGAAATCCCAATCCTCCTCCAAGCCCATGAGAATGAATAAACTCATAACACCACAAGTCAGTGGAATTTGAGAGTCGTTGCCCATGGGCACCATCCTCAGCAGTGGGTGAGGTGTCTCAAAGGACAAGGCGGCTCCCTGCAAAGGCTGTGATCAAGCACACAGCTGCCCCATGGGGCTGGGAGCCTCAGAGGCTGACCCCAGAGCCCTCAGAGCAAGAGTCCATGGATAATTGTAGTAGTCTGCCTCTATTAAGAGTAATGGCTTCAGTTATACTGAATATCAGATACTAGCAGGGGTCTGCATCTCCCCTGATTTGGCAGCAGGGGAAAGGAAATGTTCAAAATTTCCAGCCTATTTTAAACTAAAAACCACCCTATTTTCCCCCACAAAATTACTCTTTTTTTTTCCCCCAGCCTTTCATTTTTAAGGCTGTCTTGAGTTTTCAGCCATTTAAAATTATTCTTTTTTTATTTACTTCACTGAAAAAAACTGTAGATGCTGGGAAGAAAAGGCATCTTGTCAAAGCATTAAATGTTCTTGTTTTGTTTTTCAGAGATAAATAAAAAAATACCCCTTCAATTTAAACAGAGAGCATATCTGAAAAGAACCAACACTTGTCAGCTAGCTCTGTTAGGAAATAACTGAGAGGCCTCCTTGAGCTTGCTATGATAGGAACAAATTGATACAGCTGTGCAACTGCCCACATGTTCTGGGTAGAAGAGGGCAGCAGATGGATTGTGAAAGCTGCTTCTTTCTGCAAGATTCACAGGCACTTTCTGCCTGGAAATAAGCTCAGGTTGGTCTATTAGGAAATGAATAAATAGTGAGATCACTTCAGAGGCTTTTTGTAAAATTGAGTCTTCAGCAATCCTAAATATAAATCCACATTCCTTGGTACCAATCTTGTCCTGCTCTATCTATGGTTAGAGTTTGTCTGTATATGGGAATTTAGCTACAAGATAAAATAGTCCTTTATATAAATATCTTATGAGTCAGTCCCAGCTGTAACTCCGAAGTGGTGAAGTCGTTAAGTAAATGCTGTTAAGAGAAATGTAAAATGAGCTATGATTTCTTCACAAGAAAATGCTTTTATGGCATTTAATGAAAGAAAAAAGATTTCGAAAAAGCAGCATTGAACCCCATGTCATGCTGTACAAATGACTATTTGAAAAGTAACAGGGTTAAAATAAGATAAGAATCAACATGTCTGGCATAGCTCCCCTGATAGGTTTACATCAGTCACACTGGGGTATCCTATGATGCTTCAGTAGATCAAATATTACAATATTTTCATTATAAGAGAAATGGATCTTCTATGAAAAATGATGAGAAATGATGTACCCTGTGCATAATGTGTTTCTGTCTGTAGATAAATCTTTTTATTATTAGCTCATCAAACCTAGTCTGTTATTCTATTATTAAAACTGGTTAAATTATTAATATAATTTCTAATCAGTTGAATTAATACTTATAATGGTGGCTTGTGGTAACTTTGATTTTTACTTCTCACTATGAATATTAAAAAAAACCTATAATTAAAAGACACACCATATTTTTAAGTTTCTTTTTTCATCTGTGGTATTTCCTGGAAATATAAGTTATGCATTTTTTGTTTTTTGTCACAAAACAGTTAATTCTTTTGTAGCTGCATCAAAACTGGACTGCCTGGGGAGCAAGCCAATTTCATCAGCAATTAAAAAGGTCATTCTTTTAGGTTTTAAAATATACCAAGTAACATTTTTTACAGGCCATATGTTAAAATAGAACCATGTTCTGATAAGTGATCATCATGTACGCTGGCTTCATGGGATTCTAATTTTTGCTGTTCTTTAATGGTTTTATTCCACATGTGTTGCTTTATAACCAAAGTGTATTTGCCAGCTATGCCATGTTTCTTAGGTAGATAGAGACAACTTGGGAAACAGCCTCCATCAGCAACAATTTTTGTTTCAGTTTCACTGCCTTTTTTAGATGTTCCTGGATGCCACTGAATTGTCTTCTAAACTGCCAGTAGCTTAAAACTGGTAAAAGCCTTGTTCCTTTGTGTCACAGCTGGCCTGCAT
The DNA here is from genome assembly GCF_014805655.1 of Passer montanus. NCBI lineage: Eukaryota > Metazoa > Chordata > Aves > Passeriformes > Passeridae > Passer > Passer montanus. Next base: position 344,297 of record NW_024372370.1, read on the forward strand.
GGCTAACACCACCAGAGAGCTTACAAACAATGTAAGGCCCATTACAGGATGAAGATGGTGGCCTCACAAACAGGGACACGGACAAGGCAGAGGTGTGTAACACGTTGTTTGCCTCTGTCTTCAACACAGATGACGGACCAAGGGTGTCTCCAGCCCTGAGCTGGAGGACCATGACTGCGGGAATGATCACTTCCCAGGTGACTCTGAACCTGTGAGGGATCTGCTGCTCCAGAGACATCCCTACAAATTAATGGGGCCTGACAGGATACATCCAAGAATCCTCAAAGAGCAGCTGATGGCACCACAAAATCTTGATGATTTTTGAGCTGTCTTGGGAATCTGGAGATGTCCTAGCTGGCTGGAAGTTGATGAACATTGTCCTGATTTTCAACAAGGGCAAGAAGAACTCTGGAAATTACATGCCTGTCAGCCTCACTTTAGTGCCTAGTAAAGTTATGGAGAAGATTGTTCTGGGAGATCTCATTGCAGTTTACAACTTCCTCAAGAGGGGAAGAGGAGGGAAAGGTACTGATCTCTTCTCTGTGATGACCAGTGACAGCAGCCTGAGAAAATGGCCTGAACTTACATCAGGGAAAGTTTAGGTTGGATATTAGAAAAAGTTCTTTATCCAGAGGGTGGTTGGGCACTGGAACAGTCTCCCCGGGGAAGCGGTTACAGCACCAACCTGATGGAGTTCAAGAAGCCTTCGGACACATTTGGGCACATTTTGTGACTCTTGAGGATGGTGCTGTGCAGAGCCAGGAGCTGAACTTGATGACCCTGGTGGGTGCCTTCCAACTCAGTTCTTTCTGTTATTCTGTGATTCTATGAACTGTCTTGGTTTTGGTGGTTAAAGCACAAGAGTAACTAAATTAGCATTGAGAACAGATCTGTGGCCAATGGCACTCCTGGTGTTGCTATGCTGGAAGCAGATTAAGTTCACACTTTCAAGTCAGGAGGCACTGTACAAAGAAAAGGTGTGTCCGTTTTCCAGGATACAAAATGAGGAACAGATCAATTATAAAACAATGTTCCCTTCCTTAGAAATGAAAACTGAACAGAAAGTTAGGCAGAAAAGAGAAATGGCTGCGAACCCCAAGACTCCAGACCAGATGCGAAGACAACAGAAACAACAAAGAAGAGGTGTGAGAACAAGAAAAGCCCATGAAATCTGGCTTCCCTCCCAGGAGGATAAATGGGAAGCTGAGTGTTGTGGGAGGGTCAGCACTGTGAGTTACTCAGACTGACCCGCTCAGTGGCTTAATTGCACCTGTGCACACAAATGATGTCAGCTGTCTCAGGAGAGAGGCGAGGGTGAGTGGTGCAGCCTGCTTGGGCTAGCTGGTCACCATCAGGCAGCAAGGAACAGAGAAACACTGTGAAGGGGTGGGAATTAGGAAATGTGGCAATCTGAATCATGCTTGGTACCACTGCAGGGTTGGTACCACTATTTTCCAAAGCCTTTACTTTTTATGGCTATGACAGAAAACCCTTTACATGGAATAGGAAATAATACTAGGAAATTATGCCAAAATGTTATTTAGCTTTTTTGATGAGGTTAGATCTGGAGATAAGCACTGCTACCACAAGTGGCACTGTCCAGCTTTCTGCAGAGAGCTGCCTATGTTCTTTGAAACACCACTTTCAGAAAATGCAGCCTGTGCTCCAGAACTGTTCAGTTGGAGAGAGATTATTTCCAATTTTTTTCTTTGCGTATGAAGTGAGTGTGAGTGGTCAGAGTCAAGCCCTAGTTTAATGAAAGATAAATGAGAATTCAATAGTCATGATTCCTCTAGGATGAAAACCTAGACATTCTAAATATGGCTGCTCAAATTTAAATCATCTGAGCTTTAAGTTGCAGAGCTTAGCAAGATGATAGTAGGAAAATATTATTTACTAAAATCAGTTAATCTGTAAATGTTTTCTGAGTGTTCAGAAAATGTGTAGGTCCATGTAGCAGCTGGTGAGTAGTACTATTTCTCTCATCTGAATCCCTGCAGATGCTAGGGTAAGGAATGTTTATCTAAGAAGCTGCTCCCTGTCTCAGAAGTGCATGGTCAGACTTTGTGAGGCCCTGAGAAAGAAGAAGGAACAGACAGTATCACACTGTCTGTTCTGAGACATCACTTTGTGAGGAGGGGCTTTCCTTTTCTGCCTCCCTAAAGCACATAAGGGGAGCACACAGAAGAACTGCCAAGCTGCCATGGATAATTAAATACTTGATCTGGTGTGCTAGGTTCTGAATTATATAGGTCTGGGAATAAGATGCTTAGTGCATTCTTGGGATAGCTCTGATTAAAAAATTAAACACCTCTAAAAATTAACTTAGATTTTGCAAAGAACAAGGTAATTGAAGTAGATCTTTGTATGGGATCCAACTAATTATCATGTTGAGCAAAACCATGCCTGAGGTTGAGCTATTGAGTACAGGGATGTGAGGTGAGAGTCAAGATGGGAATGCCGTGTGTCCAAGTGCATTTTTGGCGTGCTTTTCCAATGCTTTCCATGTGCTTTTCCAATATTGCCTCATTCAGTCATTCAGCTTGAAGTTAAGGAAGAGGAGAAACAATGAACAGGAGGGTGCATAAAGGGGCCCTGAAATTTTGGTCCCACTTGCAGGCATCCTGAGACGAATCTTTGCAAGCTGCTTGCAGCTGTGTATGGGGAAGAAATGGTCTCACAGCAGCAGACAATGGAGAAGTAATAAAAAAATTAAATTAGATAAAATTAGTTTAAATAATGAGAAAGAATATAGAGGAAATGATCTCAGAGGCAGGTGCCCTTTTGAGAAAGTAGCTTTATTAGATTTTGATTTAATTTATTAAAGCTAGGCTGATGGTGTCCTTTTTTAATGCTGTGTGGAACGTTATCTTTTACTCCTGTTGATGGACAACAAAAAGCAGTGCATTTAGAACTGAGTGTGGCTGGAGGGAGAAAGTTTTGTTCTGTTTTTCATCTTCTCTCCATATTTTAGCCCTATTTGTCAGTTGATGCCTGATAAATAGGCTTACCTCAAAAAAGCCATGAAGTCTTAAAATTTTATGATTCCTCGTGGCAGCTAACTTGGAAATAACACAATGACACTTAGATTTGCTGCCGAAATAGTGAAAAAAACAATAAATTATAATTTCAGTAGTTATTTTAGTTTAAGGTTTAGTTAAAGGTTAAAGGCTTTCAGGTCTAACATGTTTTCAGTTGTCTAATAGTTTTTAACTTCCTGTGACTTTCAAATGAAATCCAAAGAGATATTATGGGTTCTTTCTATGCTTAGATCAAGGATGACCTAAACATTTTTTTATCAAACCATATTTCTTCTTCTTGCTTCCTTACAAAGCATGTTTTAAGAAGGGCCCTCATTCCTAAACTAAACTCCTTCCATTTTCAAATGGCAATATGCCTATACCAGATCTGGGCACACTGCAGCAGGACTCTGCCTGGTTTTTTGTCCTTGGTCTCGTCTCTCATTAGTCCTAATTCAATTTCATTTCTTTCTAATAAAAGGTTTATGAAGATATTTGTAAATGAAGCAAACTCAAATTTTCCCATATATGTAGCGCTTTCTACATTGTTCTATGACTCCATGAGAGTTTGTCAGTGGTGTAAAGAGAGATGAGTAAAAACCAGAGTAGGAAACTATTGAATCAACCTGTGCTGACTATTCACTTTCCTCTGTGTCATTCCAATGTATTCCACGGATAGTAAGATCCTAGATGTCTAGATATCTAGGCAAGTCTATGACTTCCTATGGTCTTTTTCTCAGAAGATGCTTCCCCAGCTACCACCTCTGCTGACTGGAAAGTCTGGAAAATGTTCTTTCTTGCCAGATTCAGGCAGTCCTGAGATGGGATTCAGAATGCACAAGGAATACATACATATATATATTTTAAAAAACCCCAAAAACCGGAACCCTAGGTTATTTATTAAAAAGCACAACTATTTTCTGCTTTGCCTGGTTTTCCACATCAGTATTTTCATCCTTGCCATCTGTCACTTAAATTGGATTCTTTCTAGAACTCCATTGAAACCTTATATGTGTTGAAGGTGGGATTAATAAATATAATCAGTAATCTATTCACTCTTAAATGACTTATACTAGCCTTATCTTGCCACCATTCAATGTGAAAATGAGCCTTTGTGGAAGAACTAATAGCAGAATTTTTGCAGCTGCTGCAACATCTGAACATATTTTATTATTGGTTAAGCTGATTTCTGTGTTTCTTGATTTTGCTGGTCTAGATGTGACTTCAGATGCATAAATGGGGTTAAGCAAATGGCTTTAATTCTGTTTTTTAATGCTTTGTTGCTTTATCTTTTAAATGAAAGTCAATGAACCGCTGCCACTGAGCAGTACATTTTTTTCCTTTAAAAGACGGTAGCAGAATGGCTCAGATGTCTGTACAGAGGATGATAAGACCATTATTCTTAGCCATCTTCTGCTCTTAACTTGTATCCCTAATAAGGAATAACAACTCCAGTGATTTGACAGTGATTCCAGATTATTAAGGATGCATATGGGAAATAAACTTGGGCTTTGTTTTCCAACAATGCTCACATTTTATCAAACCTGATTTTGAGGTACCTTTTCCTATGGTTCTGTGATACAAGGCACAGCGTAGTCATTTAGTGTAACATAAATGCAAGATCTAAGAGGTGCAGTAGATACATTGTCAGTCTCTCCTGTAATTTATTATTTACAATATGTTCTCATTCATTTGCAGTACAAAAGTACATCACTATGTGTTTTAATTTATTAAAGAGTAGACTCTTACCTCTAAGGCCCATGCTCCAAGTACAAAGTAAAGCTTTTAAGTGAATTTTTGGTGATTTCTGTGCAAACTTGTGCAGTACAAGCAGCTACTCAAAAAAAAACAAACCAAAAAATGTTAATGGAGGTGAAAAGCTGGTGACTTGCCCAGATCAGACCTGAAACTAATAATATGGTTGGGAAAAAATACGAAAAATACGTTAATAACTCAAAGGATTTTTTTTTTTTGGGGGGGGAAAAAAAAGATATTTAGAAAGATGTTCTAGATTAACAGCTTTCTCAGCACAAACATATACTAAATACTGACATGAAGAGAAAGACACGAAGAAAGAAGTTATGTGTGTTTTATTTTGCACATTCCATTCTAAGGTAAGATTTGGTTTATTTTGCCTTCATCATTTTTATTGGAGGTTTTATTTTTTTTTAAATTTTGGAATAGCAAAATTAAATCCATTCTAGACCGTTTTCTTTTTCCATAAAATATGTATTGCCAAAAAAAAGAAAAGGACTTGAGACATAATTTTCGTCAATAGATATACCGTGCTACTTTGTACTTGCAGAAAAGAAAATGTTAGAGTGAATTCATTCCAGATTAAAACTTTTCATGCACTAGAGAGGCAAGTGAGAATGACTGACTGTAAATCAGGATAGCAAATGCCTCTGGAAAAACCTTGCTTTCCATTAGTCAGTGGTCACCAATTTACACCACTTCTGTAGCCACTTATACCTAAGCATAAATAAAGAATAAATGTATCATAATGATGAATACAAGATCTGGTCTTACCCAATCATTTACAACTCTCTTTGCATGTGATAGCACAGGGAGAAATGCAAGAGGGGACTTGAATTCTGTGTGGTGCAAATCTCTAACTTCAACAGTAACAGTATTGAGAAAAGATCTGGAAATGACAAGTGTCAAAGGGGGACCATCACTGAAATCAATCAACAGACTGTAATGCCAGAATCTGTAGGAGAAAAAAACCAAAACAATAAAAACAAACAACTAGAGAAAAGCAAAAATGCTAACTGGAAAATGTTGACCAGAAGAACAAGGAATAATAATCATAGGACCTGCTTTCTCTTCTCACTGAAGAAGCTGTGCTAACATTTTTAAGCTGGATACTCACATCAACATTGCCACACAGCAATCTACATAAATGTCCCAATTTTCAGATTTGATGTACTGCTGCAGCTTTTCTTGGCTCCAGAAAGTATGAATTCTCAGCACCTCAGAAGATCAAGCTGTTTATGTGGGAGGTGATCATAGTAGAAAGTGAAACTGATGTGGTTTAACTTGCACGTGCAGAAACCAGCATGTCCCCATGGAGGGTATTTTTCAGGAGTCGATGTCTGTCTGCCTATTATTTCATTCATTTGATTGCCAGTATGATAATTTTTGAAATTAGCCCAGCTTGTCTTCCTTCTCTGTTCACTGGCATATCATCTACATGTAACAAAGGATTGGATTCAACTTGCAGATTGAGGCTTTTTAAACATAATCTCTATTATGGAAAGCTAGTCAGTAGGGTCAGGGAAATCAATAGTGGTTTTCAGCTGATGCAGTGCAAAGCAGACCTGGTGTCTATTTTGAGGGGAGCAGAAAAACACTAAACTACAGTCTACTCTAAATTCTTGACAATCCATTCACTGTTCTGAGGAAATCTCATTGACTACCTTGGGAACAGAGACCGCTATCTCATATATAGATTTATATAGATTATGTGCAAATACATGCAGACCTCTTACATTTAGGTATTTTAAACTGGGAGCTGAAATCCACTCACTATCACTACCATCAGGCATAAAAGTTTTTTTTCAGTCTTGAATAATCTCTTTATACAACTATTGTAGAATAAATGCATTCCTAGATGTTAAAAAACTCCAACTCTCATTAGAACTGTCCCTAACAATGATCATATGTTAACATGCTCTCAAAACTATAACGTATAGAAAAATTACACAGTAGAAAGCACAGCTTTGGAGCCAAAGAATGGATAGTTTTCCTGTTGTGGTCTTTACCAAGAAAAGAGTTTTCTTTATTTATGCAGGAAGAAAATGCAAAAGTGGATTGGCTGTGGGGAGAGATTTCCAAATCTCCGTTGTGTTTCAGTGGTACAGCAAAATTGCCTGTCAAAGTACTCAAGCTAAATCTGAATTAGTTCTGTCTTGGGTAAGCCTTGGATCCTTTTATGGTCAAGGAAAAAAAAAAAAAAAAGGAAAAAAGAGAATAAGTGTCTTTATTCCTCTTGATCACTTCAGCTCTGGAAATGATTAGCGATAAAAATCTGGCATGTAGAGAGTTCTCACTGAAAAAAATCCAAATGACAGCTCTTGACACTGTCTCTGCTTACTAAGCTCTTGAATTCTTTTATCTGCTTTGTGGGATTTTTGGTCTTATTTACCTGGGCAATTCACAAATTTTCATGTCATGACATCAGACATATACATAACACAGAAGAAAGAAAAAGCTCCAGTCAATACCTGGCCCATGTGTGCTTTGCTATACTGGGCTGTTGTTACAGGTTATGGCAATTACAGGTCATAGAAATTGGATTATCACTCTCTTTATTCTGAAGAGAGCCCCTTACTTCCAGCTCTATAACTTTGGCCACAGGTTAATTTTGCAGGTAGGCTGGATTCAGTGCTCTGCATAATCAGTAGAAGATACTCAGGTAGGATTTCCCCTCTTATCTCTTGTCTCTAATTTTTCAGTGAGATCAAGATCATTTTCTATGTCAGGCAACTCTATAGGTGAGTTGACTTCTCTCTCCAGCTATTTCTTATGTATCTATTTGAAGGGTACTCTTTATCTTATGACAGTTTGATATCACTGGCTGAGTTTGATGCACTGCATAATCAAGTCAAGCCTGGAAAATAATTTGTTCTAAAGAAAGACACAGGTACTTGATTAAGATTATGAATGGTTTGGATTCTATTCCTTTAGGGGACTCTGATTTCCTCTCGTGGATGATGATTATTGTTTCAGAGAGTATGTGTTGCTAAGAAAACACTGCAGATTAAAACACTTCAGGAAAAAAGTCCTCTGTGTCCAGCAGGTAGATGTTTGCGAATTCCCCTAGTCTGCTTTGATGGCAAACAGATTTTTTCTGTTCTTTGGTGACCTATTCCCATAGACAGAGTGCTGCATTGTCTTTACACTTCACCACACTTTGTTTAAATAGCCTGGCAGCCCACCACACCACCTTTCATGCCCACCGCTTTAATTGGCACAGCTGCTCCCTCAGGGTGTCCTACTAAATGGTGCCAAGGCAAAGACAAACAATCTGCAAATGTGTTCAAGCTTGTCACCACTGTACTTCTCTCTACCTCTGCAGGAATCGTTAGGGTGCCCTACTAAATGGTGCCAAGGCAAACAATCTGCAAATGTATTCAAGCTTGTCACCACTGTACTTCTCTCTATCTCTACAGGAACCGTGTCTCTGCTTTCTGTACCAATAACACTCTCATTCAGATTGGCATATACTTTATACTTCCTAGTTGGATCATGAAGATAAAGGTATCATGCTATCCTTATGTTCTTCATCAGTGCGTACTGTGTACCTGTTCTAAGGATCTTTCAGAGAATTTGTTGCTTCTTCTGCTCAGGTCAGTGAAAAAAACCACTGTAGTATCCTCTTCTTTCGCAAACAGTTTGATTTCTTCACATATTTCAAATACAATAAATTGAGACACAAAAACTCTGCTGAAGTAGAATTATTTTATTCCACTTAACCACTTAAAGCATTTTGCTGTCCTTCACTGACACCATTTTTAATTTGGCCACAGAGCTGTAACAGAAATACTTTGCCCTTTAGGAACTGTAAAAGTTTCACTAGTCAGTCTTCATAGCAATTACACATATCTGAAATTAAATCAAGCAACTACAGATACCAGACCATTGTAGCACCTAAACAACTTAGACTAAGCTATTTTAAGTCTTTCCTCTGTCCTAAAACCTGAAATATTTGCTTAGTTCCACAGTTAACTGCTTCGTCAATGCCATTGTCCTTAAGTCTGTGTGACATTTCTTGCAGTATATTTATCTTAACTCTACCTGCTTCCTCAATGTTTTTATATTTCTCAAATTACTATCCTCTGCCCTCTACTACATGCTGCTGCACTTTATGGAATTCCTGTTATTGAAGGAAAAGAGGCTCAATCTGCCTTTGAAAGCAGTGCCTCGACCAGGTTTGTTTAAAAATTAATTCCTTCTGCTCTATTATCCATAGCTGTATTTTATTTGAATGACCACAACGATCTCAGATTTCCTACGGTTTATGATCTCTGCAATGACAGATTCGTGTTTCCACAGAGAAAAACACTGAGGAATTAGCCTTGCAATCTAAACAGTGATGCTGCCCTGGCATAACCAGAGGCCTCTACAGCTGCTTGTATATAATGGAGTAGCCAGGGCTCTGCTCTCAAAGTTTTGGTCTGTTGAGGAGCCTCTGTGCTAAAGCCATTTGGAGCTGGTATCAAAACAACCCCAGCAGCACAGCCAAGACACGTCTGCAGGCTGAAAAGCTCAATCAGCAAATCCCTCACCACTTTCTAGCCCCTGCCCAGTGCCCTAAAGGCAGTCACTGCCATGTGAGTGCTGCAGGTTAGACAGAGGCAAGTACAGCTACCACAACCTGCTTGGGCAAGTTTGCTTCATGTTGGATGGGAGGAATTTTAATGGGCTTCCTGAAGACAAATCCTACATGCAAACTTACATGGCATCATACACTACCCCTTTTGCTGACTGCCAGGTCACCTGCATTTAGCCTCTCCCTTGGGGGAAGCAGGGCTGGTACACATCCAAGTGGGCAGATACATGTTTATGGCCACTGGACCTTACATTTGGTAGGGAATATATTCATGCAGTTAAGGCATGCAGGAGCATTTCCATTCCTTTGAACATTGCTCAAGTGTTTTACAGACTAATGAATAGATTACATTTTGTGTAATGTGGGACAATATCTGAGCTGTCTCAATCCGGCTGCTACTTCCAATTTAAGTCTTTTATTCTCCCCTGCAAAAATAGATCTAGTCTAGGCACAGTTTTTATGTTTTACCAGACCCAGCATGCCAGAGTCCTGACCCTTGAATAAAACTCCTTTTTCACGTTGCTACGTAAAAACCAACAAATTGCTCAGTAAAGCAAACTTGGCCCCTCCTTGTAAAACCTCTCACGGAGCTTCCAGTCCAAAACAGGGTAAGAGGCCAGGGCTTCTGATCTGGATTTTTGACCATTTCATGTATCACTAGATCTACATCATACTCATATCCCATCCACCACCCATTTAATGTCTCATAAAATCTTACTATTCTCTATGGAAACAGTAGTCCTTCCACAATTGGTCCTACTGAACATTGGGACCTTTGGCCTCTACTGAGGGAGCTCCAGGCTTTTTCTCCCATTCACTTAGCTCATTCTTTCCCACACAAGCTGTCATGAGCTGTAGGACAGAGTCAGGTAATTGAGCACAGCACTCATGCTCATGAAAATATCCACTTCCTTTAGTAAATGGAAATAATCCCAGGCCCTTCGTGCATGTTCAGCTTTACCCAGGCTACTCAACCAGGCATCACCTCTATAGGGCACCAGTGCATCACCAGTTTAGGGCACTGTTCACCTGAGCTGCCACAAGAACTTCCTGCAGCTCTTTCACCACAGTGGAAAAACAGGAAAATCCTGATATTTGGTAACTTCTTTTTGTATACATGGAACAATGGATTTGGCAAACATTTCCTTGTAAGAATATGGTCTATTCCCCATTTTCTCTCTTCCTGTCTCAGATAAGAAATGTCATCCTTATAGTTCTGCAGAAATTGGTACTGGGCTGGAACTGGTGAATCAGCATGTCCAAATTTGTTCAAACTCATGCTCTTCATTCACTCAGGGCAAGTGCACCTGTATGCTGAATCAAGGGAGACTGACAACCCCTCCTTATTCCCTTTTCCCCTAGGAACACGGTGACATTTCCAAAAAGTCTCAGTACCTTTATCTCTCTTGCTCTTGGTATTTGGGGACTTCTTTCTGATGTTTTCTCTGTGGAATAGTCAAAAAACTCTATTATAAAATATGACAGTTTCATTCTCCCTTTCTCCTCCAGACACTGCCCCTGGCATAGAAGAGGGAGAGATGAAGGTGTTCAGAACTAGCTGTCTCCAAGGGATATCAAGAATCTACAGGTACAAACATTTAGTTTGGGGTACAGCTTGTGGGCAAGAAGCCTAAGCTGAACTGTGTGTGTGTCTGTGTATGAGCTGAGTATCTAAGCCCTCATGCAATCAATAAGGATTTAGAAGCTCCATAAAATAGCTCACCCATAGGTAGCAATCACTGTCCTTTTGAGATTCTCTAGGATGCACTGCAGGGTCTCCACCTGCAGCTCCATAAGGGCCTTGGTCTCCCATAGATCAGAATCAGATCTTCCATGCCTGAATTTGCAAAATATACTAGGACATCTCAGATGGCTCTAGATGTTGAAGTTCTCTTGGTTTGTGGTTTTTTTTGGTGGAGGTTTTTTTCAGCTTTTTTTCACATTAGGTCAACTCTTTTTTCAAAAGGCTAATCTTTCCATGACTTTGACTTTACATAAAGAGGAATCCTGAATAAATTCGTGCTTTTGCAGGCCTGCCATGCTCTGGGGACCTTTTCAAGGGCATTAAGTTATCAGACACGCAAGGTGTGTATTTGTTGTCTCAATTAAGATAGGAAATTTCTGCTTGTGTATAATTCTCATAAACCTTAAATCATGTTACCACCATCAGAACCAGCCCCCTTGGGTTCCATAGCCACAGTTCCTGACAGCTGAACAATGATGAGATGCTACAGAGAAGTTTTACTCTCTTTTAGAAAGCAGGCAGTTACATGCTAGCCTGAGGGACATATATACCAATTACTTGGGTGGGAAGCTGGTAAATAACCTTTTGTTTTCTACAGATCACAGGCTGTGCCCGGCTACATATTGTTGGCTCCCGAGGTCAAGAGAAGACAGACGCAGACCTCAGATATTTTGGGAATACTCTAGATCAGTTTTATGTTTGTGGAGAGTTGTGACATATGAGCTACCATGAATAGCACAAGGGCTGTTGTGAACTCCCAGCCAGCTGGCTGCTAGGTGGCTGAGCCAGCTTGTCTTCCCGGCAGCCTGTGGAACATCCGCATGCCAGCAGGACAGTGCATCAGCTCAACAGGCAGCACAGCCAAGGTGACAGAACAAGAGACCAAGCCACTTCTTTGTACAAAGCAGTATCACCTCTGCGACCTTTGCATCACTCTAATTTTTCTTACATTTAATCTATCAAGCTTTGCTTCTTTTTATTTCTAAAAACTTGGGTGCTCAGAGGTAGGAACTCTCCAAAGTTCTGCAAACTCCATGGGCTACTTCTCTACAATATAGCACCTCATTGCTATGTGTAATTCTTCATCTTTGTAAAATACAGTAATGACACTTAAATATAATGCACATGAGGATCTAGTAACCAAGCATCTCATCTATATGTATAAATCCAGAATCTTACTGAAATTAAAACTATCAAAAAAGTTTTCTTTCCTGGTGGGTTTTTCTGGTGCGCCGACCAAATGTTTACTAGAAGCATTTCTCAGTGTCAATAAGCAACAGATCCTGGCAAGGCAGAAAAAGCACACACACAAACTTCTGCATTTTTTGTATTTTAGTCTTACACTTCCTTGAGCAATGAAAACTTCCATGGGTTCAGGAAAAAACGCCAATATCTGACCATGTCTGAAGGAATGTGAATATTATTAGAGATTCCATATATGAAAACAGTGTCCTGGAACTTTCAGTTTGTATTCTGGAAAAAAAAAAGAATGGTCAAAGAGCAAACGTTTCTTTAAAGAAAAGATGATAGTGAAGATATAGATTACTTTGGCAATGAAGGAGAGAGGGAGATGGAGGAGAGGAAGAGGGAGAGGGTAAAGGAAAGGGAGAGGGAGCTGTTCACTGCCCTGTGTTCTCCCACCTGCTTTCTCCTTCCACCCACTTTTCAGCAGCTCCTTTTTTACTACCTCATAGTATTTTCCCTCATCTGCTCGTGATCTCTGTCCTATCTCCCAACATCTTCCAGTATCCAAACAGTCGACAGAGCTTCTAAAGGGGAGAGGAAGAACACGGGCATCACTTCCAGCTCTTCCAGTGCCCCTACTGCCACGCGTGGGTGCAACCGCTCTGGGCTCGGCCGGTGCAGCCCTGTGGAGGGCTGGTGACAGGGCAGCGCTCCCCGAGTGGGCCTGGGGAGAGCAGGGACTGGCGCTGCTCAGGAGCCGGTCCGAATGCCCATGGCCGTGTTGTCAACTCGGCTGTGCAGCAGGTGCTTCGTGTTAGCACTGCCTCTCTGGGGATTTGTGGTACTCGGGAACCCCAGTCCCGGCCCAGGACTCCCCGCTCATGGCATCATCACACCATGAGACATACGGTGCTTGCCTCTGCTGGGGCAACCCCCAAATCTCACCAGAACGCTCTCTAGGTCTGATGCCAGCAGGTTGCCGCAAAAAACACCCATCTCGGGCTGATTTATTCAGTTCGCGACTGCGTTGGTCATTCCTGACCACTGAGACACGGCACGGCCGAGACGGGCAAGACCCACACTCGGGGGAGGGACAGGTTTCGGGGGCCAGGGCACTCCGGGTGAGGGGCACAGGTCTGCGCGCTCGGCGGCCGGCCCCGGGGCAGCCCACCCGTGCTGCCCGCGGGCGGTGCCGGGCCGGGCCGGGCCGCACGTGGCTACGTGACGGCGATCTCCGCGCCCGCGGCCGGCAGCGCTCTCTGCGCCTCAGCCGGGCTTCGCCGGGTGCTGGCGGTGCGCTCTCCCGCCGCGGGGCTGCACAATGGCAGTCGTTCAGTAGGATGGATCCTGCCGTGGCTTTTGTTCTGCAGATCCACCCATCCTCCTAGCAGTCAAGTACCAGGCTATGGTTTTCTCTCTGGGGATCTTTCTTTCGCGTTTTGCCGGTGTCTCCGATGAGGTTTTGGCCTCGGCTGGGATTTCACTACCTTACTTTTCGTTTGGCTTCACGCTGAAAAAAGGGATTCCTTATATTTGCTCTCCACGCTTTTGGTTATAATCCACTGTTGGTCTAGGGGGAACAACCGTTCAGCCTGGCTGAAAAAAAAGCATCCGCTGAAAAGTCTCAAAGAAATATACCACGTGAGGAAAAAAAACTGGGAGAAGATCGGAATATAATCGCTTTTTCTATGATAAAACTGGTGCCCCTCTTCAGGAGAACTGATCTCAATTTATTATTATGCAACCGCAAGGATCTCTTCTTTCTCAGGGTGTATAAGCTGCTGGATTGCTTTTCGCCCAAATCAATGTGGTTTCTTTGGAACATTTTCAGCAAAGGATCGCATATGCTGCAGTGTCTTTGTGGCAAGAGTCTTAAGAAAAACAAGAACCCAACTGGTAAGCTATCCATTGCAATGCGTTGTTTTTCTTTAATGCTGCCCTGTCTGTTGCTCGCCGAGGTAGATCCGCAATCCTGCTGAGGGGAGAAGGGGGGATATATCGAGGCCAGCACGGACATGCATGTCCATACGTGTATGAATAAGCAAGGAGCGGCTTGTATTAGCTTCAGCCCCTGTCACCACCGAAAAGGGGTAAAAAAATAAAATCAAAGGCGACCCTCGCCCAGCCCAACTAGGCATCTCCTAGTTCCTATGTGCTATTTCCAAGGAGGAAACTTTTACATCAGTACCTTTCTTGTGGGGAAGGCGGTGGAGCCCCCCACTCCCGACCGCGGGAGCCCCCCCAGTCAGTTTTGGGAAGAGGAGACTGGCTCTCCTGTGCTGGTGTTAGCCGGCCCTGCCTGCGGTGGGTGAGTGTGCCGGGGCGCGGGTCCTGCACAGCACTTTCTGAATAGCTTGCAGTATGTCACCCCACACGCACACACACCCACCCACCGCCTCGCTCGGCTTTCTGAAGTCAAGCTAGACACCCCCTGCCGCGGCCTGGGGGCTCCCCTGAGTTATCACTCACCCTCGGCACTCAAGGCCAGGAGGGTAGAGGGTGGCGAGGAAAGGGGATGGACACTTTCTTGGGGCTTGTGCCCAGACGGCAACTCGGCCAGCTATGCCGAGTGGCAGCAGCAGCACCGCCGGGTTGGCTGTGCCGCTCCTCCGCCTCTCGCTGCCGGGATGACCCCTCTGTGCCACACACCGGTGTCTCTGCGTCCGTCTCTATGTCTGCCTGGCAGCCGGGATCATGCGCTTCGGTTCAGCCCGGCTCCGAGGGGGAAACTTGCGGTACATTACATAAGAAATGCAAATGCAGGTGCTCTGGGCCGCCTGGTCCCTGGGGGTCACGCTGCTGCTGTTGCATCCCTCTTGCTCGGGGCGCCCGTGGGCCAAGCCCGCGGCTTGGCGAGCAAGGTGGGCGAGAAGGGATGCTCGGCGGGAGGGGGAGCCGGGAGCTTTTCTGGGGAAATACCGGCCCTTCCCGCCGGCCTCTGGTGCCCCACGCCGCCTTGCTCGCTCACCCCGGCCGGCAGGTTGTCTGCAAGCACTTGCGTGCCTGGGGAGGCGAGAGCCGCCGGAGCCCGGGCTGCGAGGGGAGGGCTGCGCTGGTGTGTGTGTGCCGGCTGCCCTGCAGTGGCAGCTCCCGAGCAGGAGGCTCCTGGCGCTGGCACTGCAGTGTAGTAGATCATAGGCTCTCGTTGCCTGACACCCCAACATCAACAAGCAGCAGCCCTAGCAGCCCGCACCCCTCTCCTTAAAGGCGGCCGGGCTGCCGGCTGCTGCTTTGCTCAGCTCAGGTCCGGTGCAGAGTCGAGGTGGGCACCTCGGCGGATTTACCCTTCCCCGCCCCCGGCTTCCGTTTGCCAGCTCGTCTCGCCCCTTTCCCCCCCGCCGCTGCCGCAGCAGTGAAAACCAGCCACTTAGCATACCAAAGAGGCTGAAATGCCCCGCCGGAGGCTGCGCTCAGCCTCCCGCAAAATGCCCTTCGCTTCACTCGTCCCTTAGCACTGCAGCCAGTGGCCGGGGGCCACTTCCTACTGCCCGTGTGCACCCCCGGGCGGGATGGGCCAGACGGGGTCAGGACGGCCGACCACCTTCTCGCAGCCCCTGGGGATGCCCCTCTCCGCCTGCCCGGGCCGCGCACGCAGGGGCCGCGACCGCCGGGAGAGAGCAGAGCGGCGGCGTGGCCCTGCCTGCCCTGCCCGCTGCCGCCGCTCCCCAGCCCCCGGGCGGCGGCCGGCTCCAGCGCCGTGGTGCTCTGGGCAAGAGGCGATGCTCCTGAGGAGGGGATTTGGAGGGGGGGCGGCAGGGGCGGGAAGAGGACTGGTGGTTTCTAGGCCTTTCAGTTTGCATACCGGGGGGGTGAGTCGTATGCCCTTCCACACACACACACACACACTCTGGTCTACCCCTAAAGATTCGTGTCCTTTCCGTGTGGAGGCCAGGCTGTCAAGATATCGGCCCCCGAAGCCGAGTTGTCTCCCTCGGAGTGCCAGGCAACCGCGGCACAGCTTTCCACCTCCCCGGGGACTTTGCCGCACTTAGCTACTCCCTCTGCATATGGGACGAGTGGATTTGGAGCGGCACTACCCCCGCCGCCACCCTGCCTGCGAAGGGCCGCATTAGCCCGAGGAGGGCTGACCCCCTCTTCTGAAGGAGTGGGGGGAACACGTCTAAGAAGCGAGGTGGGCGGGGGGGAGCGGGCAGGGGGCGCGGAGTGGGGCCCTGGCGGTGCTGCCGCTCGCTGCCCGCCCGCACAGTCTGCGCTGCTCCGCTCCGCTCCGACTTGATCCCGTCAGAGCAGCCGGGACGCCGAGCCCGGCCGAGCCGCACGCCCCGTCCTGGCACTCCGTTCCGGGAGCGCTGAACTGCGGCTATCTGTCTGAGGAGGCTAATAATCCGCTTGGCCGGATTAGCTGGTAGCTCGGTCACAGGCGCTGTTGCTCTGACGGCAGATCATCTCCACTCAGGCTGGGGTCGCCCGCGGGAGCGCAGGGAGCCGGTGCCGCGATGCCCGTCCTCGCCTGGGGCCCCCGGGCCGTGGGGCTCCCCCTGTGCGGCAGCCCGCAGACCCCAGACCCCATCCCCGCTGCGGCACGGGGCGCCGCTACCGCCCCCGCCCCCTTTGCCCGCCAAACTTTTCTGGAGCCGCCGGGGTTTTCAGTCTCAAAAGTCATCAAATGAGCGAGCATCTGCCGCTGATCCAACCGTGCAGAAAATCCAGCAGGTTAGGCAACTAACGCTGGCTGTAATTGCAGGCTATTTAGCTATTTTCGGCCTGCTGCACTTTTTTTTTTTTTTTTTTTTTTGGTCCCTTCCTAGAGCTGGTCTATCTCCAGAAACGGGACTGAGTGGCTCCTTTCCAAATGTTCTTTCGTTTGCGTTTCCTCCCCAGCGCTGGCTGCAGCCCCCCCTCCGTGTGCGGACCCCCTCCCGGGCTCCCTGCCGTCCCCGGGGCCTCGCCCCACCGGCACCGGCAACCGGCACCGGTCCGAGCTCCAGAGACGGGGACGAATGCGGCAGGGAGGGACGGGGAGTCCGAAGGGCTGTGTGTAAGTCTCTGGCAGGATTGCATCAGGAGGCTTTGGTTTTATGGCTGGCTGAAACCCCTTGGTTTCAGATTTGATATCCTTGATAGAGGAGCTGCGTTTGATTGCTGCAATTATTTACCTCTTTGTATTTCTTCGTGAGGAGAAAAAACTTTGGGAATTAATAGGTGTGGCTGTGTTTTCAGCTACTGAATATTTCTGAACGTTCCTCAGTGTAATGGTGCTACAATCAGTGAAGCCCCTCATATCTGCAGTGTCCTGTCTCTCATGAAAATGTTTGCCATGTGTCAGATTCCCTGGGCCTCACTGGCTTTTGCAATTATTTCTGTCTAACTCTGCCCTTCCTGCTTGTCATACACACAGAGGGGACTTCAAAGAGTGCAAGAGCAAAGGGACTTTTCCTCACAAATATTTAAAAACTGCTCCAAACCATAAGTCCTGAACCAGGGCTTGTTATAATAAGATACTGTCCTCCTGCTTTTCCACCACCATCCCCAGCCTCCAAACTGGATATCTTTGGCTAGGGAATGGCAAAGTTGTGGGGAGAATTTGAGGCTTGAGGAGAAGTGGGAAAGGAGATTATCTCTGGTTGCTTTTTGAAGCAAGTCCAGCAAGTGAATAGATTTTTTTTTTCCAAATGCCAGCTGTTTGGGTGCCCACGGGAGGTGTGTTGGCTGGAGTACTAGATGCCCCCATGGCGGGAATTGCTATCACATTTCACTCCTGGTGGCAACCCAACAGACAGAGGATGGATCAGGTTTCCTCTCCATTCACTTCCAAGGAGAAGCATCTCTCCAACACAGTCAGGGATGTTGACAGGAGAGTAGATGGCAATTGGCATTACTATAAATACATTACTGATGGAGGATTTAATTTAGGAAATTAGTATCAATCTCATCAATTTCAAATACAAAACCTGTTTTAAAAGCAGTAAGTCTGAAATCCAGGCTGCAGCTGGAGTCTCTGCATAGTCCCATGTTAATTTCCTACTCCATAAAATATCTTGTCTGGTATTTCCTGGTTGCTAATAATTTTGAAAAAGTTTCTAAGCACAGCCATGTGAGGATCTGTTTGAAATGGAAGCTTGTGTCCTGCCCATAAAATATATAGTAGGTATGTGTCTTTATCTGAATTCTGAAAAAATTTGATCTCCCCACTGCTTTCCTTACTCATGGAAAGGAAACCTCCCACCAAAAGACAAGACAGTAAGATCTGTGGGCTCAGGTCCTTGAAGTTTCTTTCATGTAGGTCCGAAAAGCAGCTCTGACTGCTTAAATTCCTGTAGTGGGAGTTAAGGCATGGTCTGTTTCTCTTGCTCAAATTTAAAACTGCCTATTTACATGTATTTCACCTATTGAAGTTTTGTCCTCTCTGGAATACATTTCCTGAATTTGTACAAATTTAATTATTCTTGATCAAATTAAATTGCATACTCTACTCATTAAGGGGTGAAATTTATGCCTGCTCATGCGTCTCCCTACTGTAATAAAATGTTTGCACCTAGTTCAATGTCTGCTAATGACAGGCCATTTATAAATGAATTCAAATATAAAACGGATGAGTTAGGCTTAAGGAAAATACAAAAAATGTATTTACAGATATCATTGGTTTAAATATTTATGTGTATGCATTTTTCATTTGAGCTTGATGTTTATTCTACTTAACCTTCTTGGATTATATTAAGTATATTAATTTTAAGCTAAAATTCCTATTGACTTCAAATCTAAAAAAAGGAGTGATTTAGACCTTCTGAATTTGTCCCTTTGTAAAGATTTTCTGTCCAATAAATGCCTGTAAAAATATAATCTGGAGATGAGAGAGTTACTTGAAATTGGAAACCAGTTTTTCAAGAGGACTTCATAAATCTAAAGAAATGGAAATAGGGCCCTTGCACTGACTCTGAGGGTGCATTTTATAGCTGGTGGGGTCACTACCAAGGTTTCCATAGGAAAAATCAACATTTAGGATAAAATCTTTTGAGTCTAGGTTGCAGATAGATGAATGAAGTGGTTGTGTGCAAATTAAACTGAATATTTATTACAGAGGTTTGCCAAATGTGCCTCTAGACAGTGAGTCCTGCTGGAGCATGTTTCACTCAGTCAAGGAAGATCTTGTTGCTTGGGGAGCAGTGGTCTGTTTCTATACCTAGTTCTGGTTTAGATGTCTTTTGTGATTTTGGACACACTGTTACTTACCTAAGCCTTCCCTTTCTGCTTGTTAGAAGTTGCAGGCAATTTCTGAATGTTGCACAAGTGTGCTGTTGGCACTTTTGTTTGTTTTTCACGTTTCAGTGAATGATGGCTTTTCAAAGATAAATTACTAGTTTACTGAACAACTCACAGAGTAACAAAACATCAAGCGATCATAAAACTTTACAATCTCTGTTGTGAAAAAATTGCTGAGATGTAGCACGTGGCTTGAGGTACAATTAATGTATCCAAGAGCTACTTGCCTCTGTACAGGAAGAGTTTATGTGTATATAGTAGGAGAACAGTTTGTCAGACTGCACCCAGGTTTAGTTCAGGAAGAGCCCCCTTCTTGCAGACTGTGCTTCTACTGTCACAGCAAATTAAGCTGGGAAGAAAATCTTTTCATTGGAGACCATATAATGAAGTGCTTAAAAGAGTATATTCCTCTTCAGACTGGCTATTAAAAAAAAATAAATTATTGTGTTCTTGAAGTGAATCCTTGCAGTAGATCCATCCAGAAGTACTGAAAAAAATAATTGCAAAAGGAACTGATGATGCTTGGCATCATGATGGACTGAACACACAGCAAGCAAAATGTAAGCAATGTATTCTTTTTAATATACTCTGCAGCAAAGAAAAATAGCGTGTGAATAATTAACAAAGCTGTTATCCAAAACAGGAGCACACTGACTCTGAAGAAGAATTTTGAGGCCAAAACCTCAAAAATCAATAAGTGAAAAGCATTTAATGAATCCATGGAATGCAGGTTTGGTGTATTTGTAGCATATGCTGTTAGAAGCATTCATGTTTAATAGTTACAAGGAAAGTAAACAGTTGCTGATGAAACTGCATAGAGAAATCAGAATAATAATATCTGTAGTAATATTCAATGCACAAGCCAGATTAATAACACCTTCTGCAATAAAACTCAATGACTAGCTTAGGTACCTTACTGTGGTGGACATAATCAACATTTTAACAGTTTTTGAGTTAATATTGAATGGTTGTGTTGGGTCAAATAACAATAGGTAGCTTACAGTTGCAGGCAGAAATTGATAGTCTAATTTTAATATCTGTATTTTGTCTTTTCACTCTGACACCTGCTTATTTGACTTTTAACTGGAAACAGCATGAGGAATTGCATTGAACAAGTTTAGTGCTTGCATACAGTAGGCACTGTCGTAGAAATTACCTGGCTTAATCTTTTTGTGGCACTGAAATGAACCTGATCCTATCAGACAGTAGAATCAAACTAAGGTTAAACATTTTATTTCCATTGGAATTTTTTGGCTTTTGCTCAAGGGCAGTGATACAAATAAACTGTAGATTCCCGAAAGGCCTGTATTTTACTGAGCTGAGAGAAGAATATACTTCACTTTTCACTGGAATTCATTGTGTCACATGTTTTTTTTGTGTATGGCTTTGTCGTCTGGAAAGATAAGAACATAGTGAGAATACAGAATGTGCAGGATTTGTACCTTAGCTGTTGATCCTGTTGTGTCTCAACTTCTGGGCATTAGGTGGTGTGAGAAAAAACACAAGATATGGGCAAATCTTTGAGTTTGATCCTTCCCTTCCCTCTCAGTTTTCAGCTGTCACTGGACTGTGAAGTTGGAGCTTGTATTCAGGTCACTGTGTGTAGTATCCTCTGAAAGAACTATGCAACTTCAGTTATCAAACAGCATTTCTATTTTGGGCATCAAAAAACTTTGCGTAGCAGTGAGCTCTACATAACCACGTGCTGTGTGGAAAGGATGTGGAGGTATTTGCACTTTCTGTGCATACTCCTTGGTTCTTCTGTTGAAAAACAGAGGCTACCATTGCTATTCCTGCCCTGTGTTTGTGATTACAGATTATGGAGAGCTTTTCAGGTGAAAAGCACTTCTTTCATGGTGCCTTTTCCTTCCTTGAACTGTCCTGAAATCCTGGACATTTCTATCATCTTGGTTCCTATGAAGTATAGCTTGCCTTTCCTGGGGGTATAGGAGGTCTTTGGCTTAGGAAGACAAAAACAAGGTAGCAGCTGACACATCCCTTTGCATGTGCTGCTTTCTTCCATCTAAAAGAAGTTAATTTCTATGGATTTTCTAGGCCTATGGGATAAGGAAGTATGTCCTGAAAAGGGCATGTTTTCACAATGTCCTTTCTCTTGAGGGAACAAGTGGAATATTACTCTCTTGAAGAAGCTTTTAAAGAATTAAGCTCTAGTGTGACTGAAAACTAGAATTTCGTACCGTTGTTAAACAGTTTGAATAGGAGAGACAGCTTGCTTGTAAAAGCAGACTTCTGTTTACATATAAATCTCTTGCTTCTCACCAATGCTAGCAAAAGAAATATGCAGGAATTTGATTGCCCTTTAATGAAGTTTGAGACGAAAATGCTAATTTAAAGAAGGCAAGTTTGCCAGCCTTGTTACTCTTTCAGTAAATGTATTTCTGAGCATGTCTCTCTACAATCAAACAAAATGTCCAGATTAAACAGTTCCCAGTTCATGCTTCTCATTAAAGAAGTGTACTATAGAGCACTACAATCGCTCAGTAGTTTCTACACATATCACTCTGCTGTATAGGTACATTTATTGACATTGAATGAGATGAAGAGGAACTATCAGTGCAAAACATTGCATTAAAAAAAAAAGTAGGAAAAGATGTGGAAAAATTACAGCTCAGGGAAATGCTTTAAAAAATCAGTTCAATCATTAGTACAGTAATATCTCATAGAGTAACCTATCAGGAATATCTTAACGAGTATTAAATTAATAATAGTCCCTATTAATTTGTGGTACTTGTGACACAAAGATCCACTTTACAGTTCTGATTTTCTTGGAACTTGAAACTGCAAGTCAAACCCAGACAGCTAATAGTTTCTGAGAAACTGAACCTAGATGTGATGTAGGCAGATTATCTCACTAGGAGATCAGCCAAAGATCTCAAATGTGAACTACCTTTAGGATGTCTACAACCCAGGTGCAATTTTGTGGCTTGGACTCTCACAAAAATCCATATTTTAAAGTAGCACTAACAGGTGGATTAAAATTTGTAAAGCTTTATACCCCGAGAGAGTTCTTCCTAGTTGCTGTTTTAAATCCTTTTTTCTTTTTTTGTGTTTGTCCCCATGTGAAGGAGACTTTCTGCTTCAAAAAATCTAGTTGCACAGAGTTTCATAATCAACATTTGCTAGTCTTCTGGCTTTACTCAGACATTTATTATCTCTATGAATATGACCTTGATCCATCCCAAACTCTGTCATCTCCATTATAGCTTCTCACATCTCTTTGAGTTTTTTCACCTTCTCCTTGTGCAAGCATCTCACCTTTTTACTTTGGGTAAGGTCTTTGAGGAAAATTAATTAGCCCTTAATTGTATTTCTTTCAGATATTTTTAAGTCCTCTCCACCACTTTGAATAATTAGCTAGTGACCATGAGCAGAACAACTGCACAGGCTTATTTTATTAATGATATAATAGGTATTTAGGATGGATGAAGGGTAGGCTGATCTACTACCCTTTTTTTAATTGGGCATGAGCTGTATACATTGTTGTTTTCCCACTTGCTGCTAATTTACAGTAGCAAAACAACAGCAGAAGTAAAGAAATGCAGAGGCTGTAAAACAACTGTGATTGATTAGGAAAAAAACGTAAAACAGTAAAAAGAGGATTTAGAAGACCTAATAACAAATGTTAGCCTTTTCATTTGTTTTGAGGATCATTTGAGGATATTACTTGCTTGAGGATAATGGTTTGTGTGAGATTCTGCTGTTAAAGCAGGACTCCTCAGCATCCAGGGAAATTTCCTGGATATTATTGCTGAACATTTCTTATTTGTGTTGCAGGGAGTTGGTTCCAGGTCCTGGCTTTGTCTGTTCTCTTAGGTGCTATGTATCTCCTTGAAGCCTGTGGCCATGGCACAAGCAGAAGAGATGCCAGAGATCTGCAAAGCCTGTGTGGATGCAAGGCATGCCCTGTGTGTCCATACCCTCAGCAGAGTACCAATAGAGTAAACCTGTGGTTTGGATCTTGCTCACTTTTGATTCACCTTATTCACCTTTGAGCTCACTTTTGATGGCCTAGTTTAGAGACATTGTTGTGTGAAAGGATTGTAACATGCTACTTCAGTGCTACATGCTCCAGGGTTTCTGCTGGCCAGGGACATTAGTAGCAGAGCTAGTGACTATGTGTCACTAAACCCTGTGTTCTGAACTCTGGTTATGTGGTATTCACATACTCTTTGAACAGAGAGAGACATAATTCTCTCTCCCAAGATTTTTCCTGAGGAAGGCAGTGAGAAAGCTCAGAGAAAGAAGAGAAAACAATTCTTATCTCTACTTTCTGTTCCTGTTGTTTAACACATATAGAATGCATTATAAAGATTGTTTACCGAAAGGGATTTGTTAATTAGACTCTAGTGGTAGTTGTTTGGACTGATTGACCAATTAACTCAAAGCTGTGTCATGACTGTCTAGTAAAAGTCTCAAGTTTTCCTTTAGTATTGTAGTATAGTTTAGTATTAGCATAGTATAGTATGTAGTGTAATATAGTATAGTTTAATAGAGCAATTGTTCAGCCTTCTAAGTTATGGAGTCAGAGCACGTTATTCCTCTGGCTGGGGATCATCCAACATCCATATGGCTATATGCACAAAGTTTTGAAACATGGCATAGATTAGTTCTCCTACCTTTGAAACTTGTAGCATGGTATCTTCCAAGGAGGAGGATATCTGAAAGCAGTATGGGATTATTTTACAGCACATAGGTCATAATATAGCGTATGTATGAAGAACCACATTTTTTGAAGGTGATCTTACTTTGTTTTCAAACTGGACTTTAAACTCAGAAAATGTTTCGGGAAGAGTGAAAATATAGGAGAAAAAACCTGTTGTAGTTTCCTATGTAATACATATCTGGGTAAAAGAAATAAGTTTACTCATGGTAGGAGAAATTGGAACCAAAGAAGTGGGAATAGAGGAATTGTGATTTTCTGTTCTATTGCCTTTCCTCATTTTGATTTGTCTTAGCAGTTTATGTGAAATTATGTATCTGAAGCACTACTGATGTGGGGATGAATCCAGTGATTTATGTGCCACAGTAAGACATTCTCTCCTGAATGAAAGCTTTCTGTGAAAGCGTGTCTTGAAGACATTGGCTTTCTTAGCACTTCAATATCACGGATGTTGATTTTGACCATTTCCATGCACCATTGATGAAAACACTCTCTAAAGGGTTGCTCAAGATAGTTACATAAATATGGAGCTCTCATTAAAAAAATCTTTGAGCAAAATGTGAGAAAAATAATTGAACATAAGTATATAAAGGTGAGTATCATGGTAGGGTTACTAAGTTTCTCTTGGATGCTGGATGAGAATGATTTTATTCCAGTTGTGCCAGCTGCCATTGAATGTAAATGGGGCTTGAAGGTTTGGGCCTTATAACTAAAGCAGAAATAAGCTGTACATTGTGCAGTCTGGGTTAAAGTATTTTTAAAAAGGTATCAGGAGTAACAGCAAAACAAGGGTTTGTTATGTTTTCTGGAGCTCCTTTTCCTTGGATTTCAGTGGCTGTCTGGAATAACTATGGTCTCGGTTTGCTGCCAAAAAGAACACCTGCTAATAGATTTAAGACAGAAGATGAGGAGAAGATAAATACTAAGCCCTTGTAGTCATATATGTAGGTTAAGAATTTGGGGGTGGAACTTGCTGAAGTTAGAACAAAAGTAAGCCAGAATGTGATGTTAGTACATTAAATGAGTTTTTATCAGGGGCTATGTGGATGATACATGAATAGTGTGGGATGCTCTCTCTCCCACTTATTCTCAGAGGGAGATGAAAAACCAGAATGACAAAAGAAATTATAAAGTAAATAATAAAGGGATTAAAGGAGTCTGTAGTCATTTAGACAGGTTAGTGATAGAGAGTCCTACAGGCGAGCAGAATTTAGAAATTGTTGAAGCTATTTATCAATTGAAGAGCAAATAGAGCTGAAATTTAAGGACATTTTCATGGAAAGCATCTATTTCTAGAAGTGTTTCTTTCCAAGGACATAGAGAGAGTTTTATATTTGAGAGTCTAGCTTTTCCCAATTTATTCCATTTATAGCTATCTTGCTAAAGGTGAAATATCCTTGTAAACATTGCTTTGCTATTATAAATGAAGGTGCTCCCACGCTCCCCTGAATCTACCAGCTGTCACTGCCCAGCTCTGGAAGAATGGCCTCCAGCATGACCTTAGGCCACGTGTCCAGGGCCTCCTACCTTCCTGGATGCCCTGGGAGTCTCCTGTCTGGCAGCCCTCGATGCTTTGGACCTGCATGGGTGTGTGGAGTCCTGTGTGTGCTGCAGCTGCCTGGGCTCACACCTGCTGGCTCCCCTGCAGGAGAGATGATGGCAGAGGAGTCAGCTCCTGAGGGTGGCCCTCAAGCTAAACTGAAACAGCCTGTGTAGTTGCCACAGCAACTGCTGGGGAGAGGAAATGTATTATCCCACTCCAAACTGTTCTACAGGACAACTTTTAAAATGCAGAATATGTACTTCCATGGATCTTAAGCTGTGTAAATCTTTGTGCAAGACACCATGTCCTGGGCAGTACAAACTACAGAAGAAGGCACTATAGGTTCAGTATTAATTTGCATTTTTCTTCCAATAGTTTATTAAATTCACAGTGAAACAGGTCAAGAATGGGTGCCATTCAGTCCTTGAAGATGACCACAAATCTCCATCAAAAAGCCTACACTGGAGATCTTCAAGTAACTTCAAAGGGAAAACCAGTCTCCTCATCAACAGATGGCAAATCAGAATTGTGAGTAAGAACTGTCCACCTTCAGTTTGGCATTGATACCATTCTCCCACCTTAAACTCCTCCTAGTTGTTCAGGAACATAAGACTGAATTTATATTGCTTAATTAAAAAGGGCCAGGGATTGATCCAAGTCCAAATGGCTCTGCCTGGCTCATGTCCACACCACTTACAGTTACCACCCTCCCTGGCAGATTAGCTTGGAGAGAGCTCACTGAGGTGGTGCCTGGGTCTTGAGGAAGAGTGGGGATGACTAGGGCTCTAACACTTATTTAATTTAACAATCTGAACATAGCCAAAGAGGATCAGAAAAGCCTTTCACTCCCAGTAAGGAAAGTTAAGGCAAGCTGTGCTTGTAGAGGTTTACTTGTGGCTCCAGCTTCAGAGAGGAGCTGTACCTGGACTAACAACAGCATTAACACCATCCTGAACCAGGTAAGGGGTTATTAAAGCTTCCATAAAGTGAATGAATCCCGGCTTCATCCTTTGAGGAAGGAGCACCTAGAAAGGGGCTTCCTATGGGCCTTGGGTGACCTTGAGCAAAGCTGGTGGAAGAAGGAGAGCACAGCATACCTGCTTCAGAGCAAGTCTGGCAGCAGAGCAGCAGAGACCTGAGTCTGCAGGGAATGAATCATAACGAGTTTCTGAGGAGGCTGAACCAGACAGGAAGGAGAGCTCAATCTTGCTGGGGAAAGGAACATATCTCCTCTTTTTTCTCTCTTTCACAACAAGATGGAGTTCCAGGGTAAGGAAGAGCTGAAGGACAGGAGATTTCCTTCGTCTCTGGATAAAATCTTTTTTCCTCTGCTTCACTATCTTGTACTTCCTTCCTTCTCCCTGGCCTTATTTGGGATCATTCCTTCATTTGTGTGAGCATGTGAAACAAAACTTGTCAGCACTTTCAGTATTCCCAGTAACCTGTTGTTTTACTGCACACCCACTTTCTGTTTTCTGAGCTACATGGGCATCAACCTGCATTGTTGCTGCACATACTTGATCTTCCTTTAATTTAAGGATATGTATTTCTCCCTACATGGCCACCAGTTGCTCTCTTCCCTTATATAGTTGTGAGGCAATGAGTAAAGAAATATTTTTTTTCTGATTATTGATGCTTTAAATATGTTGGAAGACTAAATCTGGTCACAGTCTGTGAATTTAAAGGGTCTGGCTTATAGTCTGACAGTATGGTCCAGAATACTTGTATGTTTTTCTTAAAGCAATGAAAATTAGACAGCATAAACCAGTTTGCATTTTGTTTTTATTTGGGTGGGGTTTTTTTTAAATAGTTTTAGAGAAAATCAGTTTGTGGCACTTGGAGTCCTTTGATTCTTCTCTGTGAGGATGCACAGGGTATATTTACTCTTGCTTTTAATGCTAAATGTGAAAAGATTGCATGTAAGCAGTAAATTCTTATTTTTTAATCAATCCCTTGAAGACCCCTTAAGGTGACTGTTCCTTTACAAGTTGAATATATGAAAAAAACCCCAAGTATCACTGCTTAATTTGTGGCTAAGAAGGATGTTGCATTTAACAGAGATTTTTATATTTCCATTGCATACAATAAAAGCAGTTATGAAAAGTTCTTATGATGGGACACAATTATGTTTTGCATTAAAATAAGGCACAGTGGGGGGCTGTATTCAGCCTGTTAGCTTGTTAGAAAAAGCTGGAATTTCTGAAGCTATTCTAAACACCCTGAATTTAGAAGTCAAGTCAAATCTTCTAAGCCAGTGAAGTCTTCTTAGCAATAGAGAAATAAAGGCATTTCAGTATAAGTACTTCTCAGTGTATCAGTTATCTTGAAAACTGTTTCTTCTGTTAGTAGAACATTAATGTAGCATGCCTAGGACTATTCATATGGCTTGGTAACTAAGAGAACTTGGGCCAAATGAACTGCATTGGGGTTCTTTTCAAGAGTGAAAGTACCTTATTTTCAGTCCTACTTCTACAGTGGAGAAATTAAGTTTTTTGGTGTCTCTGCATTTATAGTGCTTTTCTCTTTTGTCATGCTAATTGAAAGCACCATCTTTAATCCTTCTTCTAGGAAGTTTCTTGCTATTTGCTTTACATGGCAGTGCTCCACTATCATATTCAGGTCCTTGCAGACCTCCAAAGATGCGTTTTACAGGAGGATAAAGGAAGCATTCTCTCCATGGCCAGAACATGGGACCACCCTTGTGGTGGTAAATAATTTTTGCTCTCACAAAAGAAAAAAATGGTTTTTGGCCTTGGCACACTGCTTTGGTTTTTTTTTTTTTTTGTTTTTTTTTTTTTTTTTAAATCTACCTAAATTTAAATACTCAGATCCTTTCTTGCTAATCCACCACTCCATGGCTTTTCTAAGGAAAGGTCCCTGTTTCTGTGGAAGGCAAAAATTTTCTTGTACAGATTAAATAGTTCTGCCCTTAATCTACTGTTACTTGAATAATTCTTACAGCATCAGCTTTAGTCTACTTCATCTTCTTGCCATTTTATCTTACAGTAAGATAAAATAAGTAAGACTAATTTGCAGAACAAGCATACCTTCCCCTGTTTGCACTCAAGGACATTAACTAATCTAGTTAACAAACTAATTCTAGGTCTAGAGAAAACAAATAGAACAAGCAGCAAATGAACAGCGAGACTGAACAACAGTTTCCTTCCATGTGAACATGGTTCTCTTGGGTTTTCCTCTAGAAAGAACTGAGTTTTTTCTCAGAATCTCAAAGTTCTTGGTTTTGTCATTGCTCAGTTAGGTACAGGCAACAGTGAAAACCAGAATAAACTGGAGGTTACACAAATAGATCTCACAAGTCTCAATGTGTCTTCAGTGAAGGACCTCGAGCAAATTTATTAAATGAAAGGCTGACTTGGCAGGAAGTTCTAATCCTTTTGAAAAATAGTTCTAAAAAAAGGAATATCAGAAAATGAAAGTTCAAACTGCCTACATTGCAGTATACAAATTAGTGAGCGAGTCACCTGGTAGTCTCCTTGTCCCTGGTACATGGCACTAATGTTTTCTGCCTTAGGGGTATGTGCAGTACCCTAAGTCCCTGATAGAATGCTACCATTTAAAAAAAAGTTTTGTTTCTTTGTTTGTTTTGTTTTTGTTTATTTGGCTTTTGTTTGTTTGGGTTTTTAATTGTTTTGTTTTGTTTTGTTTTTAATCCAGCACAGAAAGATCTAGCTAGTATAGAAATGTGTGACATTGGTAGGTCTTAGCAGTACTTTTTGAAGAATAGTTCTACAAATATTCATTCTTTTGAGGTTAGATATAGTGGTGGGTATACAGAGCTTCTGAAAGAGCACTGGTGCAAAGGCCAGTATGTAAAATGCTGCCCAGTAGACTGAAATACTCAATAATTATGACATGAAGGTCCATCACTGGAACAAAATATAACAATTCTTGCTTTCAGTTCATAGATATTTACCTAGGAGGGCAGTTAAACCAAAAAACTCCATTATTTTAATGTGGTACCCTCTGCAAGTCCATGCTAAGCCTTTTGAACTGAGAATACACTCAAACAGGCAGCTGGGGTAGTGAAACTGTTTTCTGGAGTGTTTATAGGAGCCAATTATATGCAATTTGTTTAAATTAGTGGTGAGCAGTTCTACATTAACAATTGTCTTAGTGCTAGTAAGTAGGAGTGTCTGGAATGTGGCACTTTGCATACTCAACTTTCTGCACTTTCAACACATCCATTGCTTTCATAGCAAGAGGATGGGGCTGAATAATTTTTGCTCAGATATTTTTACAAGCTCTTTTTTTTTTTCTATTTTGTTCTGGGCAAATTGTTACCACTCTTTTTACAAGATCATTAGTTAGCTGTTGCTCCTGTATTTCCTGTAATAACCCTATTAAAAGGCACCATTTCTGTCAGAATATCCCATGGCTAATGACTGGGCAGGTTGTTCTTGCCCCTAGATGCAGTTACCTAATTAGAGATTATCCTGTTACACAGCACTTTAAACTGTATTTCCTTTTCTTAGCCCACAGAGAACACAGAATCACAGAACAGTTGGGGTTGGTAGGGACCTCTGGAGATCATCTAACTCCCCTGTTAAAACAGGGTCTTTTAGAGTGGATTGCATGTGATCATGTCCAGTCAGGTTTTGAATACTTCCAGAGATAGAGACATGAGCATGGTAAAATTATTTTTGTCAGTGCCGTGACCTCTACTGCATTCCATCTACTTATCCTCCTCCTTCTGCTTTTGTCTCTCTCCCCATCCTCCTGTCAATCAAATTTATTAGAGAAAGAGTGAAAATCCTCCTTTACATCACTGACTGGGGAGATTTTTCCACCTGGGGATGGGATTTGTAGCCAAGTTTCCTCACCCTCTCTCTGCTTCTGTGGGTACAGCACAAAGCTCCTGTGAGTTCACATTCTTTGCTGTAGTGCAGAACCTCAGCAGCACTGTGTGTTTCCCTGTATTTTAAACTGTAGTGGATTTAAAGAAGCCTGAGAGCTTGGACACTTCTGCAGTGCTCCATAAGAGAGCTCATGGTCTTGCTCCTGTTTTTTTAGTGCCAAGAGGAAGTAACCAGTGACAGCTTTCAACACCTTAATGGCAGTGACCATCTTTGGAGCACGGTGTGTGGCCCCATCACCTGATGAGTTTCAGCATGGAGGTGTTTCCTAGCAGGAGAAGCTTTTTCCTTAGGAGCGAAGAGGTTTTGAACTTTGTGTTTATGGTACTCCAGGGCAAATACTGCCCTTCTGAGAGTAAGATCCACTCAGAACAAATTAGGGTGTATTTGAATAACAGATGGGGAGGGAAAAGGCTCCTGAAGTTTCTTGAGAGAGAGAGCACAAGATCTGGTCACTGTACCATCCAGCCTGTGTGTAGAGGGATTTGTGTGAGTGGAGTAGAGGGGGGAAAGAACAAAGCCTGTAAATCCTCTGGTAGACAGACATTCAGCAAAGGAGCTTCACGTTTTGTGGCTGAGAATCAAAATTTTTGGGTCTTACTATGGGAAGCTATCTTCCTCAAAACGTGATAAAAAGAATTCATTTTTTGTTTTATTATAAAGAGCCCTTCTTTTCTGTATACTATACTGAAAGTATTCACTATATATTCCTTTTCCTTCCTGCTCTTCTCTGCTCATGGGTACCATGAGACTTAATACTTACTAAAGGACATTTGTTTTGGTTCTTTTTCATCATGCAGCAGCCATTTCAGTTGTGTCCACTCAACTTTGCTTCATTTTTGGCAATACTGTAATGAAGGTTTAAGAAGATAATGTCTAAACAGAAGCCAATTAGTCATATTTATGATGGATGTACAAAGAGCTCTTAGAGAACAATTTTGGTATTACTTCCCTGATATTTCATGGTTGGGCATGTACTAAAAAGCACAAAGGATTTTTCAGTGGATGATGGTTCAATTAGACTTTCGGCTTTCTGCGGGCAATTTTTATTTCAAGGATTCTAGCTATAATGTGAGAAATAAATAGGTTAATATATTGTACAAATTCTCATTCTGCTGTTAACAGATCTCAAAATGTTCTTAAAGGTGTGGTGTAATGTTAATGGTGGGATAAGGCTCATGACCTAGTTGTTCTATCATGGAATATCAACTGTATTACAAAAATTTCCATTTGTTTGGGAGCTTTCAGCCTCAGGTCTTCTAAGTAAGTGTGAGCATTCCCCTTGGCTTGGATTAGTCTTGGGGAGAAAATTTCCCTGTGATTATTTAATGAATGGGGTCTATTCATTTAACAAGAATATGAAACAGAAGATGCCACTTGCCTGTTTTGTTTTTGTGGTTTATATTACCATTCAGTTTCTTAACTATCCTGTCCCAACTGTATAGTTTTATCAATGCCTTTCAGTATGTTGAGAGGTTTAATGATGAGCTCAGTCATTCAAAAAACATACTGAGTCAATAATAGCAGTCTCAAGTCCTGTCTGTGTCTGAAACTTTAGGTAATGAAGATGCTAAATACAAATTTACTGGTTTTGAAATAAATTGTTCCTGCAAATTATCCAGTTATTTGATTTATCCTTGGGAAACTAAGAAATTATTGTATCTGAGTTAATTCTATTCTATTCTATTCTATTCTATTCTATTCTATTCTATTCTATTCTATGTCATTTATTACTATTTTAACCTATGATGTTTTACTTACATAAATGAGAAAATACCTCAGTAGGAGATAAGGAAAGTATTTCATCTTAGCAAACTCTTTTCAAAGCTAGAAATTACTCACTATTTACTCTAGCTAGCCTTGATCCTATGTAAATTTCTGTGTTATTTTCCATCAGTCTTTGTAAATGTTCCAGAGGTAACAGGAAGGTAATGCTTCATTTGTCTCATCAGTGGCTGGTTCTCTCTTATAAACTAAGTAGGTCACAGTACCTACAGGAGCAGGGGGACTAGAGTTGTGGTCATATATCTCTTCACCTTTAGAACCAAAACTGAAAACCTGTCTTGCTTGGAATACTTTTTGAGGGACAAAAATGAATTAGAAAAATGTCATCATACAATTAAAATAGAGTTTTAGATGGTCACTGTTCTTCATACCAGCACCCCACAGTACTTACTGCTTTCTGTCCAAATTCAGGTTCTCCCAAATACACTGACAAAGGGCAAGATTTTATTATTGAGTCCTCTGCTTTGGCAGAGTGTTGCCATGGTCATGAAAAAAAAGCACAAAAATTACATGCTGACTGTGCCAGATACATCTGAAGAAAATCCCTGTACAATAATGTGCACTCATTCAAGTTGTGCTATTCATATGGTAAGGCTGAGATTATACTTTATTTCTGCACTTGGCATGCCAAGGACAAAGTAGTGCTTAGCTCATTCTCTACCTCATCTTCCTGCAGAGTGGCTGGCACAAACTTATTTCTTCTATTCTGGGCATAGAGAGATGTCCAGGAGGTTGATTCTTGACAAGGTGGGAAAAGCCATGTCTCTGCTGTTTCTGCAGCAGCCAGAAGGCTAGAGGCAGAGCCATGGGCTGCAGGATGTAGAATAATACTGTGTTTCTTCCAGTTAGAACAAATCCATCTCTGGTGTCACATGGAGTGCTGCAATCCTGCTGATTAAAAAAGCACCTAATTCACAGATTCCTGATGGCATGTGGGATACAACTGCAAAGCCAGTACTCTGCTTTAATATGGATAGCAATTAAAGTTGACAACTCAGCCTAATTTTTTGTAATATTTTTTGAAGTGTTATCAGACACTTTCTGCTCCTCATTCATTTGCCCTGTGCTGTAATGGTGAGTTCTACTTAAATGGCAATTAAAGTTTCCTGTTTCTCTCATTTCCTCTGCTAAGTTGATAATGTACACCACTGTGAAATGCTGCAGAAGTTAAAATAACAAGTTACAGGATGTTGTTTAAAATATTTGACAAATAGTGACTTCTAATGGCCCCTACTCGTGGGTTTAAGCAGGTAAATGAATGGTGAGGGATTTTAGCATCTTTCAGAATTTAGGCTGTAATTCACATGGAGTTGCTAACATACAATATTTCCACAAGTGAAGGCAATATTACCTGTTGTTCTGCACTCTGAGCATCTGTTCAAAGATGGATGTGGTTGATATCCAAATGACTTGAACACAACACGTGCAATATGGGCAGATAAAATATGGAGTGTATTTTCAGCTGTTGGTGTTGAGTGAGGGCAACTTTGGAAATCAACAAAGTGGGGGAACAAAGAACCACCTCCTGCCTGTTGCAGATTTGGGATTACTCATTTTTCTGGTATTTCTGGTATTTTTTTCAGATTAGTTCCTTGACTATGGTTATGGCACAAAGCTAATACATGGGCATATGATGCAAATAAGCATCTTCACTGCAGACGTGTGTTCCTTGCCTGGATGGCTGAGATGGCAGTGGGAGAACAAAGAAAAGTCATGCTCCAGTTCCTTTGGATGCAACCTTCCCTCTGTGAGCATGTGAAAGAAAATTGCCCAGGAGTCATAAGCATGTCTCTATCTGATGTGGGCACAATGTTGACAATTCTTCTATGTTTAAGATGCTGGATCTGCAGCAAGATATCAACAGCCTCAGGAGAAAAATTAGCCACACCCTCACCATAGAGAGTGTCTCAGCTGATGAAAAGTGAAAGGGTTTCTTTCACATCAGTGATGCTGTGGAGATTTTCTTCTGTCACAACAGCACTTACTTCCTAGAAGGACTGCCACATAATATAATATCTGAAACAAGTGCATTGCCTATTTTTTCTGTATGAATAGAAGTAATCAAAAGAGCTCAGGAATATTTTGCAACTGTAGTGGTTTTAAGGAGAAAAGGGTAGAAGGTTTTGGCAGGTTTCATTGATCATTCCAAGCATTTTGATATTTTTGAGAGGGCAGAAATTGTGAAGGTAGTTAGTGCTATGGAAACTGTAAGATGTGTAGTAGTTTTCCTTTTTCTTCCCCCCTTTTAAATTAGGTCTTTTTAAATGCATTCATTAAGTGAGGTGCTGAAGGCTCTGAGAGAACAGGGCATGCACCAGGAGCTTTGTATTCCTTTGGTTACTATGTAGTATACAGAAATTTCAGTTTGCAACATGCAGGTTTTTTC
Source organism: Passer montanus (assembly GCF_014805655.1). Lineage (NCBI taxonomy): Eukaryota > Metazoa > Chordata > Aves > Passeriformes > Passeridae > Passer > Passer montanus. Next base: position 379,070 of record NW_024372370.1, read on the forward strand.
AGTTACACTATAGAAAATACAGCAAATAAAAATTAATTGTTTTGATTTGTTGTATCCATCCCTGATCATAAATTCAGGTCCTATTTATTATGTTCAAAGTTTCGGTGGACTAAAGTAGTCTTACTAACCTCTATCTGTTTAGAAATAAGAACTAGAAAAGCATAATGATTAACATGTTTGTATAATACTCTTTCTAAGAACACAAACTTACTTCTCAATGGCTTAAACTTAAAACCATTATTTGCTCACTAGCTTTAATATTCTAGCATTCAGATATCTGAAAAAAAGGTAAATAGCTCCCAGGGGTATGAGGCAAGTTAAACCTGGTGCATGTAAGCATAGTGCTTGTTTTCAGCTTGTTCTTGTTGCTGCTTGATGATATTTGTCAATACATCATTAAAACAAACAAATAAATTAAAATTCATTAAAAAGGAGCTGCAAAATCAAGCATTCAAATGTTAGGTCTAATTGACTTTAGAAAGCTGTAATGCTTCAACTACCTCAGCCGGATTAAATCCTGTAGTTCTGAAGGGCGTTGTACCAGGAAGGAGTAAGTGGCCTGGGAATAAAGCAACCTCGGGTGTCTAGAGTGGTTAACTTTCTTCTTAACTGATCTCCATTATATGAATTTTGTTCTAGTAGAGCTTTAATTACTTGATTACCTATTGCTTGTTTTCTTTGTCTTCACTGAGCATGAAGCTTTGCCTGAGCTCTGGAGCCACACAGTAGGGAGTACCTCACAGGCAGCTTGGAAAAGGGGTTTGCAGCAACCAGAGAGAAAATCCTCCTTACTCACCAATCAAAATCCTGGGCTGAAGCATGCACAGCACAGCCAGAGATTTTAGCTGCTAAATTCTAGTAAGTCTATTAGAAAAACACAGTCTGAGGTTTTCTGTGGTGCTTTTACAGGCGTCTGGATGCAGTAGACCTTTTCAGAGGATTGACTGAGAGTTTTTTTAAATATGGGCAAGATGTTTCCAGACAGTTCAAGCTGACAATAATAAGTCTCAGGAGGACTTATTAGCTCAGGTGTGATTAGAAATCAAGCTGTCTCTGTGTACTTGTGTTGCACCGTGGCCAAGTGAATAATGTTTCCTATTACGTGGTGTACTGAAGAGTGCAATACATAAACATCCAAGTGCCAACCACCAAAGCTGTCTAGACCTTCTGAAACTGGTGCTCATCTGGAACTAAAAAAACCCTGATGAATACAAACTGATGCCATCTTTTCACTGGTGTAAGTTTAACTTTCCCATGCAGAATGTAGTTAATGTAGGTGCCAGTTCCTTACCAGGTGTTCAGTGTCCGAACCCTTTTCAGGGTTGAGGACTGCTGCCTGCTTAACTACAGAGGCTCTGAGGACTTTGAGAAGAGAAATGGTTGCAGTTGCAGTTTGAATTTATAGCTTCTCTTTTAAAGTGACAAAAGTATGCAGGATTCATAGGTCATTTCTTCCCAGATTTTCTTTGTTTTTCTATGTTTCCTGCTTTATCACTTATATGTCAACATTTCCAGACACGGTATTTTCTTAGTGGCAAAACTTTATTCTCTGTTTTTATGAACTAAAGCATAAAGTTTCACCACAAAGAAAATGAACTATGGTGACCGTGTTATTTAAAGCTATAAGAGGATAATAAAAATGAAAGGTGCCTTTTCACTGCAGAAGCAAATGGATTTTATTTATGACACTGGCAATGGCTTATTAGTTTGTGCTTTCTACCCTCTAATAGGAAGTCTTTATGGAAGGCTTATTTTTGTCACAGAATCATAGAGTCATAGAATCATAGAATTGTAGAATCATAGAATATGCTGAGTTGGAAGGGACCCTTCAGGATTGAGTCCAGCTCCCGGCCCTGCACAGCACCATCCCCAAGGGACACACCATGTGCCTGAGGGCGTTGTCCAAACACCTTTTGAGTGCTAATGCTGTGACCACTTCCCTGAGGAGGCTGTTCCAGTGCCCACCACTCTCTGGGTGAAAAATCTCTCTCTGACGTCCAACCTAAACTTTCCCTGACTCAGCTTCATGCCATTTCCTGGAGTCCTCTTGCTGTCTCTGAGAGTAAAGAGATCTGTACCCACCCCTCTGCTTCCCTTCTTGAGGAAGTTGTGGGCTGCACTCTCCTCACTCTCCTCCAGGCTGAACAGACAAAGGGACCTCAGCTGCTCCTTGTAAGGCATCTTCTCCAGACCCTTCACCATCCTTGTGGCCCTGCTTTGGATACTCTCTAATAGCTTAGTACCTAATTGCTTTGTGTTTGTCAAATGTACGTAAGCACCTACGTATCAAAGTACTGGGAAAAAATCAGTGTAACCACAGCAGTGTTTCCCTTTGTGCACTTTCTGAAATGAAGCCTCTCTTTTTTTCCTCTCTTATTCTTTTCAGAAGTGCTACACAAACACATCAGGACATTATGTGGAAGTCCTGAAATGAAATCTGATTTTTTTTTAACTACTGCTTTTAAAAAAGGGCTTCAGTCCTCAGATATTTCACTTTGAGCAAAATACAGCATTCAAAATTCTGCCTGAATTATTGTAAAGAAATTGTAAGCAATTTGATACAGCTTTTCTCATGGCAGTATTTGGCAGTTTGCACAATGCACATTTATGGAAGAAAGAATACATGCCACTGGAACCACAGGAGAAGGGAAAGAAGAACTTTTAGTTTTGCCTCACACATGGATGTATATTGTTTTGTGTTGCTTCCCTGTTGTTTTTTATTCTTTGTCTTCATTGTCTGAGCACTGAGCTTTGCCTGAGCACTGGAGCTGTGCAGTAGGGACATGTGCTGGGAGTCTGCTCCTTGAGCTGTGGGTGCCAGGAAGGCACTGAGCAAGGTGGAGTGAAGGTGAGATAAAGGCAGGTGGTTTGATCTTGGAAACCAGGTGGTTTTGTCTTTTGCTGGAACTTTCTGATTGTAGAAAGGGTTCAGTGATGGGGAAGATGGCTCAAGTGGGCTGATTCATGTTTGACTGGGAAGAAGGCTCTGATGCAGGTTTGAGAAGGGGGTGGTAGGTTGGAAAGGCATTGTCATATGCACTAGCTTGGCGGGTAAAGATGCAGACTGGGTCCTTCCTCTCATGTTGAAAGTGTTTGTTCTTCCTTGCTTTGACTTCACTGGAGAGGAGGGATGGGTGGGGTGGTCTCATGTGGCTGCTGGGTGATAGGGGTCAAGCTGTGGGCTGAGGCAGCCATGTGAAATGGACATTTGGCAGCCCCAGTCACAGCCCCAGCCCCAAACACAGCATTTGTCATGCACGCTTTCACAAGTAGAGGTGAAACAACAGCATGTCAGAACCAAATTCTTCTGCAGGGTCAGAAATGTGACCTCAACTCTCCTACCTCAGTCTTCCTGCAATGCCCAGTTTCCAGTGTCAGAAAAATATGTCCCAGCCAGTCTGACAAACATGAAAATCTTGTCTGAGTGCACTATAGCTCTTACACTCTAGCCTGGATGGCCATCACATTTTTGGCCTTCTGACACCAGCTGTGTAGGTGAGCCAGAGCAGGTCTCCCATCTGTGCCTAGATCTGTAACATCCTGGCTCCCTTCCTGTATCGTGATCTCAGTAGTTTGAACTCAGCCTAAGGGCATGTAGGGGATATATAAAACTGCCCTCGAGAATGACTTCCATAAGCTTTGATTAATCAGTTTGGAGCCTTATCTTCTAGATATTTTCTGGGGAGGTGGGTGGAAGTAGAGGACTAACTGTGGGGAAGTGTTCTATTTCATTCTCTGGCTGCTTAAATAAAGATGAAGCTGGCAAATTCTTTTTTCACTCCTATTACTGTTTTTCTCTTTTTGCTCATAACTCCCAAGCAATGTGAAATAAAATGTTACAGTTTCAAAGGAAAATTGGATTATACTCACTTGGAGGGAGGGAAGGAAGAAGAAAACAGGCTTTATATTTTGACAGAATTCAATCCAGACTTTAAAAAAATAAAATGAATAATTTTGCAATATTTTGTAAGACTGTGTTTTCTAAAGACACAGCTAATCAGATATGCATGCAAATTTAACACGGGTTGCCAACTCTCATGAATTTTTTTTTCTTTTCTTTTTTTTTTTTTTTGCTACAATTATGCGGCGTAAAAATTGGCCTCTTGTGAGAAGTTGCTGACAGCTCAGCAGTTCTGCTTCAGTGCTGGCTGCAGAGGGTGGGATGGCTGCCAGTGCAGGAAAGTGGAAGATGGCTTTGGACTGGCATGCAGGATGCTTCCAGTGGAGGCAGGTGTTGCATATCCTGCACCAGTTTCTGCTGTCCCAGGAGTGACAACCTGTGTGGCAAACTAAGAAGCCTGCTGCATCTCCTCACCCATCCTTTCCCATTACACAGGGTGAACTGAGGGAAAGAGAAGCAAAGCAGAAAGTGTAGCAGATGCCCAGAATCTCTGTATTTCCCCATTTTACCCTCTATTTGCATGTAATCAGATCCCAGAAGGGAAAAAGCTGAGGTGAAGAAAGGAGTAAGAACAGTTCGGAAATAAAATTTGTAATAATATTAATTTTGTTTGTGGGTTATAATCTTGGCAATGCTTTGTATGGGTGTAGATACACACACCCCTGTATAATTTGATAAAATTTGCAACTTGAAAGAAAATGGTAGGCAATAAAGAGTATTCCTCCATTACTGTGATATTTAAGTGCTGAAGAGGAAGCTATACATTTATTAATTTGGTCCCTATTTATTTGAATCTTGTACAAAATACCCAATTACCACTTCTAAATATCAGTTTATTGATATTAAAAATCTTATGCACAAGTTTATTGCATTTAAGAGAGAGATATGGTGTAGTTCATTTTTCTGTTACATTCTCACATATGCTCTTGTTTATTTCAAGACAAGAACAAATCTTAGTTATCCAGTATTATTGACTATAGTAAGTTCTGATGAATAGCTCTGTAAGCCAGCAAAGTCTATACAGAGATTTGGTCAATACAGTGGTTTGGTTTGTGCCAAACAATGGCTGGAAGACAGACCTTCATGGCCTCACTGGTCTCCTTACAGGGTTCCACTTGGTTCCATGGTCAGACTGGGAAATCCAAATATGAAGCATTTAATGAGATTCTATGTGCCATCACCTGTGCGCATGTAGAGTTTTATGGCAGAAGGTAGTTTTTATGGTGCTCTACATCTTGATTATGCACTGGTGCCTTTGATCACAATACCTGTACATGGTTTGACGTGTCAAGAGGTGCAATTAAAAAGTGAGCTTTGAGATTAGCTGTGCGTAAGAATTGAAGGAGGAGGGTGAGCCTTATTGAATTTACAAGTGTGTATAGTATGTTAGACATCCAGCTGAAATGAAACATTTTGTTGATTTTTACCAGTCTGCCAATAAATGAGAGTGAGAGCTAGGTGCTAAACAACCTGGAGTAATGAATGCTGGGGTGACTCCTTTGCTGCTGCACACAGTGTCAGGCCTCCTGCAGTTGTGCAGAGCACAAATACCAGGTGTGACCTGCCTGCCTATTCCACTTGTGTTTTGTACAGTTGTCAATTGCACAAGTCACGAGATGAGGGTCAGCAACAGAAACAACGTGTGGGCTGGACATGTGCCACAAGGAACTGAAGCAGATTTACTTTATTGCCATGTGGCAGTGTCACCTTCAACACGATGACAAGTCTGTTCCCTGAGTCTGTGGGACGGAGGCTGGATGTGGAGTACGGCGTCTGTGGCACTGTGCTCCACTCCAGGCTCGGAGCCCACGTTACGCCCAACCTGGAGCTGCTACGCCTCCTGAGTCTCTGCCTAATAGGGAACATCCCATTATGTGAAGCTTTTTGGGTGTTGCAGGGGAGCGTTGTCACATGTTGTAGCTGAAATGGTGAGATTTGTTGCTCGAGCTATAATTCCCAATGTGTGAATGTTTTGAAGCACTAATTTTAACTTAAAGACCAAAGATTGAAGACTATTTTTAACTTAAAGTCTTGATTCTCTCTGCGCTAGGAAACTAAAGATGGATACAGTCAAAGGATGTTATAAATACAGTGTGCCTATTCTAACTCCTCGCTTTCTATTTTGATCACATAATGAGTATTCAACCTGTGTGATTTGTATTGTAAGGGAATGTTGACTTCTTTTGCAAGTTATAATTGAAATTAAAAAGGGAGAGATGTAAAACCTCAACTTTGGAGTAGATGAGTGGTTATATTATGGCTTGAAAAGGATAATGGTCCAGAAAAGCATGTCTGGTACTGCAGCCTTTGTACATATTTTAGAGGGGTCTTTGAGGCCAGACAGCATATCAAAGCTGATGAATACAAAATGGGCCACTTATGTATTTGCTGTGAAATCATTAATGTTTGACACTAAGTGTGTGTCACGTCAAGACAGTAGCTTGTATTTTTCATTTACACATACAGAAGAGAAGCAGAATTATTTTAATTTCATGTCAAACACACCATGTTTTTCATCTTTAGAACTTTACAGTCTGATTTCAGTTGTATATAGCCACTTGGATTTGTGCTCAAGGACAGAACAGAGCTCAGTGAAGCTGTTTTATCCCTGCTGTAGGTAGCTTGAATCTTTTCAGAACATGGTTACTCATAGAAGTAGTTAAAAAAACCACTATTGTTTTTAATGATTATTAGGGAATAATAATGAAAAGTAAACATGGAATTCAGACTCTTGAATGGACATACTGCAGATCAGATGAGCTATGTTTGTGTAATCAGCAAAAGACACATTCAGTTTAAGCTCTGTCAAATTAACTTTGATTTTGAATTGTGAGTATTCAACTTCTGATACATTCTTGCAATGAGCAGCTTATTAAATATCTGTAGGAGAGGATGCAAATGCATAAAACATGCTTAAAAGAATTTTGAACAATGAATGCATTTATGGAAAACATGTTCTGTTCCTAGGCAATTCTTGTTGAGTAATAAGTGCTAAATTTGACTTAATTGCTGGCTATTATTATTCCTTACTGTTTCATGTGGTAAAACCATTGAAAATGACCCAGTTTTGTGAATTGAGGATTAAATGAAAAGACAGTGAAATAGCAAGGATGATTTATTTCATTTTGTTCTGAGAAAAGCTTTCTAATCCACTGTGTAAAAATGAGGTGAATTCAAAATATCTTGGTAAACCTTCTCCAAAAACCAGAAACTGTAATATATTGTAATGGTATGAGATCAGATGGAGCAGTGCAATCAGTATGTGCAACCAGCAGTGAGAGAGTGACTTTTGCCCTGAGTTTTTACCCAAGACACCTCATTTGATCCAGCTCTAGCTGGGCAGTGATCATTAGGTCTAACTAAGATTAATCTGGTTGGACAGGCATGGTAAAAGAATTAGGCTATATTTAGGCATTGAGTACATCTCCCAGTGCTTTGCTGGTTCTTTGATCCTTGGACATGGGCAGGTACAAGACACATAAAAGCTGTAGTTGTATACAATATCTGTGGCTCATTTACCATTTTCCTCCCATACGAAAATTACATTTTTCAGTTATTGTACCTAAGCAAAGTGCTGCATTTGTGGACTAAGGAAAGGTGACTGACCACAGTCTTATCTTTCACTGTTGCTCTTTTCAACATGAAATGCATTAAAGATTATTAATGCTTAATATGACATCTTAATAAACAAATATATTAATAATATAATTATGTCATATAACATTATATACTATACATTATCATATCATCCATGTAATTTTTTTTTCTAAAATAGGAATTTTATATTGCCCAACTATCTGTTATGACTTCTCAGAAAGAGGCATATGGGTTGTTGGAGAAGATTGAAAGAAATGTGACTTGAAGTAGAAGTGGAAGGTGAACCCCATCTCTGGTGTTGATGCAATTCACAGAGAAATACTTTCCTGTAGAAGATCCCATTCTGCCAGAAGGATTAACATTATTTGCCAAATCCTTACAATATTCAAACTATGAGATATCTTGGTGCTCAGTCATTGACAGCTTGAAAAATAGGAATTAGGGCCTTGAACCTGATATTGCATGGAAAATGCATGTATTCCAAAACCAAATCTGATAATCAAGAGGGGTATGGAGATGTGCTCCATTAAGCTGTCTCACCTGTTATTCGCTCTTCTGTAGAGATTAAGTTGCTGATCTGCAGCTGAGTGGTGATGAAAGTGCAAACATTCTAGGGAAGTGCAGGCCTCACCAGCTGAGAGGTAAATGACTCAGTTTCATTGTAGTAAGGAAAATCAAGTGAAGTCTACCGTCACAATTTCTCCAGACAGACCAATATCCAGACCTTTGTGCTGCTGGTCTGTGTGTGCACACATGCCCGCACACATGTAAACATATATATGTATTTATATCTGCATCATCTTTTCACAGCCAGTCTGGAAGGTAATATAAAGAATTTAATGAGATTCTATGTGCCATCACCTGTGCATGTGTAGAGTTTTATGGCAGAAGGTAGTTTTTATGGTGCTCTACAGCTTGATTATGCACTGGTGCCTTTGAACACAATACCTGTACATGGTTTGACGTGTCAAGAGGTGCAATTAAAAAGTGAGCTTTGAGATTAGCTGTGCATAAGAATTGAAGGAGGAGGGTGAGCTTTATTGAATTTACATTTATAAGTGTGTACAACTGCAGATTTGATAGAAATGAATTTAGTTATAATTAAAATGGTCTTTCTATAGCATTTTCTGTTCATGCAATTAGAAAAAGAAGGCTAACCTTTGTGTGAGTCTTTCTTGAAGAATGGCTTCCTTAGGGAGAAACTGAAATCCCTATTTTAACTCCCAGGCTTAATTACAGTTGCATGTAGACTACATGGCAGACCGCTCCTTTTTGTCTGCCTTTCTTTTTCATTAATTGTTGGAAAAGATGTCTTCTTTATATGGTTAGGTGAAAAGTCATAGAACAGAGCAGAACACTCCATAGCTGAGACAATTCTAGAAAACAAATGAATAGGATTACAATAAGTAGTCATCAAAAAGGCTGAAGCTCTGCTTTTGAGTTTTAAAAGCCTGCATTTTTCTTAAATGCAGGGATCTTGATGGGCAGTGTGCCAGGATTTTGACTTTGATTTAGTATAATCTGGAATAAGTAGTCTAAATCAGAGAGGAGTCATCACCATTAGAGTAACATGCAGCTGACATAAGCAAAGAGACCTTTCAGACTGTGGGTTGGAACCCTTAACCACAGATGAAATGATTTCTCTGTTAATGCCTTAACCTTATGTCCTTTACATGACTTGTATGAAAACTTGTAGCATACTAATATTTTAGATGCATTATGAAAATACTATTGTGTATTTCTTTTGCTTTATTCATTAGAAAACATTGTTACATAGACAAGCCAAGTTCACAACAAGTCCTGTTTGCTTTTATATTAACAGAAGCTTTTATGGATTATTTTGTAAATAGGGACCTGATTCTCTTTGCCATTGTCTCTTGCTGATTTAATTCTCTAAGAGACAGTGAAAATAATCAGTTCCTGAGAGAGTGAAACCAAAGGATCCACACCTGCACACATGAAATCATCCATGTGAGCTGCTTTAAGAATTGCTCACTAGAGGGACAAGCTGAAAGACATGATTAATTTTGATTTTGCGTTTTTTTTTAGTATATGAATGTGTAACTCAGGTGTGTTGAAGATTTCCCTTTCCTATGAAGTTACAGTTAATAGGGTACTTCTGTCAGAATGCAGTTCTGGTGCTGCAGAAGAGCTGCATTTACTATATCTGAGGGGGAGGTGAGATTCATAAGCTGTGATTCATGGTGTGACTCTTGGGGATGGTGCTGTGCAGGGCTGGGAGCTGGACTCTATGATCCTTGTGGGTGCTTTCCAGCTCAGCTTATTCTGTGATCCTGTGATTCTGTGATTACTGACTGGCACAGTGTGGAGGGGGAAGGACAAGGCAAATTAACTTTTTTTTTTTTTTTTTGAGGGCTCCAAGTGCATGTGATGTGTATGTGGGCAATGAAGTTCAGGCCAGTTGCTGACTGTAGGCACCCACTGTGCGCTGAGCTCACAGGCTGCCCCTGGAGGTTGTGCAGACTCCATCCTTGGAGGTATTCTAAATATAGCTGGACAATGCCCTGAGAAACCTGGTTTGGCTGGATCTGACCCTGCTGTGTGGGGGAAGCAGGACCAGACAGCTTCTGTGGTGCCTTCCAGTGCAGATTGTGCCACGGTCCTGTGTAGTGACCAGCAGCCGATTGCTGCTCCGCTGTCCTGCGGCAGTGGCACAGTCTCCTCCTGTGGGCAGCACCCCGTGTTCACACAGCCAGAGGCGTTCTCCAGTGATACCCTGGCACACAGCTTCAGCCATGGACCACTGGGAGTGTGGAGCACCCCAGAAGTCCAGTGTGAATTTCAATTTACATGCAGCCTCATCCTTATAGTAAATGGTTGGTGTTGGCACTGTGCTGCTGAGAGATGAGCTGGATCTTAGCATGACTTGGAAAAATCTCAGGATTTTCCAAAATGCTGCCAGAGTGTCATAGATCTGACAGGTCGTTTTTTCCAACAGACAGTGCTGGAATATTATTTTCTACTTTTTTTTTTTTTTTTAAATTTCATTCTTAGCAATTGGAAACAATAGGACACAATTTGTTCTTTATTTCATCTAAACAACTCTCACACATTGGTTGTCACTGCATTATGTTAGTCAAATCTAACTAGTTGCACATAGAACTTTTTTTAAATTATCAGGCATAGGTATTGTTCCCCGTTGAGTTCATTTAAATTGTATTTTTTTTGAAATAAATATTCAGGAGTAGTTTTTCCTCTTGGCTCTCAAATGAATATAAATATGGTTCTGTTGCAAAGTGTTCTTTGCCTCAGGCCCTGTTTTTTATAATATTACCCTTACAATATAAATAATTCAACAGGTAGACATATCAGTAGATGCTGACAGTTTTGGCCATCAGGGACAAAGAAAATAAAAACAAAATTTTATTTAAATAAGGTGCTTCCAAGTGTGGGATTTTTTTTTTAAATTTACGTTTAGGGGTCAGGTGCCATTCAGATGATAAGATTCTCTTCCTTTTATGAAATCCGTTGAAATTTCCCTTTTTCACTTTACAGAGAATTCTTAAGTTCAGTTAAATTGTGCAAGAAGTATTTTGCCTTATATTTGCTTTAAAACATCGTCTACATATCAGATTCTATGAAGTAGCTACATCTCCATCATAGCTTATTTTTTAAAATAACTTGATGATGTAGGTAATAGAATGAAAGCACTACTTACTTGAATACCAACAATTTTGTATGAAAGCCTTGTATTTTTAGCACATAATAGTACCCTTCTGTGTTTAAATTTTTATAGATACGAATTTCCCTTTCATTTCTCAGCACAGTGGTTTATCTTGAATAAGATATCCAGCCTCATACAGACAGGTTCAATGCATATCTGTAAGCAGAAATCTTCCAGGCTAGTATTTAGATAATATGGATGCAGATAGCAACAGTTTAAGTCACACCATGTGTGCTCACTGGAAATTCAGATGTATTTGAAAATATAACATTAAACTGTTTAAAAGTATTGGGTGGTATAGATAACAGTACCTTTGCATCTATGTTCACTTTAGTATAGCTGAAGTATAAGGGGAGACATCCTGAAGAATAAAGGGTATTGCAAACTTGGTGGTATCTTCACATCACAAGAAGATGATGTGAAGAAGGTTCATTCTGTGCAGCACTGCATACAAAGTCTGCTGGAGTTTATAACAGATCTTTAAATTTCTCTGGATTTCACTTCAAGTTTGTGAACCATAAGTAATACACTAGATCTGGGGATTTGCATGTTGAACTGCAGGTCTGTAATCTGCTAATAGCTTTCACTTTATGGTTGGCAAAATATTTACAGAAATTGCCAATGTCTGCAAGAACACTTTGATACTTTGCCATGGAAGTATACTTAATGCAGCATGTTAGATTGTTTTGTTTGTTTTCATGGATTATTTGTTCACAGAAGATAGGGAGTATCAACCCAAATTTGTAAGAAACTGAACTCTTACTGACATTCATAGGAGTAAAAGTCACTCAGTACTTTATAACACTCAGTATCTTGCAATATCACAGTTTATGTTGTTGGAATAAGATATGACAGGATAAATTGAAGGGGATTTAAACAGTGTATGCCGTTACCAATTCTTGTGTTGGAAAGAGGAGTGGTGAGCAAAGCTTAATGCAGTGAAGCCAAAGCTTGGTTTCAAGCACAGCTGTTAGTAGTTCTGATGATAAAGCTGTCCAAAGAATGGCAATTCTCACTGGCAAATACTTGCCTGCCTGTCAGAGACTTGCTGCTTGACTAAGTTATCTAGCAGTGTTCATGACCAGGCTGAAAAATGTTAGACTCAGGATCATCGCTGCATATGTTTCCTTTACAGATTCAAGGATTGGAATTTAAAGGGCTAGTATGCTGTTGTCAAGGAAGTTAATCAGGATGAGAAAGCCTGGGTTGGGAATACAATACGTAGGAGAAGTCCATGGTTTTAATTAGGTATAATTGCAGTGTGATTTACTGTGTACTACAGCTGGTACATGACATTCTCAAGAAATAGGCAATATTTACAGTATTCTTTTGGGATGCTTGTTTACTGGCTCCTTGAAGCTTGTGGATTTTTCCCAGTATAAGTATTCTGTAATGTTGTAATAGCAGAATACTCATTTAACATGTTAACTAATAGAATTTACATTTTATTTTAAAAATTGGAATGTTCCATAAGTCATACCATAATTCTGTAAATGTCTTTATATGAGTTGTGGGAGCCAAACACAGATCAAACACTAGAATTTTTAATGTTGCAGAGTGAGGTATTTTGTTGTTTGCAATTTGTAAAGTTTTGTTATTGTGGTGGATTATATATTTGAATCAAAATAACAAAAAATTATTTCAAACCACAACCTGCCCCCCAGAAGTCACTTTCTGATAACTCTGAGACTGAACCTGCATGCACAGGCAAAAAGAAATTCAGAGATTTGGGGAACACAGCACCTTCTATGTCTGAAGTGTACAGTAAATCCAGCTGTTCAGAAAATCCTTGAAAAAAGCAGACAAAAAGGTGCATTACCACCAATGCACTACTGTTAATGTGGATTGTCATATGCTTTGTAGCAAATTTTCAAATTTAAACATCAGAAATCGTGCTGGATGTAACATGCAGGGTGATAGCTGGCACAGCAGAGACAAAGTATTTTCCTCTTCTGTAGATTTTCTGGAGGGTTGGGATAAACAAAGCATCTCTTTTATATCCCCCACTTCAACATGAGGAGGACACGTTCCTACCTCAGAGTGGTATTAAAAGGATAAGTATGTGCTGGATGATGTGCTCAGAAGTGATGCAACATTTTGCTGTGTTTATACCATGACTTTTGCAAAGTCTTTTGCTTTGGACTTGGGTAGGATAGTGCCATTCTAATACACACAAATGCTTATAATTTATTAAAGTAAATGGGTTTGGATACAGTTTTTTGATGACTTCAGCTTCTTGCCTTCACACCAGTGTGCATATTAAAAAAAAAAAAAAAGCCACGGCTGTGAAAAAACTTGTGGCTGAGAGCCACACTGATTGCTTGACAAGGAGGAACAATGCCTCAGGGGTTTCTGTGCATCACATATGTGTTTTGTGAAATCTGTTTCTGGAATTACTGCTGTGCTATATTTCTGTGACTAAAGAAAGGTACAAAGAAAGCATGACAGAAGTCGGCACTGCTATTGGAAACCCACTGGAGTGTAAAGGATCAGAGTATTGTATGGATATCCCTATACCAATATCGTGTTATGAGTTATGGATCTCATTTTGGAGTAAAATGTGCCTACGCGGGTCATTTAGCAGCCTTAATCTCATTTTATAAAAGAGTAATTTATAAATGTCACGATCTCTGAAGAAATGAAATGGCTTTGTATACACTTTGTTTATAAAGGGCTTACTCACAGCCAAAACATTGCATGTATTGTAATTTATTAGTGTTGTGTTCATCATTCTCTCTAATTTAAAGCTCATAACTGAACATTGCCAAAAGTCTTTACAGGAATGAGAAGGAAAGTCTGAAAATGGTACATATATAAATATATATATTTTTTCCCCAGTGCCTTCTCCTAGTTGTTTCAGGCTCTAAATGTCTCTGAGTGTTTCTTCTCAAAGCTCATGCTATTTTAAAATGTATTGACAGGTGCAGCAGATTTCAGGTGCATTGCAAGTACTTTACCTGCATTTCCTTGAAGTCATGCAAAGCTGTAAATGTCAGAATTAATTTGATTACATACATACTGCTTATGTTTTAAATATTCTTAGCAGTAATCTGTCTATTTCAGTGGCAATAGCCAAATGCTTATGATTGTAAATGTGTAATTCCTAGCATTCTGTGACATATTTAAAACTCACGGAGGGCGTATAATACCCACTGTTTTTTAAAGTGGCATAATGCTTAGTTCACTGTTGATTTTTTTCAGTTATTTAAAAGCTTCTGCTATTAAATGTGTTTCCTATTATTGATGTTTAGCCTATATATTCAGTAACCACCACTTTACAATTGCTAGGAGTTTTTTGTTTCTAATTGACACATATTTTTCTAAATACTTCTACAATTTAAATTCTTAATTTTAGTTCATTCCTTTCAATTGCTTTGTTAACATTTGGATTAATGCAAATATTGTATCCTTACACAGGGTTGAACAATGTCAAAGCAACTCTTCAAGTTAACAATTCCATGCTGCTGAAGCACTGGCTTACACAGCAGGCTGCTAAGCAAAGCATGTGTATTACTCTGCTTATTTAGTTTCAGTCAAAATTTCCTTTCTGGAAAACAATGTATTTCTGATTTTCATCTTTCCTATTGTTGCAGCTGCTGCTGTTCTTTTTTAAAATATTATTATTTGTAGTGTATTTTCTGGTCAAAGTCAGGCTTTTTTGGTAGAAGTCTTTTGCAACTGTATACTTAAATAGTTTTACTCACTCATTCATTATTTTATTGTCCATTAAAAATTGCAGCATCTTTTCTTTATCCATTTGATGCTGTGTCTATTGTTCATCCCCATTCTTTTGAAAAAGGCTGAAAACTATGTGTGTTTCCATCTTCCCCAGTGACTGGAGAGAAAGATCAGACAAGTATCTGCTGTTGGGTTGATGCTGGTTGCTTTTGAGAGAATGACCAGCAATTAGCCAGGTGCATGAGCATCGATTTCCGTGGGGCCACACAGATGGAATGTAGAGCTGAAGATCATCAGTGGGCTCAAAGCATAGCTCAGACTGCTGTGTACACCTCTACCTGTGGAAACCTGATTGTATTTCTCTAAAGTGTGACAGTAGTGCCAAGGAATGTTTGGAAACATGCAGGTTTAGCATAATACCTGGTTTATGAAGCCTGAAAGTTCCTTCTCTGTTCTCACAGTTTTCCACACTCAGACATTTTTAGTATTTCTTTCAGAGAGAAGGCAAATATATCCAGTAAACCAAAAAATGTGTTTATGTCCATGTGGGTGTATATAAAATCTTGAATCTGTCATTTGTTTCCAAAGAAGAAAAGAATTTGCCATAGAAACCCTGATAGTAATAAGACTGAAGATTGTGATTTCTGTACAGAAAGTTATAGAACTATGGAGGCATAAATCTATGTTAAAGATTAAAAAGACCATGTTGGAGTCTGCAACTGCAATAGCAGTGGTTGCTTTGGATCAAAGCAATTCTATATTAAAGGAACCTTTTTGTGGCTTTTAGGATACTTTGCTTTTTTTGTGTAACAGCTTCATTTCAACAGCTGTAATTTCTGAAAAAAAAAAAAGACAAAACTCATAGCTATTTTCCTAATTCAGACTCTGACAAGAAATAGGATGACACTTGTGATTTGTTCCTTGCACAGAAGGGAAAAGAGAGACAAAGAAATCACAAAAGTAGCTTGAGCTTAATAACTGGCCTTGGCTTGGCTGTGTCCATTGGTGAGGATCAAAAAGAGGATTTTTTTCTGTCTTCCTGCATTTCTGCCTCTCTCAGCATTTATAGGCATCACTTCATGTGTTTCCTTCTTCACTGGTAGGTAATCAGAACAAGTAATGTAGTTATGCTTTGATCTGTAGAGCCAAAGTGCTCAGAAGGAAGAGCAAAGGTGGATCTTTCTCTGCTTATGGTGTCATTTCAGTATTGCTCAGGTACATCGCACAACATAAAAAGTGCATGTCAGTGACAATTACTGTCTCTGCTTCCCAAATAGTAACAGATCTATACAATTATTTTGATTTCCTTGGGGACAGTAGTTTTTACGATTTTCTGTGAAGGTTGATAATTTTTTTTCTCTTCTAGGACTACATTCCAGCCATGAGTGTGATGTCAAGAAAGAATTCTAATACTTTTATGAATTTCACTGTAGAAAATGGCAGCCCTATTGCTGTAGTGGGATACCGGTGTTCTGGAGGATACATGAAGTTGATTTCATGACACTGAGCTTTTAAAGAAGAGATTTTGCTACTATGGAATTTAACTCACCATTTAACAGGGCAGGCAGGTAGTGATGCACTTAATCACATGCTATTGATTTCTCTGTTCTGATTGAATTAGTTCCTTTACAAATTAGAAGCATCATAAAGAGACAGGTAGATTGTGAAGGCTACTGAAAAACTATAGCTATGTGAATAATTGAGGGCTTTACATTTGAGGCTATTAAAGCTCAGCTTTCATTTCATGAGATCAAGTCCAGCCTTCTTTAAATCCAGGAAAGTGGAAGGTGTTTTTATTGTAGTGGTTCCAGTTAGATTTTCAGAAGCAGACATAAATTCAAGTGAACAGCCTGGTTACTGAAGGTCTTCATGATCTCAGGGCAGGCATTCATTGTGAGAGTGCTATTATGGAAGAATTTGTCCACTTCCATCTGCTTTTCTCTTTGCTGGCATTATTTTAGTCTTCCTAAGATTCAGTTCTTCAGGAGACTAAACTAGCAATGCAAAGTATATTGACCAGGAAACATTTGCTTGCAGGTTTCTATGAAACATGCTAACTTTATTCATGTGTGTGTTTTGGAGACAATATTTCATACTCAGGAGGGCTGGTTGCCTCAGCTTGGCAAACACAAGACTTTCCAGCAATCACGGACAATTCTGCAGTGCAGCATCCTCTTTCTAGGTTTTCATGTGTATGAGCTGAAAGAGGAAAATAATACTCCATTAGGAAGCTTATATTTATTGTATTATTTTTGACAGGAGAATGCATTTTGGTTTAGTGAGGGATCTGAAGGGAGTTTTATCTCTCCCACTCAATTAATGATAACCCTTGAGCTGTAATAAAGTGCTTACTGTAGATCTCTTACTCTGGCAAAGTCCTGGCATGCCACTGAAGGCTCCAAGACAGACTAGTGCAGAAGCTATTTGCACCAAATTCATGCTTACTGTTCATCTTCCCTGTTAAATGTTGCTTCATTCCGTCTGTGTACTGCCAAAGAAGCATGAAAGTCTTGAATGCAGAGTGAAGAATTTAAGCAATGCTGTGGATGAGTTTCATATGTACTGAGGGCATATGCAAAATGATCATAAGCATGACAAGGTTGGCTGAATTAAGAATTCTGAATTAATTTATCATCTGTCTGATTCCTCATGCAGCCTTGGAATGTTTGCTTTTTCACAGCAAATAATTGTAGCTGCCACAGCTTTACTGTTTTATTTTCAATCCACCATGGCTAGTCAGGAAAAAAAAAAAATCATCACATTCTTTCCTTTTTCTTGTTTATGTCTATGCCTTTTGCTCAGAGAGTATGTTGCAACAAAGAGCTTCACTGAGTCACAGCAACATGATGGTTACCTCATGACAGTGTGACACAACATTTTGTAAAAGCACAGGTGGTATGGTACCTTCTTATTTTGAGTACCACCTGGCTAAGAATCCATTTCTGACATTTTACTTATTGCAACCCCGTTTTCATACTGGAATGAAAACAAAGTGCAGCCTAGTGCAGAGAGTGTCCAAGGAGCCACCATCAACAGCAGGAGAACAATCAAGGGCTAAGCATGGAAAGCAATGAGTAAAGCATAAAGAGCCAGTCAAAAACATGCACACATCGCTTATGTGTCAAAGTATGTCCCTATTCAAGGCCATGGTTTGTTTCGTAAAATGCAGGGTTTGTGTCTTGTGTTTATTTCTTAAATTAAAAAAAAAAGAACTAGACATTTGATAGGCCTTGCCCCTGGCTGGCTGTGGATCTAATGACACATGCCTCTCACAATGCTCACTTTTGCTTCCTTGTCCCTCTGCTCCCCAGACCTTTGCTGGTGATCATGTTGGAGATGTGGGTGGCTTGAAGGAATGTCAGAAACCCAGTCTTCTCTCTTGGACACACAAAGCTTTATGATTTTACTGCTCTAAGAGCACCCTCTGGTCATGAGTTGCTTTTAGAACAAATGTCTATCACCTGCTCATTTGACCAGGAACTGTACACATGCATTTAAAAACCCCTCCTGCTTGCCAAGGCACATCCTCCAGTAATATGGGATTCAAATGGCAGGCATAGTGGCTTTAATGACATTAACTCTTTTTCTGAGAACAGGTAATCTATTCTAGGATTTTTACTTGCTATTACTGTTAAAAATGTGTCAGAATTTTCACTGCAGAGACGTTTCATGTTTTGATGGCAAATAATTTTCATCTGTCTGAAATTTGGTGTGCTAGCTCAGCCCTTATTTAGACATCTAAATAAGCAGATTGGTTTTATTAAAATATTCATCATACTAAATTCAGCACACTATAAATGTACAAGTCATTGCACCAGGACTTGGTTTTCATCACTTTTGGAAATAGGGCACTTATATTTGAGTTAGATGACTCTGAACAGTCATATTTTAAAAATTGGAAGTTTAGTGCTTAATAAGATGTTGTTCAGAGCTCCTGTGTCAAGAAGATACCATCTTAAGATAATCTACTCTATCAGCAAGCATGTCTTTGTCTATGGCTGTTTTTATTGCAATGGCCTGGCCTTTTTTTTTTTTTAACATTAAAAAACTGATTGCTACTGCACTTGAAATACATTTTTTTCTACCTCCTTCTAAGCTGTGTCAAATGTTCTACATTACAACCTGCACTGTCAAAACATCATCAATGTCTTGACACAGTTTTAAAATGGGAAGTCTCAGGAGCTGAATGCAGATTGGCAGTGCAAGTAATGCTATCTGGGGACAAAGAAGTTAAAGAGAGAGGTTGAGGAATTTCAGCAACACATAATTCTGAGCTGGGTTCAAGATAAAAATGAGGAAGTTTACTAATTTTGTAGGTTCTAGCTGATAATGCTAGTTTGCTTGGATCAAGGGGTCTTTGAATTGTTGTCAGCAGATCTCAGGAAATCTTTGAGGTTAAAGTAAGTGCGACACAGCTGTCTCATGGAAGCAATCAGATTTGTCTTTGCTGGCATCTCCATTGGCTCTAATATAGCACAGCAGACACTTCAGGTCTTAAGTGATACCCCAAAGCCTCAACCTCTGTTGTGCTGCTGGCTGAAATGAAAAAACATGGATTAAGACATAGAGGTTTGGAAGACAATGAGTAAGATCCAAATATGCTTGAGAGGGTCTAGCATGACTTTTGGAGACTTCTCATAGCGTGCTGTGAAAGTTGCTGGTTTTTTGCATTTCAACTGGAATGGAACAGAAAGAGTCAAATGAAATAGTCACTTGTACAAAGTGGTAGAATAAGTTTATGTCTTCACAAGTCTCAAAGGCTAGCAAATAAGATCATCATTCAGGGAACCACAGGCTATAAAAATGAGGTCTTAGCTTAGACCAAATCTACCTGGAAACACAGTGACATCCTAATTACAACAACAGATCATAGTTATAGTAAAACAGCTTAATTTTCATGATTAGGTATTAAAGGATGGGCTTTGTCCTTCAGCAGCGCTCTTCTGGCAATGACTCATCCTCAGTTCCCAGATGCAGGCACAAAGGACACCCTCTTCATCCCAGAAGTGGCATCTTTAGAGAAGTTAAGGAAGATTTAACACAAAAGGGGCTGACTGCTTGCTAAAGTTTATTGACATCTTTCAGCTTATATAAATGTTATCCTTTTGATAAGTTAATAAATTTAGACATCTCATGTCTTTCTTTCTTGCAGTGCTTGTATTGCATGACTTCGGTTTATTTGCCCTGTTCTGCAATTAATGTTTTAGGTAATGGACTTGTGTGGATTGCTTCATTTCATTCCAGAGCTCATTTGGTGAATAGTTTTACTTTGCTTCTCATTTGAGAGTCATCACTTCTGCCTATAACTCAGTGTGTCCCTCCTCTGGTGGTAGGTACTCTGCTTAGTAATTCAGGAGAAATATCAAGGTTTGACAGCAATTCTTTGGCCCAGGCTGGTTAGGAACTGCTAGTTAGACTTAAAAAATATTTTTCATAGCCTTCTTAAGCTCATTCTCTGTAAGTGCTAGCTATGTAGGTTTGTAGTGCTGAAGCAGGTCAAAGGGCTGTGCCAAGTGTATGTAGGAAGGTGTGGGAACATTGCTTTAGAAATATTGAGTCAGACAGAATAGTGAAAGCTGACAGCGTATGCCAGAAGTAAAGGCAAGGTAACTCAACACAAAAAGTTTGTCTGCTTAACGTGGTTGCTGACTGTTGGACTTGGTTTGCTGTGGCTGAGGAAATGAGCCTAATAAGCACATGGTGGTTGCCTCAATGTGCTTAAAAGAAGTAAATATGGTTAAAAGAAATATGGTTAATTTATGCCAGAAATAGTCTGTAGCTTCAAAGTCTTTCATTATTTCTACTCTAAGAAACTAAAAGTTAGAAAGTCATCCTGTACAAGCATTTAGAAGATGTAAAGGAAACAAGAGTAGCATGCAGTTGTAGTATTTCTTTTGTTTATTTTTATTATTTTTTTTTTTAAGGGGATCCTGGCCCATATATAAGTCATTGTATCTATAAGAGCTTGATCTGCCATGTAAGATGCCATGGAGATTGCTGATTCAACTTCCCTTTAAGGCCTTCCAGCCCTGTGTTTTTCATAGAAATGACCAAAATGAAGTGTCAGTCAAATAGAACAGATATGTCAAATTTTGTTGGTTTTCCTATCCTTTTCATGAGGGGAAAAAAAAGGAGAAATTCTTGGATGTTTCACTTGTTTTATCATTTTAGCAGCTGGGATTGCTTAATCACACAGCCATACTTTACTAGAGTCTCCATATGGCATATGAATGTAGGAAAAGCAAACTATATATCACATGCTTTCTCCTCTGTAATTTATAGACTAGAATGTAATAGAGAGGGTCAAAAGGATCAATGGAATAGACTGTTTCACTTGGAAGGGACCTACAACCACCATCTATCTAGTCCTGCTGCCTGACCAATTTGGGGCTGACCAAAAGCTGAAGCATGTTAAGTGCATTGTTCAAATGTCTCTTAAATGGTGACAGTCTTGGGCCATCAATTCCCATCTGGGAATCCTGTTCCAGAGTCTGAGCATGCTCTCAGGAAAGAAGTGCTTCCTAGTGTCCAGTTTAAACTTCCATATGTGCAGCTGTGAACCATTCCCACATGTTCTTATTCTGAGTACCAGGGAGAAGAGACTAGCACCTCCCTCTCCATTTCCCCTCCACAGGAAACTGTAGTGAGCAATGAAGTCTTCCTTCAGCCTCCTTTTTTCCAAAGTTGACCAGCCTATGAGGGCTTTAACCTTCCAGCCCTGTTTCTCCAGCTTTATTGTCCTCCTTTGGAAGCATTCTGTGACCTTCACATCCCTCTTATTTTGTGGGACCCTAGGCTTGGCTTTGATTTTCTTTTCCCAAAGGTGGCATCTTTCTGTTTCTTTCCTTTCATCACCTTCCCTTCACTCTTCTGTTCTCTCCTTGTTCTAGCTTTTTTATTTTATTGTGTAGACATGGCTACACTCATTTTTACACAGTAGCTGTTGATCTAATGGTGTTACTGGAAGGTGAGAAGCTGAAACAATGAGCAGTGCGTCACTGGCAGCTTTGACCTCATTTCTTTTTAATTCTTTTCTTATACTCTGAGTAAAAATCACTCAAGAGGAATTTGAAAAGGACACACCTGTGCCCTTTCTCAACCTATTTGCACATGTGAAGGTGGCTGAGAAAGTCTGGACATGGCTTCCAGTTCCCACCTTCCCACCTCAGCTTGTGATTGTTTGGGTACACATAGTCTGTGGATCCATTCTGCACACCAAGGCTGGGAAATATTCTGTGTTAAAGATAATTTTTCAGCAGGAGTGCACAACTGCTGCATCTAAGAGCTGTGGCAGATGTACAGGGACCTAAAGCCAAAGTAGGCTTTGGCATTTCTTAAAATGACTTTGCCTCCGAGAACAAGCATTTGTGAAACTATGTCCCAGCAGAGAAACACACACACACACAAGCACACACAAATGTCCCTCATGCTGTAGTGCAGGGACTGACTGTACAGTTCCCTACCACCCCTTCTACTATGCTACACAGAGCAGGTATTTGGGGGCACCTCCCTTTGGCAGGTAGGACCAGCCCTCCTGCTCTGCACATCCGAGCTGCAGTTGCCTGAGCAGCATGGTCTTTCCCCACACATCCTGCTCTGAGGCTTTCTAGTGAGCTTCAAAGGGTTCCACCGTGGAAACCAGTGTTTTTAAAGAGACTTTGGAGTGATAAGAAGTAGCAAGACTTAATGCTGCTACCCAGGGAAAAAAAAATCTTTGGCAAAACATTTCTAGGATTTTTTTCTTTTGTAACACTGTAAAAGTTTAATAAGAACGTTTTCCATTTATGATAATCTTGTTTCTTCTGTTTGGACTTGTGCTTCAATATCTATCTTTGAGACCTTTCCATTCATTGTTTCCTTTAAACAAGGACCTTATATTCTAAAACTACTGATGTCAAAATAATATTTATCATCTCCCCAGATATATTGCAGTGACATATAGATAGTATTTTAAGAACAGCTTCATGCATGAAGGAAGTAAAAGAGCTGAGATAACATTTTCTAGTTGCTGTTTGTTTTTCTCTGGTGGTTGTTGAATATCGTACACTTAGCAGGGTCATGTGGTTTCTAAAACAGTTTCTTCATGTATAAAATTAAACCTTTTTTCTTTTTTGTCTTATTAATATTTTTTCCTTAAAAGAGAATTAATAAAACATCTCATACATTAAGACCAAATTAAATTGGTTTTGTGGTAGAGTGATTAATAGTAGGAACACAGTATCTGTATACCACCATAAAAAAAAAAGGAGAAGAAATGGAAAGACATTCAGCTTTCAGGCAGTATTTTCTGCTATGTATTCTCAGATCAGATGCAGGCTCATAGCAGATTTTTGTGCAGGTTGATGGCAGGAGACCACTAGGCAAAAGTAATATATCGCCTTCATATTTTGTCTTGGCCACCTGAAGCATGTGTTGATAGAGAGAACTGTAAAATGTATTCCCCTCTGTGGTTTTTCCTTCCTTCCATTTACTTTTTATCAATTTCACTGATAGAAAATAATATCTATTTGAAATCCTCACCATTTCCTAAAATTTTTCCTTGAAAATTGACTACTGACTGTGTTAATATAAAATAAATATCTATCTTAGCTGCTGATAAAGTGATTTTTTAAAGTGTTTCTCATGGTGATATCTAAATGCTGACACTTGATTAGGTAAATGACAAAGATTCATTGGTGTCTGGAAAGCGACAATAATGGTGTTAAATACTGTGAGATAACATGATTTTATGAGGTTTACAGAGAGTTACAAATGTAAGTCACTTGAGAAACAATTCAGAAAGGAATTGTTTCTGAGCATTTGATATCAAGCTACTCATGTTTATAGAATTTTTCTGAGTAGCTGAACTTAAATTCCCAAGACATGAAATACTGAAGATGTGATCCTTTTAGTTTATAACAGTGAACAAGGAAAATATGGAAAAAAACAAAACTGACACTAGTACTACTTTGAAATTTTGACTATTAGCTCTTCTCTCTACTCTGTGCTCCAAGGCTGTGTGATCAAAGATTGGCTGTGGGTTTCAGAGCAGCAGGACCTTCCTGGCACTTCAGAGGAGGTCCCTGGGTTACCCTGCAGAACCAGGGACTGAAATTCTTCCCATGATGGAGCTAGTCAGTTGAGGGATCATGATCACACACTGCAGAGTCCTTACTTTGCTGAAGCCATCATCAGAAGGATCCCCATGCATGGCAGCGGCTGTTGGGGTCAAAAACTCACCAAAATATCTGACAATGGGGCTGAGCCCCAGTGCTGGCCACAGTGTTTGTTGTTAATGTAGGTTACTATAAATAATGCTTGCCTTTTTAGGAGTAAAATCTGTTCAGTTTGAAGCATTAACAGCAAAATCCCTTGCTGCTCAACAATGAGAGAGTAAAAAAACCTACATGCAATATTTAATATAATGTTTTTCTGATTAGCCTTGCAAATTTAATTAATTTCTTTGTAATGATTAATTAGGTTATTCTTTAGGTTTTGGGAGAATATTATTTTTGTTTCTTGTATCTGTCTATGTTCAGGCCTGGTAAGTAGTTCTAAGATCAAATTATGGTGTCAGAGAGACATAAAGCAGTACTTTAAATATGGGGTTTCAGGGTTTCATTAGTTCTCTTATTAGTTCTCTTACCAAAGGTTAAGCTTTCCAACTGTTTGTTATTCTCAAATTTAAAGCCACATTTGTATATAGATTCTAGTGACAAAAGTGACTGTATGTAGTGCACATGCATACACATCTATTTAAACTCACATAAATGTAGTTTAAGAGATGAAGAGACCTCCTGTGATCCTTTGTTATCTACAGTTCTGTCCTTGCATCACTGGTGCATAGTCTTTTATATTGTCAGACATGAGCAAGTCTACTAGAATTGGTTAATAGCAGAAGAGGCTCTCAAAAGAAGTGTTCTAGGGGATTTATTGCTGTGTATTATGTGCTTTTTTAGTTTCAAAGGGGATGCAATTACTGTTAAAATGCAGTAATTGTGTCCGTGTGTCTTTGGAAATGGGATAACTTAGGAGATGGGAGCTAAATGGATGGTAGAAAAGGCAGCTTTCAATAGAAAAAGATTTTGCAGGAAAAAAAATCATCTTTGTTTGCCCTGAATTGGTGCATTGTCTGTTGGTACAAAATTTCACGAAGTACGTAAAATTATTTGGTGTACTAGAGGTAGTGAGTTCAGTTTTGGGGTTTTTTCCCCCAAAATGCAGTTAATCTGGCCATGTAAACAACTTCACAGCCAAGAAATGAATGGACTCAATGCTTTGTGATGTCTTTGTTTCATCCAAATGTGTTCTATGGCTTCTGCATTTTTGAAGTAAATTTTCAAATTTTTTTCACTCCATCTATATGTAGTTGGGGTTTTCCCCCTCTCAGGTTCTCTCTTCTTTGGTCAGGGAAACTAAGTTTTATATCAAGATCCAGTATAAATTAATCTTAATTTATTTGACAATAAAATATCTGATTTCTCATGAATGATTCGTGTACGGTTTTGCTTCTTTTAGTTTAAATGGGACTAGAAATGGGACTCAGCTATTCAAATTTTTAATCATTGGGAGATGATAGATACAGTGATTATCATCTTGCTTCACCATTATGTTTTGTTTTTCAGAGGTGTAAGCAAATAAATAAAATTCCAGTTATGGACATTTTCTAATATTTCTAATAAGGTGTAGAAATTTATATATCATTACACATAATGAAGTTTCACTCCTAGAAGAAACTAGGTTTACTGGAAACAATTAAAAGTTAATCCAGTAAGCAATAAACAAATTTGCTTTTGAACTGGTTTGCAATGAAGTCTAAATCAAATCATAATAAAATAAAGCACTTGCAAAGCACTTGAAAAGGAAGGGGAGAGAGGGAGAGAGACTTTTTTCTTTTCAGATAAAATATAAGTTGTGTGAGGAAATGTTGTTACCAAGCGATTACAGAATTTCATCTAGAAATTCCATACCAAAATTTCAGTTCCTTAAAAGATAAATAAATGAAAGAGGACATTAGAGTCTGGCAGAGATATTTCAGGCATTTTTTTAAGGCAGTCTGATGCCTATAATTCTTTCTCTCCAGGAATTAACTCCCACAGCTCTTGCTCCAGGTGGAATGAAGCCTTTCCCTCATTAGGAGAAGATTGTTGGTTGTCAGCACTATCATTACCTGCACGTACTGGGGACTGTGAAAAGCAAACAATGCCAAATCGTGGCTGCCGCCCCTGGTTGCACTAATACTGCTTTACCTGGAGCTTCTATGAGTAGTAAAGCAAGGGAGGTTTTCTCCAAAAAACAAACATGCAATGTATTTATAAATTAGTTTGGACTTCAGCAGGAAAGTCTGCTAATGTTCAAAACTGAAATAAGTTTAAGAATTAATCTAATGTTGAATAGCTGATTTTTCTAGTGCCCACCTGTGAACAAAAGAAGCAGCAATTGTTCATTTGGCAAAGACATTAGAGGTGTGCTAAAATCAAAATAAGAAAAGGAAAAATTCTTAATGCCATTTTGTAAGTTTTGCTTTTGCACAGGGGTGTGATGGGAAAACAGCTGTTAACTGGTGAAAGGCAAGGGCCACTAGAATAATATTTGGGAAGTGAAACCAGCAGTTTGAGGCATTGATGTGATTGAAGAGGGTACATTTGCAAGCTCAGTTTTTCACCTCCCATCATCTTACCAGCAGCTTTCAACTGACTGCCTGGCTGATGGCTGATGTCTGGGCCAGTAGAGAGATGTAGAGAAAATCTGCCTTTTCTATCTGTCTTGGCTGCACAGAGCTGTGTGATGCTGGTGATGGAAAGCAGAAGAATTTGCATAGCTGTCTGTCCAGTGTCTGCCAAAAATCTTGCTGGCTCCCAGTGGCCATCTGCAGGGCTGTGAATTACTAATGAGATTTATCCAGATCTTCTTCCCTCCTGTTTTTTTGCCTTGCTTCAGAACATACACAAGAAATATGGAGGAGAGAGATGGTTTTTCCCTGTAGCAGGGAGTATTTCCTG
Source organism: Passer montanus (assembly GCF_014805655.1). Taxonomy (NCBI): domain Eukaryota; kingdom Metazoa; phylum Chordata; class Aves; order Passeriformes; family Passeridae; genus Passer; species Passer montanus. The sequence goes on from NW_024372370.1 coordinate 405,912, forward strand.
ATACAGGGTGTAAAACAATGATGGAAACATGTGGGGAAACTGGTCTTTCCACAGAAGAACTGAGGCTGAGCCAGCAGCACAGCACTACAAATTGGTCTTGTGGCCATTCAGCTTGTTCTACTTTCAATGCAGGTTTTTATAATCTATCACCACTCTGAAGGCTTTTTTCCCGTTCTTATAGGTTTTTTTTGGTTTTGGTTTTTTTTTTTTTTTTTTTTTTTTGTTTTGTTTTGTTTTTTTTTTTGTTTGTTTTGGTTTTTTTTTATGGAGGCAAAGGCAGGGAAGAATAAGCTGGGTTGTATCTTTGTATCTCTTCTGACTTAATTTCTGGTAATAAAAAGATTCCATAGAATGTTCTAAGAATAATAAGCGTATACATCTTAGAAGTGTAAATTCAATTTATATCAGCAAAGCAAAGGGATATTTTGCATAAAATAGGGTAGAATAGAATAGAATAGAATGTAATAGAATAGAATACAATTTCACTTGGAAGGGACCTACAACAATCATCTAGTCCAACTGTCTGACCAATTCAGAGATGACCAAAAGTTAAAGCGTGTTGCTAAGGGCATTGTCCAAATGCCTTTTACACACTGCCAGACATTGGGAATCAATCACCCCTACAGGAAGCTGTTCCAGTTTTCAACCACCTTACACACTGCCAGACATTGGGAATCAGGAATAAAGTTCCTACAGGTTCCTGTAAAAATTCCTACAGGTTCCTGTAGGAACCCCTACAGGAAGCTGTTCCAGTTTTCAACCACCCTGTTGGCAAATAAATGCTTTTTAATTTTCCATCAAATTTTGAACTGTAGAGTTGGGCTTCCATGGGAGATGGGCTGGTGCATCAGTGACACAGGTTGTTCTGAGGCAGGTCCTCAGTTCAGAGCTGGGGTGTCTTGCTCTGCTCCTATGAAAATATATTGGAGCTCAAGCCTTGATTCAAGAGGTTCTGGGCTCCATGAGCTGACTCATCTGAGGACATACACTACTTGAATTCTAAGTGAGGTGACACAAATGAAGTGTTTTTTGTTTAGAAACATATTTTGTAGAAGCTGACTTGAAAGTGACTGAAATGAGACCTTTTGGTATATTGTCAGATGACAAGAAAAGGATAAATCAATGCAGCATGCATTTTCTTAGGAGAAATATGCATCAGAGTGTGGGCATAAGAAAGTGGGATCCAATCTTGGTATTTGGTTTTGGAAATTTCAAAGGCTTTGGTGCCAGAAATTTTATTCAGTGTCAGGACATCCTACAAAGATCTGTAAGGGGTAAGCAGATGGATGTTCAGTGTGTTCCTTTTCCCACTCCCTTGTTGAGTTTGGACCAGTTCTATGACAATTAGCATGCACCCAGAATAACAAGCTTTAAAAAGCTGAAGGGAAGGAAGAAGTTTAAGCGTATGTTAGAATATTCTGGGTAGACATATAGAAATGAGAAGGAGGTTTTGCCTCACTTCTTGGTCTAGACATGATAGAATTAAACCTCTAAATTTGTTCTGGTAGTCCTAATTTAGTTTCATAGCTGATGGAGGGAAATGGGCAATTTCAGAAAGTGTTTCATTTGACAATTTTTAGATACATTGTTTGGGCTGAGCTGGATTCCTCTATGCAAATGCTAGTTTATTTTCATTGGATAAAGAGTGATCAGACTAGTTTGCTCAGACCTCACTGTCTAACATCATATTCCTGTGTTAGACCGTGTGAATTTCACGCGAATTGTAGGAGGCAGGAATGGTGATCAATGACTTGATCAAGAAATGTGTTTTATCATAACTTTGTTCTACTCCATCTGCAGTGACTATGTGACTCAACACAAAGACCAGTCAATATTTTCCTGCCTAATTCTCAAAGGTAGACTGTTTACATACAGAAGAAAAAAAAAAAAAAAAGAAAGAAAAAGAAAAAGAGAGAAAAAAAAAGCATCTTTGAAAGACAAAGACAGAGTGAAGATCACTCCAAAGAGGAAACATATTGTTTTTATTCAGTCCATGAGAAAATGTGAGATCTCTTTCTCTGAAGTGGTTATTTCTCAACAGATCCTCATTAATGAGTTGAGGCAGAATAGTACCAACTTAGTGAGCAATTTTGGTTCACGTGCAGCACTGTGAAGGGCTGCCACACAGGAGTGCTGGGGGCTGGGCAGCATTTTACACTGCCACATTCTCCCAGTTACCTGTTTCCTAAACACAGCTTAATGAGCACACTTTGTGGCACCATGGGCTGTTTCCTCTGAACCATAATTAAATTTAAACCTGGAGTCTTAGCCCCTGGGAAACAGGTTTCCATGAGAAACTAAGATATCTAATACAGAGGGACCTCTAAGGAATATTGTACAGTATTCAATGTTATACCTGCACCAAAACTTAAATCTTAACAAGCAGCAGAAGACTTTTGCCACATATATATAATGTAGCTATCAAATTCCAGTATTTACTTGAAATGTTAGATTTTTTTCTGCTGAGATTTAAACACGTTCAATGAATTATTAATGGAATGTATTGTAGAGAGGATACATTGTCCCACCACACAATGTGTCCTGATTGTAATATTGCAAATATTTGGGCACAATATGACCTTGATGATCTTGTTTGCTGTTTTGTCTCTTGGGACTTTCTCCTTCTCATTCACCTGTGTTTGTAGTAGGCCTTGCAGAGTACACGCACCTGACACAAAGTTATTTTTCTAAACACTGACTTGGTCTGTATTCCTGGACTCTTCTTCTCTCTGTGGCATCCTTTATCTTCCCTCTCAAGGGCCCTGTACTATCTGTCATTTACTGCTAAGACCCAGTTGGCCCAGGATGCTCAACTATATCTTCCATTTTTTAATTATCAAACAAGCATTTTTGACTTTGCCCCTTAATCTAGGAACTGCTAATACCTAAACTTTTTCAAAACTCTTTATGAACCTTTATGTGTAGAATTGAAGTGAAATCTTAAAAAGTGCTTTTTCTTTGTGTACTATAAATTCTAGCCTCTACAGCAGAAGAGCAAACTATGGATTTATGCAACATTTCATTGAAAATTTTATTTTAATTTTATGGCTATTCAGTCTTTTTATCGCCCTTTATGACAACGAATAGGAAAGGGGACCTAAGATTTACTTTCTCGTGCATTGTCTCCCTTTGAAAAATTTGGGTTTTTTTTTTTTTTTTTTGCCTACCTCCTTGAAGTATCTCCCACTTTTATTTTAATATCTTTCTTCACCATATCTTCTGGTCTTTCTATGGCCCTACAGGCTTGGAGTGGAGGGAATTACCTGCACTCTGTTGCTCTTCTTCCCTTTCAGAGAACAAAACATGGTGTTCCAATTAAGGCTCAACTGGTTCATGCACAAGCTTTATAATCAAATCCAAATTTACTCTTTCCTTTTTGTTTTCAGATTGTATCCCAGGATTGCTTGTTTTATTGATTTGCAGGGTGAGCAGGTGTCTTCACTGAGCTCGTCTGCAGGATGTCCTTGTTCTTCTCTCATGAACATTTTATCTGCGATAATTTCTTCCTATTGACTACTTATTTCTATTGCCTAAAATTAAGTACCTATTCTCTAAAGCATAGAAATACTCACTCCTTTCCCATTTCTCTTTTATTTCTCCTTTGGTCCTATTTAAAAATATAAATATTGGTATTTTACCACCTAAACTATTAAAAAATCCTGGGTTTCTTCAAACTGTGGTTAAAGTGTTTAGCGTATTCAATCTCCTTCTGTGTCTTTTCGTTTAATTTCATCACTTTTTTTTTAAAATACTCCTCTCAGAGGACTGGTTCAATAATGTCCTTTTATGCTATGATTATTCCATGGAGGAAATTGAACTTAATTGTTTTTTTGTCACTGTTTCTTAGTGACTTGTAGTTATTTCTTAAACTGATTTCAGCTTCTTTAAGAGGTGAAACCTGAGAATAGCTCCAAGTCCTGCACATTGCGAAAGAAGCTTTTTGAGGAGAATTATATAATCTCTAATAATTTTAGAGATTAAGCATATGTCACATATTTTGCATGTATAGCTGAAATATCTTATAACCACTTGACATTTAGAGCTTTTTATTTTATATCCCTTAACTTTATGAAATTGACTTCCTTCTCTTGGTCACTGGCTCTTGAAATGCGAGTACTACAAGTGAACCAGGACTGCTGGTAAATGATGGAAAATAGCTTGGTGAGCCCTTCCACCAGCTCCCTTAGCACCCTGCAGTGAATCTCATCTGGCCCCATAGGGTTGTGTGTGAATATGTGGTGGGACATTTGTTATCCATTTAATAGATCAAGAACTAAAGAAATGTTAACAAAAGTATAAATCCAACATGGAATTAAAAATATAAAATTGTTAGCATAATTAAGGAAAAATAGATAGTTCAAAGTATATTGAGACCTGAGAGGTTGCTTGTTTTGTTTTGATAAACTTCCAAGATTAAATTTAAAAGTTACTGTTGATTTAATACAAATAAAAATAAACAGGTCATGTAGGGAGAGCTGCACCTTCTGGGAAGTATGATCACAGGGCATGACTTGGACTGTTTGGGAACGTCTGTCTGCTAGAGCAAATATGCACTGGGACATAGGATGGAGACCATATTTACAGAAAGGAGGGCTCTGCAGAAAGGTAGGTCTTCAAAAGCAGTGTGGGCAGCGGAGGGGCAGAATCCCTCTGCTCTGCTCTGCTCTGCTCTTGTGAGACCCCACCTGCAGTGCTGCATCCAGCTCTGGAGTTCCCAGCACAGGAAGGACATGGAGCTGCTGAAGAAAGTCCAGAGAAGGCTACCAAGATGATTAGAGGGATGGAACTCCTCTCCTGTAAGGAAAAGCTGAGGGGATTGGGATTATTCAGCCTGGAGAAGATTTTGGAATGACCTAATTTCAGCCTTCCAGTACCTGAAGGGAGCCTGCAAGAAAGATGGAGAGGAACTTTTTACAAGGGTGCGTGGTGATAGGACAATGGGAATGGCTTTAAACTGAGAGGCAGTAGGTTTGGATCAGATATTAGGAAACAAATTCTTCCCTGTGAGAGTGGTAAGGCATTGAAACAGATTGCGCAGAGAAATTTTGGATGCCCTATCCCTTGAAGTGTTTAAGGCCAGGTTGAGCAAATTGGTCTAGCAGAAGGTGTCCCTGTCCACAGAGGGAGGCTGGAACTAGATGACCTTTGTGGTCCCTTCCAACCCAAGCCATTCTATGATTCTATTCAATGATTCAAGGGCATAGGAGAAACTAATATGTGATAGCTGAGACTGGACAAAGTCCAAAATAGGTATAATTTTGTTAATGATCAAGGTGCCTGATAGATGGAAGAAATTATTAAGAACTGTATTTTCTGCTTCCTTATGTTTTCAGATCTAGACACAGTAGCTTTCTGGAAAATATGCATAGATTAAAATTAAATTATTTAATTTGGTAGCTTTTCTAAATTGGAATTCTCCTTGGGTCACCAGACACTGTTTAAAGCGCAGAAAAAGGATTAGAAAAAGGATTGTTTTGTTTTGTCTTTGTCCACACTAGGCAAAGGGTCTGTATGCTGTCTTTTTAGCTACATTTTGGGGTTTTGGTTGATGGGGTTTTTTCTTTTGTTGTTGTTGTTTTGTTTTGTTTTGTTTGTTTTGCTCATTTTGGTTTGTTTTTTTTTTTTTTGTTTGGGTTTTTTTGCTAGGCTTGTACCCTACCATAAAAATTGTTGCATTGCCATAGTTTTAGTCATTGAAAGGAAGGAAATGATACTAGTAACAGAGGAATTTTCCTCTTCTATAGCCTGCCTCTGCTTCTGTAATTCCTCTTTTCCTTTTGGACATCACTAACCTCATAATTTACCCTACATTCTGCTTTGGAAATGTAGATTTCCCAGGAGACACAAAACTAGCTTTATTTAAACCCAAGTCTTTGCTTCAATTAGAGTTTTGAATTAGAAGCTATGAGAGAATTTTAAAGAAAATTCTATGTGATTTGGTTTTTCTTTATGTTTTTGTCTTTTTTTCCCCAGTGCTGATATATGGCTGATATGTCTGCCCACACACATAACAGAAAACCCACCCTAGAAGCTGAAGTAGGCTTTTTGGCCTCAAAGATTAGGCACATTAAAATTAAACACATTTGTTGCCTTTCATCTTGTTTAATGTATTTTATATGCTACAGGCTTTTAAAGTGACATTTCTCTGTAAGCTCTTCGACAGATGCTCACATTTCTTCTGACCTCACTTCTAGAACATATCCTTATTTAATAAGGGGTCTTTGTGATTTCCTATATTAGAAAGTTGATAAAGGCCTTGTCAGAAAACCACTCCTTTGCAGACATTTCTAGGGAAAATAAGCCCATCTAGGTTCCTTTCATGTTTATCAGCTGTGTAGATGAACCCATCACTTTAGTGCTGTCATCACTTTAGACTACAACACTCACATCCAGGAAGGATTTTTGTCTCAATCATTAAAATAGGTTTTGACTGTGTTATCACCTCTAATTAAAAACACAACATTAAATTTGTGTTAACAAAGATGTGTGCACATACTAATTTCACTTTTAGGGGTTTTAATGCATTAGAGTATCAAAGGGAGGCTGTACCTGTACTTTGTACTTTTCTTGGTGGATTATCTGTTATATAAGTATTTTTCCTACTTTTACCCAAAACTACTAGAAGGAAACAAATGCCTTAGTAGGCAACTTCTATTTTCTTCTCCCCTAAATGCCTTCATTTTGGCAGGGACAAGCCATCTGCACAGTACTGTAATTTCTTCCCACTAATGTATGCTCTGATGAGAAACATAGAGGAGAAAATCAGTCCTTGCTATAGACAGATTTAGGGGGTGGTATTTGCTTGACTAAAAGCCTCCTTACTTCACTTCTTTAAAGCTTCATAGTAATAGTGTTTGCCATAGGTAGCTCCTCTGTCTAGGTGGCCTTGCCAGTTGCATGAAAAGTGATTAATGACAACTCCTACTATTTGCATTTTACATTTTGCATGCAGGCTCACGTTGCAATGGCTTTTACAACTACTTTCTGGCTGTAACCAATGAATGTTTAGACAGGCCTGGTCACATGGAAATCTAAAATATCTTCATTTTTTAAAATTTGAGTCTTAGCATTGTATTTTAGATTTCTCTTTGAATGTGAAGTTCATAATTCTGAATTAGCCTTATTTAGTCTTAGCTTTTAAAAAACAGTTCTCCTTTACAAAAGAATACCAGTTCTGTTCTTCTTTCATGTAATCTTTTAGCCATTAGGGATTCTCATATTTTCTGTCTCCATACTTAAAACATGTCCCAGTTTAGCAAAGACTTCTGTGAGTTCAAGCTTTGCTAAGTTGATATAACACGAAAAATAGTGGGAAATTTCCCATACTTACAGTGGGAAATACAAAACAAACTCATATAGGCAATAAGAAGATATTATTTTGAAATTTAAGAAAGATTGTGATTGTCCAAATCTGAAAACAAGGAGTGCTTTTTCAAGAGCTCCTTGTCATTATAAATTTACAGAGCTCGTTTTCCTGTGAGAAAGTGGTAGGTTCAAGGAACAAAAACTCCTTGCATTTTAGTATTCCCTAATCACAGTGGCCTTGGAGGGTTTATAGACTCTGTGTCTTTGATTTGGACTCCATGGCTTCCATAAGCACCGTGTGTTCACTGGTGCTTGCTTCCTTTTAGAGAGAAGGTCTAAGGCAGACTTGCCTTTCAATACATCCAAAAAGAAGCATCTAAGATACAGAATCATGGGGTAATTTAGGTTGGATGGGGCCTCTGGAATTCATCTGGTTCAATTTCTGCTTGGGTCTGACCAGATGAGGTTGCTCTGGGTCAATGTTGAATATTCCCAAGGATGCCAATAACCTCTCTGGGTCACCTGATTCAACATTTGAACTCCTTTTATATATTAGCAGAAAAATGGAGATGTTTAATGGAAAAGTTCTTTTGCACAGATTGGCATTGCAGAGAATCTTTTTCTGAGGTACTACATCTTCAGTGAATCAAGGGAATGTCCCACATTCCACTATCAGGGCAATGTGCTCCTGTTTTTTTCATGGATAAACCAGACTGGAGTAGCAGAGGTCCAGGTGATGCCTCACTTTGCCTCCTTCCTGGCAGTTGACTTATCTCTATACACAGGCAGACCAGACCCATTAGAGTCTTGTCTGTCATTTGGAAGGCCCAATATGGTATGTGGTCTGTGATCATCTGGAAGGATTTTTAGCTGTCTTGGATAATATCTGATCAAAGGAAACAGGGTTAAGGTTGGTGCAGGAGAAACACTCCTTTAGGTAATTCTGTGATTACTCAGGAGAGCATCACTTCCGAAAAATGTTAGAGTGTAAAGAAAAATGAGGTGTGCTTGGCAAATTAAAGAATTTTGAAATAATTGGTGCAACAGCAGCACAGCCACACAGATTTTTAAACATGCCCTGAAATAAACTAATAGGGAATTATACACATACAAAATGGAATTATATAGGTACAAGATGGAATTATACGTACAAGTACAAGATAAACAGGATAGAAGTCACTTGGAAAAAATGAAGGGAGGGAGGGAGGGAGGGAGGGAGGGAGGAAGGAAGGAAGGAAGGAAGGAAGGAAGGAAGGAAGGAAGGAAGGAAGGACGGACGGACCCTGGCTTTGGAAAGGGCAGTGTATGACACAGAAAGATTTTTTCTTTCAGTGTGCTATACTGAGGAAATGGCATGCTGTTTGTTTATTAATAACAACAGAAAGGTCAAATGTTGTTCCTTTTGCTATCAACGGTATGTTCTGTCTTCTGCTGTCCCTAGAAAATTCCTAGGGCATTAAGGGAATGAAGGTCATGTTGTAAGTTCACATCAAAAAGATGATGCTACTTAGGCAGAATGAGTACATTTTGTAACTTGATTATAGGTGATGTGTGTCATGGATCACAAGGTCAAAGGCACTGGAGTGAATTCCTTCCAACTTCAGCACATTTGGCTGGTATTTTTATTTTAACATTTATAAGTAAAATGCAAAGACTGTGGTTTGTGTGAGTGCATGCCACAAGGTTGAAATTTTTCAGTCAGCTGGTGGCACACAAAGGTCTACAAAGGTCCCATACTTTTTCTGGCATTTCCATTTCAGGCTGACTTCCTTATGTGGAGCCTGAAAGAGGAGGTACGTGGGAACTTGTTGCATGTGTTGCATGTGTAAAGCCTTTTTTTTTTTTTTTCTTTCTCCCTGGGAACAATGTGGAGGATTCTGTGCTTTGTGTCAATTAATACTATTCTACTGACAGTGAGGTGGTTTTCTCCACTGTTAGGAATATGACTGAAGATCAATGATGAGAAGTTTTTTTTCAAAATACTGGAATAGCGGAAGGAGAGAAGTCATGAAGGGAGAAAAGTTATTTAAAAGATTGTGACCACTCAGTTCAGAAAGGATATGGGGACTAAAGAGTGCAAAGGGATGAAAAAGGTAAATTGAAAACTCTGATTATTCAGAGATGCAGGGGCAAGCAGACTAAAGGACAACTGAAAGAAAAGCAAATTAAATATTTGTACTGCAGGAAACTCATGTAATCCACAATTCAAATGGATATCAGTAGTCAAATGAATTAGGGTTAAAAGGTTTATAAAAGTATAAAGCAATCAGACACACAGCACAGATTAGACAGAAACACCAGTAACTGGGCTGGAACCTCAGCCGTGGCCTTCAGTGCTGTGACAGTAGCCTACAAGCTGGGAATCCACCTCTGTGTCTTTGGAAAATTCCATATCTCAACACTTTGAGGTATAAGCCAAACATTAATTATTACTGAGGGATTAGAAAGATTTTATTTTTTCCTCCATAGAGTAATTTTATAATTGCCTATTTCATGATTTCTTTTGTCGTTAACTGAAGAGCTCTGAGGGTGCTGCTGTAGGAGACATTCCTGGAATAGTCACACCACCAGACAGGCCTATCTTACTGTTTCTGGGCTGTGCTGGAGCACAGGCTCTGTGTATTTAAAATGGAGCTCAAGCCTATTTAGTAGTGCAGTGTGATAATTACAGTGTCACCATGATGCTCCTGAAATAGGATTTAAAATTCTGCAAACTCTCACAGCAGCTTTCATAGGACCAGATGCTTCAGCTCAATCTGTGTTGACTCAGCTCAAGTGAAAACTGCTTGAAGTTTTTGCAGTTGACAAGTTGCTGTCTCCAGAAAAGAAAAAAAAAAGTTTATTTTTAACCTTCTTTTACAGATTTAAGAAACTGCAATTTTATTTTATGAAAAGTCTTTTTGAAAAGACTTACCCTATTCTGTGTGAACATAAACCTTGAACTGGCTTTATAATCACTAAAATAGACCAGAAGTGTTTCCTTTATAGATTTAGTAGATATAGACATTCTTTTCAGTTATGTGAATATTTATCAAACACACATGACCGGATTTCAGTTGCAGAATCATAAAAATCAGGTTAAAGATCTCTTCTAGTTTCCAAATCTATCAGTAAGCTCAGTATACCTCTCCTTCATCCATGTAACTCTTTTCAGCTGGAGTGTTGCTTGTCAGAGACAAAGCAAAAATGACAAGCAAAAATATTCACATATGACTGCAATCATTCAGGTTTTCCATCATTTAATGGGTGACATTATCTGCGTGCAAAATGTAAGAAGATATTTGTTACTGTAAGTTCATTTATTAGTTATTGATACTTTCAGGATTTCATACAGTGCCTTTTGGGGGGAGATATGTTTGAAAGAAGGGATCATGACTTCCCTGTCAAGTGTCGTTAAAATGTAAATCATTGATTCCTTAGAAAGAACAAACATGATTTAGTCAGTGATGATTCACTCTGAACTATATATGACCAATATTCTTGAAAGGCTTCTCTTTTTTTCCCTTTTTGCTTCTGTTTTGAGTTGGTAAAAATTGGAATAATTTTTATACAATAAGTCATTGCAGCTTCCTGACAGTTCAGATAATTTTTGTAGCGTTCTGTCATCCAAATGACTTGATGCATTTGGTATGAATAGAGATGGGAACATTTTGTAAGTTATAACAGCAAGATAATTTATTCATACAGAAAGGCATTGTGTTTGATAACTGATAAATTTCATTCTGTTTTCATGATAAAAGCAAAAATGGGTGTGTGGATTGCAGCTGCTCGCTTAAGTGTTAGTGATGACTAAGGAGTGAATGGATCTTTCTGTGGGTTATATAATCGGTTTAAAAGCTCTCCACACTCTGCCTCTAAGACTTTATTTAAAAAAAATTAAACAAGATCCCATGGAAGAGAGACCTTTTTCTTTTTAAAACACTTACCTCTTTTAGATGAATATAACAGCTAGGTAAGGATCAGGCATGAAGTATTTTAACAGTGTCTCTAGGAATAATTTTAAAAGTAAGCACTGAATCTTGTCTGTATTTAAATGAAACTAAGTATTATGTTTATTTAGACTAAGAGATTCTCATTTAGGAAACTATGAAGGAAAGTGTTGAATATTTAGCTCACACTAATTGGGAGCTTGCTTGGAATTATGGTAATTATTAACAACTGAGGGAAGTAGCAAGACAGAACTTTTTTCTCCATACACTAGGGGTTAGTGCTTCCTAAAATTGAGCTTTGACTGAAACAGTGATAGCCTACATAAACACACAGTCCTCAGGGCATTTGAGTTGTTTCTTAGCCTGGGAATGACTATTTTGGCTCAGCAAAATTCTCGGTGTATGCTTATCCTCTGTCTCACTGACGGCCTTGTATACATCACATTTACACCTACTCTTTAAGTGGAGCAGCAGAAAGAGCCCAGAAAGGAGGGGTGAGTCCATAAAGATAATCTCCACCAATTGCCCTAAAACTCAAACAACAAAAAGGAGATATTTAAAAAAAAATATGGGTTTGGGTGTTTGGGGGTTGGGCTTTTTCTTTTGTTGGTTTTTTTTTTTTTTTGTTTTTGTTTTGGTTTTTCTTTTTATTTTCTTTTTTTGTTGTTGTTGTTTTGTGTTGGTTTTTTGGGGGGTTTGATTTGTTTTGGGTTTTGTCTGTTTTTTTTTTTTTTGGGGGGGGGTGGGGGTTTGGTTTTTTTAAGCAAACAATCTCAGAGTAGAAGAAAAACCTTTTATCACATAAGCCCAGAGGTTTCTTATCATCTCTAGGGAGGATGAGGTGTTTGCTTCACTAGTTTTCCTCCTTAGACCCAAGGGAGGTTAAATGCAAGGAACAGACTTTGGCATTAAGGTGGTAATGGGAGATTTCTGCTTTTATTCCCTTGCATGGGAACAGAGTCTGTCACAAGTTTACCCAAATCCAGAAAATAAACCACCAAAGGAAACAAAATAATGGGGAGCAGTTTTAAAAGAGGTATTCGGAAGAATCCCACCACAACAAAAACATTCCCACGTCTTCCTCAGACCCTGAGCTTCATCCTGTGACCTGGCACATAACACCACAGACAGCCTGCATATCTCTGACTACCCACATTTTTCTTCACTCTTTGTTTTATCATAATAATTTAATACCTTGACCACCTCAGGTGGAGGATGGAAGAATTATTCCCAACATCTTGTAAAGCACATTATGTGGTCAAGTAGAAAGTGTCAGAACTGTATTGTTGAATACTTCTGTTGGCTTATTTTCTACAAGGCATTTTATTTTTCTTTATGTTTTCTTAACATTTTACCTTTATTTTTTCACAGGATGTTTTAGCTTCTTGAGATCCTTTTGTATTACCTGAATAGCTTCACAGCTTTACAAAAATAATCTTTCTTTGGCATTAAAAATGTATGTTGAAGAAACCAAATGTTAAATACAATGGGACCTACTAGCTTTTGAAAGATCAGGCTTGGACAATAATTGGTGCAGACTGGCTGAGTTGTACAGGTTTATATATGTGAGATGGTGATGTGTTAATGGTAGGGAAAAAGGAGCGAGACAAAGGGTTTATAATAATAATTTTGTGACACTTTGACAGAAGACTTTTAAATGAGTAGAAAAACCAATTGGTAATGTGAAAGTGCTTCTGTACATTTCCAAGTCCTTTTGTGCCCATTTGTTTTCCTTATATGTGATACTGGAAGCATCCATTTTTCTCTGGGAAAAATAGACATGTATGTGCTTCCAGATCTGGAAGCAGTCCAAGGAAGTTTGGAAATAAACTGATTCTGGGAAAAGACCTACCTGTACATTCAAGTCATGTTTCTTATCCTTTTCTTCCACATGATTTCATCATCTCAGAAGATATTTTGAAGGATTCAAAATCTGGTGATGCAACAAGGCTGGTAGCAGTGCTGACAGCAATCAACACAGTAATTCTGTGACAGTGGAGGGCCTCAAATACTCCCGGAGAGATAACTCAGAAAATGTTACCAGAAACCACAGTGCAAACTAGAAGTTTAGCACAGTTTAGCAAGCAAATTGTTGAAGCAAAGGCTTCCAGCAGTCCTATTTCTTGCGCTTTCAAGTTTAGTTTCTTCTTGATTCTGCTTCCTAAGCACTGGGAAAGTCCTGCTGTGCTGCTGACTTCCGTGCTTGGCAGGTCTGCTCCACCTGACCATGAGCGATGAGTCCAACAGATGAGTTCTCTCCTCTGTTTTGTAAAGGAACAGCTCAGATATTTGTTCATGCACTCCAAAGCACCATGAGAGAACCTGAGCTGTCCTTTTCAGCTGTTGACTTCTGTATAAATAAATAAGTATAGAGGTTTGAAATGTTTGCTGTGGTTGCCTAACATAAAGTCATGTTGTAATTATGGAAAAGCTACAGTGATTTACACGTTCTTGATACCAAAACACTTTGGACTTACAGGGGAGGAAGGAACAGATAACATTTTACTGGCCTTTACTGCTTCTGTGGTCTGCAGATAACACTAAGATTACAGTCAACAACAGAGCAGCTTTTCAGAAATACTAAAATTTTTCACATTAATCTCTATTGAAACTGTTAGAAGCATAGTGTTTTTGTCAAGTAAATAATTGAATGGATACTATCTCATTTGTCATCTTCTGAGATAGCTGAGGCATATATATGAAGTTTGAAGGATCTATTAGCTCATACATTGCAATGTTGTGTTGACAAGAGATTAAAAGACAAATAACAGTCCTGATCATTCAGCTGACCTCATTCTATGTCATACAGATATGGGAGACTGTATCTAGGCAACCTGTGCAATGATAATTGCATTGTTTAATAAAAAGATTGCGAACAGGTATGTTTAGCTCCTGATACGAGTGTTAAAGTAGGGCATTGCCTACTATGGTCAGAAATTCCTGTGCTTCCCTGTGCTGTGTGGATGTGAAACCAGAGCAAAGCCATTCCTTAAAAGAGCTGTGTCTTTAGGTGTCCCCAAGTGGGTCTGGCATAGGAAGAAGCAGTAAACACTGTCATTTCAGGGACCAGCATTGCTGGAAGAAGTGTAAAGGTGAGAAAATTATGACTTGCACCAATCTCTGGTATTTCTGCCTTTGTCAAACAGTGTTGGTAGGAGGAGATGGTCCCATCACACAGAATAGCATTCTATTGTGGCTGCAAGGATGGGAGCCTCTATCACGCTTGTCTCCTGGAAACACAATATAATTTCTTGTATTTCCATAGGAATTCATTATTATTTTATTAATGAAATAATAGTGACTTTTATTTTCAAACCCCTAGAAAAAGAGGGTTTTACTCTTTCTTCTGCCGGACTACTTTAGAACTGGGTGCAGGGTGCTTTTTCTGGAAAGATATGTATGTGTGCTTCTTCCTGATTTAATCCTAAAATTTAATTTAATTTTTTTTTCATTGTGACTTAAATCAGCTCTTCTCAAAAATAGCTTTAGTAATCTTCTAACACTTGTAGGACACTGACTTACTCTCCAAGAGAAGCAGCTATTTTATAGTGAATACATCTAGTCCTTTTTCACTCTAAACCACTTTGTGCTCCCTCTTATCCTCTTAATCTGATTTAGCTTTGCTCTTTAGGTAAGATGTTGCCACTAATTGAATTTGATGATTCAAAGGTAGTTACACTCAAGTGCTAAAGCAAGACACTCACCAGTTGCTAAAGAAGGTCTTTTAAAAGGATAGGAAATGATTCAGTCATCAAGAAAACCTTGAAAGGAATCATCTTTTACTTTACTAACTTTTAGTTTAGTGTCAGTAAACAACTTTATTTTTTTTATACCCTTCAAAATTCAGGAGAGGCTGAGTTGAAAGTTACATACACCTTCCATTTGTGCAGTAAGCTTGCAAGATTGTTTACATCTCCTTTCTTTTAATAGCCATACTAGAAGTTCAAATGTTATGGTTTTTTTTTTCCTACAGGTAATTTGCACATTTATTTTTATTGTGTGTCACTCTCTGATGAGGTGCAACAATACTAAAGATATGGAAAATTCTATCTGGTTTATAATTTTTAATTTAAAAAAATATATATATTTTGGAATAAATAGTTTCTTGCTTTTTTTTTCTCTATTAATTTACAAGCTCCCAAGTGCTGCATGTGTCTTATGTAAATCCATAATATTTCAAATATTTTTCTCTATCCGATACTTAGTTTGGAATAATGTAGTAAAATTAGAAAACGTGTATTTTGGAGCTGAATCAGGAGTGATTTTTGCCTAGTATCTTCATCAGCTCCAGAGCAGATTTTATCACCAGAGCAAGATTTGAAAGGGTACTGTATGGGAGTCCTAGAGAAAAAACTCCATGGTCCTTTCTTCCCTTTCCGGGATGGAAAGGATAAGATCCTCAGCAGTTATAAACAGCAGAAGTTACGCTATAGCTTTAAGCAGCATAAAATTATGTCAAGGCCCATTTTTGCACTGCAGAGAAGAGGTGCCATAAATTCAAGAGCATATGCTAGTCCTTTGCAGAGTGAGCTTGTTCAGTGTGGGATAACAGTAACTATGTGTGTGCCATTTAGTTGATCTGGGCATGAGTAGAATGCCAGATACTCAAAAAAAAATGCATCAGTTTTGTCACCTCCCAAAGTAAACAGCCTGTTCAGAGCCTAGGCAGGCATCCCAGGAAGGGAAGACTATGCTTGTGCACTGTGGGTCTGATCTATATTTATGTAATGGACATTTGCCTTTGGTTTTCTGAACATGTGGCAGTGTCCCAGGTTGGTCAGTACGGTAGCAAGAGCCCCTGCTCCTGCTAGTGTACTGACCAACCTGGGACACTCACACTCCTCTCATGACCCTCTTTGGCTGTTGTATTACTGTAGTGTCTAGGTGGAAGGAGAGGTGTGTGTGCAGAGCAGGTGTACTCTGTGATATTTGTCTTGTGTCTTGCAGGACAGTGCTTGATGAGGTGAGCCAGACAGAAAATTGCCAGTTTTGCTTAGCATCTGGACAGGGAGCAACGGCACTGAAAGTGTCATTCATGTGGTGGGTCAGAAAGGGAACAGCTTCCTCCAAATAAATAGGAGATTTTTAGACTTGGCTACAACACTGTTTTGATGATATCAAAACTTTAGAATTAACGAATTCACTCTGAAAATCTGATGTTTTCAAGAGCTCAATTGCAGGAGAGTTGCTTTATTTCCCTTAATTAGTCAGTCCTGGATTTTTAAACTTGGACTCTAATTGCTACACTCTGGTTATAGATATATAAAACTCTGCTTCTGCTCTCACATGCTGAGGCCGAGGATAGCTCTGATGTGGTGAGTGAGTGAATCTGTTCTCAGAAATATTTTATCTGAGGCATTGCTGAGATAGATTATCAGTGCTTCTGGGGAGGTTTTTGCCTTTCTGCCTATAATGTTTCACATATACTGATGTATCTGTTCTTGCTGTAGTTGACAGTATCACTTCTTCAGACAAGAACTTGATTTTTTCGAAGACTAGGGGTTTTTTTTCTAAAATAAAAAATAATCATTCTTCTGGTCTAGCTCTAAGAAAGAAGAGTTTCAGCTCTAGTTAGTTATTCAAAGCCTGTTGATGTCGGTGTTCAATGGCAATAGATATGATGGGACCAGTTCCTAAATTTTTCATGCCCTAGGTTCCCACATGAGCTGGGTGTTTTAGATTCACATGCACAAGAGAACACTAAATAAGTACATTTAAATAAATATACATATAACTTTTTTGTTTCTGTGAGGTATATAAAATATTTCATCATTTGCTTTGTGTAAACTGAAAACTTAGCAAGAATATAAAAATGTTTTCAAGAAATTACTTCAAACAAGCCTATGAGGGTTGTAAAAATGAAACATATCTGGTGTTGCATAAAAACTGAACTCCAGGGGAGTTTGCTTTCCTGTGCTTTTCCTTGTATTTTACCAAAATGCTGAGAAAATTGTTTATTGGTTTTCTGAAGAAGCCTATCCATAAAAGGATGCCATTCAAAATTGGTAAAAATACCAGAAAATATTTTTTTCCATTGGTATAAAAATGATAAGGGAGACACTTGAGACATTTAATTTGCTCTTGTGCCTTTTAGTATCCTAAATACCGATGTAGATAAACCTAAACCTTGGTGAAGCAAAGAGGAAATGTTTTGCTACCTGGGTTTGTTCTGCAGCTTCAAGGAAACGTAAGGCCTATAAGTGTAATCCATTTTGCTTGATTTTCAAAATCTGAAAGGCTGAATGAGAGCCATTTCTCCTAACCGTCACTAAATAGGAAAAGACAACTGTAGAAGGCGGTATTTGCCATACCAAAATAGACACCTGTGTTTTACCAAGTGAATAATTAATATCTGATGCAAAAATATGAATGTCTTAATTTTAAACACCTCAGCTAAGTTAGATGTAGTCCAGCCTAAGTCAGGAAACTGTACTTCTAGTTCAGTAGCACCCATGTGAGGAGTTCAAGTCATATTTTACCTTCAGTGGGTCAGTTCAAAACTGACCCTTTTGGTGGTAAAGTTTACCTTTGTGCAGTTTGTTGCTGAGGCAGTGCATCAGGCAGGGATTTGCAAGGTCAGGATGTGCTACAGTTTTTTAAAGAGTGTCATTTTACTGTGGAAAGTTGTATTTGGTAGATGTTACCTAAAAATGAAAAAAAAAGTTTTAAGGAAATACAAATTCAAATTAAGAATGTTGTAACAAACACATAATGACTGAGAAATGTTCCTCGTGCAATCCCTGCCTACCAAAGTTAAACCTAAGTCAAAGTTAGTGTTTGACAAAGGCAGATCTTTGCTTATAATCTGATATACAGTTTGATTTTCATAAGGTATTAGTGCCTGGCCTGTGGATAAAAGTAATTCTTTTGTGGTATCCATTTAAAATTACTTCCCCAAAAGTGTTTGTGCATTTGACTATCTCCTATTTTCCTATAAAAGTAATGTTAAGAAAATGTTAAAAGGTTTTTAACTCATGCCATGGAGTCTTTATAATCTTATTAATATGAAAGAAATAGCCTTCGGTACAGATAGAGAAAAATCTGACTTTCCAGATGGCACTAAAATCTGACTTTCCCAGATTGCAGTAAGGACTTTGCAGGTCCCTAAAAAGTTCAGGTGCATACAGCAGCTCTTTGCTGTGCAGGTCTGACGTGCTTTGCCGAGCCAGAGAGAAAGAAATTAATGCCTACAAAGGAAATGGTGACATAATGAAGAGAAATGAGAACTTGTCTTAATTAGCTCATTATTACTACTGGAATACAGATGAGCATTTGATCTGAGGGTCTTTTTTCATCATCAGTGTGTCTGTGTTCCCAGAGCTCCTGTACTGCCACTGGCTCTTCCGGGTCTGTGTTGGGCAGGAGGACTGGGGAGGGCAGTGCAAACGACTGCAGTGCCTTGGATTGACCTGAACTTGGTTCAAACTAATCAGAGTTTAAAATGGTGGCAAAGAAGGAGTGGGGAGGGGTAAGGAAAATACATAGGCACCCTCCATACAGCAAGAAGAGAAGAAGGTAGCAGCAGTACTTTCCCCATACAGCACTTGGAAGGGAAGACTGTGTCTGCTTGCACACCCAACAACACTGCTGCCCATTCTCTGCCCCTTTGGGCCAGCACAGGATTGAGTCTAGTGCAGGAGGTGATCTGCCTGCCAGAGCCCAGGGACATGGCTTGGGGCACCTTTGGAATCAGATAAGGCAGCAAACAGAAGCAGCTGGGAAGTGTCTCTGTAGTTTAAGAGCTTCAATATGTAGTCAAGTACAAATGAATGATCTGGCCAAATCACAGTACAAATGAGATTAGTGGATTGTTACATTGTGCTACTTGATTTTTCTTTATTAATATATTTACTTACTTGGAGGCTGCAATAGAACACTGTTTTTAACAGAGTACCTGACCAGTGATTTTACACAAAGACAGTGTGCCTTGTCTGTTGCTTTTAAGATATATTTTATAAAAAGGACCTTATTAAAAAATAGGTAATATAGTGAGACATTTTATAGTCTGTGTATCAGACTTTCTGAAGAGAGTGACTGTTTTTCATACTAATAGCAATGATCATAGTTGGCATCGGAACATCAAATGAAAGGAGGTGCTCCAAAGAAAACCAGGAGGGATCAGTCACTCTCTATGACAGGTCAACTTATTCCTGCCTTACAGTCAGAATAAATCAGCTTTCCTCCTATTGATTCCACTGCTGTGTAGTTTCAAGTTGTCCCAAGGCTTAGTTTATTTAAACGTACGTCGCGTGACACTGGACATCTGATGTGACTCCTTAGCACTGTGGGCTCTCACCCTCCAGGCAGGATTCAGAGAGGATTGCAAATAGAGTCTTATGCAATGTTATCTTCAAGGGAAAAATACTTCAAATTTTCTGCTTTCTAATGAAAAAAATGTTTTGAGGAAAATGTAGCAATTTGCTGAAAATCTTTTTGCGCCAGTGAAAATGTTTATCTAAGTTGCCTGCCAGGTTTGTCTGCAGAAATGCTAATGCTATTTTATGAGATAATTTTTAGCTTTGAGGTGGGTTGGCATGGACTGCTGTCATGTATTGCATTTCTTCAGCCTTCACGGGAACCCAATACAATTCCATACCATGACAGAGGTCTCTACAAGTTACTGTAATGCAACTTCTTTAAAGTTATGGTTTCCTTTTCTTTTCTTGGATTCAGGTTGATGAATCATATTAATTTCTTCCGTGTTTTAGATGCTTACTGTTCTAATTGCATGACTTTGTATGGCTTTCTTTCCCTTCTCACATTTTCAGAAATCCAAACAAATTTTTCTCTAGCACTCAAAAGAATTTTACACTAAGAGGGACTAAGAAGCAGAAGAGGTCTCATCACTCTATAATGTTCTGATATACATATATAGATTAGATACAATAAAGAAGATATGTTGCTGAGGAAATAAAATATTTATTCATCCTCACCACTGAAATTTATCTTGCAATTAGCTGATTTCACTGTTCTGAAGGCACATGCAAGGTGCAAAATATTGCTGACAAAGAAGGTAGCCTTGAGGTGGTTATTTATCTTTCAGCTAACATTAGATGCTCTTGACTCCTCAGAATACAACAAAGTGGCATTTCTGACATTTATTCCTTTCTTCCATCTTTCTGTCCTTCATACATTGAGTTTCTTCTCTTTCCCCACCTTTTACTGTCTTTTTCCCATCATAGAGGGAAGACGTTCCTATTATTAAAGTTCCTTTTTCCCTATTGTAGAGGAAAAATTTCCAGAACTTAAACACAAACACGAGCAGCAGCAATGAGCACTTTTTATGTGGAAGTTAGGTGAGTGTTTTGTGAGCACCCAGCAGCTGTGGAGCTGATAAGAGCAGGATTCAGGGGAAGCAGATGAATTGCACTTAAACTCTGTTGAATGTTCACTAATATGTTCCTGTCAGGGACATCAGTTTTCTCAACCTCCCAGCTGCTTCAGGTGGCTGACCTTGAATAAATATACACTGCTACAAATAATTTGCTTGCTTCTGGCAATTTTTGGTACTCTGTCCTCTTCAGTACAAAATATGCAGCCACCCACTGCATTTTCAAAAGATGTGCAAATTTCATGAGTGAGAGTAAAACATTTGGGCCCATAGCAGTAAAGGTTTTGTTTATAGTTCTGAAAGGTCTTTGATACATGCATAGCAAATATTACCTAATTAGAAGCCTGCTATCAGAAAGATAATACACTTAAAAGCTGTGACATTTTTATAAGTGAGTTTTTCTATGTGTGACTATATAGGGCTACCTCTCAAAGTTATGCATTTGAACTTATTTTGACTGAATGATCTTCTTTAAAAAAACATGTCCTAAACACAGTTTATAATTTTAGAAATGATTACACAAACTATTAAATGTATTTAATTTTCAGAAATTAATGGAAGAAAGCTCAATAACAATAGTTGTCTCCGAGCAAACAGACCCAGTGTAGTAGAATGATAAAAACACATCTTATAAAGCTAAGGCAAGATAGCAATTTCTAAAGGAAATAAAACAATTGAGTCCCTATTGTTTAATATTTATTGTCCCTATTTTCTCAAATGCTTTCCTAGTTAACCAGAAAATTTGAAAGAACTAGGTGAATGCACGGCAATGCAGGAACCCCTGTGTGTGTGTGTAGAAAGATAAAAAAAAGTGGTAAATAGTTACATGGAAAGCTGATGCAACTGTGATTTACTTGTAATATTTTCAATTTACAGGCTGCTTGAGATGGCTTGTAAGCTGCCTCTTAAGCAGGAGATAACACAATAACACTTGCCTAGACTTTCACTTCTTTAGAGATGTTCACTATCAAAAGGGCAAGGAGGAACTAATTTTTATGTATTATTCTTCGGTTTGCTCTTTCCAGTGGCTTGAGAATGTCTTATTCAAGAGTTTCATAATTTCCCATGCTGTGTTTCCACCAGATGATAACACATCCTGGAAAAATAACCCCATGGATGTAATAGAAGAGAATAGTAAAAGAGAGGATGACATGCATAGCGCTGCTGTTGTAATAGCAGTGACTACTTAATGATACAAGGGAAGCTCAGTTTGCAGTAATGTCAGCCCATATATTCAGAAAAGAGCAGTGAACCCGCGTGCACCCTTCACCCCCATGTGTGAGACTAAAAGCTCGCCTGCGACCTCTGACTGACTCTCAGGTGAGAGATAAAATGCACTGCCTGTTCCCAGACACTGAGTGGTTCTCACAGTGGTGTGGAAGTGTAGCTGCTGCTGCCTTTGGGCTGGGAGCAGGGCTAGGTGCCTCCTCACATTTCCTTCTGAGGGAGTCCTTAAGCACTGAGCTCCTCTGAACATGAGCTTTCATCTCACTCATACCCACTAGTACCGTGGCAGCTTCTGAACCACTGAGGCATTTTTGAAAAAGGCTCAGGTCCCTGATTTTGTCAGTGAGCACTGTTTCTGTTCTGCCATGAGGGTGAGCTGTGCAGGAAGCACTTTGCATTACCCTGTCTATTTGTGATCCATTATAGCCTGTGTACCTGTAAGAGGATCACTGAGACTTAGCAGAAGCCATTAAGGCACTTATACACCCATCCCAGTTTACTTGCTCTTTTTGCTAAAATCCTCTGCTTTGGAGCCAGATGAAGATTATACATATCATTGTTGGAATGAGTAAAACATTTACAGGATCTGAATTTGATCCCTGTGCAAGCATGAGGCTCAGAGATATAAACAGCATTCAGTGAATCTGCCTGCTTTGACTGAATAGGATGAGAAAAGAACAGATAAGGTACTTTAAGAAACAGATCTTCTCTAATCTAATCTACTCTGTGTATAATTTGATTTTATTCAGACTCAGAGGAAAGGTAATTTTTTTAACATCTTTACAGAAGCTAGATCAGCAGCCTTTCCATCCTGAGCACTGTGTGTTTTAATTAGTTTAATAGCCTAAAGGCTGCAAATTTAAGTCGCTTGATGTGAAAGATGAGGAATCAGGCAAAGGAGATGTCACAAAGAATGTCCCTACATAGCCTACAGGGTAGTAGTCACCAGCTTCTGAGGATCCTGTTGGGAATATTCCACCCTTCTAAGGGTTTTGCAGACACCCTTACCGAGGCTCATCAAAACTACTGTAGCATATTCAGGCCTCCAAGCAGCTGACTCAGCAGGACCCCTAAATACCTTCTATCCAGGCATGCCCAGCTTGGTTATAAAGTCCATAAAATAAGTGAAATGAGAACTAAGCAAAGAGAAACCTTTTTCCAAGAAATAACATCTTCTAGCCTGTAAGTTTCTCAATCCTCCTACATAATTTGGCAGCAGAATTAGAGGACTTTCAATTCATTTTTAGGGGTGCAGAGCTGATCTTAATCTTATTGAGAAGGTGCCCCCTTTGTTACAGGTCAAAACCCTCTGCTTTTCTGTATTTCCTTCTGTATCAAGGGTCTACATCCTCAAAGTCCTGGCTCCAAGACTTTTTGTATCTTTTTTTAGACACTAAGGCTACATCTACTGCTAAATAAAAGAACACCAAGGATCTTGATAACCACTTTTTTTAGGATTAGCTTCTCCAGAGCTGGCTGGCTGGCTGGCAACAGCATGGTACCTGTTATTGGTTCTTCTCTGGGTCCTGCGTGGGGAATGTGTGGCTGCCTTTCAGAGCAGCATTTTGATGTGTGATACTCAGGCTGCTGCAATCCCTGGCTGAGGAGTATGCACTTAACCCTGCAGACCTTGGGACATATTTGAGCACATCACATGGTCTTTGTTTCCACTGCCATTTGGCACAGCTTGCACTTTATAAAGTGTCCACAGAAGAGTAACTAGGGGGTTTTAGAGAGGGTAGTAAATCCAGGATTCAGAGGATTGTGTGATGAAGTATCAAATAAGCGTTGGGAAAGCTTCTGTGATTTCGCTGTGTAGGTGTACCATAAGAATCTGGCAAGTTGCAATACAATGTTCAAAGGCTCCCTTTGAGCTGTGTGGTTGAGGTGGCAATGTGGGCTCTTGAGATTTTTTAATTTTGTTGCAAGAAAAGTATCTGGGAGAAGTTCACATTAACTGCTTCTTAAATCTGAATGGTGCCACCTAGACATGCCTGTTTGCTTACTGTTCCTGGGGTAGTCTTTGCCAAGGCCCCTTCTTGCTGCCCTAAGCACAGATCTTCCCTTGACTGTTTTCCCACTCTGGGGCTTTCATCTGTCTAGTCTTTTGAATAGCCTGTCTCTTTATCTGTGCCTCCTGTATGTGTTGCCTCTCCACTTGGGATGATGTGTAGTATATGCTTTCTGCTGTTTACCCTCAGCCCCAGGCTTTTCTAATCAGTGCAACCTTTCAAATTTTGTTATGATGAAAAAGAAAGTCAAATCAGGAAGTCCAAGCAGCTTGAGAAAATTCAGTTTTGTCTTTCAGTTATCTCTCTGGATTTTGAGTCCTTTGCAAACTTCATCTTGATAAGAATAAGTAGATGACATGTAACTGTCACAACCAAGGGTTTTCCAGCCATGTATAGTGATTTCTGATGTCTAAAATTCTTATAGTGAGCTTTGAGCCTTGTTACACTACAGTCTGTGACTCCCACTGACCTTTAAGAGAGACTTGGAAAACAGTCATTACAATTTTTCTGCAGGGACAGAAAAATTGTCTTTTGCTTTCTGCCATAATATATAGAAGGTGAAATGGAAAATAAAGTTGTTTTTGTTGCTATCCCTCAGAAAGTTCTTGTCATTTTATCTTATGACTGAGAAAAAAGTCAAGGTTGTGTTATTCTGTTCCTCAAATGAGATAATTTTCATTTCCCTGCTGGGGTTTAGTGTGGGCTATCACTGGAGATTTTTTTGGTGGCAAAATCTGCAAGCAGATCTCTATTATTTTACAGTGCCCAGAGGGAATACAGAGAGCAGTGTCTTTATGTATATTATTTAACACTGTTGGTAACAATTACACTTCTGTTCAGAAATGGTCAGTATGAATCTCTGATTTAAGTACTTGTTGCAATCAGGTCAACTGATTTATGTGTGTAAAATTCTGTGTGTAAATTTATGTGTGTAAAACAAATTATACATTAGGAGATATCTTGCTCTTAACATACATCTCTCTTCTTTTCCTCCAAGGGTAGAAGGTGATTTCTCAAGGTTCTTAATGTCTTTTTCTAATTTTCCATTCACAGCTACTAGAATTCATAATGAGTGAAATGAAGACCTTCATTTTGTATGTAGATTAAAATATACTAAGGCTGTAACCCTTTCAGAGGAATCAGAGTACACAATCAACACTGAAAAGAAGTTCTCTTGGTCCCTGTCATCAAGGTATCTGAAAGGCATCTTACAGAAGAGGTTTCAGCTGGCTTGTGACCACTGCCCAGTATTTATTTGCTTCCTAAGATGAGTCAAATGCTGTAGTATGAGCAATAGTTTTGACAATTATAGTTTAGCAACTTACATTGTCTGAAAGAAATGGTTCAGTAGAGGAATAAAGATTAATTATTTGATGGACAAACTTTATAGTATAAAATATAAAGCTTCAAGAAATTTTAGCTTTCCTGCTCATTTGTCATCTTAAGATGAACAAAAAAAAGGGCTGTTGCAGCCAGATCAGTGTAAGGGGTGTCTACTAATTGCTCTCATTCTGAACTGTCGTTCATTCTTATGTATACTTAATTAGGACTTTGCAGTCTTCATCTTTAGACAAACTGTGGAGCAATAATAAAGCTTGAAGATGCTTGTCCAGCTTGATTAAGAATGGGAATAGAGAGAATATTTTCAAATTAATGTAATAATACATCATGCTCCAGTATAACAGGAGCATGATCAGTGTGGAACTTCATAATCAGTGTGGAACTACTGGGGAATGAGGGGTTTATGTGTGTGTTTGCTTGTTTGTTTGCTTTTAACATTCTTGTAAGCCCACCAACCTCCCTTTTCCAGCCCCCACCCCCAAGAATTCCTTATCCTCTGGTAACCTCAAATCTGCCAGACAGTTACTGGCTAAACAACTTTTCACTATAGTCTGATCTGGGAAGACAGGATTTTCTAAGCCACTTTCTCTCTAAAGGCAGTTTTTCTCATGCAATTTTGCCAATCTTCAGTCTTTCATTCTTTGTCTTCTGAAAAGCAGCAAGGTTATTTCACTAGCTAGCTTGATGTCTTGATCTGGACATTGAGAAGTGGGCCCAAGGGAATCTCATGAAGTTTAACAAAACCAAGGGTAAGGTTCTGCACCTGGGCTGGGGCAGCCCCCGGTATCAACACAGTGCAGGGAATGAACAGATCAAGAGCAGCCCTGTGAGGACTTGGGGGTGCTGCTGGGTGAGAGCCTGTCCATGACCTGACCATCTGCATTCACAGCCCAGAAAGCAAATCATGTCCTGGATGGCACCAAAAGCTGTGATAGCAGCAGGTCAAGGCAGGTGGTTTTGCCCCTCTACTCCAGACTGATGAGACTCCACCTGTAGGGCTGTGTTCAGCTCTGGGGTCCCCAGCACAGGAAGTATATGGTTGGAGCAAGTCCAGAGGAGGACTTGGTGGGAGACACCAAGAAGAATACAGACATGAAGCACCTCTCCTATGAGGAATGGCTGAGAGAATTTGGATTATTCAGCCAGGAGAAAAGAAGAATTTTGAGCAACCTAGTGGCTGCCTTCCAGTATCTGAAGGGAATCTACAGGAAGGATGGGGAGGGGCTATTTACAAGTGCATGTAGTGACAGGACAAGTCACTGTCTTCAAAGTGAAAGAGGGTAGGTTTAGATTAGATATTAGAAAGAAGTTCTTTATTGTGTGGGTGGTGAGGCACTCAAACAGGTTGCCCAGAGCAGTTCTGGATGCCCCATCCTTGGAAATATTTAAGGCCAGATTGAATGGGGCTTTGAGCAACCTGGACAATATAGTGCCTTATATTCTATAATTCTTTAGCCCGTGCTGCTGCAATTAAATAGCTCTCCCCAGCCCCCACTTCTTCCAAAAGCTTAGTAGTCACCAATGAGTCCTTGCAGATGCTTTTCCTCCTTACCATGGCTCTGTCACCTCTTCCAGGTTGCATATATGACCCCTAGTCAGATAGTTTTGGTCAGAGGTATGGATTTTAGCAGTCAAGTATTTTCCAGGATTGTCTTCCTTTCAGAGTGAATGGTCCAGCTGGTATCAAAAGGTGCCCCTCATGGTCTCCTGCAAAGTATCTCTGCAATCACTGAGTTAAACCACCACTTTAAATACACACTTCAATTCTTCAGCCAGATCCTGTTAGATAATAAGGAAACTCTGGTTCCTAGCAGTGAATTCACTTAGTAGCATATCCAGGGGTTTTTGTGCTCCTAATGGAAGTTACAGAATAGCCTATCTAATTTGACCATTAATATGGCCTTTTTACTTTGACATGAATTAGTCTATCCACATTGTCAAACTCGACATCCAGGCAGCAGAGAAGATATCTATAGTATAGATGTCAATTCTCAATTTATATAGATTTAGTATTCCATTTACCAGACATCATGAATAGCACTGTCCTTGCCAGCTACCTGTCCAAATGAGAACAATGCATTCAATCAACAACAGGCCTAGGGGTGCACGTTTACAAACAGTAGAACAGTACAAAAAGGTAAATAGATGTGATACTGGAGCTGGCTGACTTATCTTGAAGATCTGTACATTTGTGTTTTCTCCCAATATTATGCTGATACTGCATCAAGTGTCTGCCCTAAATGCATAGGAGAATTGGGAGAAAAAAAATACGTAAGTGAAATATTTGAATTTACTATTGCCTTTGAGGAAATAGTGAGTTTGACTTGTTCCTTACAGACATAATTTATTGAGATGAAATTATTAATAGCTTAGTCCATGCTTTTTGCTGGATTTTGGTTTTGTCCCTTTCATAGTGGATCTCCATTTCTTTTGTTTCTTTTTTTAAGGGCTTGATTCAGTGAAATGACAAATTGATTCTCTCCTGCATATTTCAAACCTCAAATGATGCAGGATGCTCTAAGACATATGGAAGATATATATTTTGATATGCTGGGAATATCAGAGTTTATACACATGATTTACAATATAGCTGGGATTTTTAGAGCTAAGAGAGGGGATGAGGATGACAGATATGCTGAATAATAGTAAAATGTATTTCATGTCAAAAGAATACAGAAGTGACAACTGCTCATGCATCTTATTTCCTTGTATGTGGTTTGCTGCAATCTCTCAATAAAGAGCTAGATAAAAATAAATAAATTACCAGGACACATTCTGCATGTGGGACATTGTATTCCAAATCAACAGCCATCAATAACAAAAGAGGGTAAATATCACATTGCACCCCTTCACAATGCATCCCTCGTTAATTTAGTGATCATAAATGGTGTTGCAGAGGGATGTTTTCCTGCCATATGGTGCTCTGCAAACAAAACCACACTTCTCTTAAGCTTCCTTTAATTTGGGAACACTCCAGCTCTGGCATTCTTTCTTGTTTTGTCTTTGACCAAAAAAAGAGTTTGTCATCTCTTGATGACTTCAGCATGACCCTGTAGTTTTGGCTGTGTAATGAGCAGGGTGAGCTGGGGTCCTGTGAGTGCACTGTTGGCCCAAAGAGGTACCATGCAGGGGCTTAGGTTTTCCTATGGCTTCCTGAGATGCTGGAGACACCCAGCACCCCCTTTTCAGGAAGTCGAAACTTTCGTTTAGTACAAGAAGCTATATACCCAGGATCTGGTTTACTGCTGTGTGTGCTGAAATCTCCTCCTTCCTCTCACCTAGAGATAGAGTCTATCTTAAAAAAATTCAGCTTTCTTTTCTAGTTTATTTAAGTAGGAGATCTTGATAGCTGGATTGATGTTCCTTGTCTCATAATGATTTACTTTTTATTTTTAAACTCCCTAGCTTCACATTCCTGACCTAGCCATCTTCTTGGATGGTGTTTTCATTAAACAGAAGATTTTTCAATATTCAAGAATATCTATTACTTAGTGACGACAGCACTGCCTTAGATTTCATATATAAATGGAAGTAAAAATAATAACAGATAAGTCAGGTTATTATAAAAATTAAAATATAAGCTGTTATTTAACAAAGGTATACACAGGGAGTTCATAAAATCAGACTGGTTTCCACACCTTCATAATACGTATGACCCCACAGTAATTATATTTTATGAGCTCCACCACATCAAACTGTGAACATGTCTTAAATTTCTGGATATTCTATTACCACCTGCAGCTTTTCAAACAGAGAAACCTAATAAATTATCAGCAGAGGGATTCAGGCAGTTACAGAAAGACGGCAACTGTGGTATTCATACAGTCTAGTAAAAATGATTTTACCAATAACCTGTGGTAAAGCAGGGAATTTCCTGGGGTTCAGTCATTGTACAGCAGCTGTTTACTGCAGAGGATGACCAGTCCACTGACAGGTCTGAACAAGCTCAAATTAATATGATTTCAGTCCCTGGGTACAGCTGAAATTCATATAGAGGCTCCCTGTGCCTCAGGCACTTCCGTGTGCAGTCTGGCCTTGTCTTTCTAAATGCTGTATGAGGATGATATGTAGGCTCCAAAATTACCTACTGCCACTGAAAGTATTGCCCTTTACTTCCAGTGACCTTTTTCAGCTGTAAGAAGCCATGGATTTTTGACTTCTTCTTTTTTTTGTTTGCCAGTCTGAGCCCTCATGTTGCTGGCACCAGAGTAACCATTCAGATAGACAGGCAAAACAACTCCATGCTTTGGTAGGACTGACTTTGGTTCCAGCTGAAATAAATTTCACTAGTTTGGAGAATGTATTTTCTTGTTGACACCGGAAGATATGTTGTTGAAGCCAAAAAACCCAGCAGATCATATTTACCTGTACTGAGGAAAAATCCAGGAAGAGTGGCAGAATGATACCTGAATCACTTAAGCCTCTTATGAGAGAATCCATGCAAATATATTCTTGTATATTTTAAATTATAAACTAGCAAAACCAAGTCCATTTAGACAATATGTTAATTATTCCACTGTTTGCCTTCAAAGACAAGTACGAAAAAAAGAACATTAAGAAATATAAAAAGTTATAAATGCATTTTGTCTGCTGCAGGCTTCTTCTTGTCTTTCTTACTGATGCTATAGACAAAATATATTTTTTTTTTCTTTTTGTCACAAATTATTTTACAGATTTCTGAAAAAAAAAAGTCCCAGACAGGACAGGAATATTATGCAATTTTCAGTGTACAGGAATAAATATTATTTTCTCATAATGTAACCCTTGCACTCTGAGCATCTGATTCAGGATCACAGGATGTTGATGTTATGGAGGTTGTTTAATGAGTGACAAATAACATGGAAGAAGAATGAAACTTTGTGCCTATGTGCTGTTAATAATAAATAACTTGGTTTCAATTTATATTTGCATCATATTTTATTTGTTTGCCAGACAACATTTACAAATGAAAGTGTAGAAGGCAGTAGTTGGCTATGAGATGGTATTCAGTTTGCCTACGTAAAAGGGATAAACCTGGTAAACCTCTCTTGGGGATTTTTAAAGACACTTACTCCATCGATTGTATCAACCTCTTTGGCACTTCAGTTGTGAAGCTTTAGCAGTGCTTTAAAACATACATGCAAGTTAGAGAGGCCGGATTCCTGCCTCCTGCTTGCTTTTCATAAGCATGTAGCTTTGGTTATCTTTTGTTGAAGAAGAAAGATATGATCAGAGCAGGTTCAGAATTCCTAAACTAGTGTCCACCTAAACCTGACTGGGAGATGCAGAAGCACAGATACAGAGCTACAACCTTGTTACCAGCAGCAATCTTACTGCTGTACTTGAGCGTTATCAGCACCTGAGCTCTGCTTCTGCCTGTGTCGTACAGACTTGGCCTGGGAAAGTGCAGTATACAGACACTTAAACTGTCCCTGGAAACAGCCATTATTACCACAATTTGTGCAGTTGGTTCTCATTAGCCATAATGCAAATGTGCAGATCTCTCTATTCAGGCTCAGTAATCCCTTTCCCTCCTGTGTGGGAATTTTTGCGCTATTCTTGGCAAATGTAGTGCATAGATTTCCAAGTCTCTTTAGAAGAAACTTCAACATGTACATGAGAGGCATGAGAAGAAGATGATGGGGCTGTAACAGTAATGAGAGATTTTAAACTTAATTTTCTTCCCTTTACTTCCCTCCAGCCTTTCACATCTCCTCTGTAAACTCCCTGATTTAAGGAGCTCAGAAGTCATAAAACAATCATCACCCCATACCTTCTCTTCACAACTACTCTCAAGAATGGAAAAGTGTTTTGTATCATCATTCCACCTCACCTTTAGGCAGAGCAGCTGTCCTTTGTGATCTCTTATACAGAAAGGAAAATGGCTTTGTGTTATGCAGTTAAAGCATGGTGATTACACAGATATTGTACAATTGTTACTGGTTGTGTCATTTTTATAGGCTGAGCAATTCTGTTTCTCCTACTGTGAGGCAGCTTGCATTAAAGGTAGGGGTTAAGGTTGTCATCTCTTGTAACTTTTTGGCACAGAGGAATGAAGATTTTTCCTCTGGAGGAAGTTGTTTCTCAGTATTAGTCTGTCCTTTCTTATCTGTCTGTATAGCATGCAGATGCAGCAATGTGAGATCTAATGTAGATGCTTTGGTTTGTATCTTACAAGGCTGAGTAAATTCAGATGTCTACTGTGTAGAGAATATGATCTGATTATAATTTCCATCATTTGGTCTGTTGTGGTGCCTTGAGATCTCGAGAACTTTAACTTCATAATAGAAATACTTGAACTAAATGTAGTAAGACAGGGACATGGTGCTTGATGTTGACTTTGATGCTGTTATGGTAATAAAAATAGTAATAATCAGCAGACCATCAATATTAAATATTTTCCCATGACAATATGTAGTATTATCTGTAGTGAAAAACCACCTTGCCCTTTGGTTTGTCATCTTACAAGGACCTGCTTTATGTTTGGCTAGTTTATGGTTTACATTTCTCCTGGCCTTATTCTTGGTGTCAGTCTTCAGCAGATGCCAGAAATATGAGGAATAATACAGAACTATGGGAAATCCTCACAGCTGTCTTCAGCTTCAGAGTGGATCCACCCTCCAGTCCCTTTGAACAGAATTTGCTGAGGTAGAACACAGAGGCTTCCATTCCAAAAAGCTATAAAAAGAATGCAACTACATATATGCATAGAGAGGGTAATAATAACTACTTGCATTGCATTTTCAGTTTCATATTTAGGATAGTTGGCCACTCAGAAAATCTTTAATTTTCTGATGTCCTCCATTTCCTTTAAAATATAGAAAACATGCACAAAACTTTAGTGCTGTAACAAGCTTATTATTTCAGCTGCAATCCCAAAACATTGATATTTTAGTCAAAATTAGTTTGATGCCTTAAGCATTTGAGATAAAGCAGCACCAGGGTCTGAACCATGTATGCACTGATGCTTTGTAGTATCTATGTGGCATTGGGTTTTAGTCCTGTATGTCTGCCTTGGAAGTGGATAATTGCAGTGGAATCTGTGGGCTGTGTTCTTCTTTGTCATTCCAAGCAACAAAAATTCTGAAAACAAAGGTAAATTTAACTTTTGTTTGGCTTGCCTTGGCACCTTAAAAGATTACGTCATTAACCTTGATGGAACATTTAATGACACCAGTTCACAGTCAAAAATGTCTGGAGAATTTTTGACTCCTTGTCAGAGCATTTTGGGACAGGACACATTTGGGCAGACTGTGAGCTTCACAATCAAGTGTAAGGATCCCATTAATGCTCATTGTTCTCTGAGAAGATTGATAGTGCTCGCTGACCTCACCACCCATTTTACAAGAAGGAGAATGTTTAAACAACTGGCCTCCATGAGAAGACCTGACAAGTTCTTTGTAGCCTGTCAGGTTGCCTTGCTTTGGAAAAGGATTGAGCATGAATTATTTTCTCTCTGAGTCTAATTCTTGTGGGAAGGTTGGCAGTGGATAGTGCAACATTATTGTAACATTTCAGAATCTTTTGAAAGAAGAATGTGAGAGTCTGTAGGAATTTTTTGTTAGCTTTTATTTCCAAACAGAAACCTCTACATTTCAAGATCCTTTTGAATCCTGTACACTTTCTTTATCTCACCCTGTTGCACTGTATCACAATAGGTAGCAACTCCTTTTGCTGCCTTCACTTCTGTAAAATTACTTCAGTTGCCTGTCTCCCATGTTATTGCAAAGGAAAGAGCCAGGCTTGTGCTGGCATCTGTGCAAGAGTGAGGAATGTATAACAGTATTATATCTGGCAAGTCATATGGATGCCTTGTTTGATCACATCAATCATTGGCTTTGTGGCTGGGACTTTTTAGTGATAGTACCAAGCACGTTCCAGGAATCTGACTGAAACAGAAAAGGCTGGACCCAAAAGGATTTTCTGAGAATCTAAATGTGTCTCACGCAGAATTCAGCAGCCAGTGCACAAAGTTGTGATGTGGAAATTGCTGTTCATCTCCTCCCTACCCTAGGAAGGGCAGTGTGAGTTCTGCTCTCTTGGACTCCAGAATTTCTTGTACACCTGCAATGTGAATGTAAAGGCTCTATGGTTCTTGATATGATCAAATGGCTTGCACATAAGTGCCATTTGGATCCAAAGCTACTTCTCCTTTACCCTCTGCGGCACTGCTCATCTGAACACACTGAGCCTCTCAGGCAGCAAGGAGCAAATGTTAGTTCACTTTCCTAGTGAGCCAAACCTTCCAGATCCCAGGAAATTGCCCGGTACCTCTTGGTAGGAATAGCTCAGTAAGGAGAAGGGAAGCTTCTCTTCTTTCTGACTTCCTGTCTCCATGGAAAGCAAGATCACTACCATTTGAGAAGGAACTGTGGTCCCAGACTGAGCTGAGAAATGTTCATCTAACATCATTAAAATCAATCTTTGGAGCAGGAACTGGCATGTGCACTCTCTCAGGTGTGTATTGTATCTATAAAATACAGTGCTTCTATTTTTTAGGTGTCATTGCCAGGAAT
Organism: Passer montanus; assembly: GCF_014805655.1. NCBI lineage: Eukaryota > Metazoa > Chordata > Aves > Passeriformes > Passeridae > Passer > Passer montanus. The sequence goes on from NW_024372370.1 coordinate 439,552, forward strand.
GAGGTGGAATAACTGTCATAGATGAAAAACTGGATTAAACTGTGAATGCCATGAGGGGGCAGATAAGTGGATGCACTCATGTGTGGGGTGAGTGTCTCAAGTTGAGCCGCTGAATTCTTGAGCAGAAACATGCTTCTTGCTGGCTGCAACCACTGTAAGTTGCTTGTAAACTTTGGTAACATCTGGACTAGGCAAAAGTGTCTTGTCCTCAGTTCTTCATGAGCCAGAAACAACAGTTGGGTGTCTGATCAGACACTGCTGCATGTAGACTGTTTAGATCAGGAAAACACAGGGCTTGAAGTGCTGGAAAGAAGAGGTGATGTCAATAAGTGTTTCTGAAAAGAAACACACCTCTGAAAGAAGAAAGGAGCTTGGAAAGATGAAGGTGAAAAACTTGGTTGGAAGAAAGACCATGGAAGTGATCCCAAAGACCAAAGATGTCTCAAAGACCCAACTGGAGATGGATGCCAGGAGACATCCAGGTACCTTGTCTTGTAGCAACCAACATGGATCATGGTGAGCAGACATGGTAGGAACTAACTTGAATTTCTGCCTGACTGTCCTGAACCAGCAGCAGTACTCCTGCTGGAAATAGATGGCAAGGTCTAGTATCCATGGCAGTGGGGTATGGTGATGTTCGAGGGTGCCAGGACGAGTGAAGAGAGGAAAATCTTGACTCCATGTTTCAGAAGGCATCATCATATTATATTATGATATTATATTACATTAAAATGCTATACTAAAACTATACTAAAAGAATAGAGAGAAAAGGATCCATCAGAAGGCTATAAAGAAAAAGCAAGGAATGGAATGAATAACAAAAGCTTGTGACTCTCAGAGTCCGGTGCAGATGCATCTTTGGTTGGTTATTAAGTAGAACAACTCACATGAACCAATCAAAGATGCATCTGTTGGTAAACAATGTCCAGACCACATTCCACAGCCATCAGATAGTTAATTGTTTACATTTCTTTTCTGAGGCTTCTCAGCTAGAACAGGAGAAAAATCCTAGCAAAGGAATTTTCCTAAAATATCATGGTGACAGTGGGGCAATGGAGGCAGTGGAGGTGTAAGTGTCTCATAATCAAGTAGAGTAAAGCTCTTGTCTCACTGGTTATTAAGTAAACCTCATCACCCAAATCCTTAGGGGATGCTGTTCACTCTGTCATTGCCCTCTGAGTCATTGATCCTGTGGCTGTTGGGGTCCTGGTGACTTGGAGCAATCTTACAATTGCAACTCTACCTTCACTTAGGGAGCAGGAATTTCTGAAGCTGAAAGGATTTTTTGACCACATCCATTTTACCTCTGTCATGCATGAGCAAAGCCTACAGCTATTTCAGGCCAGGAACTCATATGAAGTTAGCATTTTCTACTAAAACTGGGTCTTTGGAAGGGCTTATAATTATCTAACTCAATGATGCGACCTGAACTTTTGTAAGACAGATGGTTTTAAATATAAAAATACACTTCCTGTAGATACATAATATATTTTTGACTTATTTCTCTTCTCCTCTCCTATGTGAGTGACAAGTATTTAAGACTTGCAGATACCTCAGTACAACTACAGCATGGCATTCTCATTTTCTTCACCTTTCTTTCCTTCACCCTTACTTTTATATCTTACATTTCTCTGGTTTGTAATCCCCCCTATTCTTTTTCACAGTTCTACCACATCTTCAGGTATCCTCTTTCCCTAAGTGCTAGAAGGCTTTTATGAGTGCAAGTTCATTGTCATGGAATAGTCTGTGAAATACTTCCAATGTCCATGTATACTCTTTGTCAAGGATTTATAAGCAGAAAAATTCAGAGTACTGTCAAAGGAGAAAAGGAAATTATTTAGTTATAGAAAATCACTAGCAACAAATTTGGCTTATGTATAATAATGGCATTGGTGCTCTGTAGGTTATTCAATTTTATTTGATTAGATTTCCTGACAGATACATCTGGTAGAAGTCACAGAACTGGTAAAACCACTGGATTGATGGTTGTATATAAGTAATGAGCAGTGTTTTGGTATCAAAATGAGAACAGAAAGAGGCCATATGGGACACTGCTAGTAACACCACTGGAGGTACTTTTGGCATGAGAAATGTACATGTGCTGGAATTAGGTCATGCTCCTTGTCCAGCTTCTAGCACAAAATTGTCTGACCCTGGCACTTACCCCAGAGCACCTGAGGGAGAGCGATCTGGCCTGGCATCTGTCATCGGTTTTAAATCTTAAAATGGAGATTTGTGATAGTCTGTGGAAAAATCAGTGCCTCGAGTAAATCTGTTGTGGTCTGCATTACCTTTCCTGAGGGTGTCTGTGATTCCTGACAGAGTCTTGGTTGTTAGTAATGAAAACAATAAACTGGAGGGCATTTATTTGAAAGAAAAAAAAAGTCTTACAGGGTTCCTCTAAGTAGAACAGTATGAGAATCTATGTCCCTATAAAGACTCACAGTGCACAAGCTGGGTATCCCAGCTTTGAGAGGCACAGACCTTGGGGATTTTTTCACTCCTTTTCTGCAGTACAGACCACAGGTCAGCAGCTGAAATCATCTTGGTTCTTCTAACTGATTGATTACTTGCCATCACAAAAGTATTAAAATCTCCTGTTCTCTACATATAGCAAGTGACTTCCCAGCCTCTTATGAGCTGGGAAGGTTGAGCTTCTTATGTATTCACTGGTAAATAAAGTGAGCCAGGAGATGGCCTCTGGCCGTGAGGCCAGCTTGTACAGCTTGCCTTGCATCCTTTGGGTGATGCTCTTCCTTTTTAAAACAGGCTACACACACCTAGCTAAAACCTTGTAATAAACAGCTTTAATATTTTCATACCCTGAAAGAAAGTTTGCCAATGCTCAGATGTGCATATTTGTGCCCAACAGGAGTATGTTTGTCTAACCAAAGTCTCTGGACCTTTTCTAGAGGTGTTCATTAGCCAGCTAACATGTATAATGTACCTGACAAGATCTGTTTTTCCCATATTAGGGATATGAAGTATGCCAGGACAGTCCAAACATAAGGATACATGGGCAGATAAAAGCTGTAATAACCCACAGGTGCAATGCAGGGTGTGTATGTGGCATGGGAATAGACCTCCTTGATATCTTACATCCTTTGCCAGTATGTTGGATTGGGATTTGAATATTAAATGCTGGGATTACTGTGGTTGATAAAATTTAAGCTGGTGGGGGAGGAAGATGTTATGTGTTTCTTCTGTGAAGAAGCTTCTCCTTGATCTCTGTTACTAAAGCTCTTGGAGAATTAATCAGATTTCTATGTTTTAACTGCACAAAGGTTGATATATATATTATAAATATTTCAACACTTTTTTCTTTTGTTCCTGCAGTGTAACATGACATTTATACTATTTATTGCCCAGCTGGTCCTACGCCTTGTAAAACTGTGTGATCCTCTATAACAGAAAGTCCTTGTGGTCCTAATGTCAATGATACAGGTGAAGAAATTGTCTTTTTGCTCACAAACAGAATCTTCTGTGCAGTGGAAAACCACAATTGTTTTGGATTTTTTCTTCTGCAGATCACGTAATGTTGAATCTATAACAATGAATGGATAACACAGCAAAATATTACACCCTTTTAAGATGATTAAATGAATGCCTTCTCTGACTGATGAACAGCTTAATGCTAGAAATAACTTAGGAGGCTTTTTTATGTCAGCCTGCTTGTAGAGAGAGTGTGGCAGTGTTTTAAGTAGTGCAGTATGTTCTGTGAGTTTGGTGCAGTGCAGCAAGCTTGTATAATATTAGCATCATCTTGATGTTACATTTGGATCTTAACTTAGAGAAATGGAAAGCATCCAGTGTTTTGCCTTTCTTTTCTGTGTCTCTACCCCATGTCTTATTTTCTTAAAAATAAAATTGTAGCTTAACAAATGAGTTCCAGTACAACGTTGCTACCAGTAAGCCCACCATTTGCTGGGGTTTGTTTTTTGTCAAGATGGTTAAAGAGTTTTGAGCAAACTTTGGGATAATCCTGGGTCTAAGTCCTGTTTCAGTCCTGTGTAAGTAAGGAATGGACGGTGGGATGCTTTCGTGCTTTTCTCAGTTAGAAATTCTTAAAAAACAGTTTTAGGGTCAGATCCATTCATTGTCAAGTATTATCAAAATCCAAAGAGCTGGTAGTTCTTGCAGTACTAATATTTTATACTTCGCTTTCTCTAAAATATTTGGAAACGTCCATGTCACACATTTTCCTTTTGCTACCAGGTTTGATATTTTCTCACTTGCATTTGTTTTAGTGTAATAGGACTCCACAACCAAATTCTTGAATTCTGAATGTGAAGCTCTCAAAAGAGTAGAAGTCTTTAGCTTCTGTCTTTGAGACTTTTTCTGCAGTAAAGGTGTGTTTTTCCAGGCCTTTTTCTGTAGATCTGCTTAGTCTCATAGTAATCTTTTCTGCTTACTCATAAAGGGGCAATCTAATTTAGATGGCTGCTTCTCCTGAAAGATAATTTTTTTATCTGCCAATTCTACCCTTATTTTTTTGGAATGAAGTCATCTTTTTCTTAAACTGAGGACTAAAAATGATGAATTATTTCATTTATAATTTATTTGCACAGGCAGAACAAAGCTTTTTTGGTTTTTTTTGGTATCAGGTTTATTTCAGAATTAATGCACCTAAAACATGGTCAGCAGTCACCTTTCTTATTTTCTTCAATTCCTGACATGATCATTAATTAAACAGCATCTTTTAAATGTAAATATACTGCAACAAAGTAAAAGTGTTTTATGATCATAAATCTCATGGGTCTTGTTGCTAGGCTGTTTATGCACACTGTGATTATTCTGCAGCTCCTAGGAGGGGTAACAGTGATGCAGTAATTTGTAATATCAAAAAATATCATTTACCAATCATAAGATTCAAATCCCTTTCAATAATAAAATCTTAGGTCTGTCAGTATTTTCTGATGTCAAATGAATGGCAGGAGAAAGAGAAATAGGTCAGGTAGGAACTTTCTGGTGCATTGAATATATCGCTATATGATATTTTATATATGCCATTACATATTTTTAATCATTTTGTCAGCCTCCTCACTTATTTTTTTCAATTTCCCTGTCTCTTTTAAAAAAAACCCCTATTTATTATTTAAAATTCTATTCTCCTTCTTTCAGTTTCCTAAACCCTACCTGCAGAAGCAGCAATTTCTGATTCAGTTCATTGTTATGTAGTTTCTACTAAAGGAAGTTCATTCTTAAATGATTCCTGTAAATTAGTTTACAAGCAGAAAATGAGTCTTGATGTTGGATGCTGCACCAAAATCTGATGATGCAAAGACATCTGGGCTAAGGCAGAAAGGAGATTTAAAGCTGACTTTTTTCTTCTGAACTCATTCTGCTCTCCCACACACATACATGCACAATTTCTCTCCTCTGCCTCCTAGTACATTTGCCACCTCCTTTCTTTCTTACTTTTTTTCCCCCCCTCCCTCAATAAATGTCTAAAATCTGGAATTAGAGACTGGTTACAGTCATGTTGCATTCATTGTAAAATGAAGCTTTGACTACCCTGCGCAGAGAGCAAAAAAATCAGCATTTCTCAAAGGACATGGCACGCAGTGGTAATGAAGGAAAAACCATTGAAATTCCTCTCAAACCTCTAATATCTATTTTTTGATAGCTTCTTATTCTCAACGTTTTTATTTAAATTCTTTTTTTTTTTTTTTTTTTTTTTAAATGGGCATGCCTCATATTTCTGGTAATTTAACACTGAGTGTAAAGGATAATGAATTTAAGGACAGTCACTGCTCTGTTAAAAAAGACTTTTTTCTCGACTGTACTTGGATATGTTGCCCAGAGGATGAAAGCTGCATGCTTTCTTTAGCTAAGATACTGTGGAGCCCTAGTGAATTTAAGGGGGTTTTATACCTCCCAGATAGAATACAGATCAAAGGATAGAATAGGGTGAAGCCTGGAAGTCATAAATATTTTTAAAACTACCAGAGTCTAGTCTTCACCAGTACTTCATCTCAGAGGCAGTTGCCAAAAAATACAGATGGGTTTGTGGTGAAAAAAAAAGCTGTGTAAAAGAAATAGAATAGAAAGAAATAGAAAATAATAGAATAGAATAGAATGCTAAATGTTAGCAGCCTTGAATGCAAAGGCTCGGGAAGAGCTGCTGACCATTCTATTGGCTCCTAGATGGAATGCCACCTTTGAAGGTATTATGCTTGTTTGTTCCAGAGGGAGGACCCAGGTTTTGCAGTTACAACCCCCAAAAGTGTGAGCTAAGCACACTTACATCACACTGCCAGTCAGAAAGGTGATGCTAGCTGTTTAGAAAGAAAGCTATAAAAATGCCACTGAGATCTCTTCCCAGTTACTTGTAATTTCTAAAGGTTGAATTCACTTGTTGCTCAACCTCTGCATTTCTCTGTAGCAGTATTATATTTTTTTTTCTTCTTCTCTCTTAAGGAATTTTGTCGTCCTCTGAATAAATAGCCATTTTGTTTCTGTGTCACTTAAAGGAAGTAATTCTAGGAAGACTATTGCATTACTAAATATCTTCTTTGTTCCCTTTGAGGTTTTCAAGATTTAAATGTTTGGCATCTGCTGGCCCTTTTTGTGGTACACAGCAAAGACTTAATGTTAATTAGATAATGGCAGGCAGACTGATATGATGGTTAAGAAGAAAAAACCCTTTGCTACTATCTAAGACATCAAGATGTGTGGTATAAAAACTAGATGACTCCTCCACTGTCTGATCTTGGCCAAACTTCCTAGTAGTATTTTGGTGCAAGTAAGGCTTCAGGTCTCTGAGACACAGTTCGTCTTTGCTTTTGTCCAGTGTCGAGCTAAACATGGCTAAAGATTTGGGGAGTTCTGGAGAATATACCTCCAGTGTTTTATGATATCCGTTCTTCAACTGATTTCTGAGAGAAAAATACTCCTCTAATTAGAGTGGGGAGAGATTTTCCTATTAATTTGACCTATGACCATTTGGAAGGCTCAGTCTGTCAAACCTTTGTAGAACAACATGAAGCAGTTCAAGCATTTAATAAATCTCCTCTTCAAGGTAAAATGCAGCCTGAGAAGAATGTTTTGGATAAAAATCAGCTACGAATCTTTAATGAAGAGAGGCTTTCTTCTCATTTTGCTCTGAAATGTGACAGTACTGTGAAATAAAGGGACTGAACAACACCATCTAGTAAAATGTCAATTTTTCTTCCTTCATTAGCTCTCTCAAGAAATTTTCATCCAGTCTCAGCAGGCCATGTGCAAGAGTAAGAGAAGATAATTTGTACTCTGGTTCTGCTTTATTCTTAGTCACTAACAAGATGCTGGAATGAAGGTGCCAAGTCAGTAAGCAAAATGGGCACCCCAATGGGTATGGGCTGAATGTAAGTTTTGTAGGAGAACTGAGGTGAAAGACTGCTACTAAACATCTCCCTCTCTTCCACAACTGGGACTACAGTTTGGGCACTGAATGACCTAACAAAACAGAGATAGCAAATTCTGAAGAAACCACACAAGTTCCTGCCCCAAATTTGAATTCTGATTTATATTTTTATTTTGGCTGGCCATTCTTTCTTTTCCCCAAAATAGACTGCTATTCGAAGTTGAGCAGTGTATATGTAATTTGAAATAAATATGGTATTAGGCATTGTATAATTAGATCTATACAGGAATTTAAAAATACCCTAAAACAGCCTAAATTTCTTCTTCAGATTTATGAACAGATTACTTAAATGTGAAAAGATTAATAAAAATGAAACGTATGCAATATTTAAGGCAGGTAGATTACAGAGGTGAATGCAACACTTTCAGGGTGCAGAATCTCAAGTCTGTTGAACGTGAGAAATGAAAGAACATCTAAAATTATTAAAGCCACCATTTTGATATTATAAAAATATTCTTAGTCAATCTGTTCATATTTATATTCAGTGCTGCCATGGTGGTAACATCACACTGGTGAGTCAAAGTACAAAAAGAGAAGCTACTTTTTCAGAAGTGAGTAGGAGAGCAGTTTTCATGCATCTGCAGAGATAGCAGTAAGACTTACTGGAGTTTGTGCAGAATAAATTTCTCAATTGCTTACGAATGACTGTCAGATGTAGGGCAGCATGCAAAACAAGCAGATCACAAACCCAGCCCCAGCATAGCTCAAGAACAGAATTCTTGAAACTTTTGCAGTAATAACATTATAAAAAAAAAAGAAAATACGTAATAAAGAAGATTCTGGAGTAAGTACATTGGTTTACTACATATTATGCATAATTATTCATGCTGATGAATTAACTGTGATAAAAAATAAAGTACTGCTGTTTGCCACACAGTAGGATAGAAACTGTATGAATAGTCAATCATGTAACACTTCTTAAAATTAATTACTTGTTTGAAAGGATATATTTTTCTCTGTGACCACTGATGCCTCAGACTACGGAAACACCAAAATGATTCCAAAATATTAGTTATTACACAATCTCAGTGAAAAGAATCTCTTGTTTCCTTGGTTATATTTTAAAATTATTAGGAATATGTTAAAATATAAGAATGCATACTGTATAAACTGGTTTCAGTTTTGACAGGGTATCTTCATATGCAGCTAAGAATACTTCTATTTGTAGACACTGTCTTGTCTAGAGATAAATGAAATTTAGGAAGAGCATTTATTTCCATGTATTTACCACCTTTTTGCTGCAGCATTCAGCAAAGCCAAACATCATCAACTGAAAGCTTTGTAGGAAAAATTTTTATTTTCTTCTTGTTGCCACTCCAAAAGAGTCAGACCTGTTTATATTCCATGAAATTTCCTCTGGCCTCTGCCAGTCTCTTCAGCCTGCAGTCAAAAGTATATAAAAATATTTTCCAAGTGGTTTAAGGTGCTTTCTACTTTGTGTGAAGACAGCAATTTTAAAGTCCTTAATGAAAGACAGAGATGAAGAGATGCTGCCAATTACATAATACTAATTTCTATCTCTGTCACAGTACATTTCAAGTTTTTATGAAGGAATTTGAGATCTAGATTAAAATCTCCTATTTTATACATGACAAAGTTTGTGATATAATATAGACACCCAAAGAGTTACAAAGTCCTTTCTGAAGAAAATATCCTGGTTATTATTTTTTCAGTATATACTATTGTGAAGCAGTAAGACACAGAGACTTTAATTCTACAGTGTATTAGCACATAAATGTCTGCCTCCAAACTGTAATTTCAAGAAGAAAATTTACCTTAACTTGATTTAGCATTTGCTCTTGTCTTGATTTTAGTCATTCTGAAATCGTGATGTTCAGTCTTGCCTCAAACACAGCAGTGGAAAGTTATCTAAAGAGATCTGGACAGATTGCACAACCTGCTGAATATTGATTCTGTTAAGCCTGAGCTCCCAATTAAAGTTCACTTTTTCCTACAACTTTCTTCATTCACAGAACTCTCAGTATTAAATTAAATTGATAAGTGCCACTTTAAGTAATAAATTTATTTATTTTTAATTATTGAACTCTTTGTTTGGAAGGTTTAGAAGTGTACCTTTCAGGAAAAGTACCTGTTATATGGCATTTCTTGGACAGATCATGTTTAATTTCATCATCTTTTTCAATCCAAGGAAAATTTTGCCTCCAGTTTGACCTTATCAAAATAAGAATTAGTGGTAAATTATTATACTGGGTAAAATCCAATAATCGATAAGAAAATCTTCCTCAGGCTTGACTAGCTGCAATAAACATCTTCTGGCAATGATAGAAACTGTTGTGTAAAAGCAAAATACATTAAGGTTTTGGGGTTTTTTTTCCTCCAGTAAAAAAAAAAAATAGACCATGAACTAAAGGAACTCATCAAATATACAGCATACAGAGAGTGAAAGGAAATAATTGATTTTTAATGATAAATTCTCATTTGTTTCATAGCAATTTAAAAACAAAACATAAATGTTTGCTATAGAAATAAAAGCCTTCTTTGAAAGGGTGTATCTTTGGGATGACATCATGCTGAAATGCATCACTTTTTTGTAAGCAGATTCGTTTGACTTCTATGATTTTATTAACTGATTATTTATGCCTTTATGCAATTTTCTTCTAAAGAGGTTTGGTGCTAATTTGTTTCTTGATGCATTACTGTTTTATTAGGCAATCAACTTTGTGTCTACCTGCTGGTGGAAAAAAAACAAATGACAGGCTTACACAATGTGTTAATTTAAAACTGCAAAATATCAACATGAACTAAAAACCCCAAATGGGTTTAGAATACAGCTGAGGATTGTTAATGGTGAGATTTTTATGTTAGCACAGTTTCATTGCTCGGGTATAACCCATGTTTTCTTGCGTAGAATATAACAGAAATTTTTCAAATAAAGCATTATTTAACTCGGTAATCCTTCTGAGACTTGTAAAATCCCTGAAAATCTCATGTTTAAGTTTAACCAGATTTTTCTTCCTTTACTCAAGTCAAGTAATGTCTCTTATCCTTTAAAATTCTTACTGTAATCCCTGAGATCACTTGCAGGATAAAGTGATGCCTATTCTCCCAAGAATGTGAGAATTCTCAACATAATGTCCTTTGGAAGGTGTAGCACATAAAGTCAGCAAATTTCTTCAAAAGAGAAGAGCTTAAACATGTCTGCAGCATACCAACCATTTAGGGATTTCTGGGACAATATATTGAGTCAATTCCCAAGTTGTGGACCTCTTTTAAAAAGAAAAAAAAAGTCCTGGTAACATTTTTTTTCTGTATTGAGAAACCTGAAAAAACATCAGTGAGAGCAATTATCTTCAAAACCTCAAAATGCAGTCCTGAGTAAGTTCATTTTGGTTACACAGTGTGGAAAAAATCAGGGCTACCGAACATTTCTGAGCCCTGGCTCTCAAATAATTTTGTGCCTTTCTCCACCTGCAAAGTAAGTGGAATCATACCTATAAAGAGTTTAAAGGCTTGAAAATTTATAAGCAATGAAAAGGCACCCAAGCCCTCTTTTATATACTTCCTCAAAAATATAAAATACCTCTCAAGTATACATATTATCTTGAAGTGAAAATAATTTTTTTTAATAACTTCTTTTTACCTATTTTTCATGTGGTATTTTCAAGCTCTTCATCATGAACATGAAGACTACACATTTATTTTAATTTTTTAATTAAAAGCTCTCATCGTAATGTACTATTCTAATTTCAAAATTTAAAGAAAAAAGCTCCAAAGTACTGCAAGAATTTTTATAAAGTAAGGAGAAATTGTGCTACTTTATTACTGGCTTGCAATAGCATTTCTGGTTTCAGGAGCTGCCACTGTTTGTGGTAGTAGACAAGTAAAGAGCTCTCTCTGTTCTGGCATTTAACTTATTTTTTCAATTAAGGTTTAAAAAAAATCAATTGCTTAAAAATAAATCATTCATACAATTAATCATCTGACTGAAATGGGATATTTCATTCTTCTTTTGTTTGATACTTCAGTAATCTTTGTCAGCTTTGCAAAGCTTAAATCTTCTCACAATATGTTTCAGTTATTTGCCTAATTAACATACAGCTTTACATGATTGAGTGATCAGTGCAAATTAGATACCAACAGGGGCCATTGACCTAATGTGCAGGCAATCCCTAGACTAGATCCTCAAAATTTTTAATGACTTCAGACTGTGGAGTTAGCACCACATAGCACTGTGTGGCTGAGCCCTGGGGTTAAAAAATAGTTTTTCTGCCGTTAAGAACAGTAAAGAGGACTTGAGTCTTCATGGTGTCACTCCTACCAATGAATGGATCAGTAAAAGGAAGATGAAAAGTGACCTCAGTCATTATTGTTATGCCACTGCAGAAGTTAAAGTGACATTTTGAAGTGAACTGTCCCTTTCTTTGGGAAAACTCAGCCTCTTTATGATATTCATTTTACTGGAAAAGGGAGAAGGTAGATAACATAAAATTTCCATATTTGTAACAAATTAAAAAGTGTTTATATTTCTGATGGAAAAAAAAAATCTCTGAGCACCTGTAATTAATTGGTGCACTATTACCTTAAAACTGGTCACAGGTGTTGATGACTAGTACTCATCAGGAGGCAGAGTCAAGGTATTTGTAAAGCCAAAGCCAAGTGAATCTCTTGGCTCTGCTTAATTCCTTTCTAGGACTTATTTTGGGAAATACAAGGCCTGATAACATTGGATTAAGGTCAGAAGCATTTCTGTTGCTAAAATTTGGGGAGGAGGGATAGGAAAGCACTTTTTAAAATGCATGTAAGAATGCTAGTTTGGGTTTTGTCTGTGACATCTACCTGTGTTGGTCTATTTTAAGAATAGCTAGGCTGTGTAAAATTGTGGTTTGCTTTGTTAGAAACTTTACATTTTAAGCAGTTGTTTGAGCTGCTTACCTTACAGCCTAATAATAGTTGTCCAGAACCTTCTTCCCTGGCTTCCTAGTTGACTCCATTATAAGCTAGACCTGTCACCCACAGGTGACAAGTGGCACAGTCCACCAAGCTCACTCTTACCCAGGAAATACCTGAGCCACCAAATCCTGATGGACTTTTTCCTGATGTCTGAAATCATGAATGACATCCGGGTTGTTTTGTTCCCTGATATTAGATGATGGATTGAATCAAGGCCCATTTGTTAAAAGGTTTTTTTGGCATCATCTGAAGCCAAAATATTCTTTGTAACACTTCAGAGTGAATAAGTGTGCACTTCAAAACACAGACATAGGGTTGTCTTTTATTTTTTGCCCCTGTGTACAGCTTCACAAAGTGAAACAAAGGGAGATTTATTGGAAGAGGCTTCATATGATTTCCATTAATTTATTTATTCACTTGTTCTTCTATTCATTCACATATTTTGAAAAGACTCCATTCATTTCATTTGTGCATAGCAGATAAAATTAATTACTGCACTGCAGATAATAGCACATAAAGGTCATCCTCAGAATTGTGTTTCACTTTGGTGTCTTTATCATGCTTTGAAGATAATGGTTTGATGTTGTTTGTACACTGTGGAGTGCACTTCTATCCCTTGGGAAGCATACTGAGAAAACAAACAATAGTAACAGAACGGTACAGCATAGCTGTTCTGCAGTGTTTGTCCCTGCTTTAAAAGTCTCAGCTGCTTAAAGCAGTGCCTGATGAGAGTGCAGAGTTCCTCAGTCCGTAAACATGAAGATATTGATCTGAAGACACTGAAATTGATGAATCTGGTGTGTGAGAAAAGGGATGTGGTATTCTGGTGACTGTTAAATTATTCACAATGATTTGTTGCTCTGGTGCATTTCTGCAATATTCTTCCTGTGCATCCTCCTCTCACCCAGTGCTGGACTAGTCAGTTTTCAATGGGTCTGGGGTCATAGAAGGGTGTTTTGTTTATGAAATGTTTTCCCCCATACACAGTGCAGGAGTATAAATGAGGTTTCTTGGGAGAAAAGTGTTAGATTTCATGTCTATTCCCACAGAATTTTTTCTTATGGACAAGTGCTATGGGTTTACTAATGGTCACAGAGCATATGGTTCAGCTTCCTCACATTGAACTGGGCAACAAATGAGGCTCATTGGCAATGAAGATGCAGACAGCAAGCAGCATGTGCTCAGGGTCTGCTTTGGGAGAGATTTCAATTTTTTCTTTTCATGTCTGTGAGTAGGAAAAGAAAATTTAATTGTCACAAGTTTAATTGTCACACGATGGAGTTAGCTGGGTCTCATCAAGATTTTTGGTCACACTGTGGGCCTGTGTGGGTCATGTGTTGGAGGTGGTCTGACACGACCCGGCTCCTGGGCCAGGGGAGGTGTGTACATGTGCCCGTGCAATCCCAACCCTGGCTGTGCAGTGGCTCTGCTGCTTCTCCCTGTGGGCTGCAAAGCACCTGAGTTGCCAGGACTGTGAAAGGAAAGGGAGATGATGAGGAACCCCAACTCAGGGGTTGGAGCTTGATAACAGCTTAAACTCCCTTTCTTCTTCTTCTTCTTCTTGAAAACTAGCCCCTGATGTTTGTTAGAGGTATGTTTCTGCTAAGGGTTGATTTTCTGGCTTAGAAAAGCATTTTTTGGATGCATGTAAAGAAGATGAGAGAGGAAAGTGGCCCCATTTAAGCTGCTCTTCTCATAAGCAGTCTGTAGAGTTCAACTAATTTCTGACCTGTGAAATAGCAGTAAATCTTAAAGATGCTCTTTTTCAAATAAAATCACGAATATACATTTTAAGGCATCTGGGAGGCTTGGTAGTTTTTTAGGAATAGTAATGATGTTTGAAAACTTCTCCTTGTACGTACTGCTCAATTCAGAACATTTATGCTGTCCAAAAATCTAAATAATTTATCCAATATCTTATTGAAACTGTTAATTTGCAGGCTGCTTTCACTAGAAAGATGCCTACTTACTTTTTCATTAATTAATAATTAGTGTTCAAGGTAAGGTTTAGAGAAAGAACCGGAGTCCTAACAGTAGTCATGACTACAACATGTTGGTGGACTACTACAAAAGGCATCTGATTATGGCGGTGCAGTTGTGGGGAATATGACAAACTTTTGCTCAAGGTCACAGTCATTCCTCAGAGAAACTGAGATAACTCTCAATGCGTCAACCCAGTATTCAAACAATGTGGCTTGCAAAGAAATTCCCTGTATAGAAATTTAAAGAGAAGAAAACACCATCTAGTGCTTAACTTCAGCTGCTGTGGGTGATGGGATAGGTTCTTTCTAGGAATGTATAAGCTGTTACTGTGGTTTAAGCCCAGCTGGCAACTGAGCAGCATCAGCCACTCACCCAACCTCCCTCTCTTCACCCCTTGCCCTGGTGGGCAGGGGAGGAGAATCAAAGGTAAAACTTGAGTGTTTAGAATCAAAGGTAAAACTTGAGTGTTTAGGTAAGAATAGGTTAATAATTGAAAGCAAAGTAAAATAAAATAGTAATAGTAAATAATTTTAATAAAGGTAATAAAAAGGGAAAGGGAAAAATCCAAACACATGATGCACAATACAATTGCTCATGAACTATTGGCTGATGCAGGCCCTATTTCTGAACCCAGATTGGCTCCCCCTCCATGTAACTCTGCCAGTTTATATTCTGGGCATGGTGTTCCATGGTGTGGAATATCCCTTTGGCCAGCTCAGATCACCTGTCCTAGCTGTGTTCCCTCTTAATTGAGTTTTTGGGTATTTTTGTGGACGTCCTCAGTGCCAGAGCAGGAGGGCCAAAAAACCCCCATTCCTTTGGTTTACTATGAACTTACAGAAACCCAAGACATCAGAGTGTTATCAATGTCATTTTCATTCTGTATCCAAAATTCAGCACTGAGAAGAAATTAACTCTATCCCAGCTGAAACCAGGACAGCCCTAAAAAAGGTATCCCACTTTGCATTTTGAGCAAGTGTTGTATAGGTCAGAGGTGTTAAATTTGAAGTGTTTAGGGCACATCTGGGTCATCTGCAACCAGGAAAGAATGCAATATATCCAAAGTAACTGTAATAGGCTACAAAATAATTTGAATTACCTCTGATGCCTTTGCTAATTACAATGTGATCCTTGGCTATTGATAGAAGTATTTCAAAGGAGACATAGCACTGAGTCTCGAGGACATTGTTAGTGCTGATGAGATTGGTCATAATCAGTAAGTGGCTCATCATGCTCTTAAAAGCCAGTTGGGAAAGCCAGTAATACAGAAAAAGGCCTCAAAGGAATGGTGTCACTGCGTGTCACATTACTCATATCATTAGATGGATTCTCGTAATAGCTTTTTGTCTGGAAATAATTCTCCATGACAAGCAATATTTGTGTCATTAAATGTTTGTGCCATATAATAGGATGCAGGCTGGAAGAGTGTGAGAGAAAAATTGGTGATATATTTTGAAGCTCAGATTCATGCTCCAACTTTTTTCAGTGTAAGGAGCATAAGCTAAACATGGAATTAGAAAAAATGAGAAAAAAATTCCAAGAGTAAACTATTTTTTCCCCCATCCTTAATTTCCTACATTTATTTAGAACAGGTTCAGTGTGTTTTGACAGTGGTGGCCCTGCCAATAGATTACTGCTGTCCAAAAGGGAAAAGCATTTCTGCTGTAAGTGCCCCTTCAATTTTGGGAAGTAGCTCTTAACACACTGGTTACTAAACCTAAAAGTAATAAAAACCACTGTGTAATTCTGACATCCTTTCAAAGATTTTTAAGAGGTTCAGCTGTTCTGAAGCAATGAAACTTAGCTGTTCAGGTTGATATGTTCAAGTTTATTCAGGTTGTTGGGTTTTTTCCTGCAAATAATTGTACAGAATGGTTCTTCCAGGGCTTGTTTATACTCTGTAGCTACTCAGTTACTGGAGAATCTGTAGGGTGCTTTCTTTTTCACCAAAGGAAATTTCATAAAAGGAAATTGTCAAATCAAAAGCAGTGCAAAAAAAAAATTAAATTCAGAATAACTAAATAGATAATCAGTAATCAGCTGGTTGTTCATTTTGTTGCTGAGTCACAGGCTGCACCCCAAAAAGGCTGTTTGTGAGTGAAGGTACAGAATTGGCTTAAATGAAAGCTGGGCACTTACCTGTCTGTGATCTGAGCCTTGTTGTGGCGGGGGAGAAAGGATAAACCCCATAAAAGTGGTGTGTTTCAGATACTGTGTGTCTCTTGAAGGTGTGCCAGAGACTGTTAACTCATTTAATGAGATTATTTGATCTGTTTTCTTATGACAATACATAAAGGTGCACTTCCTCCTGCAAATCTGCGCAGCAGAGCTCATTTGGGCAAAATTTCATTGTTCCATACCTAATAATTCTCAAGTCTAAAGAGAGACAGTAGGAACACAGTAGGTTCAGACCTATTCAACAACAAAGGAAGCTGAACTGCTTCCAGAGAGCCTGCTTTGTCTCCTGGCAGACTCCCCGAGACAGGATATTATGGGAAGACACCTCTGTCCCTCCTCCAACGCCCATCTCCAGCCCTTTATGTAAGAGCTGCTGCTCTCTTTTGTTTTTGCAGCAAAGAGGTGGCTCTGTGGGGCCCAAATCCACAGCAGGGTGTGCAGGAGGTGTGAGTATTAAACATAAGGTGACTCACACAACTGCCCCAAAGCAAGGGGCCTGGGTCTCTCTTGGATGGCCTGTGGCTCTTCATCTGTCCAAGAACAAAGCTTCCCTGAAAAACAACACCACAGAGGTGGTCCCATGAGGGGCAGTAGGCAGTTCATGCTCATCCCTCCAACTCTTCCAGGGGACTGGAATTAGGCCCCAAACCCCACATGAAATACTGGGCTGTGCTTTCTCCAGGGCAAGCACAGGCACTGTAAGCTTTTGATGTTGTTCCTGCTGAACTGGGCAGTGGGCTTGCTCATCACCTTGTTTGATCCACTCATGGCAGAAGAAGACTGAGGGTAACCAGCTGGGTCAAGGCTGGAGGATTTTCTTTGCATCAGCACAAGATAGGCAGCTGTGGTAGTAAGAGAAATTGTGTGAAGCATACCTAATCTCTCCTAGTCACATGTATCTGCTGATGCCTTAGAAAGGCATCTGGCTTTTAGATACCAAATCACATTATCCAGCATCCTGGGCAATATATCTCATACTGCTGTGAGCTCTGCTCCACCACCAAAGCGCAAGAAATGCTGAAATCCAGGTGCTGAAGCAGTCAGCCCATTCTTGAGGTGATCACAAATAGAAACAAGTGTCTTTATGTTATTTCCAGCCACCCATAATTTGAGTCAGAACTCTTTTCAGTCTGACCTGAAATAGCAGTATCACTTTGTATCCTCAGTACTATCTTTTCCTTGTTTCTGAATGTGACAGTTGTTCCCACTCACATGGAGGAAAGGAGTACATCTGCACCCCAACGTGCCATGGTAAGAGCAGAGGAGTCATAAATTCCTAATTTCCTATAGGGCTCATAAGGCTGATGATAAGCCTTTCTCCAAACCCATGAGACAATATCACCTAATCTAGCACAACAGCTTTTGTCACTGCCATGGCATCAACTAACTCCAGGCTTCATCTTCAGTTTTAACCTTGGAAGATTTACATCTCAGTGAAGTCTTGGATGTGCCAGTTTTCTTCCTAAAAGCTTCTGTCTCCACTAGATGAGGCAATGCTGAATATTTTAGACCCTATGAGCCTTTTGTGGCTTTGCAGCTAGATTGGTCCAAAAAACTGATGAATTTGTGCTGATAGTTGGGTTTAAGAATTTATTGTGCTTATTCTGGTGAAATCATTATAGCTGTGCTACCACAGATCAGTTGCTACGAGTGAGACCTTGCCTACAAGAATGCTCTAAAATGGCTACTATTTCTGTACCAGAAAAATGTCATAGTTAGATTTGAACTGCTTCTGATAGTTGAGATCTGCAGAGAACTGCTCTCTTTTGGAGCAGAGCTCAGTGCTCAACCTCAGGAGGCCTGTTTGGATTCACTGCCCAGATCTGGTAATTTAGAAGGTCAGTTAGGATTCTGTTTTTAACTATCCCTCTTTTTCTCAAAACTTTGGAGTTGTGGGAAGTTCTTTGGTAAGCAATCTGGAA
The DNA here is from genome assembly GCF_014805655.1 of Passer montanus. NCBI lineage: Eukaryota > Metazoa > Chordata > Aves > Passeriformes > Passeridae > Passer > Passer montanus. The sequence continues at coordinate 457,951 of NW_024372370.1, forward strand.
TGCTGAAGAAAAAAATGAGAGTTTCTTAAGAGTACCTGGAATTTGATTAGAAACATCCTATATTCCTGTTTTCTTGCTAAAGTCTGCTGTCCTTGCAAATAGCAAGGCTATAAAAAATTGAAATTACTTCCTGGCTATCATGGATTTTTAGACTCATGACTGAATAGATGTTACAGTGAGCTTTCAGATGTTTCTATTAGCACAACTCTTCTGTTATACTGCAGGTGTTCACCCAGAAGGGATGCCAGTTGCCCTCCTGTCTGATGCTGCAATCTGCAATTGCAGTGAGTTGCTGGATGCCTGGCAATGCCACACAGCAGTTTTTTCCTTTTTACACTGTGGAACAGATAATCACCGCATTTCTTTCCAAATACTGTCATGCTCAAACCTTCTCTCTTTAACCTTGAAAAGTCAGGATCACACAGACCAGTACATTCTACTGCATAACTTGTAAAGAAATCTAAGAAATGTATTAGCTTTTTCTTCACTTTCTTTCACTGGAGTACTTCACAAGAAACCTTGCTTATAAACCTTCCAGTGAGCTTGGTGGCAAAATAATATCAAACTGGACAGACAGCTGAGACCCCTTTTAAGGGAACTCTATTTAAATTTGGTGATGGAAGGTTTCTAAACTTAATAAGCATCTGTAATGGACTTTACATTTTGTGCAATTGGAGTGCTTAGTGGCTGTTAGGTAGAGAATTAAGGCTTAATGTAGATTTTAATGTGTTTGATTTGACAGAAGCCATGCAATTTTTGTGTAGTACAGTAACATTTATAAGCTGATTCAAGCACTTCATGCAGGCGTGCTGTCCAGGTTTTCTTATTACAATTATGCATAATAACAATACAGTTATATGAAAATGATAGTGCTTGGGTAATCACAATACTGGGAGCATTTGCCCTTTATTCTGAAGAGCAGAGAAGTGGAAAAGTGCTGGATGTGGAGAAAGGAAATTAATGTTTGCCCTTGCAGAACATTCTCCTTCCGCTGGATTTACATACAACTCATCATACCTTTTCTGCATCTTGGTTATGCTTCTGTGCAGTTCAGGAGGAGACACGTTTCTGTTTGATGTTGGGGAATAGGTCCGAAGTTGAAAAAATTAGTTTTGGTTAGTCTTGTGGGAGAGTGTACACAAACATACAGTGGTTTTCTCTGATTGCCGCGCTCTCTTCATATTCATGTAGTACTTAGCAAATAGTCTGACTAGTAGGAAGGGGGATGGTACAGGGGAACAAACACACTGGCTGTAAACACGCTGCTTTCCAGATCAGCAGTATTTTCTGTAGTGGCTTTATTCTCATGCTGAAGGTCTCTTCTGTGGCCCTGGGCATTAGGAAGCTTGCCCGTGCCACAGCTCCTTCCAGTCCTCTGCAAAAAATCCTAAGCAAAGTTGCCCATTGAGTACATGGTTGCTCAGCACCATGAAGCACACAGGGCAACAAAAATGCTCACAATTTTCAAGACTGACTTTTCACCTGTGTGGCTTGGACAGGTTCTGACCTTTTACCCTGCCCAAGTACTCAGCTCTAGATGCTGAGTAAGGGGACCTTACTGGTGATCAAAAATTTTGCCCACCTATTTCAATTCTTCCTGCAAAGACTGGCGAAACCCAAAGCGTGACTTGTTGACTCCTCATGTGTAGTTTCATCCTATCTGAACTTCCTTTTCTTCCTTTTAGTGAAGTCCTCCTTCAGTGAAATTGTACTAAAAATAGATGTTGGCTTATGCTCCAGCACCTCTTTGTGTAACTGCCGAGTGCTGGACACTGAAGTGAGGATGTCTGAACTTCTCCTTCCAAAGAAGCTGCTTAGACACCCAAAAACAGAATTTAAATAATATTGAATATGTAAACCCATGTCATTTTTCACCTAGTTTAATACTGATCTCCTATACTTGCCTGTTACTGCCTTTAACAAAAAATACAACACAGTTCTGAATTTTATGTAGCATGATTAATTTTTGGCTAGTTTATTCTGTTTTTTGAGACTTTATGTACCTTAGCAGATGGTGTTAAAGTTGGTGTAAATAGTTTAATTTCATTTCTTCCCACCTTCTTAGCTTTACCCTTTGCTTTTAATTATTTGCTTGCAAACTAGCTGACACAAACTAATTGAACACACTGATAACAATGGATTGTAGTAAAAATATACATTTTAAGATGTCAAGATTTAAGAATTTGACTGTTTTTAAGGAAAAAAATTCAAGAATGTGTCAACATCTTTATTACAGGTTATTATAAGAATAATAAAAATAATTTAAAAATCCATTCTAGTGTTATATGATAGATATTCCTAAAATTTGGCTGCTTATTGTCTTAGACACAGTCACACTGAAAGGGAGAAACACAAAGATAAACTTTGTCATATTCTAGTTCTGCAAAAGCATCTTTTTTTGTGTGGGATCCAGAGTTGGGGCCTTTGTCAACAAAAATGCTGGGAACAGATTTTTACTCAGTTATGTCATAATCTCATTTTCAGACATCTAAATATATAGCATTTTCCAAGGTGTGCAGTATGTGCTATTAATATGGTTCAGAAATATCTGTAGGCATTTAATTCTGAAAGTTAATTATTTCAGGCAGGAATATAGGTTTGAAGTGCCATTAAATGTACTGCTGGCTAATATAAAAGAAGACTTTTAGGAGACTCTCTGGATTACTGGTTAGACAGGACACTTCATGGTGCTCAGAGTTGTGCTGTGTGTCTCAGACAGTGAATCCAGAATCTGACACAGTGGGAGCTTCTAAAGATTGACCACTTTTGAAGTCATGTATGTATCAACGCATATACATTGCACCCAATCATATTAATTTCATTTTAGATAGTAAAAAAAAATAATTTTTCTACATTCTAAAGTACTGGCAAAAACAAATAAACCAAACTATTAAAAATTGTCAATACTAAAAATAGTATTCTTGCTGCCCTGTTATTAATGGCAATCTCCACACCTTACAATCTTGTATTTCCTGCATCATTTGCTGCAGTATAGAATGTCATTCTTTTAACAAACTGCATCTGTCAATGTATAGAATAGTTTTACAAGGTCTTGTCAACAACAGTGGTGTGTGAGTTAAAAAAGAATAGTTTAAGAACCTTAAGTTTCAGGTGATTTTTTGGGCTAACTTACCTGAAGCCCAAACCTGAATCCAATTGAATTTTAATAAAGTAAATAAAAAAAAAAAATAATGCATTCCAACTTAGGACAAAAACATTCCTTCTCTCATGATTGTAAAATAACCTAATTTTTCTCTTTATAGAACTTTCTGTGCTTTCAGCAGCTACCTTTTACACTCTTGCAACCTTTCAATCTGCTTTTTCACAACCATTTCACTGTTCTACTCCTTCTCAGCTTCTTTATAAAGGATCTTCTTAGTTCAGCAGTGAAGCATTAACTTCTTTTACCTGGCACCAGCATCATTTGCCATCAAATGAAAAAAAAATGGCCCAACTACTTTGATAGAGTTGCACAGGTTCCTGGTTTTATAAAAAAGGAAAAGCTAAATTTAGCTAGAGTTACATTTACTGAACTGCAGCCTGAAGCTGAAACCAGTTTTCATTTTGAAGTTCTGTTCTTCCCCAGCTATAGTACTGGCTTGCAATACTGGCTCGACATAAAATAGACCACATTCATGCTGGAAGCAGACATTAGTGTCTTCCAAAAATTTCAAAATGAAACTCTTCTTTACATCATCCTTCTCTAAAGTTCTGACTTTAATCTGTGCATCTCCACTGCTCAAAATAGCCCCTTATTGATATAGCAGAATGATTCTCCTTGCACACCTCTATGGTAACTGCAGTGTAGGAACATCGGTTGTATCCGAGCAAGGCTCCAAGAGGTTCTGCAGTCTCCAGTGTGTGGTGCAGTTCTTACCTCACCAGTGGGAGTTTTTTCCCCTGCTGCAGAAGCACGAGAACATTATTCTAAGTATGCCCATGGAAATATACAGGGAAAGCTATAAATATGAACATATTAATTAAATGCTTATATGCTCTGACATTTAAAGACACTCAGTAGTAGTCAAAGCTTATATGGCTGTGAACAATAAGGTCTATTGTAAGTTTTTCCTTTTACTTACAAGGAATGATGCCCATTTCTTCTGGCTATTCATTTTTCTTTACAGTTGCTATCAAAGGTAAATTAAAAGCATTTTTGGCTCCTTTCTGTATAAATTTATAGAGATAAGATGGGGCTTGTGTTGGTATTTTGACTTGCCCATGGGGTTTGATTTGTTTAAAATTGTGCCTGGAGAAAAAATAGGGGTGTGTCTTAAGTCATTGCAAACATATGGTTTTGGTAGAGTTTTCTCATTTAAAGAGCTTCAGATGTTTTTAATGAACAGGGTGTAGGAAAAAAAAAAATCACAATTTATCCAAGTAGAAAAAAAAAAACCTAAACAAAAAGAACAAATAGCAAAGCTTAAATACATAACATCCTTTGTATTACCTAGGATATTCATGTAGTGCAAGCATTCAGTTGCAAAATCTCTTGTGCTTTAGCATTTTTGAAATGTTAATAAAATGTTATTGGGACATTACTGGTATTTTTATACCCACATGTACCTTTTACTGGTACTGCTGTACCTGTTTTGCCCTTCATACATGGTCTAATAAAATACCATGAGTAGTTACAATGAATAATGCATTTGAAAAATGTTGTCCTTCTTTTCCCTGTCTAAGCCAGTTGCATGTTCTTACAGTTTTCCAGCACTTACTTGCCTGTGGCTTTTCCAAGACAGCTGCACAGTATGATAGGCTTCATCCAAAGTAGCATTCCTTCTTTCATCTCCAGCTTCTCAGTAGTTTTTATTACAGTGTCGTCACTGCTTTCTTTTTATTCAGACAGTTTTTCTTTATATTCCTAAAGGTGCATTTGGAAAGGGATCGCAGAATCACAGTTGTTATTGAAATAATTAATTTTATCTCTTTTTAATTTACTACCGTCTTAATTTTTTGTCTTAACTGAAGATGTCTTAACAACTTCAGTTAAACATTTATAAAAGCTTCTATTCCTCTTAACTTCTGTGGAATAAGAAAAGAATACAGTAAAAATATGCACTATAACTAATGTATCTTCTTCTTGTCTTTCTCTTTTCTTCTGCTGATTTTCACTTGGGTTTACTGGGCCGTTAGTGCAAGACTCTCATCACCAGGTTTCTCATGAATACCAGAATACCTCTAAATTTTCTGCTCAACTGTGCATCCATAACTGGATGCATTAACATCACAGAAGTCAATAAATATTTAATTAATAGCAGTATACGAGACTGAGGGGTCAGAATTTGTTGCAAGTAGGTGTTGTCATCAAACAGAGCTTAATAAAAAGGAATTTTGCCTAACATGAGCTTCAGTTTTAGGCTACTGATTCCCTTAATTTAATCTGCTAAACTATTTTCGTAGAAATACAAGTGAAAAGAGTTGGATACCTCAGAAGTATCCAAAGGCAGAGCCATTTTGCTGGAATCTGTGTATCTTTGGACAGGTGTGTTATTCTTCTGTAGTAATTTCCTGTTCTCCATTTGCAATATGAGGAATTTTATTATTTCCTTTGATAATGGCTTTACCACCTAAAGTTTGAGTGTAAATTATCTGCTGGAGTCTGGCAAATTGTGCCAACAAGGCTCAAGACAGGCGCAAAATCTTGCTTAAGAGCAGCTTAATTTTCTTTGGAAAATGGATGTGAAGTTGTTCTATAGATTGCCCAAGATTTGTGCTCAGCTCCAGCTCAGCCTAAACCATCTCTTACATGGTTTAAGAATTGCACATGGCCCAAGCACCTGTGTTAAGAAAGCAGAGCAGACTGCCCTATGAAGTCAGTGGGCAAGGAATTAAATTTCCTTGTCAGAGAGCAACTGGGATTTTCTGTGTTTTCACTTGAATTTCGGAGCGCTTTATTTTTTTTTAACAGCTTAGCTAAGCTCAATGCATATTTAAAGAATGGTACAAAAGATAATATTTAAGTGTGGAAAACTGTGAAAACAATTTAAACAAGTCTTTCAGTTAAGCTTGAACATTGCTTTCTGGCATGTATCCAAACAAGAAAAGCCTGCCATTTTATATCCAGTCCATTATTTTTGGAATAACAGCTGAAAGAATAAAACTCTAACTGGAGAACATGTGCTTTCATGTGTGTTCACAGTAGCAGGTACAATCTTTTACCCCTTGGCAACAGTTTATCTCCAATGTTTGTCACCTGTGTATTGGCAGGTTGGTCAGAAGAACTTTTGTTGAAATGAGAAATGTCAATTATGGTTGCAAGTTGTTGCTACCAGAAAATAACACTCTTGATTAAGAACTGCTATTTAATTAGCAACAAATATTTGCTCTGTAGAGATTAATTTCAATGCAAATTAAGCTTAATGCATTTTTTGTTTAATTATCTGCTTTTGTAAATGGCAGGTACGAAGCCTCTCGGGTTATGGTATACAGCGAATGAACTTCTCTAGATAGACTTAAAAGGACTATGTTGCCCACAGGCATTGAATCTAGCATTGATTAGGAAATTTTCTTAAGGTTCTAGTTCATAAAGCAATATAAAATCAGAAATTCACTTAAAGTATTTAATATATTCTTAGCTCTAGGGCCTGCAACAGAAAAGTAAGGAAATTATTCAAAAGTGCTGTTTAAATGTTCAAAAAACAGAAAGCACCCAAATTCTCCCACCTAAAATCTTCTTAAATGTTTTTGGGGATCTGGTTCAAGAATTATGGAACTAGTAATAATGTGAAGGGTGTGGGAGATGCTTAGGCTTTCACACAAATGCTTGCACCCCCAATGTATTGATAAAATTTCCTCTTCAGAAATAAAGAAAACTGTACCACAGGAATGGGGGAGCTGCTGATACTGGGTAGATAACTGAGACTGTAATGCTACAGAAAGAATGCAAAAGCTGTACTGCTTGTTCAATGGAATAAATTAAAAGGATAAATGGAAATAATAAGTACTGAAGGAAATAGCATTGGGTCCTAGGGCTTTGTGCATGGTGGTGTCATAGTGGCATTGGAGAGAAATGCATTGGCTAGAAATCTTGAACACCTGCCCCAGTTCCCAAAGCCATTCATAATCAATAGGGAAAATTAAAAATAATTTTTAATTGTTGAACTTTCTTTACTCTGCTCTTGCTGGTTGAGATTCTCTGGACTGGAGTTCCCATAGCCTTAGTATAGCTTCAGAATGGGGAGATGAAGGACAGAAATAGTTATTTAAGTTATTTGACTGTGTTGATGCTTGCATATGTGAACGCACTGGAGGAACTCATGGAGAAAGCTGAGAGAGATGATCATTTACAGTGATACATACAATAACTAATGTACATCTTTATTCCTGACACTTAAGAACAAAGAATATTAACTAAAAGTACTGGCTAAAAAGGCTGAAGGAAGAGAACTTGATTTCTTTGATGAGGTGCTGGTAATACCAAGGCAGTACTTGAGAAGACAATCAAAATAGACTTGGAAAATCATTGCTGTTATTGCTTCTGGGCAAATTTTGTGTAACTAAACCCCACACAGCCACTCACTCACTGTCCCTGCGTCAGGATGTGGGAGAGAATTGGAAGAGAAAAAGTGAGAAAACTCATGGGGCTAGATAATGGCAGTTTAGTAGGAAAAATGAAATCCATGTACACAAGCAAAGCAAAGAATTCATTTACTGCTTCCCATGGACAGGCAGGTGTTTCCATTTCCAGGAAATCTGGGTTCCAGTATGCCTAATGGTGTCTTAGGAAGAAGTATACCATCATTCCAAACTTTGCCCTTTTCCCAGCTTTGTATGCTGACCATGACACCATAGGGTAAGGGACATCCCTGTGGTCAGTTGGGTCAGCTGTCCTGGCCGAGTCCCCTCCCAGCTCCTTGTGCACCTGCTGGCTGCTGGGATGAGAAAAGGCAGAAAAGGCTTTGGCTCTGCAAGTGCTGCTCAGCAACAGCTGAAACATCCCTGAGTTATCAACACTGTTTGCAGCACAAATCCAAAACACAGCCCCACTCCAGCTCCTGTGAAGAAAATTAACTCTCCCACAGTCAAAACCAGCACAGCAGATAACTTTAGCAGATAGCCAGAGACAGGATTCTTAGGGACAGGATTACAGAATTGGCACATGGCCATTGGAGGGCACTTAACAGTAGCAGTTTGCTCCAAGTCCTGTCAGTCGTATGCTGATACAAAGATACAGTTTGTTTCATTTCCCAAGGATGCATTTGAAGCTAAATCAGCTTCAATCTCATCTTTTTTTCTGTTGGCTGCATGAACCATAAATAAATTTTATTGTTGTAGATGTCAATCTCCTCAGCAAATCTCATCTAAGCAATCTCTTGCAAAATAATATCCTTCCAGTTAGTTCTTTTTTCAATTTCCCACTTAACAATACATGAGGCTGTCCTGGAAACTCCAAAATCTAGTAGAAATGAATTATCTCCTCAGAAATTTTTGGCAGTTTGAACCTTTTCTTTTCTCATGGCTTATTGAACTGACCTACAAGCCAGTCCTATTCCACCAGATTGCAAAAGAAGATGCTGACTGTGACACAGAGTTATGGTACTTTAGCATGAGTGGTGGTAGGTGCTTCTGATGGATAAACTTGATTTAGGTAAGATATCTATTGGAATATCTTCATTTTTTCTTGTTTTTTAGTAACAGACCCTGAGTTATGCCAGCTTAAAAATGTCTTAACAGTCAGGTTTTGAGAAGTGGTGTGAAGTTGAGTTTCAATTTATTTTTTCTAGAGGCAGCCACTCTATGAAAGATAAAAACAATACCTAGTACCTGTCCTTTAAGTGCAGGAAGTCAAATGTCTTTCTCTCTGGTTTTCTTACCTAAAAAAGGGGCAGAGAGTTGAAGCAGCCCCAGTACGCCAATTACAGGCTTTTAATAAAGTCTTTTAATGTTTGTTTTGGGCACATTTCTTTTTATTGATTATTCAAATGACTGACAGCACTCATGTTCCTTAGTGCTGAATAATAAAACTATATAGAGACAGTTAAGTTAAAAAAAATATTTCTACCATGGAGCCACACTGAAGCATTCTTACTCTATTGAAATTATTGTTCCATTCATGTGTCTGACACTTTCTTCTTCTTCATCAAGAGGAGAAAAGAATGTTAAACACAATGATGATAATTTTTGCTACCTTATATTCATACTTTTATATCTCCTTTGAATCATACGAAAAAGATAAAATGATGGGAAAATTCATTGGAGTTGCAGGTTTTGAAATGTAGTTAGTCATGAAATAGGCTGGAATCATGCAACCATGCATGTAACTGAATGTAAATTAATAGTTCCAGTTAATTCAGTAATGCTTTTCATATACATAAAATTAAAATAACATCTTTATTTTCATAGATGTACAAACACAGAACAGTTTACGTTGGAAGGGACCTTAAAGTTCACCTAGTTCCAACCCCTTTGCCATGAGCAGGGACCCTTCCACAAGACCTGGTTGTTCAGAGCCCCATCCAGGTCACTGAACACTTCCAGAGGGTTTCCATTTTGTATGGATAAAATCTAAGACTACTTTATGCTTTTGTTTTTCCTCAGGCCTGGATGAGTTGATGACTTGGGATTGGAAAAAATAGGCTTAGAAACGGGAAAAACAATCTTATATTATAGAGACAAAAGTTATTCTATTTATTGTATGCTTTTCACTCTTCTATATAATAGCTACCATTTAGGCACTAGGAAAACTTCACAGAGATTAGGATTTCATACAGCATTTTTAATATTTATAGTTTTATTTTTACCTTCATTTCTTGTTCTTTCAGGCACACATAGTGAGACTTAAAATATATATTTTCAGATCAAAAGGAAAGTGATAAGATACTCTTCCTTTCCCCAAACTGTCTTGTTCTTCAGAACAGATTTATTCCTTTACAGATTGTAGGTGTGTGTTCATTCCTTAATGAATTAAGAATTCATGAGACACTGCCTTTGTCTCTTTTTTTTTGTGGAGTTCTCTGTGCTGCTTGCTGTTTTGTATTGGTGCATGGTATTGTAACCTCTAAGTTGGGTGAAACATTATTGACGTTTTTTTGGCCTGAAGTGTATAGACTGTGGTTGCCCTTGGAAGGAAAAGAGATGCAGTTTCTTAATTCATGCAACTTCCTTCTGTAAACTTGCATGCTTCATTTTAATCATGGTTGAACTCTAGATTGCATTACTATGCTGCTGTAATATTTTCAGTATTACAGGAGGGTTCTAGAAGACGAGAATAATTTTTGAGGGGAAAAAATCTCCACAGATTTGCTCTTATTTCAAAAGGAGCCAGAAGTGTTAAATCTATACATTATGTTTTGTCACTTCTCCAGACTGTTTCCTCCAAGTGCAACAAGCTAACATGCTTTTCAGTATGCACAGTGCAGATAAATGCTAATAAAATATCTGAAGTCATGGTGTAAGGTAGGGTTTACAAGCTCTTTCAAGCAGAGAAATGGTTAACGTAGGCACTGGCAAGACAGCAGATGGGATGATGAAATGCAGCTGCAAGGGATAAATGCACTCAGGAGAAGGCTGCAGAGGAGGGGAAGTGCCTAAGGAAGTAGGGAGAGCACTTAGAGGAGTGCTGGTAGAAGGGCATGCTGTGAGGCTCAAGGTGACACGAGCCTCTGAAATTAGGGAATGGGAAAACAGCTATGTGGAGGGGAAAAAAAATAAAGATGCACTTTTGGGAATGGGTTTGAGGATGAGTAAATAAGGGCCTTTTTTTCCTAGCAAGGCTGCCCCTGGCCAGAATGAGTCCTGGTAGTCAACCTGTTTGTAGGAGCATGAGTAGGGTTCAGCTCCCCAAACTTCAAAAGTATTTTATGTGACACAAGTTGAGCTTGTTGGTGTTGGCTTAATGTTCTCAGGTAACTTTATGATGCTTATATCTTCAATTGTCTGTTCTGTTTATGCTGGATATTAAGTTCTCCACCTTTAAGACTGATTCCAAGAGTGAAGGAGGGGAAAAAAGAAGCGCACAGTTTGCTTTCAGAAACTGCACTCACTCCTCTGCATTTTTTCTTACAGACTGTGTTGTCTGCAGCACAGACAGCACAAGAAAGCTGTCCTTTGGTTTTAATTAGTTTTTAGCTAGCTAAGGCAGAAAAGTTCCCCAGACTATAGCTTTTCTTTTTCTTAGAACTGTTCAAACCTGCTCTAAACTAAAAACCCAAAAGAACATGGGGAGCTCATGCCTTTGGCCCACCGGGGCCTGGGATGCATTTTCCAGCAGAAGAGGGACCGATAAGAGCAAGCTGAGTTACACCCCAAAAATAAGGACTATCTGAATTTGCCACCTCTTCAGGTTCTAAACTAAAAACCCAAAAGAACATCGGGAGCTCATGCCTTTGCCCCACGGGGGCCTGGGATGCATTTCCAGCAGAAGAGGGACTGATAAGAGGAAGCTGAGTTACACCCCAAAAATAAGGACTATCTGAATTTGTCACCTCTTCAGGACAGTGAGAAGTTTTAATATTCATTTTCTATGCTTGTGAATACTTTGCTTGTTAAACAGTTTTTTCCACTTTTCTAAAAAAAAAAATAAATAAATCTTTTCCCAAACCAGTTAGTAGAAAAACCACTTAAATCTGCTTTTCTAAAAGAACCCCTTTTAGAATTTCCACCCAAATTTGCCCTGAACCAAGACACCCCTTCACTGTCAATGGAAAGAAACAGATGCTTTTAGGGCATGATTCATCTGACCTATTTTGAACACCTGCCTTAGGAGGAATTGAATCATACCCTAGAACTGTTTCTGTCTATTGACTATAAAGAGAGCCTGGGGCGACTAACTCAGATTTAAATACCTATATAATAGATATCTTGGCTTGGCCAGATATAAATGGTCCCAAAGAATACCATGTAAGTGCAGAAGTTAATGTTTGAATGTCATCATTGTGACAGGTCTAGAGCATGAGCACTGCAGAAATTTCTTGGGATTTACCTTAAACTCCACTGCTGTGTTTCTATACAGGATGTGGACAGTGGGAGGTGGTGGCACAGCCAGCTTTTGCCGCTGGATGTATTCTGAGGTCTGATGGCTGCTGCAGAAAACTCTGGCTCTGCCAATTGCCCCAAAGCTCTGCTGATTCATAGGAATTGCTTCCTTTAGATCTTCAGGGGACAAATTCACAAAGAGAGAGAGAGGGGAAAAAAACAAACCACCCCAGGTCCTTCCTAACTATGAAATTTGGCAAGCCTACCATGTTTTTCTATGTGCTAGACTATCTCACAGCACCACTTTAAAGGAGCACTTCACTAATTAGGAGGAAGATTGTGAAATTTTGCTACAGAAGGTTATCTTGAAGTGAGATTTTTTTTTTACATGGGCGAGGTTATCTTCACATCAGCTATTTTTCCCATTAAAATGTGCTCAGTTCTGTCTGAATGGCAAGCATCCATGTACCTCAGTTTGCCGAAGTTTGAGTTGGTATTTGTGGACATGTCTCACATGATGTCACTGTAATCAGGATTGCTGCTCTGACCCTCGCTTGCAAAGATGAATTGTCCTGAAGCTTTTGTTTAGCCAATGATGGCAGCCCTCAAAAAAACACATGAGCAAATTAGTGATAATTCTTTCAAACTAGGGTTTGAATCATTTTTAGTAAATAAGACATTGGGCTAAGCATCCAACATTAATTAAATGTAGCATAAATGTTCATCAAATGTGCACCATGAAGCTGATGTATTTACAAAGGCATTGTGGAAAAAAATTTTTGAAGGAATGGGCTCTTCTAACTATTGCATATCCTAAAGAATGAGCCCTCCTAATTCTTCAGCATTTCCTAAAGGCTGAATGAGTAAGTGACTTTGCAACCATAATAATATTCTTTGATGAAACAGCTCCCTGGACGGATGAGAGGTAGCAGTGCATATTGTCTACCTTGAGTTCAGCAAGGATTTTGTCACTGTCTCTCACAAGATCCTCATAGGCAAACTCAGGAAGTGTGGACTGGATGAGTGGGCAGTGAGGTGGGTTAAAAACTGGCTGAACAGCAGATCCCAGTGGGTTATAGTCAGAGACACAGGGTCTTGTTGGAGGCCCGCCACTATCAGTTCCCCTCCAAGGTTCACCACTGGGACCAGGTTTGTTTAACTTGCTCATCAATGACTTGTATGAAGGGACAGATGTCTTCTCAGCAAGCCTACTGACAATACAGAGCTGGGAGGTGTGGCCAATACCCCAGAGGGCTGTGCAGCCTTTCAGAAGGGCCTTGACAGGTTGGAGACATGCACAAAGAAGAACAATATGAAGTTCAGTAAAGGCAAATGCAGGGTCCTGAACCTGGTGAAGAATAACCCCAGGCACCAGGACAGGCTGGGGCCAGCTTGCTGGAAAGCAGCTCTGCAGACAATGACCTGGGGGTTGTGGTGGGCAACAAGGTGTCTATAAGCCAGCAGGGTTCTTCAAGAAGAGCATTGCCACGAGGTTGAGGGAGCTGATCCTGCCCCTCTACTCAACCCTGGTGAGGCCACATCTGGAATTCTGTGTCCAGTTCTGGGCTCCTCAGTACAGGAGCTCCTGGAATGGGTCCAGTGGAGGGTGACAAAGATGATGAAGGGACAGGAGCATATCTCATATGGGTAAAGGCTGAGGAAGATGTACTTGTTCAGCTTTGAGAAGAGATGATGAGAGGGGGATCTCATCAATGTTTCTAAGTATTGAAGGGCGGAGCCAGGCTCTGCTTGGTGCTGCCAAGCAATAGGACCGAAGAGAATGGGCAGAGACTGATGCACAGGAAGTTCCATCTGAATGTGAGGATGAACTTCTCTACTTTGTGGATGACCGTGCAATGGAAGAGATTGCCCAAAGAGGTTGTGAAGCTTCCCTCAGTGGGGATTCAAGAAACTCCTGGACACAATCCTGTGCCATGTACTCTAGGATGACCCTGCTTAAGCAGCAAGGTTGGACCAGATGACTCACTGTGGTCCCTTCCAACCCTACCCGTTGGGTGATTCTGTGATTCTTTATATTAAAAATGTGTGTGCAATATTAAAATATCTTAAAAACAAGGTTTTTAAAGTTCATTGTAATTATAGTGTGTGTATATAATCTTTAGAAACAGAAGTTTGAGACTGTGATTCTGTGATATTTGTGCTAAGTGAAATATCCTCTGTTATTATCAAGCATAAGCTTAAAATGATTGTAATTTATCTATAAGCCCATGACACACCAAGTTTGGCATATCTCCTTTTTCTTCAGTATAAGCTTGGATATTTATCAACACAACAGACTTGGATAGAGGAAGTAAATTTAGGTTAAAATACAGATCTATAATCTATGTTTAGTCTTTACATTTGCAGTGAGATGATATAATCACTGACTTTAAAAATGGCAATATTTGAATTAAAAATTAATGGAATTAATTCTTAATTATTTTATAGTTTAGGAAAAAGTTCTGCCTACTTTTCGTATTAATTATCCAATTATTTAATACCCAAAGTACAGAAAAGATAACTTTTCAGTATCACCATTTTTCATTAAACCTCACCTTTAACCAACTTAAGCACAAAGAAGCAAGTTCTTTGTCTTTACTATATTTTTTGGTTTTCAGTCTGTGTTTTGCACATTTTCAGATGCTGTGCTTTTCTTTCACAGGCAATTCAAATGACTCAAGGAGAATTAAGTCTTTGCTTAATGAGTAGTACATAAGCAACTTTTCAGAATTGGCCCTAAGAAGTGAATTCAAATCAGGAAAGATTTTTGTCAACACACTATACATTCTCCTGAAATTTAAAATAAAATTGTCCTTAATGGCAGATATACACAAAAAGATGTAGGTAAGATGATAATATATAATTTATGCTGTCTCAGTGCTTCAAGTTTGACTAAATGATCTTTAATGAACCTTCCAGTCCTGTGTTTGATGATACTCCCACATAAGGGGAGAAGAGAACTGAAGTGGCACAGATGAGGTCTGCTCTCTTACTATAATTCTATGGATGCTGAAGCTTTTTTTATAGCTAAAAGGGAACACATCCAACCTCCTATTCTAGTAACAGGAGTGGAGGAAAACCTGATTAGGAGAAAATTTTAGGATGATCCAAAAGTGTATGCATTGCTTATTGTATTTGCCATATGTATTGAGTTCTATTTACATTCCAGTGTTGAATGAAAGGACGTGAGGCTTAGATTTACAAAGAAAGGAATATTTAACTGATCGTATGTAATTATTAGAAATAAAATATGAAAAATCCCAAATTACAAGGCATGTCTCTCTATAGAAGCCAAGTAAAACAGATGAAGTTATCTGATAAAAAGGTTGGTAGAAAGAACTCTCTCATCTAGATAACCAGATAGTTTAGCAAGGATGCCTAAAGCTCCAGTTAAAACTCTCAAATAGTTTAATTTATTTCTCTTTTGCATGAATAAAAGGCAAAGCCAGGAGTGATGCTAAGAAAGATAACACTACCTTTTTAAGGCATATGCGTTTATCTATGCACTCTGCGTTGTTAACCACATTTGATACATTGGCTTAAAATCTATTATTTGAAGGGTTGGTTTCAAAGAAGAATATAAAAGAAATGTGGATGAGCCTTTTTGAAGGAAAAATATCAGCTTGTTCTTTGTTGATAGAGGTTTCTGACTCTCTAGCTGCACACGTTGTATATTTTTACTGTTACTGAATACTACTCATCAATTATACTGTTTCTGACTAAAGGAAATATCTGAGGCAGACTAATTTTTTGCTTTTATCACCTTAAGATATGATTAGAATATGTAAAATAGGGGAAATAATTTCCCATTAATTTGTTAAAAATAGTTGTAATTCAATCCTAGTGAACTCTCTCTGCATTAAGAAACATGTGGATGTAAATAAACCTCATATTTGGGACCTTCAAATACATACTTACATAGTATTTTTTTATGTGAAACTTTGGGTCACTGTTAATACTTCTTTCATTTTCAATATCAAATTTATATTTCCCCTTGCTGGGATTTTGCAAAGCTGTATCAGAAAAAGGGTCTAAATCTTTGGTATCTAGTGGACTTAGTCCACACGGATGACTTCTTGCAATTGCCAATTAACTTTTTCCCAGAGGGAAGCAGTAGCATAAGTGTGCCCTGTCTTTGATAAACAGGTCTGACATACACTCTAAACACTAACTTGAGAAATACATTCTGAGTGTTTCATGATAACAACAGAAGCTGCATAAGACTTAGTAAGCTGAGGGAGTAGAAAAACTTCAAGGAGAGAGGAAAAAATGAAATAATACCTAAAATGCTTGAAGATTTAGCAATAAGTCATAGTAATTTGGATTCTGGTCTGACAAAGCCTTTATAAACTCTCCTGTGACTTTTTTAGTGTGGCAATTTTTATATCACTAAGAACAGGCAAAATGGGTTAAGTCAGTCACTGTCCACCTCGGTGTTCACCTGAAGTCCAATCACAACTGATTTTTTTTGTGATTTCATTGCAAGTTAAATATAGAATATGAGGGCATTTTAGTATGGTAAACATCCACTCCCCCTTCTGCAATTCCACCCAGATAAATGCATTATTTTTTATTCTTAGAAAGTACTTGAGGTGCTTGTGGTGGTCAAGAACAACCTGCTTACATATTCAGTATGGTGAGTTTAGTGAGTGGGAAGGCAGTTCAAGGTATAACTCTCTCTGGAAGCCAGGAGCTCTGGTCATCACTTGTCCTTGTGACCCGGGAGCACAGCAGGAGTAATTGTGATAATAAGTACTGGTGATCATGCAGATTTCAGTTAGCTGTCTGACTTGGCACTGACATGTAGCCAGGCCTCTTTTTTTCCATTGTGGTGTAAATGGACAAACTGAGAGCTGGTTTAATGAAATATCTATAATTTCAGAAACCCCCCCCGCCCCAAAAAAAAAAAAAACCACCAAAACCCCCCTAGGTTCTAAATGCCTTTTTTTGTCATGTTTTGGGATACTTCCATTATTTTTTTGTTTCTTTTTCCTTTTTTTTTTTTTTCTCAGTTGCTCATGTTTCCCTTTCTGGTTGTGAGAGAAAGCACTATCATCACTATAGTGCAGTGAGTGCATAATAGTAGTTTTATAGGTATAAAAGTCTAAATGCTATTAGTGCTGAGAGGTATTGTTTTAGCAAGTGGAACTTGTGTGTAAGAACCTAATTTTTAATAACATAATTTGCTTAATGTTATGTATTCACAAAGTTAATAGTCAATTAAATTTTGCATGCACTGTCTTTTTTGAACCGAAATACTTTTGCCTGTCAGGTGCTATGTTATTAAAGAACATTAGTTAAATTAAAATTGTACCTAGGCTGAGAGTGTTCACAACACTTAATGGACTTTTTGCAGTTTGCTTCCAAGTACTTGTCTACTAACAAGATTACAGGCATATTAAGATGAATGTATTTGGGGGCAGGAAATTGTGTGCTTAAAAAATAAAGCCACTTTCAGCTGCGTGTCTTTTGAGCCATATATTTCTCACAGAGATGGTGCAGCAAGGTAAGCATCTCTCCTGCCATTGCTGCTGTAGTCCAGCAAGGCACTGAGCTGTAGCGAAGGGGAAGTAAGATGGGTGACTGTCCCACGTATTGTGAAATAAAAGGCTTAAATAGAAGTGAGGTCTGAGCCTGTCCTGCAAGAAGGGTGGTGTGTCCTCAGTGGCAGGCTGGTGACAGGCAGTAGCTGTAAACATCTGGAGTTAGAAATGTAGAGAATCACTCTCAGGAGAAATCAGCTCCCCTCCCTTCCCACCTCATCTTTATGCCACAATATTTTCTTACAGTTCTGCAATAACCTACATTTAGTGAGAGCTTTGTTACACATTTATGGTCTTGTGCAATTTTATAACTCCTCCAGACAGCAGAGTAACTTTCCACAAGACAAGCATATTATTTCTGAAAATTGTCAGGGTCTCAGGAGACTTCATCAGTATTTATAAAATGTCTTTAGATGTTTCTATGAGGTGTTTTATACTGTGATAAGTGTTGTGGAACAGACCCTCCTCCCTCTATCCTGTACCCAAAACAAACATCTCTACAGTGGTAATGAGAAACTTCTATAGCACCAAGACAATTTTTTTCATCAAAGGGTTGTGCCATGTGCTTTATGGGATTCTCTATTCAAGTCTTGATGTGGCAGCATGGCAGAGCTAATCACATCCATACAACACGCTGAACTGAACAAAAAATACGTGATTGACTCCAAGTCATGCAGTCATTTCGTCCCACTCTAGTCTCATCCTACGTTGAACTTCCTTCTGTTGCCTCCAGTACATGGTATCAGCAGAGAGAAGGAGAAAGACACAAAAGAAGCAGTTTGAGTTGCTGCCTTGCCTGTGAGACTGCCTCAGTGTTCTTACCTTCATGTTGTTCAGCTGAACATCTGGCTGGTTTTGGGTGGTTTCTCTTTTAATTGCTGTGCCAGCCTTTGCCATGCCACACATTCCTTGCATCATAGGAGCAGCAACCAGATTCATTATCTTCTGTTTGTTCCAGTTATCTTGTTCTGGATGGGTCACTGAGTTGTTTTCTAGACTACATCTCCTGTTACCTGCATTGACTGGAAACAACATGAAACTGGAAACAACAGTGTGGGGCTATGAAGTATAGAGAGCTGACCCCTATAGCTGTTTTGATTTGCATCTTTCAAAGAGAAAGTATTGATATTGCACTTTTCATCTTCAATGTGGAAATAAATAAACCCTTTCTAAAAGTGCCATATTAGATTAAAATCAATGGGAACAACACAGAGGGAGGTTATGAGAGTACAAATGATCCAAATCCAAATTGGAACTCCTACTCTGAACTTTCAGAAGTCAAAAGATGGAAAGAAGTATTTTTAGTTCTGCATATTTGATCACAAACTAGTGTAACAATAATATTGAACAATACAGGTAACACTCTTCCACTAATTGCCAAAACATCCTTTTAAGGTGGGATTTCTCCAATTTGTGCTTATTCCTACAGAATATGTCTCTTTTTATAGCTTTCTTTCCTTCTATCAAATATACAGATTTTAATATGGTGCTAGCCATGTTAGTACTTCATAAAGAAGAATTTTTGAATAATAGCATCAGAAAAAAAATCTTGCTTTTACGAAAGAACAGAGGGGCATAGAAATTATTTTTCCATCTTTTATAACTAGAAGACTAAACCTTATCTAGATGAAGTCTGCAGATATTAACCCCATGTACAGAAGCTAATTCATAGATTTGATATTTTTTTTTAAAGGAGTGTGTGCATTATGTCTCTAACCTGAACCTGTATGATGTTATTTGCATAATTTTCAGCATTCAGTGAACTTCAGCCTTCCACAAATTAATAGCAAAAGGAAACAGATATTTCCTAACTGTAAGAAATCTGAAAATCCTTCTGTTTGGGGCAGATTAACCTTTACATTAGTCGAAATAGGACAACCAAGGGGAGAGATTAATTGCTGAAAATGCATGATTGAAATATGCATGTGCAGCATCATCACCAAAGGAGCCTTAGGCAGCCAGGTCACCCCTGGCCATATTTGTTCCAGGAAACAGAAGCAGTACTGTTATTAACAGGTACTGTAAATCAGTGTCAAAATGAAAAATCTTGAACAATTAGAAAGTAATAATATTGTACTGTTCAGAAAAAATACTAAGACTCAGCAATAAATTTACTTGAGTGGAAGATCCATATGTCCTCCAATAAAATTAAAAGACTCATAAGCCTTCATTTCAGTTAAAGATTTATAACTCATTACCATGAAAGTAAGACTGAACCATAAATTCTGGAGGAAATTTAGAGACTAGCCAGCAGGAATTTCATTTTTTGTGTGTGTGTATACAGATTGAATTATAAAGCTGGCCTCACAGCATTATTTTTAAACTTGTTGGTCATGTTTATATTTTCTAATTTGAGCTTGTTTTGAGGATTTACTAATTTTTTGCCCTAAATTACACTTTAGAATATTTCTTCTGATTTAAAGAAAAGTGACTTCTTGTATTTAGTAATGAATCACTCCTATGGCTTGCAACATTTATTAGAAGGGAAGTTCAGATCCATGTTTTTACTTTGGGGTTTTGGGGATTTTTTGGGAGTGGAAGACATACTTGGAGAGATTTGGTAAGAAGACAAATGTACGCAATGTGTCATCTTCCACAGTATGATGTCTCTTATGGTCAGCTGAAGCAGTTGCTGGAGACAGCATACTGTGAACTTTCTTTTAACTAATTGTCCCAAATTTCAGTAGTCAAAATTTAGGAGGCTTTCCTTTCATACTTTCAAGGTGACAAAACAATTGCTAAGGATCAGAATAGAATACCCCCTGAAAACTTGAAAGAAAATAGATTTTCCCCTGGGCAACATAAATTACTTCTTAACATTCCTAATTTTTCAACATCTGGGAATAAACAGTCTGTTATACTAGCATTAATGCATAGTTGCAATATCTTAATGCCTTAAAAATAGTTTATTGTTTCTTTCATTCTTTTTAATTCTTCAAAAAAATTAATAGACAATATTTGTTATGTCTCAGAAAAATTAGAATGAGATATATTTTTCAATTTCACTGCTGTATTCTCAGGGCTGTAAGTTTGTCTGCATATGCTATTTTCAGTTGATAAATTGTTTTCTCTGTCTTATTATATACAGACCTATTTATGGTTACTTTTACCCGTCATGTATAAATAATTTCTTCCACACAAATGTAAATTTTAATGTATTTTTCAAAATCAGGCAGAGTGAACATGCATTAACCAGGAAGTTAATGCACAAAGGCAGCATGCTTTTTCTTTCTTTTTCTTTGATTTCCAGACAGGTTTATATGTGTTCAAAACTCAAGGCAAGAAGTTAAAAACAGCCAGTGAGGTCAACAGGCAGTTATTGGTAGCAGGCAAGGTAAACTTGTCTATTTTGAAGGGAATGTTTTCAGATAAAGACATGGAGATGGCCTCCAGCTTGCTTTCGGAGCAGGTTTTTACTAGACAGCAGATAAGTCCTCTTGAAGAATCTGCATTTCATAGAGCTGTTTCACCTTTCTTTGACAGTGCTGTCATATATTTCAGGTGGATTTGAAAGAAGGCTGTGTGGTTGCTCCCCTCTGCCTGCCCTCTTCATACCCTGGCCTCTAGATGCTTGGGAGGGAGAGCTGTGCTAAATTATCCCTCTTCCGTGAAGCAATTGTTGTGCTTTTCCTATTCCTAACTTGCTTTTTGGGACACATTCACATATGACCCCAATAAAGATAGGGCTCATTCCCAGGAGAGAACATCCTCCTGCTCCTCTCATGTTAAAGCCATCTTGCTCCTTATTTTTGAGAGTGCCACTAAAGTTTTTTACCTGTCCCTGCTGGCATCTGAAACAACCTGTGCCTGTATCAGCAATAGTGTTGCCAGCAGGATTGGGTCAGTGATCCACCCCCCTGCTCAGCACTGGTGATGCTGCACCTTAAATCCTGAGTTCAGTTTTGGGTCCCTCATGACATTGACATGGTGGAGCGTGGCCAGAGAAGGGCTGATGAAGCTGATGAAGGCTCTGAAGCACAAGTCCTGTGAGGAGCAGCTGAGGGAGCTCGGGGTGTTCAGCCTGGACAACAGGACACTCGGGAGACCTTATCACTTCCTACAGCTATGAGGCAGGAAGGGCGGCCGTGGTCTCTTCTCCCAACTAAAAAGTAGTGGGACAAAGGGAAATAGTCTCAGGTTGCAGCAGGTGAGGTTCAGACTGAATGTTTGGAAAAGTTCTTTATGGAAAATGTTGTCAACCACTGGAACAGGCTGCCCAGGGGAGTGGTGAGGGTCACCATTTCTGGAGGTATTAAAACGTGTGGATGCAGCACTGGGGACATGGTTTAGTTGTGAATTTGGCAGTACTATGTTAACATTTGGACTTGATGACTGTAAAGGTCTTCTACAACCTAAAAATCCCTGTGGCTGTATTGTTCTATGATACTGTGTAATTTTTATTTGTATTTTCATTATGCCGCACTGACCTATAGTCAATGTTGCAGAGTCATATAGTTACTATTTACATTTTGTTAATGGAGTTACAAGATGCAGGAAAATTACAAAAGTTTTTCATCCAGACAGAAGTTCTTGAAGTGCAAGCTCATAGCCTTTACCTGAAGATCACACTTCTCCTTCAGATTTATTGTGTCGACAAGTCTAATCTGAAGTCTAAATTTTCAATGCATATACAAAGGATTTTGTATATGAGTAATTTTCATATTATTATTTGACAAGTAAGGATCCTGATTTATAGCATAAATAATGTCCTTTATAAATTTAAATTTAATTTTAAAATGCCATTTAGTTTCTGAAAATCAGATATAGTCATGGTCACTGTAGAAAAATAATGACAGACGTGTCATAATTAGCATTGTGTAAAAGGATGAGAAGAATATTTACATAATATGAATGGAAAAGAATCTGAGTTACCATATACAATTTTTTTTTTTTAAATGATTTTTGGCAGCTTGTTCTTTTCAATGGCATGCTTACCTAAATCTCCCCTTGTAAATTCTTAGAGAATAATTGTTATGAAAGCTGTCATAATTTTCCTACAAATGCATGCTGCTGATTATTCCAATATATTTTAATTTATTGCAGCACTAAAAGCAGTGTAGCTGGACTGTGTAGTCTTCCTGCACTGCTGAAGTAAAAGCTGAAGGAAATACGAGAAAAATAAAATATATTTGTTATTAGACATCTATCATTTTATTACCTAATTACACTTTTAATAGTTTTAGGTGTGTTAGAGTAGAAAAAATGATCATGAAAATGCTTGAGTTAATTTTAAACTGAGAGGACCCTACTAGAAAAAAACTTAGAGGGTGACAGTCAGACTTTGCATCCGGGAAGAAAATTTGTTGGGAAATGACAGGATCAGCTGGCATTTCATTAATTAGTGAGAATCCAGATGGAGCAGCTATCTGATGTTGTGTTCAGAAATGCTGTCGTGTAGAGAGGGGGAAAAAAAAGGAACCCCTAACCCAAAATTAGTAAATTAATTTTCCTACAAGAAGTTGAAGAGGTTTCTGGTTATCTACCATTGCATTCACAAAACGCAACTCACCAGCCTAACTGGAGTGTAAGTTTTTGCAGAGTACAAAACAATTACCTTTCTAGGGAATGGTTAATTTTCAGTAATGAAACTTCTCTGCTCTGAATGGACTTATGGCTGAAGTTGGTCTCTTATCTTTAGTAGGGCGTTCTGTTTTAGTGGATGAATGAAAGAATTGTATGGGTAATCATATGCAGACAAACAATATTGAGGTTGTAAAGAAAAACCAGGATCAAGTGTAGATCTGTAGCATTTTCACAAAGCCTTTTTTTCTACCTACCACACCTTCAAAGCAGTAAGCTGTATAGCAGCAGTAATGAATAGGGATTTCCGGTTCCTTGTACTGCTGGGAAAGTTTCCCGGGTTTTAGTCCGCATTTATATGCCCAGTACTCTGGAGCCCAGTGTAGGTAATACACCTTGTACAAGCCACATGTTAATGGTACCTGAGTTATAAAATTGGGACAGAACCAAGTGGTTTGTGTCTGTGCTGCAATGAAGCATGGGAAGATCTATCATTTGGCTACCTATTGCAAATACCCTGGAGCTACAATATTAGTGATAGAATAAGGTAGAACCATAGAATCATCACAGAAAAGTTTGGGTTGGAAGGGACCTTAGCAATCATCTAGTGGCAACCTCCCTGTCATGGGCAGAAAATCTTCCTTGCCATGAAAACCAGGTTTCTCAAAACCTTGTTCAACCTGGCCTTGAACATTTCCAGGGATGGGGCATCCACAGCTTGCTTGGGCAACTTTTTCCAGTGCCTCACTACACACTGAATTTTTTCCTTATATCTGATCTTAACTTGCCCTTCTTCAGTTCAAAGCCATTCTCCCCCTTCACTACAAGTCCTTGTAAGCAAGTGCCCCTCCAGCTCCTTGTAGGCCCCCTTTAGGTACTGGAATGCTGCTGAAAGGTCTCCCAGAACCTTCTCAAGGCTGAATAACTTCAATTATCTCAGACTGTCTTCACAGCAGAGGTATTCCAGCCCTCTGATCATCTTTGTGGCCCTCCTCTGGACTTGCTCTGACAGGTTCATGCTCTTTTTATGTTGTGTCTCCCAGAGCTGAAAGCAGGACTCCACTTGGGGTCTCACGAGGCAGAATCACTTCCCTGGACTGTTTGCTGCTCTTTGGATGCACTTGGCTTCCTGGCTGCAAGTGCACAGTGCCAGCTCGTGTTGAGCTTCTTGTCAACCAACACCCTCAGGTCTTTCTTATCAGGGCTGCATGAAGTAGTGTTAGCTGGAGTTGTGGGGGGCCCTGCTTTCCACTAACATGTTTTTTCCATCTGAATTTAGGTTTAGGGCTGAAGGAAGTGTGTGACAGATCCACCACAGATTAGTTTGAGTTGTCATCAAATTACACCTGGATTTAATTCATTTAGCCTTCCAGGGAAGTCCCTCCATTTTTGTCTGGACCTGACTTTGCTACACCTCTGCTTTTCTTGATGAAGTATCTGCACAGAGACAAACTTGTTCTCGGGTTTGGGCAAGTTGCACTGAGCCTGTAACACAGAGACATTACCAGGAAGTATGCTAAAATAGAGTAAGGTGTAATTCTTCATGCCACTTAAGTGGATCTAAGTCCCACTGCTGTCAAAGGTGGTGTGTTGACATGGCCACCCCACCTGCCAGCATCTCCTGACACGGGCACACCTCTTGCATCTTCAAGATATGGGCATTTTAGTTGCCTTGAAACAGCTGTAAATTCAGCCTTATCAGCTCACTTTTGTAGACAAGCCTTCCAGCTTGATACAGCACCTATTTTTTTTTTATATTTTATTTTTGTGAGTGGGGAGAACAATGTATCCTTTAGTTTTGTAAGTTTATGTCTCAAAAGGCCTTTGGATCCTGGATGAAAATTAAATATTAAATCCACAAAAATCTTACTGATTATAAAACTGAGGATTCGAGGAAGGTGGGAATTGATGTGAGAATTGATGGTTATTCCAGTCAGAGTTATTACAACCTACAGATTTTTATTGGGTAGGAAGTCAAATCCTTGTTAATATTGAAGTTATTTGTAAAGAGTAATGCCCTAATTCTCTTCATTTTCCAACTTCATTAAGTGTACATGATCTTTAAACCGGCAGGCAGGTGGGGTGAATGCAAGCTCTAGTGATTATCACTTGCTTGGTGGACTCACCTTATTGCTCTTTGAAATCTCAGGCTCTGTTTCTTTCATGATGTTTAATATTTTAAAAAGTGTCAGTTGGAACAATACGTAAAGGGAGCTGACAGGAATAAACAGGAAATGCTCTGCTTTTTGTAACCTGTGGGTGTTTGGTGGTATGGAGATTCAAGGTTTTTCTTAGGATGAGGCATAAAGCTGTGTGGAATAACACCACCTGGGAGTATCTGCTTTGTTTAGGATTGCTGCAGGCTGATGTTTTCACCTACTGTGTATCTAATAGTTGCATTAAACAAAATTGTATTCCTTTCCTTCCCGTATAACTGTTGTTTTCTTCTTTCCCAAGCCTGCATTTTAAATGTTTTGCCTGTTAATTTGATATTTGCATCAAAAGTCTCAGGATTTCTGGTCATAGATGAACACAATACAAAGTAATAGATTTTTCCTGATTGCTTTTATCTGACATATTATATATTCTTAAATTTTGTTCACATGGATAGGATGACAAGTTAATAAGGTTTAGGTGCAATCATTCTTTTTTTGACAAGGTGAAAATCTGAAAATGGAAATTTTCCTGATTTGTAAGTACAGTACTGATGAACACATGTAAAGCCATAAAAATTTAAGAAATATCACATGAAAAAAAGAACAAATTAAGAAAGATGAAACTCTTCATGAAAATCATTCCCTAAGATTTTTTTTCCCATTCCAGTGTTTACACAGTGTCAAATGGGGTAAACTTCTTGATTTAGTATTCTGTGAGGTTGCCAAAATAGGAAATCAGTTAAAAATAAGATGTTAAACAAATATTTTTATTTTAAAGGAGAAAATAACTATTTTTAAAGTCTACTTTATTTTAAATTTAGATTGAGATTTCAAGAAAGGGGTTTAAATCATGCTCCTCTGTGGTTAGATAAAAGGTAGGAGAATAGAGACAGTGGTGAAGGTAATCTGGCCCCTAAGGAGTTACAGCTGTGCTAATTATCAAGCATTAAGAACAAGCCTGCTCTTAATAGGCCACAGCTGTATTCAATTAAGAGGGGTTGGCTGGTTGAGAGGGGAGATGGAGTTTGTTGGCTGTGCTGAGAAGAAGGAGGCAGTGCTGTGAGGAGCTGCTCGTGAGATATCATCGAGAAGGTATGAAACCTGTGCAATAGGATAACAACACTCCTCCTCCAGAATATCTCTGTAATTAATGGGGATTGCATAGTGTAGATACTATATCTCCACAGGAAGGTTCAATTGCAAGGAAACCTTGAGCTCTCAGGTGTCACCTCTCAGTTCCTTTAGTAGGAGAATGAATGTCCTAAGAAAGGAGCAAATTTTATTTGCAGATAATTATTTGCTAATATTATTGCCAAATAATATTTTCATATTTGACTAAGCTGAGAAAGTTTTTGGCTTTTGTATTCATTTATTAAATAATAATGCTTAAAGTCTTTATTTTGATTGAAACATGAAGTAAAAAGTTGTTAAAATAGCAATTCTCTAGAGAAGGAAAAAAGAATTTTTATCCTGACACAAACATTTTGACAGGTTGGGAGGATATTAATGTTTTAGTGAATTGAGGTGTAGTATGATGCTATATTTATCAAATCTGTTCCAAATAACTCAGAAGGTATAACCTTGTAAAATATGCACCTCTTACTTTTTCTAGAATGGATTTTATTAGTTGGGTGTCAGTTTAATTATTTCAGCAATGAATACAAAATTGATGAAGAAATGTACCTTGTTTTTCACTCAATCTTCAATACCTGGAATTTGGATAAGACAATCCTCACCATTTATTACATTCCAGTATTACTGTATATTTGTTCTAAATGTTCTGAAATGGAAAAAAGTAAGCTTATTTTTGTTTTACTAAAATGCATTAGTTCAGTAAGAATGAGTGAATAGCTGTTATTTCTCTTGAAACTGTAAACTATCAAACTTGCATTCACTGGCAGTCTCTTGTCTTCTTGGTGTAAATCTATGAGAAAAAAATGCCCCACTGTAGTTATATAATTTTAATTGGGTGAAAGAATGAGCCTTAGCTCATCCTTAAGCCGTAGCTTAAGATAGAAAATAAACTATTGCAGTGATTAACAAATTCTAAAGGGCAGAATTTCAGGTAGCAGGGCACATAAGTGATTCTGTTTTGTATTACTGGGCACTTGAATAGGTATAAAAAACTGTATTTTTAACTTGTGGCCTAAGGAGATTCTTCAGTCACAGCACTGTATGAGAAGTTAAATTCACTGGTGTATTTTCAGATTTTTCAGGAAGAGGATTTTGAGGTTTAATGTCTCATTACTGGATTTCTGTGCTTCTAGCTAACATTGGTGAAGTTGTACATGTGAATAAATAAGTGAAGCAAATGAATATTTTGAAGTGGTTCACTTCTCTGCATAAATTATCTTGTTCAGACATATATGACATGCTGCTGTGATGCTTGGGGTCCTTTCACTTGTGTGTTCAGCCAGGAAAACATGAGCAAACCTGTAATGGAAAATTGCATAAAAGAATGGAAGTTTGTGAGGTGCAAATAAGATGAATTGTTGAAATATAGGTAGTTAGAGAAAGGATCCTGAGGAAGAAATTAAGCAAACATCACTGTGAGACTGAAAGTAAGCAAATAATCATCAGGAGCAGAAGGGTCTCTTGGATTTGCAGCACTGTGAAAAGCTGTGCCTCAGCGAGAGGAGGGTAAAGACCTTTCTAAGACTGTGTTGATATGAACTTGGATACCCAGAAGAGGTGTTTTCGCCATAGGTTTTACAAAATTCCTAGATCATCCACACCACACAGGTACAATCAACATCTGTGATGGACAGTGAAGCAGGCTACTTAGGGTGCTAGCATTTCTCACACCTACATTGAATCCTTGTCTCAGTGTTCAAGGATTACTGAGAGGCAGCAATGCATGTTATTCCACCAAAACAACACCAGATTCCCTTGAGCCCCAGGCCAAAGTGAATTGAAATCTGTGCTGGAACAGCTGTTTTGCACTTTGTGTGAAACAGTTCTACCAAAAATAATTATATGGAAAGCACTATCCTTCAGGAACAGGGGTCAGACCTGGTCTGTGACCCTTCTGTGCCTACCAAGTGTGACTAAAGAGGTTGTTGAAAGTTCAGGCTGAGTGACATCTTTTAAAAGTGTATTTTGTATCCTCTTACTTAGGGACTCGGTTTTGGGTTAGATGCTTCCTTGCTGTTTGTCAATAAAATACTAAATTTTTTATCTCAAGATTTCAGTTTATCTAAACCTGCAATTATTCTTATAACACTTCATTTAGAGCTGAATTCTCAACATAAAGTAATAACAAGAATAATAATAATAACAACAACAATAACCTAACGAATTGCTTTGCGTAGTGTCCAGGAATGCACAAATCCAGTAATTCTGATATTGTGTCTGTGTGTGCTCATGTAGCCTTTAGATTTCTTTCTGTATCCATCTAAATAAGAGAAGCCAGCAGATCTTCAGGACAATCCCTGGTAGCAGAACTTGGAAGAGGACTGTTTTGCTCATGGAGGTCTCTCTGAATGCTTCACCCACTGCTCTTCTAAGGTCAGCATACTTCAGCAAGGCTTGACCCAAGGCTTGCCCGTGCATTAATGTGGCTGTATGTGGTCCAAGTGTTTTTATAGTGACCCCTGTGTACTCAGAGACTAGGCACACATTTGCTAACTGGAGTTCTTTGGCTACTTTTTCCAAACAAAATGTTGTCCTGAACAGCATAAGTTTCACATCATAAAAATTCAGCTACAGCCAGGTACATGAGTCACCTTTAAGAAGGTTTCTTATTATCTAGAAGAGGGAAAATAACTGTATTTGAAGAAGAAGGAACTCAGATGGGATTGATTCATCTGACCTGACATGCAGGCAGGTGTTTACAAAGCACATGGTTGATCAGAGTATTACTCAGCTGTGAAAAAATATGTACTCCATATTTGTCCCATTTCTCTGTAAATTCTCAGCTAAAAATTGATTTATGTTTGAATTAATGTGTACTGTGCTTTGTTTGTTTGAAACACTTTTTTTTTGTTTTGCAGATCACACTCTTTTACAAACTGTTTTGCTCAAATCAATATTTGCTACATTTATTCTCCAGGGTGTGAAGTGATCCTCTGACATCCTCACATCTTGAAAGAGCTGCTGACATTCATATCTGTTTACAATACTGAGTATTTTGCAGCATTGGACTCTGATTACCCTTTTACTGTCTTTGATCTCTGCATCTGTCTGCTTGAGGAATCTCTAATTTCTTAACATTATTCTTTTCAGCTTGTGTGCTGTTATTTAGTGAGAGTTTAAAATGTGCATGTAAAGGACTAGTCTGTTGATTGCATTGAGTCCCTTTCACAGCAGTCAGTAGAGTTGCCTACACTGGTCCTTTGCATTAACTGCCTTTTTTCAAAGGAGAACTGAGAATGAATTGTCCCCTATTCCCTTTTTGCCATACAGGTATTTATTGATTGCAGTGAAGAGAGACATAGGCGAAGTAATGTGAGAC
Organism: Passer montanus; assembly: GCF_014805655.1. Lineage (NCBI taxonomy): Eukaryota > Metazoa > Chordata > Aves > Passeriformes > Passeridae > Passer > Passer montanus. Next base: position 487,539 of record NW_024372370.1, read on the forward strand.
ATTTGTTCTAACAGAGCATTCAGATTAAATTTATGCTAGTTGAAATGATTTTTGAATTCAGACAGTCTGAGCATATAAGGGAAGAAAGGATTTACTTGAAATATAATTATTAGTCTTGAGTTAGACTTCCCAAGTCCTGTGCTTAGTGTTTAAGGCTACATATATATATATTTATCTAAGTATATTAGAAAATTAATTAATGAACTGATACATGGATCCTTATTTTAAAGTAAAATCTCAAAGCCCTTAGATTTTGAACAAAACTCCCCACCTGCCTTTCCCAAAGTGAGCCTTGTTATGTGTGAAGTCTTGTGGTACATAATTTTCAGGCAGGAAAAACATGATTAAGGGATTTGCTAAAGGGCTAGACAAGGTGGATGATTTAGTAACAGGATCCATGGGTAAGGCTGATAGATTCAATGTCTTACTTGCCTTAGTCTTCACCAGAAAAGTCTTTCAGGCCTTGAGCTCAGTGAAAGCTTTGGAGGAAGAGGAGAATAGGAAAAACACTATTAAGGGATTTGGTAAAGGGCTAGACAAGGAAAATGTGGCACACTGGTGAATAAGGTGGATGATTTAGTAACAGGAGTCATGGGTAAGGCTGATAGATTCAATGTCTTACTTGCCTTAGTCTTCACCAGAAAAGTCTTTCAGGCCTTGAGCTCAGTGAAAGCTTTGGAGGAAGAGGAGAATGCCCAGCACAGGATGAGGACAGGACCAGACTGGCTGCATTCAAGTCAGCTAAGAGACCTCACTGATGTACTTGCAAGGCCACTTTCTATTGTCTTTCCAAGTCTGTGAGACCAGGGTAGGTTCATAATGAGTGGAAGAAGCAAATGTTGCACTCCTCGCTGTAAAGGCAAAAAGGAATATCTGGGGAACTGCAGAGTTTCAGCCTCCCTGTGACCCCTGTGGGTGTTTTAGAAAAGGTCTTCTTAGAGCACTTTTTTTGGCACATAGAGAAGGTAACTGGGAGCTGCCAGCATTAATTTGCCAAGAATAAAGCATGTCTTACAAACCTGACTGGCTTTTTTGATAAATTTACTGGATTGCTGGACTAGGGAAGAACACTTCCAACTTAAGCAAAGCTTTCGGCTCCATCTGCACCTGCATTCTTCAGTCCTAGTTGGGACATTCCAAACTGGATAATGGACTATCAGATGGGTGAAAAGAACGGAAGGTCAGGCTAAATAAAGTTCAGTGGTTGTGCTCTTCCTGGAGTTCAGTTACAAGTGCACTACTGCAGGGGTCTGTCCTGGTTCTGCCCCTGTTCAATAACTTTGCCAATGTACAACCAACTTGGAGGAGGAGATGAAAGGAAGCATCAACAAACTGAGGTCCTCAATGTGTTGGAGGTAGAGCTGCCATCCAAGAAGGGTGTAGGTTAAGAAGAGGATTAATGAAATCCAACAAGGCCTTATGTGAAGGCCTGCAGTGGGAGATGGTCAAAGTGGTCAGTGCTGAGGCAGGCTCAGGAAGAGTGCCTTATTCAGCCTGGGGCAGAGAGGGCTTCAGAGGAGCTAACCACAGGAGCTTGGTGCCTACAGGGAGGGAACGGAGGAGTCTGAGCCAGTCTCTGAGGCACTGGCCACAGACAGAAAAATGGAAAAAGTGACATCCTTTTAAAGGAGTGTATCCTATGTTCTTCTCAGGAGGGCACTTGGTCAGTAGGACAGGACATGCCCATAGAGATTGTGCAGCGTCATTCTTTCAGGATTTCAAGATGTAATATGGTAAAGCCCTGAGTGACCTGGTTGTCCCTCAGAGTAGACTTTCATATGAGAAGAAAGTTGGACTATAAACCTTCAGATGTCTCTTCCAACCTGTGTGATTCTATGAATGAACAGAAATAAAATTATATTTAGCTTTCACAGAATGTAAGGTAATATATTGATTTTTATGTGTTCAGACAAGATTTTTAAATTGAGAAGTGAGGGATTGAGCTGTCTTAATCTGTAAAGTGTTTTCTTTCCAGAGTTTGAGCATCAGTATTAATAAGTACTGGGTATGCAGAGGCAGAATATATGAAAAGAGAGAGATTTATCTTCTGAATTGGTGGTGTCTTCATTTCAATCATAAGAAAGTATTTTACTTAAGAGCTGGAGCCCATACACTTCAATTTCTTGGAGATAAACTGTTTCCAGTGTGATTATTTACTGCATGTATTCCATCGAGTATAGTGTTTAATGTTTCTCTGACTGATTGTTCTGACAGAAATTCCTTATGTACTCATATAAAAATAAAAAAGGGAGGCAGGGAGCTTGAGTTAGCAGCCTTCCAAACAACAAAATCATAAATCCACTACTGGATTGCTTTTGTTCCCTGAAGCCTGACATCACTTCATTCTGAGTGAATTTATATCTTTTGAAGGGCGAAGAAAAAAATTTGCAACTGTGTTTTGCAAATACAAGAATCTGTGAACTAGAATAAATTGCCAGCTATTGGCTTGGTTCTGAAACTTGATTTCAAGCACATGGTTGGTTAGTCATGCAAGTATTCCTCAAGTAAGTCAGCACCCTATTCTCAGGTGTTAGGTTTGGCTATGATGTAATGAACAATTTAAGATATTTCCAGTTGATTTGAATATTCCAGTTGCAATTATACCTAGGCTAGCTCTTTGAGTGTTTTGAAAACAGGTTTGTTTTTTTTTTTGTATAGGAAAAGTATATGTTACTAAAGTATGTGGCAATTATAGAGTATATAAGGTATCATGATGAAAATTCCCCTTCTCCCTACTCTCCACTAAAATAGACAAAATTTTTAAAGACCAAGGGCCTAATGTGGTGTATTTGTTACTGCCTTAGATCTGCCCACAGCTGTCCCTTGAGGCATGCAGAAAGATTTGATAAGCAAACGTTGCCAGATGGCTAATGCTTGAAGGGAACGTTTTCCTACAAACATTGCAAAGTACAGAAATGCTGAGGCGTAGCGGCATTCTACAGGCGTAGCACTGCTCTGTGTTTCCAAGGACGTGCTTGTGTATCTCATCTCATCCTGGACTGGGGTCAGAGGCTCAATCAGCTTGTCAAGTACCTTTGGCACAGCTGACATTAGCATGCTTGTTTGTGGTCTTGACAGAATTAAAAAATGAATGCACCGTAGAGAATTAAGGTGCCTCTAATGTGCAGGTTCCTCAACATCCTACAGGTAAGCAAGGGTATGGACAGGGAGAAAGCAGGTATGGAAAGGAAAGGAAATTCTGGAAAAGCTGTTAGCTTTGAGTTGACACTGTGCTGGACACACTGTGAGTGAGGAGAAGAGCTTTTAAGTGCCAGCTGGTGGGTGTTGGGAGAGCAGCATGTTCTAGCTCCTCTGTCCCCATCCCTGCCCTTGTATACAGCTGATGCAGCCAAGCAAGAGTCTGTTGAGTACAAGAAATGGTTTTTTGTGCCTTAATTGTTGTGAAGGTATCATCAGAATAAGCTTTTTATGGTACTGAGGCAACCTCTAGAGAAGAATATCACATCTTGTGACATAGCTGTTCTCAGAAAAGCACTTAAATCTCTTCCTATACAGATGACTGGAGAGAAAATAAATTCAAGTCATTATTGTGTATTTGTAATTTCTTCTTTTGGAAATTGTGTTTGGGAATGAATAAACTAAAAAGAATGGTATTAGATATACATAATAGCTATATATTACTAGTTTTCTCTTTCCTATAGAATAATTTCTATTAGATTTTGAACGTTTGTGAAGAAATGAGCCTGATTTTAAAAGTAAGGATTATTTGGTTGTAACTTCAGAGTATGAGCCATCAAGTCTCGAAGTGAAAGCAACTACTGCATCCATCTATGCTTTACATCCCCAAGGCCTTGAATCATGTTCAGCATGGATTTTGACAAAGTGGAGGGAATGTAAGGACTCCTATAAATACTCAGGTCTGTGGTTCTTGGGGGAACTCTACCCAACCTGCAGCATAAGATTGTGGTCTGAGGTGATGTTAGCATCCCTTCCAAATTTGCAAACTTCTACTTTAATTTGCTCTTTTCACCTCAAAGTAGCTTAAAATTCAATTCTCAAATACAAAATTACTATAGACAACATCATACCAATCTAAGACAGCTGAATGCACTCAGTGATCTTGGAGATCTCTTCCAACCCTAATGATTCTATGATTCTATTATTCTGAGTTTTACATCCTTTTCTGAGCAAGAGAGGTAACAGTGAAAACTGAGCTGTTGTATACCACTTGTTGGCAAACACTTTTTTATGTAATAGATTTTCTAACCTTGAGATGTTGGAAATGAAGTAAAACACAAAAGCAAAGCAATAACTTTGGATGGTTGTGTTACTGGAAAGCATCCCGTAATTGCTTCCTAAAACAATCATGAAATTCTTTGCTTCCCAGATTTCACGTAAGCAACAGATCATAGGTCTGCAGAAAAAAAAAAGAAACCTCAGTAAATTGCAGAGGAGTTTTATTGTTGTAACCTATGGAGCATCTCTTCCCTTACTGTTCATCAGGATGACCTTCTTAAAAAGTCTAAAATTTGTTTTCTTCAAGATATGAAAATGATTAACTTAGACATTTATAGGACACGAGTGTTTTCATCACCTTCGAACAGCAGTGCATTTGTACCTGTAAATAGATGTTGTCTGAAGATATCTTGTTACAAGATTTTTCTTTTTGGTTGTGAATCACACCTGAAATGAGTGACTAATCATTGATAATTTGACAGGCAAGCGCCATTAAGTAACAGAAAAATGTACCTAAATTTACTGCAATATTAAAATATTTGTAAAACCAAATTCAAAGCATATTACCCTAAATACTAAAACAAATTTTCTGTTACACTTGCAAAAGCAATGAACCTCTTTATTCACATGAAAACCCTTTTTCTTATAATATGAAGTAAAATCCAAAATTAGTAGTCTCTTAGGACCACGAGCCATGTTTCAAATTTTAGTAATTATTCCTGTAGTCTTTCCTTAAAAAAATAAAAATAGGATAAAAATATCAGCCTAGAACATTATTTTTCACTGTTTGACTTTTGAAGGCAAATGAAAATATACTGTAAGAATACCTACAGAGCTATCAATTAGTGCCTGGTAAAGCACTGCATAGTGGAAATTACTTGCAGGATGAGGGAGCCAAATACTGGTGCAGATCATATTGATAAATAATGTACCTCAGCAGCTTCCTGTGGTGTTTAATCTTAGCTGTTTCAAAATGTTTTCCATAACTGTATGAATAAACCACTTATTACACGCAGTAAAGGGTATTACATTATTTTCTTCCCTGCATTTTTTATGGTGGATAATGTAGCACACCTCACCTCTAGAAGAGAAGAAATGGAAAGCCAGCAATGCATGCCAGTCACTCCTCCCTAAGAGGTGGAAGGATACAATGAGGTGGTACAAGTTTAAACAACATTGTAGGTCTCTTACAGAAACAGGAGTGGACTGGACCAGTGAGATTTCTGTACCTCCATATAGAAGATGCTTCTGTATTTAAAAGGGAGCCTCAGATGAGGCCACAGAGCCCCACAGACCTCTGCTAAGATCTTGAAGAGTATTCAGGCATCAGAAGTGTTTCAGATAGAATCTTTCTACACAAGACAGTCAGACCCTTGCAAAAGATTATTTAGATTAAAATTACAGTGTCATAGAAACATGAAATGGCTTGGGTTAGAAGGGACCTTAAATATCATCTAGTTCAACCCCCCCTGCCAAAACAGGGACACATTTCACTAGACCAGGTTAATCAGAGCCCCATCCAGCTTGGCCTTGAACACTGCCAGGGATGGGGCATCTACAACTTCTCTTGGAAACATGTTCCAGTGCCTCACCACCCGTTCAGTAAAGAATTTCCTCCTAATATCCTAATCTAAAGCTACTCTCTTTCAGTTTGAATCCATTTCCCTCTGTCATCTCACTACATATTATTGAAAATAGCCTCTCCCCAACTTTCTTGTAGTGTGGCATTGCAAGTCACACTACAATTTATTATTTTATGATTTTTATATTTTTAGGAGATACTAAGTACAAATTTCTTTTCTTTGTTTTTGCATTGGAAGGTGCTATTTTTAGTTGTTTACAAGTTTAGCAATTTTAAACACAGAAGTGAAACTATCGGTGCTGAGTGCTTGCCTCACAATATCTGGTTTGCTTAGTGATTTTTTTATGTTTTATTTTTTTCATACTCGAAGGATGTGTGTTGAAGGGAAGCAGATGACATGCAACTCTGAAGAATTTCAAATTATTTGTACTTTTGTAGGTCTTTGATGATCCATAGCTGAATGTGAGTCATCTTAGAGCTGAAATGGTGTCATGTTTTAACCTGTCAGGTGGCTAAACATCACACAGCTGCTCTCTCACTCACCACCCCAGTGGGTTGAGTGAGAAATTTGTGGGAAACAAAAAGTAAAACTCTTGAGCTCAGATAGTGACAATAGGACAGAAATATTCACCCCCAGCTTGCTCACTGGTGGGGTGGGTTGAGAGGCAGAAAAGGCCTTGACTTTATGTAAACACTTCTTAGCAACAACTAAAGCCATCAGTGTGTTATCAACATTATTCTCATCCTAAATAATGTACCATCTGCTAGGAAAAAAAACCCCCAAAACTCCAAAAACTCTCTTCCAGCTGAAACCATGGAAATACCTAGCCCTAATTCTATACCATTTCCATCATGGCCAGGTCCCAATATTTCCAACACATTCTTTCCTGTCTTTTGATATACACATGCACGCATTATTCCCTTAGTCTATGAGCCATTCCGCTAAAGTACCCACTGAGATAATTTAGTCCATGACTTTGAGCTATATTCATAACAGCAGTTCTTCAGGGCTGGAAGTTGTTTGCGGTGTTGGATTGCTGCGTGCTGAAGCTGGTTCTGGTTCCATCATTTCTCTCTTTGTCCAGGTCTATCATTAATAAGCTCTGCCTAGATTCATAAAAATTCATTCTTCACTACTCTGGCCAAATATTCCTGTCATGTTATTGATATGAGTATATAGGAATTGTTGTAGTGAGGACACACAGTATTATATTGCAGTTATCATAATGTAATTCAAATCTCTGGCTATTACCTGAAATCAAATCTCACTGAGGAACAGATCAGACTTCCCCATTCTTCTTCATTACCTACCAAGTGCATCCAGGTCCTTGAGAAAAGCTGTCTCACAAATGTGTTTGCCATTGCCTGAAGGAGAGGTAATCTAAACTGTCTTCTGCTGCCTATTTTTATGTACACTATAGTGACTTTATTCTCTTCCACAGTATGTTAAACTCAGCAAGGCTATTCAGATAGCAGATTTCTTAGAGTTAACTAAACAGGTGTTTTTTTCTTAATGTATGCCACAATATTTGAAGGTCCCACCACCCATTTCTCTCAGTGTAGTCTTTAAAGTCCATTGTATGATTTGATTTTCCCAGAGACTGGTGCATGATGGGGGATGTGCTTTACCCACTCAATGTCATGTTCTTTGGTCCTGGTGTCTATGAGATTGTTTTGGAATTGAGTGTCCTTGTCTGAATCAATTCTTTTTGGGATGCCATGTCACCATAAAACCATAAAACTTGTTTTTTAAGGCCCATCTTAGTGGTGGTGTAGGGCAAGGGTTATGTTTCCAGCCATCTGGCGGTTTCTTCCACCATTGCACGCACATGCTGCTTGTCTAGGAGGGTTTGAGGAAGCAAGATATAGTCAGTCTGCCAGACCTCCCCATATTTGTATTTTAGCCATCCTCATCCATACCAGAGAGATTTTAAATGCTTGGCCTGCTTGATTGCAGCACATTTCACATTGATGAATAGCCTGTGCAATAGAGTCAGTGGTTCAGTCCAACCCATCTATGGGCCCATCTATATGTTGCAACTTTTCCTTGATAGCCTGAGGTGTCATGAGCCCACTGGGCTCTAAATAATCCATTGCCAGCTCAGATTCAAATGAGCCACTTCAATCACAGCAGCCTGACCCACCTGCTGATTTGTTTTTGTGTTTTTCAGTGGCCCAGCTCTTGGGTATGGAAGTATCTACATTATATACTTTTACTACCAGAAGCAGCTATAATTCAGCACAACAGATGGATTCAACTCTGTGCTGTCAGTTGCTCTGCTTCCATTGCTGTAGCCACCCTCAGAGGACATTTGCCACTGTCCCTGACTCATTATAAAGTATTGACCATTGTTATCATTCAGCAGTGTCTAAAGCCAGCTTGATGGCTTTCAACTCTACAGACTGACTCAATTCACCTTGTCCTTTAGCAGTTTCTGTGACTTGTCATGTGTAGTCCACACAACAGCTCTCTACCTTTGATGTTCTCCTGCAATATGGCATGACTCATCAGTGAATAGGGCATATTGCTTTTTATTTCATGGTAGTTCATGATACAGTGGGGCCCCTTCAGCACAATGTCCAAAAAACCCACAATGCCTAAGAAAGCTTGTGTTGCCTTTTTGCTTGTTGGTGGAGACCTTGCTGTTATGTTGTTAATTTCATCCTCTGGCATCTGGCAAGCTCTGTCTTGCCATTTTATTCCTAAAAACTGAATGTCTTGTGCAAGTCCATTGACCTTACTTTGTTTTATGTCAAACTAGCTTTGAGAAAGATTTGGACTATTGTCTTCCCCTTCTCAAAAGCTTGTTTTGATATGTTGCCCCACACAATAACAACACCCATGTATCGCATGAATTTCAGATCTTCACTGCATTCCATTAAAGTCTGGATCAGCCAATGGCAGATGATAGGGCTGTATTTCCACCCCTAGAACAGCCAATTACAGGAGCACTGGACACCCATCGGAATGAAAGCAAATTGTGTCCTGCATTCTGCTACCAAGGGGATCGAGAAAAATGTGTTAGCCTGCTTGGCTTCCTTTACCTCTAAATTCTGGTTACTGGCACCATTATCCCAACATCACAGCTGCCAGGTGACAATGTGCTCACCTGGACAGCACTGCAATTCTTTCACATTACTCAAAGCTCACACTGGAATAGGGGTTGGGTAGTTACTGGCCTATGAGTTCTACATCTTCTTTTGTCCACCTATCTTCCTCCTCCTGTTCTCCTGGTGCTCCTACAGGTAGAGGTTTTCCCTGCTTTTTTAAAAAAATAATTTTGCTAATAGTAAGTACCTGCTCTCATGTGTGGAAGTTAAATTGCAATTAATGACTGATATATTTTGCCTGCCAAGAAAACACTGAATTATGATTTTATAGATAAATTTCCTTTTTGAATACTCTCAAATATTTATTTGAAATTTCAGCATAGCTATATAATGATTTTTTTAACATTTGGGCTAATATTTGTATTATACTGTAGATTTATGTATAGTGCAGATTGAGAGAGCATAAAACCAGGTCCCACCACCCATTTCTCTCAGTGTAGTCTTTAAAGTCCATTGTATGATTTGATTTTCCCAGAGACTGGTGCATGATGGGGGATGTGCTTTACCCACTCAATGTCATGTTCTTTGGTCCTGGTGTCTATGAGATTGTTTTGGAATTGAGTGTCCTTGTCTGAATCAATTCTTTTTGGGATGCCATGTCACCATAAAACCATAAAACTTGTTTTTTAAGGCCCATCTTAGTGGTGGTGTAGGGCAAGGGTTATGTTTCCAGCCATCTGGCGGTTTCTTCCACCATTGCACGCACATGCTGCTTGTCTAGGAGGGTTTGAGGAAGCAAGATATAGTCAGTCTGCCAGACCTCCCCATATTTGTATTTTAGCCATCCTCATCCATACCAGAGAGATTTTAAATGCTTGGCCTGCTTGATTGCAGCACATTTCACATTGATGAATAGCCTGTGCAATAGAGTCAGTGGTTCAGTCCAACCCATCTATGGGCCCATCTATATGTTGCAACTTTTCCTTGATAGCCTGAGGTGTCATGAGCCCACTGGGCTCTAAATAATCCATTGCCAGCTCAGATTCAAATGAGCCACTTCAATCACAGCAGCCTGACCCACCTGCTGATTTGTTTTTGTGTTTTTCAGTGGCCCAGCTCTTGGGTATGGAAGTATCTACATTATATACTTTTACTACCAGAAGCAGCTATAATTCAGCACAACAGATGGATTCAACTCTGTGCTGTCAGTTGCTCTGCTTCCATTGCTGTAGCCACCCTCAGAGGACATTTGCCACTGTCCCTGACTCATTATAAAGTATTGACCATTGTTATCATTCAGCAGTGTCTAAAGCCAGCTTGATGGCTTTCAACTCTACAGACTGACTCAATTCACCTTGTCCTTTAGCAGTTTCTGTGACTTGTCATGTGTAGTCCACACAACAGCTCTCTACCTTTGATGTTCTCCTGCAATATGGCATGACTCATCAGTGAATAGGGCATATTGCTTTTTATTTCATGGTAGTTCATGATACAGTGGGGCCCCTTCAGCACAATGTCCAAAAAACCCACAATGCCTAAGAAAGCTTGTGTTGCCTTTTTGCTTGTTGGTGGAGACCTTGCTGTTATGTTGTTAATTTCATCCTCTGGCATCTGGCAAGCTCTGTCTTGCCATTTTATTCCTAAAAACTGAATGTCTTGTGCAAGTCCATTGACCTTACTTTGTTTTATGTCAAACTAGCTTTGAGAAAGATTTGGACTATTGTCTTCCCCTTCTCAAAAGCTTGTTTTGATATGTTGCCCCACACAATAACAACACCCATGTATCGCATGAATTTCAGATCTTCACTGCATTCCATTAAAGTCTGGATCAGCCAATGGCAGATGATAGGGCTGTATTTCCACCCCTAGAACAGCCAATTACAGGAGCACTGGACACCCATCGGAATGAAAGCAAATTGTGTCCTGCATTCTGCTACCAAGGGGATCGAGAAAAATGTGTTAGCCTGCTTGGCTTCCTTTACCTCTAAATTCTGGTTACTGGCACCATTATCACAGCTGCCAGGTGACAATGTGCTCACCTGGACAGCACTGCAATTCTTTCACATTACTCAAAGCTCACACTGGAATAGGGGTTGGGTAGTTACTGGCCTATGAGTTCTACATCTTCTTTTGTCCACCTATCTTCCTCCTCCTGTTCTCCTGGTGCCCCTACAGGTAGAGGTTTTTCCTGCTTTTTTAAAAAAATAATTTTGCTAATAGTAAGTACCTGCTCTCATGTGTGGAAGTTAAATTGCAATTAATGACTGATATATTTTGCCTGCCAAGAAAACACTGAATTATGATTTTATAGATAAATTTCCTTTTTGAATACTCTCAAATATTTATTTGAAATTTCAGCATAGCTATATAATGATTTTTTTAACATTTGGGCTAATATTTGTATTATACTGTAGATTTATGTATAGTGCAGATTGAGAGAGCATAAAACCAGATCTCCCTCTAGAGACAGTTTTGGTTTATATTTTCTTGAACTTTAAGCAAAAAAAACATGAAAGCTTGGAGAAGTCTTATGATGGCAAGCCTGGAGATGAGTGATTTCCTAGTGGGTTTCACTTCCATGTAAGGACTGGTCACGAAAATTTTGTTTACCCAACTGCCCCTTTCTTCCGTCTGCTGTAAATTTTTAAAAAATTAATATTTTTTTTTCATTTTTGCCATTTTGTCCTGAATGCTAATGTTGACTTAGAAGTCTGAATCTTCAATACCACTTAAATATGGAGGCCCAAAACAAGCAGGGTATGGCATGTTTGCAAAGGAATGCTGGTTGCAATAGCTGGTTTTGCTAGTTACAAAATGCTTATCAACACAAACACCTTAATTTAAATTCCTCTTTAATTGTTTGCTGTATATATTAAATACTGTGATTTTTTTTAATGCACTTATGGAGAAATGAAATAAAAGTATGTATCCAGCAACCATAGAAATGAAACACTGATCCAGGAACAAAATGTAGGCAAAGATATCTCAAAGAAGAAGCTGCAGTCAGATTCCACCCCCCACTCCAACAAAACAGCTGATGTGTGAGCTTTTGCTAAGCTGAAGTAGTTGAGCATCAGTGTCTTCTCTGAATATAATAATGAGAAAGCTTATATAGTATTATAAATATTGCTTCATTACCTTGGCAATTTCACGGTTAAAATGGGTAACTCTGAACTCCATAAAATGGTTGTTTGGTGTTACTAATAATGGTGTAATACTTACATAGGGGAAGAAACAGAGTTACATTGTGTTTCTATAAATAAACCTAGAGAATTAAAGGCATTTAAGTGTCTCTCTCATTGTCCGTAATGAATTCAGAGATAATTTCCAGTTTTGAATAACTGGGAGTGCACTTATATCAGCTTTTTCATGGATGTCAAGTCCCTAAAGCCAGCTGGGCAGCTTCGCTATTTTACAGATCTGTTCTTGTTACAGGGGGATACCAATAGATATCAATGGGTACAGTGGGCTTCTTTAAGATTATCACATCTTTATCTGTGCAGAATAGATGAGAAAGAGGGGAAAAGGTAAGGACAAGCAATGGAAATATTAAACAGGAACTGACTTCCATTTTTGTGAGTTTGTTTTCCTTTTAAACTTCCTTTTATTTTTTCTAGAAAATGTGTGGTTTTATTTTGTTTTGTTCTGGTTTTGTTTTTTTGACTTTTTTGTTGTTGTTGTTTTTAATGGGTAAAAGTCCTGCTTGAGTGCCTTTTACTATATATATAGAACTAATGACCATTTGACCATTCCCTTAGGTACTGGGGAAGGGATGGAGGAGAAAAAGCTAGTTGAGATGGACTGCTGGTTTAAAGTTTTGTTTTTTTTTTTTTTTTCTTAAGACAAAATGAACTAGAAGAAAACAGCAAAAATAGAAAAAGCCATTCTTGTCTCAGGTGCTGGAAAGATGTAGGCAGAACACATGGTCTCATCAGCTGCTCTGTGATGTGGTGAACCTGTAGCAGGATTGGGCTGTTGAGACTATTATTGAGTTACCTCATTTGTCACAATTTCAGAGAAATGTTGTCATGTAAAAGAGATGTCAAAAATTTTGCACGTCAAAATGAGATTCCCAGGTAGGAGAGAAATAGGCAGCAGTACAAACCAGGTATCTCCCAGGATTTGCTCAAGATTTGGCCAAAGGTCATGGGTGTGGTAGTAAATCACATCCCACCTCTCTGCCAAGTCTTAGTGGGACAGCACTCAAAAAGTAGGAGATTCCTCACTGTCCTAATGGGTCTGTGGCTCTGGAAAAGGATGAAAGGGGTAGTAGTGAAGAGTGTTCATCATTTTGGTTTACTTGCTTCCGTAGTTTTTCTTCCCATGTAGTGTTCTTCCACCTCTCCTCTGAACCCCAAGCCAGCAATAAATTAGTCAAAAATAGGATAAAATTTATTTTATTCTTTTGGATCCTTTATTGTTGTTCCTTTACTCACCTGTCACAATTTTTATTCTTTCTGTCAAAGGAATTTTTATTTTTTTCAGATTAGATCTGCTATCCTGCTCCACTTTTGTGCCTTAATCCAGTAAGGGATACTGGATGTTGGGATACATTATGAGTCTTCACACAATATTCAAGAGTGCAATCTGAATAATACATACTCTTATATAATATGGTGATGCTTATATTAATTAGGTGTCATGTAAAGTTTTAGTGGTCAGTCCTTTAAAATAGGATTTTTAACTTTAAGGATGTGACTATCTCAGCTGGGATAGCCAGGTCATGTAGTTATAGATATTTAACATGGGGATACACTATGGCTTTTTGGGCAGGAAAGATGTACCCTGAATGTGGAGGATTTCTGAATTGTCCTTGAATTCATAAAAAGCCCAACAAAATGATATTCCAAAATGACATATTCATAGTGAGGTGCTTAGAATCTCAAAGCTAGTTGGTATAATAATTTCTTTCCAAGCTCTGCTCTGTCAACTGCTCTCACTCTTGCCTCTCTCCTCAGGGAAAGTTCAGCCATCAGTATTGACATGATTTGAACATGACACTGTGTTCCTGAGCCTCATTTTTTTCCCCTACTTGTTCTTTCCCACTCCTCTTCTGCTCTCCTGTCCCACTGTGTCCTCTCTGTTACTTTATTTGATATGATATAATGAAGAATGGGCTCTGGAAAGAAAGCTCTGGGCAATAAAGCCTCTTTTTAAAAAAACATGTGCATAAAGTAAAAATAACAAAAACTGTCAAAAGAAGCTGTTAGTGTGAATGTATTTATTTTATCTTTGGCGGAAAAGCTTAACTCAGCTCCAGGACTTCAGGAGTACAATAGACAGTAATTTCTATATGAGTAGAACATCTATTTCTCTTTTGAAATATGGGACAATCTGAACCTCAGGTTGTCAGCTGCTTTTACAAGTTTCAGGGGAAAAAAAGAAGAAGAAGAAGAAAAAGATAGACAAGCTATTTTTGAACCATACATCAGTCAATAATCCAAGTCCTTTTCAGGAATGGGGTTAAACATTACCTGCAGTATAAGTGAATACAGTGAAAACTGCAACAGCTTCTGGGTGGTGCCAATAAAGTGTGGGTTACAAACTTTGACTTAGAACCATGTTCCTGGAGGTGAGGGGGGTAATGGGGTCATTTCACAAGTAAGGAGAGACAGCATGGGAAGGAAAGAGACTTTTCAACAAGTACTGTGGTAGCTCTTGTAAGTTTATGACTTCCCAGTGCTTGGGACTGGGCTCCCCTGGCATCCCTGGTGCTGTGCAGCCCCAGTGGCCAGCTGCACCCACCCGGCCAGTGCCGAGCTGTGCACACACCACAGGTGGTCGCCCACATCCGCTGGGGTGGGAGAATCGCTCACATGACTGAAATCAGGAGCTGATCTGTGGGCTGATTCTTCTGTTTGGAGACTGGCTGGGAGGAGAGGAGATGCTACGGAGATGTGATTCATTCCTGATAACGAGTGGGTGAAACTCAGGCAGGCAGAAAAGCTGTGATTCAATGAACCTCCTGTACAAAGAGAAGACAGGAAGAGAGCAACCAGCAAGGATGCTTTGAGAATGAGCTAGCGTGTACCATTTAAAAAACTATACCGTTGTGTCCCCTAGAAATATGGTTTTTGGAGGAAATCACAGCTCTTTATAATACCCAAACATTACAGTAAAAATGTGTTCCTTAGTGCATTAAGACATTTCTCCCTATAATTTCCTTGATTTGCTAGATAATGGATTTATTGAAACATAGTAAGAAAAATTACATACTAAAAATAAATAAACCACCGCATTCAAAAGTATATAGAAACATTTTTCAGAATTTTATCAGAATGATATTTTCTCTGCTGCAGTAAATTCACTATCGTAAACCTGTAGGGGGAAGAAATAAGCAGAGAGAAATGGTACAGCATGCTGCCAACTTCATAGATCCTGGGTGGGATGAATCAGATGGAGAAACGAAACCCAGAGCTGAAGGCCTATTCAGCACCTTAGAAAAAAAAATGCTAATGAAGAAGGAAAAGAAAAAAATAAGCATAATAAATAAGTAATAAAAAATTTAAACACTTGAATTTGTTTACTTGCATTTCTCCCACCCTGAAACTTTTTATCTGTACCTTTTCTTTTAAAGTACCAACTCTTTCTCAGTTTCATGAGCAGAAACAATAGACTATGCAGAGTTTTATGGATATTTCAGGCGTTGGCACTGACTGAAGAGCTGTGCTTATGAATTTTAGTGCAGCATCAAACTGCCAGAGGGTTTACGCTCTAGGGCAGAGATTATTATCCGTTCATTTGTGCTTTGCTGAGCCTATTTTAGATATTATCCCTGGGCAGACAAGGGTTCTGTTCTGTGGTTGCAAGGCCCCGGTTGACAGGACGCTGACACTGTGGCACTGCTGCATGATTACCCTCTTGTGCTGCCAGATTCCAAGGAGTGCTGATAGGAGTCAAGCATGGACTTCATTTCCTGGACTTGGGAGTGAGATGTGGGTCAAAAGAGCTTTGTCTTAGCATTTTCAATCCCTGTGTTTCTATCCCTCACCTTATAACACTATAATATATAATATCTTTCAGTGATGTGAATTAATTTGTTGCTGTGTTGTCATTTCAAGATAACAAATACATTTTAGATATTTTTCAGTGATGTGAATTAATTTGTTGCTAACTGTGTTGTCATTTCAAGATAACAAATACATCTTAGGACAGTAATTTAAAAGGTGGCTCTATAGAACTCATATGTGGAATTCAAGATTAATATTAATATGTCCATGCATAATATTAGTTTATATTTGGACAGAATCAGTTGGCATTTCTTAAAGAACTAAATACCTATACAGTAATTACTCATTTGCTCACTTGTAGACAAGTGTTCTGACCGTTCCTCCAAGTTCTCGGAAAGCAGTAGTGGTAGAAAGTACACATTGTGAAGGAAAATTGATAGGTCAGATGAAACTGTAAAATACTAACTTGTAGGCAGTATCCCACTATTTACAGGCACAACTATTAAGTTGAGGAAGAAATTTCCCATATGTACTTCAATAAAGGCAAGCAGATGCAGCAGGTTATTGTATTATCATGGGGAAAGTTATATGATGTCCAAATTTTTTGGCAGCTTGGAAGACTTCTGGTTTCTCATATTATTGACTGTATCTTTCTCTCAAGGGATAATAGAAAAATGGGGAGACAATTTCTCTCACCTAGCAATATTGATCAGTGAAGCTACTGTTTTCAAGAATTTATTTAAAAGTTTCTTCCATTTCTGGAAACTTCTTTTTCTTGCAAAAAAAAAAAGTACAACTGGTATAATACCTTATATCATAATTTAAAATCCTGGAGTATTCAGACAAAACATGATAGAAATTACAGTGCACTACAGAAATTTACAGTGGACAGAGTGAAAGATTATAGGTGCTCTAAGCTGAGAAAATCCTGACAGAAGAGTCCAAAGCTTATATTCATGAAATGAAAGTTTTTAATTAGGAAATAGTAGGTATTAAAATGCTTCACTTTCATTTGAAAGTAAATTTTAAGCTCTAATTAGAACTACACCATCAAATTCCACTGGATCTTTGCTGCTTAGTATTACTTCATATGTTTGGGAAGTCTTTCAATGAGGTTTCTGAGCATATTAGCTCATGCTGAGAATTCACCTTCCTCTGAGCATTTTGGAAAAAAACCCTTTCTTTAAAAAGCATTGAGGAGCACACTGATATTGCACTTAGAGCATTGGTTTTAGTGTCAGTACTGTAAATGTAAATGATTGTACTGTAAGTCACAACCCATTTGCAGAATCCTTCTGACCTTAGCAATCTGTACTTCATGGCCTTTTTTGACTACATTCAGTAATGCTTTCTATTTTAATCAGAACAGTTATGGTGGCAGACTGCACACTTGGGCTTGGGATGTGGAGCTGTTTTGTAAGGGCATCCTGTTCTCACATTCAAAGTAGAAACTCAGTGCAAGCACTGCTAAAAACACATGAGGAAGCTGATTTGGGTGTTCTCTATTCAGGGCATGAAAGTGTCAGAAAGAAGTTTCTGCAGAGCACAGAGAAATAAAGTCTATGACAAAGGTTCAAGGGGAAGTTGTGAGGAGCAGCCAGGAGTGAAGGTTGCATGGTGGCAGTTTTCATGGCAAAGTCCTGAGCACTTTGGCAAGGGTGCAGTGAGTCACTGCTTCCCCAGCAATAGCCTGGATGGGAGGCACGCTGTTCATGTGGGAAGAAGCCCATCGAAGGCTGACGAAATCTGATTAGACAGGGAGTCTGGTTGTGGGCAGCCATTGTTCCTGGCACACCCAGACTGCTGAGCTAGTAAGGGCTCAGGTGTCTTCACACTAGAGTTAGCAGCTGTAGGCAGGGTTGAACATTAGCTTAGCTGGCTATTGGTTCAGGTACAGTAATTCCACAGCAGTATCTTGTTCCTGTACATCTGGTTGTTCTTTCTGTTCATTTTATTGGTTTGCACACAGGTCTCCAAAACCTGGACTCTGTTTCATTCGCTTCAGGAAGGGTTGGTATTATTTGAAGAGTGAAAACCCAAATTCAGGTTTTCTGGTTCTTGCAGTCCCTTTTGGGCCCCACTGTGTTACCTCTGACTGTGGAAGGATAAGTGTATGAGGTGCCTATTCGCTCTGGACTGTCTTAGGGAATCCAGTATCTGCAGCTTGCCCAGAAAGTGCAAGTGTGGTGGCTCAAGCAAATCTCCAGCTTCAGGAATTAGCTTAGCTGCCCACAGTTATCTCAAAACCAGCAAAACTGGTTCTGCTTTTAATTTCTTCGCTTTGTTACCTTGTTTTATAACTTTCCAGAAATATGCTATTCTTCTGTGGTTTATAGAAATAAGTCTACTTATGCTTTTGTATTTTCTCCACTGAACTTGATTCCTGTTTTCAGAATGAGTAGGGATCTCACAGGGCAATCCAGTCCTGAAGCAAAAACTAGCTGCTGTTGCCAACAAGAATCCAATGCTACAGAGGGTAAGAAGAGCAGTGCTTGAGGGAGGTGTAGTGAAAGCATTTTTGTCATTTGGAAGCACAGAAACTAATGACTCACTTCTTTCAAAGAGAAGATTTCTTTGGAAACTGCTAGGACAGCTAGCTAGTGTTTGTAGTTTTGTACACCTCATTTAAAGTAATCTTTATCTTGATTTTGAAAAGGTCAGATGGAAGAAGAGAAAATGGTGCTGATTGAAAGCAAAGTTTTGGGTTGGACTTCCTTCCTTCCTGCCTGCCTGCCTGCCTGCCTGCCTGCCCCATAGGGTATAAGATTAAATTTCACAAACAGTCCTTGTCCCTCTGGGCAGTGGTATTGCAAAGCACATATCTTCAAATGTACCTGCTGTGTAAATGGAGAGATCCAGTAAAAAACAATCCTGAGAACAAGAGTAACTTTTTGTCTTGCTGAGGGAGGGAATCATAACTACTTGCCAATGAAGAATTTGAAAAAGAGGCAAGTTTGAGAAACTCCAAGCTTCATAAGGAGAAAAATATATAACTTTGAACATTATCCTTTAGTAGTCAGACCCTAGGAAATTAATTATTAAAAGATAAGCCACTTTAATAGTTATCTTGTCATAATATTTTGAAAAAAGTTTTTAAATAAAATTACATAGAAACCAGACAATTTAGAGAAGATGGGAATAAACAAGAAAAATTCCAAGAAGAAATGGGTGAGCGATACAGAGAGCAGATGGGACTGATAGGAATGCTGTGTGCATAAATATGCAGGTGATAAAGAGCTTAAATTAAAAGACAGAAATATATTAATTGCTACATTTGTTTGCAATTGGATGGGATATAAAATATTTAAGTCATAGACACTGAGATTTGTTACCTCTGTTTTAGGCTAACTTCATGCTTCCCAGAAAAATCTTGTCCCTTATCATATTAGTTATATTTGTCATTTCCTTGGTTTTTTCACTCCTATTTTGCAGAATAACAGGACTAATTTTCTTTTTCTTGTTTCCACCACAAATTAATCTTTACTTTCCACTTGATTTATTTGTGACTGAGCATTGTCCCAAATGTAGCACTATTTGTGTAATTTATCCCTTTTTAAAACAAAATCAGAAATAAAGGAAATGGATTAGCAATTCTGTCCTTAAATGGAATAAGGAATATTGTTAAAAAGTCATTATAATATCCACTTGAGCCTTCTAGAGCTATTAAAAATTTTCATTTCACGTTCAATATTAGAATACACATGCTGCAGAGTACATGTGTGCACTAACAATTGAATGGGTACTATCTGCATGAATGTAATTTTCACTATTTAATTAGATGCCTCTGAACATAAATGTAAAATTCCTTTTTTTCCTCAGTGGGGCTCTCTGCAGCTTGGAGGAACTTGCATCCTGTTTTTTTATTCTCCAGTTCAGGGGTCAGGAGGGACAGTAAAACTCTTAAAAAATATTTAAGTTCATCTCTATTCAGATGAACATTGTGCCTAACAATAATTTGCTCAAGTTTCTGTCACATGTCTTTTGTATAGGTGATGCTTGCTTCCAAGTAATTTTTAAAATATTTTCCCGTTTTGACAGGGTTGAAAGTTTCTTATTTTTCAAGCTGAAATAAATTGGTCCAGCCATGACTTTTCCTTTGAAAAGAAAAAATTCAATAATCTTAGGAAGTATTTGCTAAGATTTTCAATAGTAATTTAGTCCAAAAGTTCAAAAGAAGTAATGAAATTGTTAAATGATAAAGGAAATGGAAGCAAATGTCTTTGTAAAAGGGTATAAGAGAGCAAACCAGATTAACTCAGTGGGTTCAGTTGAACATAGTTCTGCTTGCTTTTACTTTGTCCTTTTTACTTCTGAACCAAGTATCTCAGTCTTATCTGATACAATTAATCCTTCCATCTATGATATTACTCAGTGTTTAAGGATTACAGACAACCCAAAATCTAGCAGAATCAAGGAGTTGAAAAGCAGTCTCTTCAATGCCTCTCACTAGTAATATCTGTTGGGATTTTTAAACTATAGATTTAGTTAAAGTAGGCATTGCATCAGTATGGAGTAACTCTCTGTTGTGAATATTTCTGAACTTGGCTGGGCTCTGAAACACACATCTTTTCTAAGTACATCTTGTCTAAGACTGAATTATAGCCAGCTCCAGGCAAGGAACAGGTAATACTTATATTGCCTCTGGAGCAGCCCAAAAGTGAAATGAACTCTCATGTCCAAAGAGACAATGAGAGAACCAAATTTTTGGCTGTTACATTGTAGTGGTGGTGGTGTGCTTTCTCCAGTTATCCATCTATTCCAGCCCTTGAACTGTTCTTCACAAGTTATTGAAAGACACTTCTGAAAGAATCCCATCGCCTGTATCATTCACAATGAAAGGCTTCCTGCCTAGGCTGTATACTTCATGGTTTTGGATAGCTCTTCTCCCTGCCAAAACCTCCTGAACATGCCATTTTTGTGGATTTTTTCTTTTGTTTTGCACTTCTGACTGCATCATTCACCTGTGTTATTTAAGGAAAGAGATAAGCACTTAAATATTTCTATTAGGTAGTTTTCAAATCAGATGGATAAATCATGTGTTATTGCAGAATGTTAACTTCTGACTTCTTAGTAGTTTACAGTTTCCACAGCTCCTCTAAGAAATTAGAATTCAGAAGCAAGAAGGGGTAGTTTGTGACTGATTAATTTCTTGGTTCTCTTAGAGTGTGATGCATGGATCGCTCATCAATTTTATGGGGTAATGTATCATGCCACTTATAAATATCTCATTATCTTCTCTAGGCAGACACGTGTATCAGAAATACAGCAGTTGAATGCATGCAGGATTTATATTTCCCTAGGGAAAATTAAAACTTCAGACTCATTATAGCATCCCTAGACCCATCTGGTTGGCATACCAAGCATCACCTGGTTTGCTGAGTGCTTCTTATGGGTTCAGGGTGGCAGTGAATGTATCCTAATCTGGGTGATAGGCAATTATTTGGCTTGGTCACAGGCAAATAAATGTTTTTATTATTTTTTATGAGAATTTCTTGCCTTTCTCCCTTTTACTGTGTGATAAAAGTTGAATTAATACTTGAAGAAAAAGTAATGCTTGTAGGGCTTGTTTGCACAAGAAAGAGCCATGCAAATGGCTTCAACATTCTTGTTATTTTCGACTTTTTACTGCTATTGATTTTCATCCCAAATATTCAGTAAATATATGTTTACTCAAAACTAGAGGTATGGCAAGATAGAAAATGGGAGATTTTAGCAAAGAAGGCTGCAAAAACCTCTCTGTTTTGGAAAACCAATAATTTCATAGAGACATTATTGATTATGACAGGTTTTTTTATGGACCTACCATCTCAGTAACAATCAGAAAGAATCAAGTGCTAGGAATTGATAGGAAAAGAACAGAAAACTATAAAAGAACGTGTGCATGTGTAGAAAAGAAAAGTGTATGTTTGCAGGTCTGTGGTTCATCCATATCTTGAACACTGTATTGTTCATATTCTCTCTTCTCAAAAAGGTCATGTTGCAGAAAAGGAAATATTCAGGAAAAACCAATGAACAGTCAAAGGTGGGGAACAGCTTCCATACAAGCTGTGACTTGGTGGGCTGTCCATGTGTATTGGGGTCCCACTGCAAAGTTTTGGTAGCAGGGTGAACTGCAGAGGTGGCTACTCTGACAGGATGCCAGAAGGTTCCCCTGTGTCTGATAGAGCCAATGTCACCTGGCTCCAAGACAGACCTGTCACTGTAGACCAAGCCCTCTTGTGATGATGGTAGTGATTCTGAGATAATGTATTTCAGAAAGGGCAAAAACTTCTGGGAAACAGCATCTGGGAGAGCACTGTGAGAATATGTGAGAGAGGCAGCTGTGAATACATGAAGAATGTGAGGGAGGGGATGATCCAGGCACCAGAGCAAAGACTCCCCTGCAGCCCAGGGTGAGCCCCTGTGCTCCATGGAGGGTGGAGCAGATACTGGAGGACCCCATGCCAGAGCAGGTGGGGTATCCAAAGCAGGCTATGACTCCATGGGAAGGTCATGCTGGAGCAGGGTCCTGACAGAACCTGTGAGCCCATGGAGAGAAGAGCCCATGGTCAAGCAGGTTTTCTGGGAGGACATGTGACCCTAAGGGGGGCCCTCACTGGAGCAGCCTGTTCCTGATGGACCCAGTGGAAGGGGTTCGCTAAGAGCTGCAGCCCGTGGGGAGCAGTTAATGAAGGGCTGTATCCCATGAGAGTGACCCCGTGCTTGAAGAGTGTGAGGAGCAAGGAGCAGCAGAGAAAATGCACAAGGAGTTAACTAAAATCCCCATTTCCCATCCTCCTATTCTGCTCACAAGGGAAAAGGTAGAGATATCTGGAGGGAAACTAAGCCTGGGAAGAAAAGGAAAAAGTTTTTAGTTTTTATCTTATTTCTTGCTATCTTACTGTGTTTAATTGTCAATAAATTGAATTAATTTTCCTAAGTCAAGTTTCTCCCACAACAAAAAGTGAAGTGTGATCTCTCCCTGTCCTTATTTCTACCCATAAGCTTTTGTTAATTTTTTTTTCCAGTTTTGTCACCTGTCCTTTTTACAGAGAGGGAAATGATAGAGCAGTTTGGCAAGCACCCAACAGCCAGCCAAGGTTAACCCACAACAGATGACACAAATAGATGACATAGAGATGGTAGACATGGAGGAGACAGTCATATAATAATTCTAAAATCATGAATGCCATGGCAAAAGGAGACACCCCATGCTGCTTCTTCAAATACAAGAACTAGGGGCATGAAATTAATCTGGAAGCCAATTACAAAACAGAAAAAATGAATTTTTTTCATGGGAGTGGAATCAGAACTGAGGAGCTTGCTGATAAACAGTGTTATGAGTAATTGAAGGTTAAATGGTCTCTAGGAGGAAATGGACAAGTGCTTGAAAGAAGCTTCTGTTGGGGTTAGTAACATCAGGCTCTGTAAATTATTCCAGTGGAAAACATCTGGAAGCCAGGAAGGTACTCAGGGGAATCCTCTTCAGGTAAGGTTATGGATGGGGCTCTGAGCAACCTAATCTAGTGATCTAGTGAAAGCTGTGCCTGCCTATGGCAGAGTTTTATTAGATGGTCTTTCAAGGTTCCTTCCAACCCATACCATTCTTATGGTTCTATATGGTTGTCCCTGTTTTCAGTCTCATCCAGGGGGTGGCTATAACCATTGACAGAAACAGAATACAAAATCAGATGAATCCTTACACAATGATGATATTATTACGAGAAATTATAAGAATGAAACTTGTAGCTAGCTATAGCTAGGCAAGATAGATCTCACTCAAATTTCTGAGAGGAAAAGCCCAATGTGCATAGTTCAGGGGAAAGGGAATGAAGATTGGTCCTGGAAAATGCATTGGCTCTGACATCCCTTTTGTCCATACAAGCAGACATCTGGGTACAAATGGTGAGCAATATCACTTTGAAAGCACTGCTCTGAAAAGGCTGTATAAACATTGAGAAATAAAATCTTTCAACATATTGAAAATAGGACCAAAATGCAACACACAAAAACTTTATCTCTTTGCTAGGTCATTTCTAGTAATCTTTTTTTCCAAGTTCAGGTCATTTAGGTAAAACTGCACCAATGAAAGGAACAAAGAGTTTAGAGGCAGACACTCCAACACACAAAAGGAAAGACATTAAAATTACCTCAAAGACTTTGAGCGACCTATTTTCAGGTAGGCATTTTGGCACTATTTCTTACAGTATTTTTATTTTGCTTTGAATGATAATGTATTTTTTTCTTGTAACCTGTTGCATTCAATCTTCCATTAAATTAATAATCCAAAATTAGTGTCTCAAGGAGTGTGCTGTGAGGGAAATGGGGGCTGAAATTCTTACACCACATAAACTATTATTCAAGTATTGAAAAATAGATTAGTCATATTCTTATTGGTGAAGATAACATTACATCTGTATTCTTAAAATATAAGGTCTCTTTCATCAACCCTTATGAATTTTCCTTATATAGAATCAGAGAACCATTTAGGGTGGAAAAGATCTGTAAGATCATTGAGTCCAACCATAAAGTTAACTCTGCCAATTCCACCACTAAACCATATCCCTAAGTGCCACATCTGTGCATCTTTTACATACCTCCAGGGATGGTGACTCCACCAGTTCTTGGGCAGCATGTTCCAGTTCTTGATAACTGTTTGTTGAAGACATTTTTCTTAACTAATCTAAACCTCTCCTGGCCCAACTGGAGGCTATTTCCTTTTGTCCTGTCACTTGTTACCTGTGAGAAGAGAATGATCCCCACCTTGCTACAATCTCCTGTCAGGCAGTTGTAGAGAATCTTAAGGTGCCATTCCTAGTCTCTTTTTCTCCATGCTAGACAACACTGGTTCCCTCAGCTGCTCCTCATAAGACTTGTGCTCTAGACCCTTCACCACCTCTGTTGTTTTTCTTTGGGTATGCAAATCTAATTATCACCTAACCGGCTTTGAAAAACTCAATTTGCACTTACTCTTTCCAAGTATTTTGACGGCTTTGCATGGGAAGGTTACTCACTACTGCTGGTAAATCCTGATTTCATCCCTGATTTCTCTTTGAACTGCTTACTGTATGCAAGAGGGGTTTTGCAATTTACTACTCATTGCTTTAAAGTAACTGTAAAATATGACAGAATTCAGAAATATCCTTTATAGAGGCCATCCAAAATATAAATTTCAGCATGGAATTCTGCCCAGTTTTATTTTTTTTTACAATGAACACTAATACAAATAACTTACTTTATTCTTTGCAATTCTGTCCTTTGTCATGTTGCTCTTGAGTACTTTGATCAACTGTTTGCCTTACAGACTTTGCCAAACTTCTTGCTACTGATGTGCTTGAAGAAAGATTTTATATTTTGCTAATTCCCTTTGACAGTTGCTCTTCAAACCCTATTTTGGGCCCTCTTGGTTATGTTTTCATAGTTAATCTGCCAGGGTTCATGATGACTTCATTTTTCTTAGGTTTGACACAGCTTTGTCAAATTAGAAACTTCTTGTTTCTAATTACCTCCCTAACTTGCTGTTCAGTCATCATGAGTTTTCTACCCTTTCTAAAAATACCTTCAAAAAAATCTGTGGTATGCATTCGTCAGTGTTGCTCCTTCAACTTTCTCCATACTGACTGTCAGGTTTTAATTCTTTTAGCTGCTCATTTTAAACAAGTTTCTCTGTCTTTGCATGGCTCTACCTCCTGAAATAGAGTGAAATTATGGTGTTTCCCTTTGTCTTTTGTTGCTCCTGTAAGAGCAGAATTTATCTTGATTCACATGTGCAGTTTTGAGCAAAGTTACTCATGTGGTAGTGGGGACAAGGTTAAGAGAAGTGTCCTGGCTTGTGGGCAGCCTTCACAGCTGCTTCAGGATGTACTCATCAATGGCCTTGTAAAAATGTGATCTCTGTGTGACATACCAATGTGAATCTTCATAAAGATAATTACTGTTCTCTCATTTGCTGGCCTTTCTGCCCCCAAGCTGCCATGGGATAGCAGTTAGTACTGCCACCCTATCTAGGTGGTCACTAAAGTCTTATGTACTTCCTATTAAGGCCTTGAATTTTGGTCTCTAAGGACATGAAACACTTGATCAGGTAGACAGTTTGTCAGTTTTGATTTTTATCAAATTGTTCTTCTCCAGTCCAGTGACTGTGGGGAGAATGAGTGTAGACATGAGACAGGAAGGCAGCAGCAACAGAGTTCAGGGAAAGGAGTTCTTGCTCCATGAACACACCCAGATTTTCTCTACAGTCAGAGAAGCAAAAGGACTCTTCTAAAGAACATTTAGTCCTCCATTCTTTAAAATAAGACTAGCCAATTTATTCTTAAAATTAGATTGGCTGCTTCTTAGTTGTTTTTCCAATGGCAAAATATACATTTAAGGTCTTGCTAATGAGGGATTTAAGTGCTTAAGGTATGTCTTCAGGGAATAGAGGTCTGTGCTGTAGGCTGAGTGGTTTGCTCTCCTTTCTCCTGCTGAAAGTGGTCCAATTAAATCTTGTAATTGTTGAAGACAGTGGTCCTTAGCTGGTAGGGCTCACAAAGGGAAGACAACAAATGGGATACATTGCTTCTTGTGCTTGGTCTAAGGACCTGTTTTTATATGAAGTAGTTAATGAGTAATTGAAATCCTTGGAATAGAGATTGCCTGCTAATAAATTAACTTTACTTCTTAGCTCTCTCAGTCTTACACCAGTACTGCTTAAGCTTGGAAGCACAGTTCCAGGCGCTCAAAGGATTTTGAAATCTAGATTTTGAGGGCTAAAGTTTTTACTGTTTTCAGGGATAATGGAACACTTATTTATGTAAAGAGAGAGAAATACATGAGGATGGGAAAAATAGAATGAAAGTTGTATTTTTATGCCTTATGCTTATAAAAGGACTTAATTCCCCTTAAGTAGCTCAGAAGACTTAGTAATTTAAGAAGTACATGCCAGTTATATGAATTCAGCAACAGAAATAACTGGGTTCGTGTAACATATAAAGCTTAAAAAGTGATTAATTGAAGACTCATTCTGTGAAACAGTGAGCTTTATGTGCCACTCTATTTGGGAAGGTGCAGGCACTGAACCATTTCTTGTTTGAAGGTAAGGAAAACCATGGCAGCCTATATCTGATGAACAGCCTATAAATACAAAAAAGATGCTGTGACTTAGCAAATTTTGAATCAACTTATGCATTAAAAGTTGAAAGTACATTTTTTATTTTTCTTAATGTTGCAAATAATACATGTCTTTGCAAGTTTTGGTCAATTTCAAATTTAGTAGACATTCCTCAGAGTACTAGTATTACTGCCTGAATTGTTTTATGTTAGGCTAGAAGTAGCTCCTTGTGGGCTTCCTAAGAACAGAGTGTGCTGTTTTGTTCTGGATATTTTTTATGACCATACTCAGAGGAAGGACTTAATGGGTGGCAATTCACAAATTTGAAGTCATTTTTCAGTGTACATGACTCTGTGGACATTTCAAAAGCAACATCATAGGGATTTAAATTGTTACCTTTAAAGATAGGAAAAGTAGAAAGTTTTATACTACTTTTACTTAGCAAAAATATTAAGCTTTCACTGGTGGGTGTGTTTCTGTTTAACAACCCAGTGAAGCTGCTCAAACTGACTTCCACTACAGCCAGAATTATTCTCATCTGCACTCTCATGTATCAAAGCATTTATATTCTTTTGTTCCATTTCATATCATGCAAATTTTAATTCCAAAGTGTCTGGGCAGCTTTCTGGAGTTCAGAAAGTATTGTGACTAGCATCCATCACATCTATTCTTGAATCTTCATTTCCCCTTATGGGCAAAATGAAAATAGTGGAGATGTTTTGAGTTTATAAATGAAGTCAAAGCTGAAAATAGCTTTTGCACAAAGAGATGCCCTTTTATTATTCAGGAAATGCATTCCAAACAGTTAGCCCTGGAGAAAATGATGCCTCTAGTGCAGATGAGCTTTTTCCTAACTGTAGAAAATTTCAGCATGTCAGAGTAGCACCGCTGTTGGCAACATTGCTAATGTTGGCCTTTCACTTATCCTTGCTTGAAACAATGATGTACTTGAAGACAATAACTGAGTCCTTGGGAAAGAATAAATACTGTACAGAGAGCTGGTTCAGGAAGCAGTGGGCAGTTTTGCTTCCCAAACAGTAGAAAATGATGTTTGAAAGAGGTGCTATAGCATTTTGAGCTTCCTAGTGTTTTCTAAGTGCTGAAGGCTATGAAACCAAATCTGCAGTGTTACCTCACTCAGCTCTGAATTCTTCATGAGATAAATATGGTCACTGCCCACTGGCGTGGAATGGAGGGCTTCATGTCACTGAAGGAGAGCAATGCAGCTGACAGGCTGATGTCACTACTGGCTGCCTCCAGCAAAAAGGATCATTTCAGCCTGACTTCTAGGTCTATCCTGATGGAACACCAGCTCTAAGGCCATGCTTTGGCTAAATAGAAATACTAACTAGCTAAGAAACAAGATCTAGCTGTTTCCTGGCTGGAGGAATTGCTTTTCTGGTATGAGTAACTCACAGCAGCCTGGCCATTAAAAGTAGCTTAAGGGTTAGTCTGTCACCTTCTGATATCCTCCACTTGATCTAAATAGACAAATAATTAGCATCCCTCCAAATATCCAAGAATTAGTCTCCAGCACAAATTTTTCTCCTAAGCTCTGTACGTGTTAGCCTTAACCCTGTGGGAGTTGCTTTTCTGTAACCATGTCTAGAATTTGGCCCTTAATAGTGACTGAATCTTCACTTTGTAATGTAGGTCAAGAGAAGAAATTAAATGATGACATTGTGCTTGCTTGCTGTGGCATCCCCCAGGAGTTGGTATGGTCCCTACTGATTGCCTTGAATCATTAATCAAAGGGAAACTGCATTGCACAGCCTACAATATATTCTCAGCAGGCACATGCATTGATGATGCTGCACCATGAAAAAGACTTAATTGCATTGACAGTACATTTTTTTCACAGTTTAGAGTGTTTATCAAAATTGTGCTTGTAGCATCTAAAAATAGTGTAATTAATGCAGCTTTTGGCCTCATCACACACTGTTTTCTTTTTAGTTTCTTCTGTTAAAGAAGACAGATGTTTGCTAGGAAAACAAATTCATCTCTTTTCCTTCCCTCTCTCGCCTCCTGTTTTGTATCTGAGTGCATCAGTAGGAGGCTCACAGTTTGTTGTAAATGTTCATTCACAGTTTCTGCAGATTCCTACATTCATATTCAGAAAGGCAGAATATTTCAAAATGTCCTTCATATCAAGTTACTGCTACTTCACATCAGACATGAGGAATACAAAATATGGGCATTGTTTCCAGAGGCAAAACAATGCAAACAAAAAAAAAGCAAAATACCCAAAAACAAAAAACAAGAAAACAAAAGGAAACAACAACAACAACAACAAAAAATCCCCAAAACCAAACCAAGCCAAACAACAAGGTACAAAACCTGCTGTCCTTAAGGAGAATGTGACAATTTGGATCAGCCATGTATTCATTGTTAAAGTGTTTCCTTTCATTGCTGATGTAAGGGTGGCTTGTGGGTATTAACTTGTAGAGTATATTACTGAACAAGGAGAGCAGACCTTTGATAAGATAAAGCATCTGCAAGAGAAGGGAAGGGAGATGGTGGTGAGGTGGCTTGTGACACCACTAGGTTCCTTGGCTCCTGGGTGGACCAGGTCAGTGTTTTCCTTTCTCCTCTTAAATATTCAGGCTGTGAGAGCAGGAAAGGACACAAAAACATGGCACATGGTTTGGGTCAACACCATAAGCTGTTGCACCAGTGCTGGGCAACCTGTGTGCATGTGGGGACCTGCAACCCCACAAGAAACCCAACCTGCTTAGTGGCAAGCTGACTGGGAGTAAGGGAGCAGCATCTGCCCTCCTGTGCAGAGAGTAGCAACAGCAAAGAGAATTTTTACTGGAAAGAGATCTGGGTTAAAGAAGACACTGAGAAAAAATATCGGTTTGAGCATTAAGAAAAAAAAGACTTAACATCTCTTTTGCCCACACCTCTACAGAAAACTCATATTATCATGATTCATTTTTGTCATCCATCTGCTACCATTAACTATTGTAAAGTGCTCTGTTGCCTCAAACATCCTCATCAGGTTTTAAAATGTTTCAGTTCTATATATTGCCTTGTAAATCTTGTGTTACAGTGAAGAAGACAGTGTTTGTGGCAGAGCTTTGCAAGGCTGCAATTTCACTGAAATGACTATTATTACCTTATAGACTGCAATGGTAAAGCTCACGTGGTGCAGTATATGAAATCCTAAGGTTAAATAATGGATTTTGTCATGACATTACACTGGACTTTATACTTCTGCTGCTGATGTAGGACTTGAACCTTAGTAAAAAAGGAGGCTGTTGAACATATTTATCATTGTCTGGCATAAAAGCCTGCACTGTGTACACACACAATGTGAAGGTTCAAGATCAGAGACTAAGTGGAAGTATCTTGAATTTATCAAATGTGTTCTACTCTGTGAATAAAGATATCAGGAGTCAAGCTGCCCTTACACTGCTAGTTGGTGATACATTTGAGAATGGGATTCACAGCTGATAGCAGGACCAGAAATGGTCCTGTGGTGAAGGCTGCACTTAAGCCTATAAGCACCACAAAGTGAATTAATCAGTAGAACATACGAAACAATTGAAAATAATTAAATATAATTAAAGAAAGAAATTCATAATAGTTAACAGAGAAAATTAATGAAAATTAAATGCATTTTCACTAATTAAGATTTTACATCACAAAGTGAATTAATCAGGAGAACATATGAAACAATAGAAAATAATTAAATATAATTAAATTAAAAAATCATAATAGTTAACAGAGAAAATTAATGAAAATTAAATGCATTTTCACTAATTAAGATTTTAATGAAAGTTCATTTAAACCATTTTTTCTCCTTCAGTACATTAAAGCAGTATTTTGTATGGGATGGAAGAGTTTGAAAATTTATGGATGGTAGTCTTCAAGGTTATTTATTGAGCAGACAGATTGTCTAGGCTCCTGTTTGCTATACTTGCTATAATCTTCCATAGTTTAATGTATTTGGAAAAGATCAGGCTGCTTTCTTTTCCAGTACAAACTATGCTCTTGGAAGTGCTGTTTTACAGATTATATTAAACTTAATGCATTTAAAAATTGAGTTTTAAAACAACTGAAGAAACAAGGTGTCCCTAGAATAGAAGATGCAGATTTTGCTGGCAATTATTTTCATTTCATTCATCACCAAGACAGCATTAAAGTGCAGTCGCTATGCCATTGCTATTCCAGTTACATGAGGAGTGAAGAAACACACACCCAACATTCTGTACCTGATCACAGATCAACTGTTGAAATTACCAGTGGCCTTTACATTGTAAGATCATTTTTTCTTGTTCAATGTGGAGAATTTAATAGGTCCATCTTATTAATTTTCCTCTGTCTATGGTTTGGAAAACCACAGAAAAAAATATTTTGCAACTGAAAAGTATTTACAGCTTTCACAAAGCATGGTACTGTAAAGTGTTGGATGAATAGGAAAGAATCCTCCCATCGAGCTGCTGTCAAAGAGCCTTTCAAAGAGGCTGCTGTCATTAAGGATGATAATACTGACATTTGAAAGCCCTCTTACCTGCTGATGCAGGGAAGTGCAGAGATTGACTTCTCTCTTCCCCAGCCATGCCCAGCTGCCTTAATTTCTTAGCAGAGACACCCTTGTCTTTCAGCTTAGCAGAGAAAGAAAAATGGCATAAAGGGAAAAACCTTGTTCACTAAAGTTTACCCTAAATACTTATGTGGATTTTTGAATAAGTAGCAGCTTTTTAGCTAGTTGTCTGTCATCCTGCTGTTTCACTGTGTCCCCCAGAGAGGGGCACTGAAGCGAGCCCAGGGCACCACGAGTGCCTTCAGGAAGCTTCCCACAGCCTGTGAGGACCTGGGCTCAGGACCTTGTGCTGAGGGCAAAGACTCTGCTTGCAGCCCAGTGTTCGGCTACCTGCAAGTGCCCTGAGCCCCAGCATGAACACTCGTGTCTCTCCTCTTTTCCCCAGCCCACACAGGGTAAATGTCTTCCATGGCAGAGCCGCGGGGATATTATGATGCCATCTCACTGCAGCCCTGTATTCCTGGCTCTATATCACTCTCTTAAAGAAGTGTGTCAAAGTCATCAGGAAAAGAGCAGTAAATAATGGGTGAGGTCAGCCCAAAAGAGAAGCTGCAGTTGCCAGCTGGTTGGTTACTGTTTGTTCAACACAGGATCACCTTCACACAGGCAGGCTCTTTTCACAGCTGTCCTTGTACCTTCTGTGGTCCAGCAATTTACAGAGCCTTTGAGAAAGATTATCAATTTTAATGAAAATACAGGAGTAAACCAGCAATTTAAGTTCAACTGTCACTCTAATATTACTACTATCTTTCTTCTTTTAAGCTGGCTTTTGTTCTGTGCTATTTTAAAAACTCTTAGTAACTTCAAATGTTAAATTACAGGTGCTGATTTTTTAAGCTGTTCAGTTACACTAACATTGCAATTCCTAAAATATTCCAGTCTAATTTTACCATTGAGATGAAGTTTGGGTTGTAACTCCACAAGAATCAGTCCTGGAAAAGAGGAAACCAGGTAGCTTGCAAGCAGTTCCTATCAAGCAGACATTCAGATAACTGCAGTGTCAATTGCTTTACAAAAAGCCAAATTGTTATTTTCAATAACTAACTCCTGTACACTATGTTCGCTGGTTGCAAAATCGAGTAATAAAAAGTCATCCAAGGCTGATGATTTTTATACTGAAAAAAGATATGGAAAGACTGATTTCTTTTTCATGGTGTATGTACTTTGAGGAAATTACTTTTAAAGAATTTACTGTATAAAATTTTCTTCCTGCTCTTAAACACAGAAGAGTAATTTTGAGAGATATTTCAGATATTGAAATCGGTAGATTTCTAATGATGTTAAGGGTTTTTATTCCTCCTATAAATTATACACTAAACTACTTTAGCAGTTGCAGGAGTTATGGGCAGTGTAGAATGTTCTTTATTTCCTTACTACCCTAACACATAATTTTGTGTGTATGAATGATACGTGAACATTCTTATTTCTAAGAAATGTAAAATTTTTTAACAAAACAAATGGACATTTACTACCGCATCTATAGTATTTTGCTTTTCCTTCACTCATGTATTAATTTTTCACTCATTCAGGTGGTGTGAATGTCTTGGCATACTGGAATATTCTTGTAAAACTCAAGGAATTTACATGAAGTCATATTGTTTCCCTTGACATATAGAAACAAACTTATACCAGCCCTACTTTCTATGGAAAAGGAAAAAAAACAAACCCACCCCCGATAACAGACCAATCAAGAAAATATTGATTTATACATCCATGACTGAAAGCTGCTTTTGTCCTTGTAATTCCATGGCCATGGGTTTTGGCAGTCTAAGAGCACAAGGTGCTGTTGTGGAGTGGCAGTGTTTACGGTCCTGAAAACCAGACTCCAGATCCTTTCATCACTCTTTGATACACTGGTTAATTACATAAGCTGGGTCATTGAACTAGTACTCCATAACCACTGGGCTAATAATAGTGGGTCACAACCCTTTCTTAGCCTCACTTGGACATTGATGTGATTTCTGTGGTTTTGGACCAGAACCTTAATGTATTAATCCTTCCACAGAAACTTATCTTGAGCATATGTGTGCCAACTTCTCTTGCCACTCATCCCTGGGGTGTTTCAGCTGGTGCTTTCACTGCCACTCACCACTGTGTAACCAAGATTGCTGCAGGGCTTTCTGTTGCTGCATTACCCCCGCACAAACAATTATTACTGAGATGCAGACTAAGATAATTTTCTCAGCCAGAGATCATTACTTAAACTGTCAGTTTTCTTCTGTCTTGCTGCACACAATACCATCACCCCTACCCAAAGACTTGTCAAGCTGTGTTGTGTCAGGCACCCAGTGTGTTTCAAGACATCAGTAACAGCAGCAAACTCTCTCAACAAGCTAGAACCACTTCTTACATCTACAGTAGGATTGGTGCTATAAGTATCTCCTAGCTAATTATACCTGAATCTGCTGTCTCCCAAAGGGTTGAGCAAGTGATTTTGTCCAGTCTTAAAGTCTAAATATTCATCAGATAGTGGAGCTGTAAGTGTTGCTTTCGTGTTGCTGGAGATCACCTGCTCTTGGTTTCAATGCTTGACTCTTGAGATCTCTTTGATTTTACTTTTGTACATGTTTGCCTTCTCCTTTTTATTGGTTCCTTGGGGTCTGTTCCCTTCTGGAGAGTATTCCCAGCTCTGCCAACCTGCCCTTCTGAATCCAGACTGTGTTAGCAGGGTTCAAAGGACCCATAACCACATGCAAGAGAAGAGTGAATCCTCCAGCGCTGCTTTTTTCAATGTTAGCTCACCCTAACTGGACTGAATCTCCCTCTGGCACCCATCTAATGATCATAGACAATAGTTGCATTTAACATGTGACTGTGGACCCATATGGCTTTTGTTCTTTCAAAAAAAGCCCTGCAGGTACCATTTCCAGCTGCTTTAACACATCTCATCTCTGGATGTATGCACAGTTAATTCGCCGTGGCTGGTATTTCGTGTGGGTTGCACATGAACCATTTTGTGGCTGCACAGGCTGTTTCAGGCAGGTGATTTTGATCTGCATTGGTCAGCTGGGGGTGATTTTTTTCCACAAGGAGTACCAGGTGGACAGGGATCATTCCAAACCCCTCTGTGCCATGCATCAAGACCCTACTAGCTGTCCTCTGATTTGTACTGCTCTACACATTTTACCTGTCATTTCTGTGTAAGCTTCTAAGTGTTATCTACCTGTGAGAGTTGTGATCCTCACCTTCTCCTCTCCACTCTGTTTTATCCAGCACCACTTGTAACAGTTACCTTAGCCAACTCAGTTTTCTCTTTTCCTCTCACATTGTGTGATACCTGAAACGTCTTTCTTTGGTCTTTCCTCCCACCCTCACCATCCTCTCCTAGCAGGAGCAGGTTTTAGCCCTTCTGCAGCAAAGGTACACCCCCCCAGCCTTGTATTCCCCAGTGTGATCCCTACAGCATTTTTTTTCCTGCCCTAATGCCCTGCTCTTATCTTCACATTGCTCTCACTAGCTGCCCAGCATTCCTCTAGCCCAGGCCACACTCCCTGTTAACTCCTCCCTTCCCATAAACAATCCACTCCTCCCAAGACTCTCAGCAACTTATACAACTTTACTTAAAAGACTCTTAAAAGCCTCACATGTCTAGGCATGATGATACAAATGTACTGCCTGTTCATATAGCACAGAAGCCATGGTAGTCTCTCTCCTTCAAAGGCCATGGCTGTACCCACTGCTGGGTTTGAAAAGTCCTTCACAGTCCTGCTTTGGCATACATGGCATGGGTTATGACCTTTTTACCAACTTGGTATTTGAGTGTTCTTGTTCACTGTGTGTGACAGTGATACAATTTCTATTTCTGCTCCGCTCAGGCTCCCACATTCTTGCTCTTATAGCGGTGGTTGTTGAGTTCTCCACATTCTCTACCAACCTGTTACGTGAAAAAAGAGACCTGTTGGTGTTTGCAGGACTCATCTAGTGCAGAGTGGATGAAAAAGAACAGGACTGATTTTTTACTTCTTTTACTGAACATAATTGAAAGAAACAGATAATTGCTAGCATTTGTGTTGTACTAGGCGTTTTTGGGCTTTACATTCATGTGTTTCAATATGCACAAAGCCTCAGGGAGGAGACGATTAAAGAAGAAACAAATTGCAACTGAAATCTCACATGGTAGGTGAAATCTTCTGTACGGTGCTCATTGTGGTGTCTATTTTACCAATTTTACCTTCATATTGCTCTTTATATAATTCTGTTTCACAGGAAAACACTCTTTATGTGGTCTAATCAAGTTGGTCTTTTAGCACAATTCACTTCTCATATATATGTGTACACAGCTATATTATGTATTGGTGAAATGTTGTTTTGTAAGGTGGCCTTAGTTTTGTAGGAACTTTCCAACCTACTCATATCTCAAATAATTTAGTTCCACTAATCCTTTAAGACCCCAAGAGTCCATAGCACTGCATTCTGCAGTGGAAATAGTCGTGGTCAGCAGCAGTAACCAGGATTTCCTGTGCTGGACACTGTCCACTTGCAGTAAAAATTAAGTGGAACTCAAGTCATTTGTAGGCTCTTTTAGCTGCTCCATGAGAACTGTGATTGCATTCCTCATTTAAAGCTTTTGAATATTAACATATCTGTCAAGACATTAAAACTATTATGAAGTTTCATTAATTCTTTCTTTAGCAGGGAGGAGCTTGGGATGGAAACTACAAGTAAAATGGCTCTGAAGTAAGAAGAAAAAAGTTGGGTTTACTTTAAGTTCTGTTGTGAGGCTTTACTTTAGTGAACTTGGAGGGGGCCTGTCTATTGATTGTTAGTCCTATAACCAGCTCTACAGGGTGCCTGCTTATAAGCATCGCTACACAAAAGTAAATGTCATCATGTTTTTTATCCTGTCTGTGTGCAGTTCCCCATTCAGTTTTATCAAGATTGAGCAAACCTATGGAATTAGTGAATTTCCCATGTATGGAAGCAGTTTCAGTTTTTCTATTGTTTGTCATCACGTTAATCTTTGGCTTACTCTTAGCAAATATCCTCTGTAATGTTCTGGTTTTCAGCTGTTCCTAATAGACCTAAAATTGTTAAGACAGTGTTTTGTGTTCTCTTGCTGCCAGTTTTGACAAGGCATATACGCTGAATTTGCTTTGTATTTTACGCATGCTTTGGTCAGACAAACTGATTTTATCTCTCTTCTTTTTTTCCTATATATATATTTTTTTCTTTTTTTTTAAATTTATGAATGTGCAATTCTGGAAGCCTGAGGCTTTTCCATACCCTTTTCTCACTTTCAACTGAAGTATTAGGCATAACTCACCAGAGATTATTCCTTGCTGGTTTGCTCTGTAGGACACCCAGGAATCTCGTGTTTGTGGGTGGAAGAAACTGCGATGCGTGTCTCAGTTTACCAGAGCTTTCTGATTTATGGTGGTTAAGGTTCACCAGGTAACACAATTTGATTTGGGAATTCCAAAGTAATAGGTAAATTGCTACAAATCAGATGACTTGGTCATCTTAACCAGCCACAGATTTAAAATAAAAAATATATTAGAAAATGGAAGATATTGTTAATTAAAATGATAATTAAAAATTTGCACATATTAGCATGGAAATTAGTATGGTTTACTCCTTAACTGTTTAATACTGGCTATATGTGAAGTGGACATTTAAAGTTCTTAGGTCAGGAATGATGTAGTACTGCCAATGGAGAAGCTATTAACCTAGAATCTCCTCCTTTCTTTGGGGAGAAAAGAGAAAGGCTAGAGACAGGGAAGATTAACATAGCTCATTTCTTTTGAATTCCCTGTGCTTCTTGCATTTATATCTCTGCTGCTCAAGACAGAATGCTTTTTCCTTCTGAGGTTTCCTTATGGAGGTTAATATTATGAAGTTAAAACGAGCCTTACAAATGGGCACAAAGATGTCACAAGAGCTAGGAGAGTTTTTATTACTTTTTTATTTTTTTCTGTCTTTTTGTGGGAAGAGATTCACGTGTGGGTTGCATGGTTTGCATTCATGACTTTTATTTGAAGGTGGCTTTGAATTTTGGGGGGGATTTATCATATGCATAGTCACATATGTCTAGCAACACGTCTGAAATCTGTTTCATTCTGTCTCCAACCCATGCATTTTAAACATGATCCACAAATGAGTATTGACACTGAGAAGTCAAACCTAGATTCCTTTGAACCCTGTAGTCCTGTGTAATTTTGGATAACATTCTGAAAACAAAGGTATCCTTTCATTATGCTTCTGCCTAAAAAACTAATGATTCAAAGGGTGCCAGCAGGGACTTTTTCCTGAAAACTGAACCTTGCTATTACAATTTTCCAGATTATTCCTACAAACAAACAAACAAATGAAAAAAAGAGTTGTAAAAAAGGCAGATTACTGGCAGTCATTATCAGAAGTGTGTGAATTTTAGATAGCATTTGCATAATCTTTCCTTATGGAAAACAAGGGTATATGTTTCCAGGTTGTGGTAGCCAATGATTCTCAAAAAAAATTGTTTTATTTTACTGTTAGAATATTCTCTTACAGCAAGAATATATGCTACCACTTTATAAAATATTCTGCTGTACATGCATTAAATGTACTTCTCTTCATTGAGTATGCTGCCATTATTGGCGTAATAGAAGCACTATAATTTGAACTCTTCAAACAGCTCATTTGATTTTATTTCTTTTTAATAACGTTAAACTTCACACTTTCTCTTTTGATTTTGCTTGGTTTCATTTTTTAGTTAGTTTGCTTCTTCTGTTGCATTGGTGAACAGCCTCAGTATTTCCTCACATCGACTGCAAAGGTTATTGGTCCATCAGGGCTTTTATGTGATACCCACAAATTCCTAGGGGTTCACCTTAAAAACAAAAGAGAACTTCAAAGAACTACTTGAGTGTACTTAATTGGAGATGTAAGAATAAATTCTGATTACAGATAGAAACTCTGACAGGGTTTGTTTGCCCTTGGTATTTTCTCATACCATGCACACTCATCCCATACTGCAATAAATATTTAATTTTATTTAATTCCATTTCAAGGGATCCAGCTATTGCCCTCATTCTACAGTTTCTTTAGATAATTATGTATAATATCTGAGTAAGCAGAAGCCCAGGACAAGAAACTAAAAAAAACCAAAAAAAGCAACTTAGTATTTTCAGGAAGGAATGTTTGATTCCACAGTGGTTAAGGCTTAACATCAGAAAACCCCAAAATACCTAAAGCCTTGCAGACTATGTTCACAATGTGTACAGCTCTTAACCAACAGTTTAGCTGTGGTTTTATTTTTTTAGGCTGGACAGGTGGATGGTGCCCCAACCAGACACCTGGAAAGGTCACCTGCTTCAAGTAGCACACTTAATTAATCCAAACTGTAGAATTAATTTCTCTGAACCCCACCCACAGTATTTCCCTTTTATTAAAGTTTGCCTTATTTAGTTAGCCTGGCTCTCTCCTCTCATCTTTTTTCTCCATTCTAGGGTCTCTTATTTCATATTCACATTTATACCATTTTGTTAACACCAATAAATTTAGCGGTATGGGTGATAATATTAAACCCCCTTTTTTTAAGTATCACTCCTGTTCTCCATTATCAGAAGTCCTCTTCCTTTGAATGTGAGGTCATTATAGCTCTGCATCTCTCTAGCATATTTTTTCCTTTGGCTTTGATTTCAACCTTCCTATATATTATATTTTTTCTTTGTGCTCTGATATTTACCTTTACTTGCTTTCACCAGAATGCTTTAGAAATAAGAATTTTTACTGTTAGTGGCTAGAAATAAACTGTTACATATTCCTCTCTCGTACATACTATTTGTAGTAAACTAAATTAAGAAAAAAAGAAAAAAAAACACCACTACCCCAACAACAACAACAACAAGAACAACAAAAACTACCAAAAATCAAACAAAACAAAAAAAATACCCAAAAAACCCACAAAAAACACCTATGGGAACAAGAATACAAATCTTAGTGTTTCCCAGGTGCCTTCTGAAATGCTGTTGACAGTGACGACAGCAGCTTCCTGGGTGAGCAACAACCTGATCCTGTGTTTGTGCTTGAGCCTTCCCAGCAAGCCTGAGCCTGTGGCAGCTTACAACCTGCGTGGTATATTGGATTGGGTTGTGGGTCTATTTATAATTTTAATATATAATGCAGTTCTGCCTCATGGAGGCTGAAGTAGAGTCCACCTCTCTGTCTGAGCAGTTAGGTTCTCAGAATATATGCATGTAGTTACTTTGCAAGGAAATGCTTTATCTCCTCAAATCTCTACTACATGTCACTACTTTGGTAACAAAAGTGACTTTTTTCCACTTTTATTTGCGTCGCAGTAAGCATTTTGCTCCTCTTTGTTAATGTATGATCACTGTGAGGATATCTCTTTGCAGTTATTTTTGAAGATATCTCAGATTTCCTCCTGGTTTCTGATAGGGAGAAATATATAATGGGAGTTTGTAGAAAATTTGATTCATTGCTGTGTTACTCTCCCTAAAGCCGCTCTAACTCTGTCCAGCAAAATGGAATTGGACTGATTCCTGGGAAAATTGCTGGTATAAGAGTCATGTGAAACAAGGGTAGTGCAGTAATACATCAGACCTGTTTTCTTTTTAGTTGTTTTCCTGCATGGATGTTGATGCTGCTCCTAGTGGTGCACTTAGTAACTCCTGCCATTCTGAATGCCGTCTTCATAGATTTCCTGGGTGCCTGCAATGAACTTTTGAGCAGCCATCTAGTGAAATGCCTTGTGGTTTGTTATTTGCATGGCATTTAACTATGCCTTCGTAAGCTTCAGTAATACAATGGAGACCAACACCTTCTGGTGAGCAGCACACTGAAACCAAGTTGTTTAGCATGCTGTATCCAACTGTTAAAGAAAAGGAGTCAATATCTAACTGTAGGGGACTTCCACTACAAAATAAGAAAGTTAATTCTTACTTTTGCCTTGTGTGATTTCTAGCTTTCTGGGTTTTTTTGTTTTTTTGGTTTTTTGTTTTTTTGTTTTTTTTTTTGTTTTGTTTTTTTTTTTTCTTGTTTATTTTCAAAAAGCATAGTCAATCTCAACAGTTGCTATGAGCAGTACCATCAACTTTGAACTTTTTAACTTAATTCTCTTGCCATTTCTGGTTTAGATAGTTTGTCTTTGTAGACATTCTATTTTGTGAGGACTTTACTACTTCAAATTACAGGAATAGAAGTGCTGGGAATGGAGTCATATTGACAAGTTCCCCAACATAACATACAAAGGATTAAGGCAAAGCTGTTAATTTTCTCTGCTTCCATTGATGCAATTTGGAATCATCATGATGCTGGCATTTAACAACATTGTTCTGTAGCTATTTATAAATGAGATCTCATTTAAATTTAGAACACAAAACCTTCCTGGGTGGAAAACTGCCATCTTGTGTATCCATACACAGTGCAGTGCAAGGGATCCAATCTGATTGCTGTCAATATTGCTGCTGCCATACAGACAGCAGCAATGGAACAGCAGGAGCAGTCTCTAGGGCTCAGTTCTCTACACTTGTCACTTCTGAACCTATGCCCTCAGCAGCACATGGAGTTTTACAGAGACTATGTGTTTAAATGTTTTAGTGTTCATCAGGAGTTATGGGGCATCTGCTGTTTGTACTGAGGTACATCAGAGCTCCCAGGGGTCCTTCCCAGCTACACCCAGGCAGCACCTTGGGGTGCATGGAGGGTGCCCATCTTTTTCTTTCCTCTTCTCTTCTCCTGCCAGCCCTCTTGTTCTGCCCCTGGAAAGCCAGCAGTGCCAAGGAGAGGTGGGCACGTGAGGAGCACTGCGTCTTTTCTGAGCCAGCACTGCAGTTTTGATGTAACTTAGGGAATCTTAGTGTAACTTTTGGTGTAACTTAGGGAATCTTTGCCTGGCTGCCTAAAAAGTAAGAGCTGCTGCTTTGGTGCAAAGTCACAGAGAGGAGATACTGTTATTAAGTAGGACTATTTGTAGCCCAAATAGTCAGTTCCTCTCAATCGGTGGAAAGTCTTACTAAAGTATGTAAGACTTGAAGTCCTGAATTCAGCTCTGCTTTTGCTATTCCAAATTCTTGTCATTTGCTAAAAGTAGTGATCTTAATGCATGTAGAGCAGACAATCGTTGCACTTACCGTGACTTTTCAAGGATATAGTAAAAAGCATCCAACAAATTCCTGTTTGTCCTAGTACTTGCCACTTTTATCTAAGTTGAGATAAGGAAGAGTACATTTATGAAGACTTATGACAGATCTTTGTCTAATCTGTAATTTTGGAATGCTAGAGGCACTTATCACTGTCAGTTTCAAAGCACCTCACATTTGCAAACAGTGTTTCATAAAAATTGCTTGAAATGGTGATTTGCCCCAAATAAAAAATAAAGGAATCAGAAAAATCAAGTTATCCAGGCATTTTGAGCCACATTTATTCCATGTGGGAGAGATGTCTTGTCCCAAGTCTAAACTTAAGTATCAGGTATGAAGTAATTGATATTCAACAGTGGTTGCATGAAAAGAGTACAGTTACATGAATCACAATAATTTGACCACCTTGGATTAACAAATTACTGCCTGCCAACGAAGCAGCACTAATGTGCCATGTAAAAGTCACGAAGATGATTTTTTTACAGCCAGTGTAAGTTTATTATAATTATTCTTGGAAAATGCAATAAAAAACCTACATTAATATTCAACTTTTGTTGACATTATATCTACTGGAACTTTAAAGACATCACAAATTGCCTTGTGTAAATCCATAATATCAGTCTGTCCTTTTTCTTTAAATAAATTCTAGCTGTATATGAGAGTTCAAATGGCAGAATCTGCTCTTTGCATTATTGCAAAATGGGTTTTCTACCTTTTGACTGTGGCAGTTGTAGAGATATTGCATTTGTAAAATGATAAGAATGAAAAGAACAAAAAAAACCCCTCATTTTCATACTTGGAAGCAGTTTTCAGGAGACAGGGATGTGCTCTAACTCTACCACTAGTATGCATTTTTTGTTTGTTCAGTATTGGAAAGGAATATAACTACCGGTATTTCTGAAAATTATACACTTGCACTGCTGTAATTGACTTTGCTGTGGATGCTTGCAGTGGACATGGTGGATATTCCTACTTTTCAGGTTTTTATGTGCATTTGAAACACTTGAAAGCTAGTACGGCAGAACCTAAGTTCAAAGTCAAGAATTCAATACCTATCTGAACAAACAGAACAGCTGGTGAAATCTTGGACTACGGGGATCAGTTCTAAAATTTCTATTAATTCAAACCTCAAACTTCAGAAACTGTGTACAGAGGATAGGTGTAACTTCTACTTTACTAAATATATTCCAAGTTATCTACTTCACTGGCTGGTCATTTATATAACTGCTAGTTCATTAATCAGCAAGTGATGATAAACTGTGAAGACTTTGAAAGACTTGAAAACTTCTTTCTAACTCTGGAACACCACAAATATTTCCTTAGTTTAAGCCTCTCTCTTTAGAGTGTCACACCACAAATTCTTGTCTGTGCCAGAAGTGCAGGCTTTTGGACTGTTGAAATATGCCTCTGGCACTGATGGCTGCAGAAGATGTTCAGATACTGTTTGTTTTGAACCATTTTTCTTTTTGAAGGGGACTTTCTCTGGTTTAAGTGACATGCCATAAAGGTCTAAGGGCTTAGCTTCAGGATCTGTCTACACCCAGCTAGTTTTATGATGCATTCATAGTTCATTATGAAGTCCCTCTTTTCAAGAACAGATGTGGAGATGAAGGCAGATGGTGAGATGTGATGTTCAGCACAGCTTGAGTCACAGTGCAGCAGTGTCTCCTTGCACTTTTGTCTGCTAAGATTTCAATAACTGGAAACAGGACTTTATCATTCCAAAATGTGGCGAACCTTCTTCCTGAAAATCTGCTGACAAGTCATGAAAAGGTTGTCCCACCCTTTGTCATGGGTAGGAGTGGGAGCTTCAGACAAAGTTAGTTAGAGAAGCCCTGTTGTTGAACCATGAGGTGCAGAAAGGAGCCCTTTGCATTCTTCACTCATTCTGAGACAGGAGCCTGGGTTAAATCAGCCACAAACTGTCAGTTGTTTAAGGAACCTTGCCGTGCAGGATTAAAGGTGGTAAATCAGATATATTTATATAAAATGAATTTTTATCATGACAAATGATCAGACAAAAGATCTCCATCAGAATTATTTACCTCTCAGTATAAAAGCTGAAACTAATAGTAGTATATAGGAGGATATTGTAGTATAGGGCACTAGGGCACTATATCAAAGCAATTTTATCAAAGCAGTTATACTAAAGCTAGCAAAAAGAAACCATTATATTAAGTAGAGATTGATGTAATTCATCCAGTCAGATGAAGTCTGAGATGACTGGAAAAAGTGAAAATTTATACCTATCTTAAAAAAGGGTAGAAAGGAGGACCCAGGGAACTATCAACCTGTCAGCCTGGAAAGATCTTGGAACAGATCCCTCCTAGATGCTGTGCTAAGGCACATGGAGAACAGGGAGGTGACTGGAGACAGCCAGCACAGCTTCACAAGGGCAAGTCCTACCT
Source organism: Passer montanus (assembly GCF_014805655.1). Lineage (NCBI taxonomy): Eukaryota > Metazoa > Chordata > Aves > Passeriformes > Passeridae > Passer > Passer montanus. The sequence goes on from NW_024372370.1 coordinate 531,426, forward strand.
GACCAACCTAGTGGCCTTCTATGATGGAGTGACTACATCAGTGGACAAAGGAAGAGCTACAGATTTATTTATTCATTTTACTGAACTTCTGTAAAGCCTTTGACACAGTCCCTCACAACATCCTTCTCTAAATTGGAGAGAGATGGATTTGATGGGTGGACTGTTGACTGGATAAGGAATTGGTCAGACAGTTGTATCCAGAGGGCAGTGGTCTATGGCTCAGAGTCCCAATTACCATCAGAGGTCTGAATTTGGACCAGTGTTACTTAATATCTTCATAAATGACATAGGCAAAGTGATTGAGTGCACCCTCAGCAAATTTGGGGATGTCACCAAGCAAAGTGGTGCTGTTGACACGCCTCAAGGACAGGTTGTCCTCCAGAGGGACATGGACAAGCTCAAGAAGTAGGCCCATGGGAATCTCATGGGGTTTAACAAAACCAAGTGCAGGGTGCTTCACCTTTGAGCAACTGGTCTTGTGAAAGTTGCCCCTGCTCATCGCAAAGGGGTTGGAAATAGATGATCTTTAAGATCTTTAAGGTCCCTTCTAACCCAAGCCATTCTACAATTCTATTATTAAATTACAATTTTAGTTGTAGACATGTAGACAGAGAAGACAGATCACCCCCTTTTGTCTGCAGCATGCCTCCATGCCTAAGCAGCAAAACCATTGGCTTCCATCAGTTTTTTATATCTGTTCTGGAGGAGTTTGATCCTCGGGGTCTATTAGCTTTGTGGCTTGGAGACTGCATCCAGTAGTCATTCCTAGTTTCTAAGTCCATAATCTGAAGCACTATTTTGGGGTGTGAGACATAAAAAAATCCCAGCCATATCTGTGCAGCAGTAAAACCAGTGAAAGGGTAGGGCATGGGGAAGGAGATTTTACATAAGGTGGAAAAATGGCCCCATAGTGATGTCAGTAATATGGACAGTACATCCAGGGAGGTAGGGAAAAGAAAATAGGGCAGCTGTAATCAGTGAGAGGGAAAGTAGCTTACTGACTATTGTCAAAGCCCATAAAAGAAGGTGGAATGATGGGCAGCCAGATTTGTTGAAACATGTTAGTTACAGACCCAGAGCAGGATGGGGAACCCAGCAGTACAGTGAAACTGAGGGGAGAAAGCACGTACAAAGTTAAATAGTAATAAACAGAAATGGGGGCTGTTTTGCTGAAGTCAAATAGTAGCTGGGTTTAATAGCAATGAGGGTGAAGCAAAAGTTTCAGAAAATGGAAACGACGTTCATCCATTTTATAGTGAAGTTACTAAATAGTCATGTTCAAAAATGTGGCATGGGCAAAAATGGTGGGTTTCCCTGGGAACAAATGGGCTCCTGATGGCCACCAATATAAACCAAGATTGCATGACCACTGCTCATCTTACCTTTCAATCAAGCCCCTGTGGGCTTGCCTGAATTCTGGTGAAATGGCATTTTAGATGAGCAAACTTACACTGAGGACCAGCCTTTCCAGGGAGTCCTGGTAGTAGGATTTATTTCACTGATCTGAAGTTTTAAGTGAGAGCACCATCTGCTTTTAAAGAGTGATGAGTCTCCTTCAGTATGTCTGGTCCAAAGTAAGCCAATAAACTTTGCCTGGTGATGCTGGGAACAGGGCAGGCACTCCTGGAGGAGAGTATATCTGAACTGTTCTACACCTACTTTGGAGGGGATGAACTTTCTCTGAGAGGGGTTTATTTTTTCTCTCTGTGTGTAGAAAAACCCCTGAAATACTGACAGTAATGAGGGCTGTGGTTCAGGTCCAAACTGAGACATGCAAGAATATGCCAACAGATGCAAGTGCCTGGGCACCTGTGAGAGCCAGTGGAGAAGCCAGGAAGTAAATATGCCCAGTGGAGCAGAGGCTGCTGTTCAGATGGCCAGAACTGATGGCTGCTCTTAGTGAGATGACTCTCCTTCTCTCCCCATTGAAGACACTGACACTGGCTAGGTCTTGAATGATTACAAAGGGAATACAGGAACCCCAAGTCAGGTGTCTGAATCAAGAACTGTAATCCAGCCTAATTTCTAAGTTACAGAAGCAAATTAAAGTGAATTTAGGCATAGAATAACAATCAAAGCCTTTTTCTTTATTTCTAGCTCAGGATTTTACTTCTGCAAGATTTAGGTCTTCTCATTTCCCTGCTTTTACCATAACATTTGCCTTTAACGTTTCATTGCATTTCCATTGAATTAAAAATGTGCCTATAACTACAAAAGGGGAAAAAATAGTAACAGAACAAAGTCTGTGTTTTCACATGTTGAGGTGAAAGTATGAATTACATTGAAATCAGCAGACATTCTTTTACGTATTCATTTTTTAAATTTCCACAGACTTGAAACTTGTCAATTGTTCCTCAGAATACATCTTCCCTTGGATGGTTTGCCTACATGCTCTGCTAGCAGGGAGGGGTTTCTCCTTCTTTTGTCCTAGCATACATTCTGGTAACTGAATGAATGATATAGGCAATTGGCAGTCTTTTCCTCTGCTTAAATATTGACTTATTACTTGAATCTGGAGCTTGGTCTGAGAATTGTGCCCCACTCTTGTAAAAGATGTATGTGTATTCTCTACATTCAATGACATGAATAGTTCCACTGAGATCTGGGAGTACATTGCAGCGTACAAATTAAAGAGCTATAAATTTTTGCAAGATGAGGCTGTAGCAAGAAAAAATTAACTAAATGCTTATAGTGGATCAAAAGTAGACATATGTTAGCTTGGTAAATTTGTAAGATCTGTCTGATGTATTGATACTCTTACATTAAGGAATTGAATTTGTTTGAATTAATGAACCACCATGTTCTATCATTTGTCTAATATAAATAATTTGGAAATTTTTTTCTTCTTTCTTTTAAGATCCATTTGTCAGTAATGAAATCTTTAAGGTGAATAAACAGTGCTAATTAAAAAAATATATAATTTGTTATGTATTCAGTTACTTTGCTCAAGTCCTCACACAGATGAAATGCATTTGTGTGTGTACAAAATAGTTTTCTACAAAGTTTGAGAACTGTCCTTGCTTGCCCATGCATCAGTGCTTCTACTCTCAATATGGTTTTATTGCTGTGTGGGTCTCTGAAATTACCAACTTTTCTATAAGATCACTGTCAGCTTAAATTTTTACATTTGAAAAGTTGCTGAGATCTTATTGCTTTTTAAAAATTATTTTTATTCTTGTTAGAAGTACTAGCTCTACTGGTTGTCAAAAGCATTATTTGTAAAAGCTGTTAAAATGCCCAGCCATATGCAATGTCTGAAGTGACTCATGTGTCCCACAGTTTCACTTGTGGAAATGTACTATAACACAAACTGAAAAGCTAAATTTTTCATGGTGGTATACAGCCTTTGGAGCTTTTCTTCAGTCTGTATAGACTTAATTACAAAATTCCCCCACCATCCCTGTAAACATTAATGGACAGGTAACAATCAAGAAAGAGACTCTGAAACTTTGAAATGCTTTGTGTACACATATCTGTTAACAGTTTGTGCCAGCCAGGGAGCTGATAGATGCAAGAAACAGAATGGAGAATCTATTCCATAGAAAATCACCTGAAAGAGCTTTACCACCTGTGTGTTCTGTCAGGGGATGCTACTGCAGGAATAGTTGCTGGCTGCTTTTTCAGGAGTTGCTGTTCCTGTCAGCTCTTGGTACAGGCATTTATCATCCTTCTACCTTGTCTCTAAGCAAGCAGCATGGATTCTGGCTTCATTGTATTGTTAAACATACAACGTTTATATCATCACTTTGCTAGCAAATTTTTTGCCCTTCAGTTCATTTTTTATTTCCTTTGACTTGGTTTACAATAAACTTATATTTTCTTGAACTGATATAGTGAAAAAATAAAATTTCAAGCTCTTCAGAGGCCTGTTTGCAAAGACCTGCTTCTTCTCTTGAATTGTTATCACTAATACACAAAAAATATGGGGTTTTTTATTGAATCTTTATCATTAAGGTTTTGGTTTTTCTCTTGGGAATTCTTCTTAGCAGAAATTAGATGAGGAATAAGAAGTTGCACTAGCAGTATAATGTTCCTTTAAAAAATTTGTATCCTTGGTTTAATGCTGTGTGCTGTTCATCTGTTCATCCTAACACACAAAGGTAAATTAAATACATACCAAAGACTGCATTTATTGTAGCAAACTTTGAGATAAGTTTTAGATTTAGTTTTAATTTAGAGAGTCTGCCATTGGTCAACAAGTTGTTGCCTTAGATAAGTAAAAGAACAAGCTGTAGAAGCAGCATATGCCAAGAAATTGTAATGATGTTTTCCTCGTGGGGATTTTAGAACTTATTTGATAACATTTTACTGCAGTACATAGACTCAGAGCCTTCCCTCAAGTTCTAATGGGGAGATCCCACATCCAGGTCTACCTACCCCCCCATTCAACCTTCCAGCATCTCATTTCAGCTTTTACTTCCACACTAAAGTTAGTCATCAGTCCCCTGGATAATACAGTGTGATTTGACATAAAATGGTAATTGTTCTACAGTAGCCTTCTTCAGTTTCAGTGTCTTTTTTGATGCCTGGAGCCATGGAAGAAGATGCAAGCCCATGAGGATGGCACTCTACTGCAACTGTAATTACCAATAAGGATGCCTGCATTACCCTTTCCAATTAGTCATTCTTGGAGATATGTCTTTTTTTGTGAAAAGGAGGGTATTTGCATGTAGAGGGAGTCTATAAATATTCTTTAATAGATGTGGTGCTGAAGAATTTGAGTTTTTCAGTAATTTGTCAAAACACATTGAATGAATTGAGGTGTGAGATCATATATTTTTTTTTCTGTAGCAATGACTTATTTGCTCTGGGAAGGAAGCTGGGCGCCTTTAGACAGAATTGTGTCTCGCCCTCTGCTGCATTATTTGATGTATGTTAAAGTATGAAAAACTGGTTTTAACCAGATGTGTCTTGGCTGTCACAATTATGCTAGCTGTGCTAGTGAAATACAGCTTCCATGAGCCATTTGGTTTACCTGTACCTGTAATTTAAAAGATACTTTCTTCTCTTCCCTGTTATTTCTCCTGTGTGTAATGTTTTCAGCCTTTTTCATTTCAGTCCCACTTAATACATTAGCAATTTTTAGAAAAATGTTATCTTCTGATAATTCTCTTGAACAAACTCTCACATCTCTGCCTTTTTTTCCCCAGCTATGATGGATAATATTGAATCTCTTTATGAAGAGGAGATGCTGCACCACTAAGCACAGATCTTCCCTTCTCTGATGTCCTGTGAAATAGTTAATTTCTCTCTTCAGCCAGATCTGAGAGGGAGAAGTGCTTGTTCCTTTTCCCTGTCTGTACTGACTGTTTCTCAACACAATGCTCATTAAAACTCCCTTTGTCCAACCACTTTTCTAAACCCAACATCCTTTATAAAAGAGTGCAGGAGGTCTATCTTCCAGTAGGGCGAGGTATATCCCCAATTCCCAGATCCAGCTGATTGAGGTAGCCCAGGATTGCAGCTTTAGTTCCTTTAATGGTCTGTGCTAATACAGCATTATTGGAAAGATACTGGACAGCTACCACTGCCGAAGTAGTATTTGGCTGCAGGAATACATTCCCTCAGTGATTTGTTTTTGGAAACATAAGGCATATGGGAGCACCACTGTTCTCATGTAAAATCTAATAACTGTCATCACACAAAATGTGTGCAGCAAACTGTGGCCTTTCTGTAATTCTTCTCCCAAACACTTGGCAAGTAATTCTAAAAGAAAAAAATACAAAACTGTGTAAACATAAAGTATATCTTTATAGAGTAAATTTGAGTACTTTTTGACTGTGGCACTAATGAGACAATATAAGCAGTAAGAGAAATAATATTAATATTAAATCATGTTAATGAAATTACATGAAACAAGCTTGCATTTGAAAAATACCATTTTTTTCATAACAGAAATTTCACTAGATTTGGTACTTAATATTTTTTCCCCTGAGGCTATTCTGTTGAATTTTGCAGTTGTTGGGATGGAGAAGTAAAGTAGGATCTGAGTTGAATGGGTCTTTTGAAAGGACTTGCTGCTTTGAATTCAGTTCTTATGCAGTGTGTAGTGATTCTAGACTGTTTTTATTACCTCAATACTGTTTGAAACCCATTTTTTAAAAAAGATAATGGAAAAAACAATGTTTAGATATGATGGGTTGTGTGGAAGATTCCCATCCTTCCTCAATGGTTCAGCAAGTATGATGAATGGACATAACTCCTTCATGCAGTCTTAAAATGGATTATGTAGAATTGGTTTGGATCTCTGCTTTCATTTAATATCTGTACACTGTGGGATTTTTAATTTTTTTTAAACAGATTTATTGAGTCATGTATTATTTTCTTTCTCTGTGGGAAATGAGCATATTTGTATTATTGTCACAGATAACTTGCTATCAAAATAATCTCACACTTCTGCAGAATTGGCAGGGGGAGTTTTGGAAGGGTGTGAGTTTGGAATTGAAACTGTTATTTGCTGACATGTTCAGCTTTATACCAGAATTACACTTTTCAGGTTTTTTTTTTTGTGTGTGTGCATGTGTACATAGTTTCAAGTAACATGACGTGTTAAATCTGTGGTGTGTGTCTCCTGGCAGCTACTGTAAAAATTTAGCCCAGAGGCACTGCCCTCATCTCAGCCAGTCTGTCAGTGGAGTTCAGCAATCTCACAGGATGAGCACTAGCAACCTGTTTCCAGGGTGTCTTGTAATTTGTTACAGCTCAATAAATCTCTGCATGAGCAGTAAAATCTGTGCTGTAAATCCATCCATGCAATCAGCTAAGCCTTGCATTTAGAGCAAAGGATAGCACTGAGCTTTGCAGTGTCTGTGTGTGCAGGGCTGGTTGGCCTTCCCACTTTCTTTCTCAGTGGTTAGGTTTGGATCTCTGCCCCAAAGCCTCTTGGGTCCTGTCATTTATCCAGGTCATATATCTTAGTGAGATCACTAAGCAGTAAAGAAGAGGTCCTGTAAGCGAGGGAATTAATTCAGTCTAATTTTTTTTAATATATATTATTAATAAAGTTGTCAAGAATTCTAACTGTGAAAGAACTAAAGTGTATAAAAGTGAAACTGTATTAGGTAAAGATATAAGGGAAATTGTTGTTAGTGCTTTCCACATTGATACAACATTGTCTTTAGAATTCTTTAGTCTGCTGTCTTCTGTAATTATTGGTCAAATGCTTGGAGAAATAATTAAGAAAAATAACTATTGTAAAGTATAACACTTCTTGAATTTAACTACTTCTAATGAAAAGATGTTTCTTCCTGTGAGATCTGTTCTAGAAGGAGCATGTACAAAAGACTGAACTCTAAAGATTAACAATATCGATATGACAGAATTTGCCTTTTCAGTAGCAAATAAGGAATATGTCTGAAGCTAACTTAGAAGAATTGGTAAAATCGTGTTATCTTCAGACACAGAGAAGCCTTATGCTTACAATACCCAGTGGAAATCTAATCTTCCTCTTAAGATCTCACTGTCATTATGCCTAAAATGTTCCTTTCTGTAGAGAGTGTTGTAAGCATAATGCTTTCACACTGACATGGGATGGTGTCTCTCCCCAAAAACTGAGCTTTCTGTTTCAAAGGGATGCCATTAATGTTTTGAACACCTACATTTGCATCTCCTGTGAAAATGGTTTTAAAAGACAATGAGAGCCTTCTCTAGGATTAGAGAAGGCATTTCCCTTTTTCTTGCTCTGTTGGACCTAGGAGTATAAAAAATTAGTTAGCTCCCAGGTAAAGCAAGTGAAGCTAATGGTTCGAAACAAATTTGTGTTTTAGAAATCAGGAAAGGAGAGAAAGGTCAATAAGGAGCTAAAGAAAATAAGTAATATCAGAGTATCACAACATGCAATGCAAGGTAAAATGATAAATTTTAAGATTATTTTAGATTGTGGCCTCTTTTTTTTTTTTTCCTTTTTTTTTTTTTTTTTTTTTTTTAATCTAGGAGGGAGGAATGAATCAATTTGTGCCCACAATAATAAGAAAGAGTATGGACTCATTTCCAAATTATTATGACAAAACTGAAATTCGTCTGAGTCCCATGTAAGGGAAATTGAGGCCTGTAATCTCCTGTTGGAGATACATAGTGTTCTTGGGAGTAGACACGTATTTGTAGTTAGCGTGGAGGATCTTCAAGGAAATCAGAGAAAACCCATATTTAAACTCAAGGTGGATACTCAACCAAGTGCCACAGTATGTATTTTTTGCACTACCAATTTGAAATTTAAATGAGTAACAGTTTCACACATGTAAGTTATAGACAGAGCCTTTTTTCAGCAGGCTGTTGCAATACAAACAGCATATGGCTTGTGCCCTTTGTCACCCTTGTTCTGGAAGTGACTGCTTGACACCGACAGTCACGGTGACCGAGGGACATAAGATCTCTTGAAGTCTGTCACCTTGTGCTAAACTGAGGTTCCAGTGACTCTGGAGGGCTCTGTAAACTCTCTTATTTGGGCAAGGGTAAGTGAAAATAAGCTTTGTTCTGAATCAGCATTTCTGGAGTCTTTAGTTCTTTGAAGCAATAACTAAGTGATGGTTGTAGGAAGAAATTTCTGTGTTGGCATTATTTACAGAGGAAGAAGCATGTTTGTTTTTAGGCTCATTCTTGTAGCACAGGGGGCTGGTGCATAATCTGAGTAAAGTTTTACATTGCACAGGATTTTATCTATTTTTGAGGCATATCTTCAAGCAATGTCAGATGAATTCATATGAATTTTACCATTAATAGGGCTTAGAGACAAAAGTCCTTCTCAGTTATTTATTGTACTAAGCTTGGTGTCCTGACCTAGCTCCTTTACAAATACTCTTGTGTTTACAAGTCAATGATGTGGTTTCCCCAGCTTTTCTTCTTGAAGATTGAGCATCTTCAGTGTGACCTTGACTTCTGGCATGCATTCCCAGATATGCCTTTTATTGTAGTTCCAGTTGTCTGTATCAAAACCAAAACAATGCCCTACTTTTAAACTGGGTAGGGTTTTGGTGAAAATTTTTTAAAATAAATGGGAGCTTTAAAATTTTTATATTTATTATTTTATGCTTTCTGAAGTACTTCAAAGGGGCTATTTCAACCTAGTTAATCTAAATTCACACCAGTGCTTTTGTGGTGAGCCACAACACATGGAAACAGCACAGTTTCTTTTTTTTTTTTTGGTTGATAGTTTTTTGGTTTTTTCTTTCTTTTAGAAGTACCCAAGTTTGTTGGTTTTCTTTTCCCTCTGCCCCCAGATGTTCATGTTTTGTATTTGGTTGGGTTTTCCTTACTAAAGAAGGAAAAGAAGAAAAACCTGCTGAGCATATGTTGTAAAACCTCTGCCAGATGCATGAAATAGTCAAGAGTAAGAATAGGGTAAAAGAAGAAATCCTTTTAACTGTTGAAACTACTAAATCTATCCTTACAGAGACTTCTCACAGTGTGGCTACAGGCTTTTGCTTGAGCACCTTAACCCCAAGGCTATCCTTGCTGTGAATCAGCTTAGAAGAGGGATTAGGAAAGGTAGAAAAGTTTTGCACTTGGCTTGTGGTCTGAAACATGCATTGAGCTTGATGATATGTCAACACCCACTCTTACGGGTTTTTATTTTCAGTTTTGTAAATATTTTTCTTGCAATTACACTTGATTATTTTATACTTGTAGCTCTACTGTCAGCAGTGATAAAAGAAAATTAGCCCATTTTATATGACTATTTCCTGGAAGCTGTAGCAATGGTCTTAGGGAACAGGAGCTAAAAGTCAGTCTTTGGGGTATGGCCAGTTGTTGTGCAGCTGCATCAGTGTCTTGTCTGGCAGTGCTGCCTGCAGGACTTCAGGGGAGACAGGCTGCATGGTGCTGCTCATTCCCAGCCTGTGACTCTGGTCCTTGGTCCATAGAGTGCATTGAGGCCAACACCAGCCCTGAAGGGAAAATACTTGAATTCAAGAGTTCAGGGAAACAACATGCCCTTCCCTGCCTCTGGTTGCTTAGAAAGATGAGTTGTGGCACTGCTTGACATACTGAAGTCGGGACTGCAGGTTCCAAGCTGATTTAAGAGTCGGAAGCTCCAAGGAATATGAGCTCATGTCTCTTGATAATGGTATTTCCCACTGCTTAGTTTTTGATGACTTGCACTTGGAGTATGAATCTCTTGCTTTATGTCTAATTCTCCTTGGGTATTTTATGCTTGCTCTCAGTCTAGCTCTGAATTTTCTATTCTGCTTTTTGAACGAGATTTAAAAAAAATTACATATTATTTAGACATTGCCATTTAGATATGCCTAATTTAAGACAGCTGTTTCTTTCAGTGGATTATTTTTTAAGTCCTTTTATGGTTTCAGCACAGACATTTTAAAATTTTGATCTTCTGATGTCTGGTGTTAGAATATTCTCAGCCACTCTGTACATTTAGTAGCAATAAATTATCTTGAGAGGTTTATGGGAGAGTGAAAAATTGAGTCTGCATCCAAGGCTAGGACTTTAATCATGGACTCTTTCTTGTGGCATATGGTTTTCTGTGTTGCTCTGCTTGTTCAACTGAAGAGTGTCAGTGCACTACTTTGCAATTAAGCAGGATTCTTCATGTTGTGTATGTGAAACGAGGATTGGATATCTATTTAGCCAAGCTGGTTGTATCAGTAGTCTCACTATAAGGATAAACTAAAAATCAATAGTTACATGACAGTATTTATGTACAAGATTATCCAAATTATTTTCATTATTTTCATAACCAACCAGTGCCCTGCCAAAGTGGTTTTTAACTTTTTGTGGGTGCAGTTTCTTTTTACAGCTGATTAAAACTAACTGTGGGTCTAATACCTCACCTGCACCCTCAGGGACTTGCAGCTTCAGTCCCCTTTGCACTTGTAGCAGCATGCAGATAAGTCATATTGATTTCCCTTGTGGCTAATTAACTAATGAAAGCATGGGATCCAGGGTTTCATTAGATCACCAACCTTATCCTATTTGCCCTCCACCCCATTTGCTCAGGGGTCTATCAGGCCCAGAGCCTCAGCCAAATACCTGCATATGAGAACAACTCATAGAATTAACATGGGTTGCCTTTTTTTTTTTAATTTCAGAACCTGTGACTGCCTTATGTCAGTCACAAAATGTACAATATTTTTGAGACTATAATCCAAAATTACAGTGTCTTTTTACTACATATGCATAGTTTTATCTCAGCTTTCTAAGAAGCTTTGGTCTCATATGCTATGAATATTAATAAATGTCCTATCACAATTGTGTATTTAATGGTAACACTTTGAATCTGGTAGAACCCCCTATATTTGTAGAAAGTAGTGGGAATTTGTGATCGACAGGCTTTTTCCTTCAGACCTTTACTCTCGTGGACAGTATCCTTAAAATACTGGGAAGCCTGTATATTAAATGGCTTAGAGCTTCCACCTGAGAAAATGCAACTGAATCCAATAAAGGTGATCTAAGGCCATCAAAAAAACAAAGGAAAAGGTCTCACTGAGAAATAGGCATAGTTTGCTGTATCACAAGGTAAAAGGTAAGGACTTTTTTTCTTCACACTGCAGTGTGAAGAAATCTGCTCTTTGTTATAAACTTTGTTTAGGATGTAAACTCAAAAGAATTCAGACATCTTAACCACATGGGTACTGAAACTGTTCTCTCTAAAGTGTGAAGACCAGATGCTTTTCTTTCTAAGAATGTCAAAAAGAAACATGCCTATTAGCATCTTTCATAAAACGAGTCATTATTTTTTGGTTTTGTTTTTTTTTAAAATTATTGGTAACCTTCTTTTCAACTTTTGTTCAATTTCATCCTGATTATGCTTTCACTTGTGCTAATGCAAATATTTAAATGAAAGTATCTTATCTACAAGAAAACAAATACTTCTTATATGCAGTGAGCATCTCCATGTGATTCTGAAGGTATATAGTAAAACACCTATTGTATCTATAATAAAATGATAAAATCTTGTTAGTTATATGGTAGATGTACTGCCACTCTGAAAACAAGAACTGAAAATGTTTTGCCACTGTAATTGCTTTTTCTTCTTTGTTACAGAGAAGGGACTATTGGTTAACTTTATCATTCTCTCCTGCTTAATAATGGATTTGCCTTTAGCTTGTTTTTCTGAAACTTCATATTCCAGGGATAATGACTAGAAAGTAGCACATCGTGTGATCATGGTAATTAGTAGTATGGTTAAAAGTTCAATGTCTTCTACAACCTCTGGACATTTTCTTTCCTGACTCAGACTCAGCTGGCAGTGAATAATGTTTTTCTAAATGATTTATTGCATTACTGATGGAATGAAATGTGCTTTGACTGCGTGACTGTTGGGAAGTGGCATGATCATGGCTAAGTAAAAACTAAAGAAAAAACCAGGGGGCAGTGGAGAGGTAAGAACTGTCTCTCAGATTCCAGTACTGTGTGGTTTTTTGAAGAAAAACTTTTTGGGGCTGATACTTATCACCCCCCCACTAACCTGTATACTTTTGTAGTTTTAAATTATATGAGACGTTGAACCTTTGTGTGATATTTGGGAGAAATAACAGTTTTATATCTTGGCCAGGGCTATACCAGAAGGGATGGAAAATAATTTCAAATCTTTCCCACAGCCCAAACATTTTGACATCAGTTCCTGGATGTTTATTATCAGCTCTACTTCCAAAAGAAAGCCCAGTGTATGGTCCTTTGTTCCTACATCTTCTAGTGAGAGCCTTGGACTGGCACAAACACTTGAGCAGTAAACAGAACTGTAGAATTTCTTCAGGTTACAAATAATCTGGTGGGACTGACAGGTCCAGGTTAAACCATGTGAAGTGTTCTCTGCTACAAGTACTTCATTAAATTTCATTCAAACTATTAACAGTCAAGAAAAAAAAAAAGCAAAAACTCCCTTGATACACAGGTCCTATGATAATTCCTGGCTTGTAAAAGTCTCTTTACAAAGATCCTGACAGGAATCTTTCTTTACTGAATTGCTGCATCATCAATGTGAAAATGAAGCCTTTTCCCAGCTGCTTTAAAATGTCAGGAAATTGTTGGCAGGTACAGCAAAGAGCTAAAGCACTCTACTTTTCTTTCTCTCAGCAGGTTGCCAGCATTGAGGACTGTTGGGGAGGAAGTTACTCTAGGTAGCAATAAATATAATAATAAAGTTCCTGAAGGCTGCTCTCTCTGACACAGAAATGTTCCTTTTTGCTCTATTTTGTGACAGAAATAAAAAGGAAGAAAGTGAAAGGTTCTAGTAATCCATTTACTGAAAAAGTCAAACTGATAAATACCCACATCATGGATACTAACCTTCCCCTCATACTTTTGCACAAAAGTGAAGCCTATGATGCCTCTTGCTTCTCCTACTTAACTGTAGGAGAGCAGATCTGTGGTGTGTTGGCAGCTTTTCTCAGTAGTGTAAGTTCTACATCAGTTCCTTGTATGAATATAGCTGACTGTCTTTTTATTTCTTGAGGACTGTAGTTGCATATTTAACTTTTGCCTATATAGTAGGGAAGCAGGATTTTCCGTAGTTTCCACCTGTTTTTCCTCTAGTTTGACTGTCTTTGGAAAAATAGTCAAACCTATTTTTTAATTTTTTTTTGTTTGGTTTTGATTCTGAGAGTCCTCTCCTTGGTTATGGATTAATTTGGGTATATGCAATTATGTTTAACCTTCTTCCAGATGTCAGCAGTAAAGGTGACCACATTCAGGCTTGCTAGAGCTCTTCTAAACTTTAAATCCAGGTGGCAAAGAGGTCTTCCCAAAGCTGCCTGTGCTCATTTTTCGTGCTAGGAGTTAAAACTGATCCTCTTTGAGTGTCTCACTTTCATTTGAACCTGATTAATGTATTCATTAATGTACAGAAATGGGAAAAGAAAAACTTTTTAGTTGAAAGGTAAAGTAGTAGAAAGTGGAATGTGAGGAAACATCAACGAAATATATAATTAAAAAAGACAAATGTCACATATTCAGGAATATAGCTCACATCATAGATACAATAACTAAATTCTTTGGTCTCATTGAATCACAAAATAAATAAACCTCTTTGGCAGGTTCTTGGCAGTTAAAGGCAGCATCCCACGCTTTCCTTCCCACTCTTTGTGCTCTTGCACCACCAATCACCACTGAAGGTGCAACAGGCATTTGTGAATTTTTGCAATAATTTATGAAGTTTTGCAGCATTCCTAATCTGGCGCCCATAGGCTTATTCCAGAAAAGGTATTAACATATCATATAAACATATTAACATTTCTCCTCTGGACAAAGTGTCTAGTCAGTGCCCTTTGATGGAAGGGCAGATCCTTTATGAGCTTGAACTGGAGGTTGGTTTGACAGTCTGGCTTGTCCTGCAGAGTACCTCCCACCAGCTGATTGTGTTGTGCAGTAAATGCTCTCATATGATGACATTACATGAACTTGCAGGTTGAAGTTGCTCAGCAATGGAATAGACTCATCATCCTCTTTTTCCTTTGATTACAGCAAAAAAATGATTGAATCGTCTCAGACCAAGGTGACCCACTTGTCTATTCCTGTCCTGTTGCAGCAGTCTGCAGTATTGCACAAACAGTCAGAGCTAGAATTCCTAGTGGTATAACAAAAGGTTCTGTGCAGCTCTGGGTTACCCTCAGTCACATGCAAACTAGTGCCAGTGAGATGATTACTTCCTTCTAGAGGGAGAGCCTCATTCAGTCCCCCTGTAATTTGTAGCACCAGACCTCACACAGATCAGAAGTGATCCCTGTTTTGATTTATAAAAAGGATTGCATATCCAGGCTTCTCTCTGAGGCTGTTTAGGATTTTTGAAGTTTCCTGAGAAATGTCCTTGAGACTAAAAGGACAAAGTTTTCCTTTAACGTTTCCCTTCCTGCTTTAAGGAACAGTGGCAAAAGTGTGCTGTGAAAGCAAATAATTTCTTCTGAGCACACTGTAAAGGAAAATGATGCCAAAAAATAGTCTGTGAAATACAGTGTGTTTTCAGTCTATAAATAAAGCTTTTCGTGGGGGAAATAGAAAAACCTGTCTCATGATTCCATGAGACAAAGAAGAAAATAAGCTCATGGCCTTGTTTGCTAAATTAAAAAAAAAAAAATGTTGGTAGAAACTGAACTGGGGGTCAAATCTTTGTATGGATTTGGGGGATTGCTTCCTGACATGCTGCTGCTTCAGTAATTTCACATAATTTATTTCAACATAAATAGCTTCTCCTCCTGGATGAAGTCTCATTTCTTGCACAGTTCCTTTTTCTTAACAGTTTAATCAAACTAATTGTGACAAGCAGTGTATTTGTATAAATATTTAAATGTGAAGCATGAGGATTGAATTATTTATTCTGCAAATGTAAGCTTAATGTAACTATCTTTGGAAACCATCTCATTCTCATATGGTTGTTTGAGTTGGAGTTTGGTCATGCAAGCTCTCATCTCAATTCCATGTTTAATGTTGCAAATGGCTCAAATAAATTATATTATTTGCATAAAAGCTAAACAAGTTGCCAGAAGAAACAAAACACAGGAGGTACCTTGGTTTAGCACATGCAAAAACTAGTTGTCTTTCTAAATTCAACCATCAAGGGACCCTGGATTCCTGAAAATGGGTTAACCAAGACACAGATGATGTCATTCATTGTCCAATCTTGTCTCATGCATGAAGAGGCATATGTTCTGGCCAGATTTTTCTCTTGTCTGATTTTGTGACTTGCAGTACTTCTGCACCACCCCTTTCTGGAGGGGAGCAGAGCTGTATGCAATAGTGCATCCTACTGCATAGAGGAGTTATTGCTCTTTAGGGAAAAAAAAGCAGTGCTCAACATGAAAAAGATGCCACGGCAAAAACCACACCACAACACAGTCAGTGGGTGACTGGTAGAGTCTCTTGCTTGACTGCAGGCATTAAAGCGTGCAGAAATATTAACAGTGCAGAAATATTTCTTCCTTGCACTTTCCACCCCAAGACTGGGATCAGCTGGCCCCAGCTGCTTCCATCCCAGCAGCAGAGGTTACACTCCAGCTGCTCCCCTGGGCTTCAGCCACCGAGCCAAGAGCTGTTTCAGCAGCCGTGCTTCAGAAGAGAGGCAAGGAGAAGGAGACCAGGGAGCAGGTTTGGGAGGGGGAGTAGAGTTAGTGGCATAGATAGAAATCATTATTTGGCATGCTTGTGTTCATGTTCATTAGGCACTGCAGCAATAGGGTCAGTATCTCTTGGCTGTACCTTGTGCCTCCTTATCTTGCACTTCTAATTTACTGGGGTCAGGGCAAAAAACCTCAAGGGTATTGGTGAGTGAGCTGGAACCAGTTAACAAGAGTATACTCCAAGCTCATACAGAGCAGTAGAAAAAGAGTTTCCCAACCTTGTCCCTCGAGCTCCCCATGTATTCTTAATTTAAAAGGTATGGAAGCATTTTCTTATGGGAGAACGTTCACCTCCTGCTGATGGCCCCTGGTGCTGTTATCACCTGCAGCATGTTTGGGGAATGCTTTTACTTTCTCACCTCTTAGCTGTAGAATAGATCAGCAGCAAAAATAATTATCTTCTGCTTCTGAAAACACTATTATGAAGAATTTCTTGTTAAAATAATTCAGGATGTCAGCACTACTTCAGACAGGTTTACTAGTTGATGTTAGCTTTGGGAGTTTTCAGTGGGAGGTGAAGTGTAATCCCAAGGAATTATGCTACAGAAACAGAGGGCAGACACCAATCCCTTCTGAGCTGCTTTTTCGTAACTTTTATTTTTATTTTCTCTGAATAAGATTTGCACTTATTCTCAGCTATCTTAATCAGAGACCTAGAGAAACTGAGGTGCCTGAGCACAGCTTGTTGTGAGACTGCAGTTTTATTTACAAACAGCCAGGATTTTCTACAATCTTACTGTTTGAACCCCAGAAACCAGCCCTAGTGCATGTATTCAGATCAAGTACTGAAGGCAGAAATTTTTTCTAATTAGCTCTTGCTCCACTTGTCTCTGTCAAAAACCATCAAATTTTATCAAAATCAAGCATGTCTCCCAACTTTTGACAGGGTTTCCTAGAACCTAGTTTATTTTTGAAAATGAGACAAATCTCTCTTGGAGTAAGTGGCATTTCAGAGTTCAGGCTGTTTCTTCAATATGTGAGGAACCTAGGCACATGTGTTTGTGTTAGGGTACACTGGTGCAGTGCCTTTCTGGCTCATGTGCTTTTGGTGGAGAGGAGGCTTTTTCACAAGATGTCAAAACTCTAAAAAGTTGAGAGGAATAAACTTTCAAAACATTTTTGTGATTTTTTTTTTATTTTATTTTTAATCCAGCTCTGCCTATGTCCTTCAGATGATTTTATTATCTGAAAAGAAATAGTGTGACTATTTCTAGAGTTGCTTCTGGGCTTGATGACATAATTTACTCAGTTTAGCAGAACTGCAGAAGTCTAAATTAAAAAAAAAACCACTGTGCTCTGGTGATAGAGCTAAATCAACAAACAGTGTTCTCAGTGAAGCATTGCTACTTTTTTTTCCTCCAAGGTTTCTTTCACTGGCAGGGTGTCAGCAGGGGAATGAGAGATATTCAATCAGATATTCAATCAGATCAGAGTGCAACTAAAATTTTGCTATATTACAATTTCGGAGTGCCTTCATTTCTCTCTTCCATGGATGCTGATCATTTCCATTAGAACTGATTTTCCTACAAAGATGCCAGTTTTAATTGTGCTTTTATCACATGTAAAAAATCCAGCTCAGTCTTGACGATTACCTTCTCTGAAAGGAAATACCTGTTTCAGCCACATGTTGTCAGAGGATGCTTTACAACACCCACAGCAGCATTTTGGGGGTGTTGAGAGAGCATGAGCAGGTACTGAGCATCCCATACAGAAGGCTGCAGCAAGAAGGGTGTTGGCAACATCTGGCCAAAGCTTTCTGAAGCCCTATTGGTTTTTCTTTTCTCAATAGGGCCAAAGACAGGGGTCTCCTCACCTGGACAGAGCAAAATCTCTGAGTTGCCCCCTCTTATTTGTTTCTGCTACTTTGCAGGTATAAAACAGCCAAACAGCCTCCATGTGTTTTTTTTTCCTTAAACAATTAACCTTTTCTGCCATTCAGTTCTTTTCTAGCTGAAAATATTTTCATTTAAGAATGTGTAGAAATTAGATATTTGTCTTGTATGATGGGACAAGGAAACCACTGCAAAACTCTTCAACCCAAAGCTACATGGTGAAAAGGAAAGTATTCTGCTGCATCCTGATCCTATGCTTTTTCAAATGACAGCAGAATTTTGGCCATAATGCTGAAGTAATAGAATTTACTTGAAGATCACAGTTACTTAAAAAGAAAACCCAACAAACTGACTGATATTTCTGCTTAATTTTTACCACAATTTTAGATAGATACCCTACAAAGAAATTGTTCCAAAGTAAGCCAGTATGACTCTTCTTTTAAAGAACTATAAAGTTAAATAGTAGATGTGAAGGTACAAAGGTCATTTTGATGGCTTCCAGAAGGAAACTTTGCCTGACCAATTAGCCTGTTCATGCAACGTCTTTTTCCTCTGGGCTGCAACTTGTCTCAAGCCACTTACAGATTATGGATGCCCAGAGCAGCAGTCTGTGGGTTTTCTCACTTATTTTATCTCACTTCTTGAAACTGGGGAACTGCTAACTTCGGCTGGGTCTGAAGATGCATGAATGATGATTGACACACATTTTTCAATGGGAAGGAGGAGATTAGGAAAATATGACACAAGCTTTGGAGGGCGTAGCTCTTGTGGGCTGTGTGCTGTTATCCTCCTGTCTGTTTTTAGCTCAGTTCAGTAACAGTCCCTTGAGGGAATGAATCTTCTTACTTTTATAAAAATGAGAATAGTTTTGTATCCCGTCATTTAAAAAAAAAATTGTTTAGTCTTACATTATTATATTTTCCTTTTGTGTTGTATATTTAATCTCATGACAAAATAATATAAAATTCTTTGCTGCTAGAAGCCCAACTGATAAATGAGTTTAGTGAAGGAATTTCAATATAGATTTTTTTTTAGAACAAATTGGCTTTTCAAGCTTTCTCTAGAGTAAGGAAATAATTCCATAGTACAACAACACGCTCTATTACATCAAAAAGAAATCTGTAAGCTACCATATTATGAGAAATTAAACCTAATGTGAAGGTGACAAGGAAAATGTGGTTGCTTTTGTAATAGATGAAGCTTATATACCATTATATGCCATGACACTATGATTGCTTATGTTAAAGGAAATGATACTAATGGAAAAATATTGCAGGAAGCCCTGAAAACAGGCAGGGATTTTGGTGGAGAATGAAGGAAACTGGAAAATAAACTAAGCCTGTGTTTAGGGATTGCTGGTAAACAGTAGTTGTCTTACTCAGATGTTAATATTTTCTTCATCATAGCAAGAATACATAGACTTTTCTTGAAGCACTGTTGGGACACTTCACTGTCTTATGTGGCAGTTTGCAAAATTGCAAGATTGAGTTCTTTATGCTATGTTGGTATATTATGTGACTGTTTCTCAAATGGTAAAATTGACAGTCAGACATTAGTGTCTGGTCCAGGCTATTTATTTATCTTTCAAATGTTAAACCAGCATATACTTGTCAAATCTTCCAGAATATTTCAGATTTTTGAAAAAAATCATAACTGCACTGAAATTCTGAAAGGCTGTTTTATTTTCCTAAAAGTAGATGGAAAATTACAAAGTTCTGAAATTTAAAGTACTTATTTATATGCAGTGTTGTTAGTATACATTTCAATAATTTGATAGAATATATTCTATGTACAGGTGGTAGCTGATGTGACTGACATTACCCAGACTCTGAAGGAATATTAAATAATGAGAATAAATTAATTTAGGAAGAGTGAGTGAGTGACTGGAGCAGTTAGATGCTAGTAAAGATTATATGCATAGCAAGTAGTTCAGTTAGGATTTGAGTCCTGACATATCAGAATTTCTGCACAGATATAAGTTTGAGTTATGAAGTTATTAAGCATGATGGAGAAAAGACAGAAACAATTAATTGTTTTGCTTTAAGGAAAGCTGCAAAACATGGGAGCACTTGTGCCACTTTACCTATTTAACAGTCACAGGGAAAGTTAAACATCAGCTAAAAAACAAAGAGTATTTTTCTACCTGCATATTTAGTAATTTATACTGAAGCTGTTATGAAAAAGTAACCACAAAGTTCTGAGCCAATGACAAGATTAAACAATTCTGATACTAATGATGCATATGTGACAGCTGGAAAATGCAATGGGTCAGTACATTTTGTTTCCTTTTTAAGTAAGAATAGTGTGATAGAGAACACTGCAACCAGGTTAGTTTGTTATCAGAGCTTGAAGACACCACAGGAGATGCAGTGACTAAGATATCAGAGGATGAAATTTACTTGAGTCAGTGAGCACAATTTTATGAAGAATGGGACCTGTCACAAAAACATCAGTGATACCATGTCATGCAGATATGACAATGCTGCCTGCTGACAGTATTTCAGAGTTTTTGTAAGGCTCTTGATTCAGTATCGCCTGTATTTGGATTTTAGCAGTCCCTTGATGCAATGGTTCAGTCCCCTTATTAAGACTTGTAATTTAATGAGCCTTCTTAAAAATATAATGGGTATTTTCTGCATTGCTTAAACTCATTATTGTAACCTCAGCTAGTTTTCCTTTAATGACAGAGTTTAATATTGAGGCCCCTGAGGCAGAGAAACAGAAGCTTCAAAAACTTGGAGTCTTTCTGCATTTAATCAACATTTTTGGAAATCCTGAAGTTGATGGATTATATTTTATATCAATTTTTAATTGAATATTAAAGGGAAAGAATTTAAGGTTTTGCAACATTTCAGTATTATGTTAGATAATATTGATATAACTGGTAATAGCTATTAGACATTTTATGGAAATCAGTTCTTGGTTTCAGTTTTGCACTCCGGTCAAAACTTCCTGTTAGATATTAAGTCAACCAGATATCTTAAGTGAAGACTTATTTAAGACTGTCTTCTATTTGTCAAAATACCTGTTATATTGACTTACCTTTCATTGCAAACTGCAAGAGTTGACATTTGGATGTACTTTGTCAAGTGAACACTCTTAACATCCTTGGTGTGTTGACACAAGTGGTTTGACTGTGAATGGAGGAAAAGCAGTACAGAGAACATCCTTCCCTTCCTTACAGGAAAAAAAACCACAGAGGTCAGTAAGTGACACCGAGTGCTTCAGTCTTGGTGTTTTCCCACACATTGAACCACTGCTTGGGAGACTGGATGATCAACTATTCACAAAAACTTTGCCAGATTTTGGTATAAGATTGAAAGTGGGAGAATAAAATGAAAACATACTTTATATGACTTATTAACTGGTTGAGACACTTCGTTTGTAGGACACTGCTCTGTACATTTATCTGAAAAAAAAACACCCCATAGATTAATGTAGAAAAAACAATTTTTTCTCAGCATTTTCTGGGCAAGAGCAGCCTATTGTATTCCTTTTCTCCATGCATCAATCATCTTAGAATATTTCTATTTTACATCCATACTAGAATATTTTTATTTTACATACATAGGTATATATGCTTAGGAGCTGCATAACAATCAGTATAGATTCTTGTTTATAGTACACCAGTTGGCAGGATTTATAAAGGTCTGCCTGATCCGTGTTGATTTGTAAAACAGTGACTTTACTCTGTCACGCTGCTCAGTCTTCAAGATGTTACTATCCTATGCAAAAGGTAAAACCAGATTTCAGGATAGTGACATGCTTCAGTAATGTGTCTGTTATTTAATTGTTTGGCATTCTAACTTGCCTTTTTATTGACAAGTTTTAAGATTTAATAAAGAAACCTCCTGTGGACCACCACAGATTCTTAAAACAACATGATGCTGAAGAATAACAGTAGGAAGACAACAACCCTTATTGAAACTGAACAAGAATGTTGCACCAACATTTGTGATCTGTGATAGAAGAACCTGTTGGGCTTATCCTTTGCTCACTGAAAACAGAGTTTCAACAGTGCTATCTAATGTGCTTCAGAGATTTCTTGAATCTGAAATGTCATCTCTGACAGTCAAACTTCAGAGAGGAAAGATTTATTAAAATCTTTTTGAGTGAATTGCTAAGTAAAATTTCTGATTAAACCCACAGCAATGGAAACATGGTTATTTACCTCCTCTTTCATTATTTTGTTATTAATTTCTAGTATTTAGTAAACATCTGATATAAATTTGATAACATCACAGGTAGATTGGAAAATGTCACCTTGCTCACCCTGAAATGTGGATCTTACACTCTGGGGCTCCTTGAGGGAGCTTATGCTCTGAAAGAGGCTCTCCCAAGCAGGTCCAACATGCCCCAGCTACTCCCAGAGTGCCAGAGTGGCTTTTGTCAGCTGCCTGCCTGCCTCTGTCATGTTTTCTTGAAATGCTTGAGTCAGTCAGAGGGTGAGAGAAAGAAGTGACTCACGAATCTCACCTCAAGCACAGTCCTTGGGAGAGGTTAGGGCACCCTGGTGTCATCCACAGCCCCTGAGGCTGACAGGCATCTTTTGGCCTCTGCTCCTCAAACATTCATGTTCTTTAACTTACAGAGATTTCTCAGGAGATGATGCTACTTAGTAGACTCAGATGTTGTATGAAGGGGCATATATTTATCTATTTTAAATATGTGATGTAATAACAATTGAATTCCAGAATGCAGTTCTGTTTCAAACCACTCAATATTAAATTCATTGGAATATGTAGATTCTTTGTATGATTTTTAAAACTTCTAGTTTGTAAGGATCTTTTTCTTTTCTTACAATGCAATTAGTGTACAAAACTAAAGAACAATATATGTACAAATAAAATAACCCAACCCAGTTAAAATGTGTGCCTTTAAAATATTTCTAGAAAGTGTTAGCAGTGAATGTTCTCCTGGAATTCAGTACTAATCATTCAGTTGGGAAGAATTAGTTATCTATGACTTGCAACCAGGTGCAGACTATTTGTAACACCTGTTTGGCAGGAGAGGCTAGCACAGTACATCTCCCTCAGAGTATAATATACCTGAGGAGTTTTTTTACTTCAGAAAAAAATATGAGAAGGGTGCTCTGTTTCAACCTCCTTGCTTGTATTCAGGACCTCACTTGCTCACTTGACCAAAAAACTGATCTATATTTTAATGCTGTAAAGGGATTGAAATGAATTCTAGTTCACCTTACACATCACCAGAATAGCTCTTCAAGTAATGTCCATTATTTCTGAGTAAAAACAATATTATGGTGCTCAGGGTTAGTGCTCCATCCAGTCCAAATTTCATTGCTGCTACAAGCTTCTCCACTTCTCTTCTTGGGTAACTGATTAACTGTGTCTTTGCCATAAAAATTTATAGTATCTTCTTTCTTCCATTCTGACATTTGTGGCAGAGCAAATTTACCCACTCCAAAACTCCAAATTCATCCTTTGCACCTGTATTTAAGGGATTTAATGTCTGCAAGCTGGAAAGCCAATATTAGCTTGGTTACTGTGGTAACAGACTCATTTTCAGCAGCCTGTAATGAATGCTGCTAGAAGCAGCACTGCTATTCTTGAATTTTATTTATGTAAATGTGTTTTAAACACCTTTCTCCCACATCATATCTCCTGCTAATAATCTCCAAGTATGAAGGTACTGGTATTTGAGGCTGTGTGATGGTACATTTGGGTAAAGTAAACTCAGATGCTTTTGCAGAACTCTGGCCTGTCACCCCAGTTAATGCCATACTGAATGTCTACCCTTGGAACTGGGTGCCTCGGTGAGGCTTCCCTTCTCTTGTCGGTTTTACAAAAACTTGTAGATTAAAAAGCCTTGTGGCCTCTTGATTTTTATCCACACTTTTTGAGAGACCAAGGATTCCTGCCCATCAATGCCTTTGAAACTGGGCATATATCTCAGTTTAATAATTATGTTGTTGGAGATGGGAACATTGTTCCCTGCATTTCTTGTAAATTTATAAAAGCTCTTTAAATTATGGCACAAAAAGCCCATATGAAAAAACCAAAGAATATATTAAAAAGGATTGCTCATCATTATAAAGCTGCCAGTATCTTTATGGAATGATTTTGTTTTCACTTTCAGTGCTTAGCTCTCTTTGTAGTTAAATTTTCATGAATTTCACAAAAGTTTACTCATGCCAAAACACAGAGACGATATTCTGTAGCCATAACCACCTTGAAACAAAAACCAAATGTGTTAGTAACAAGAGAATAAATTAGTACATCACTTAAAACAAGGCTAAAAAAAATATATATTTGTTGACCAATAGGCCTTTTTTAGAGACAGTAACTTATTTTAACTACAAAACAGCTGAATAAGGGGAATAAAACCAGCATAATTGTCAGTGTCATAATTACTTTCCAATATGGGACCAATCCTTAAGTGATTTCCCTGGATTTCTTGTAAATGTATAAAAGCTCTTTAAATTATGTCACAAAAAGCCCATATGAAACACCAAAGAATATATTAAAAAGGATTGCTCATCATTATAAAGCTGCCAGTATCTTTATGGAATGATTTTGTTTTCACTTTCAGTGCTTAGCTCTCTTTGTAGTTAAATTTTCATGAATTTCACAAAAGTTTACTCATGCCAAAACACAGAGACGATATTCTGTAGCCATAACCACCTTGAAACAAAAACCAAATATGTTAGTAACAAGAGAATAAATTAGTACATCACTTAAAACAAGGCTAAAAAAATATATATATTTTTGACCACTAGGCCTTTTTTAGAGACAGTAACTTATTTTAACTACAAAAACAGCTGAATAAGGGGAATAAAACCAGCATAATTGTCAGTGTCATAATTAATTTTCCAATATGGGACCAATCCTTAAGTGATTTATACAAAGATTACAGAAAGTTAATTATGAGAGTGTGATGTAGGAATGAAATAGAGATGCCTGCATTAAATTAGTTCATTGTTCAGAAGAACTTTGGAGGATGTTCTCTACCCTGTGACCGGTAACTTCCCCATGAACTCAGAATGACACAAGCCTGGCCCTGAGGCAGAGGGAGCTTGGGCTGATGTGATGGTTCACCACAATTGCTCAATCTTTAAGTGACAAACCTACCAG
Source organism: Passer montanus (assembly GCF_014805655.1). NCBI lineage: Eukaryota > Metazoa > Chordata > Aves > Passeriformes > Passeridae > Passer > Passer montanus. Next base: position 556,416 of record NW_024372370.1, read on the forward strand.
CAGTGCTAGTAGCACCACTGTGTTTTCCCTGCCTGCTGTGAAAAATGCTTTCTATAACTTGGAAGGATTATCACTGAAGTGCTTCTCCCTTATGTAAGTATGTTGTCTCCTCTGACTGCACCTGAAAAGAAGCTATGAGAAAATATATAAAAAAAGATGTATTTGAATTTGAGCACAGGGGTTTCCAGGGTCAGCCCCAGCTCACCTTCTGTCTTTCACATTGCAGTACTTCTCTGAGAGTTCATAAGTACGGTAGGAGGGAAGGACCAAAGCAGCAACAGCTCTATCAGAGTATTGCTTATCAGCAGTATGATACTTAGCAAATTCAGGTTTCCTATTCAGTACAGGGATGGGGGTTTTTCACTCTCTTGCTTCTCTCCTAGAAATCTCTAGTAACATTTCTTCCCACTTGCTGCTCCACTTAAGAGCTAATAATATGTTAGTTTTATCAGAACCATGCAGGCCATTCAAACAAAATTGAGCCCCTGTTTTTTATTCTGCCGTTGTAGTCTATATTTTAAAGCAATGTTAGACATTTGCTAGAAACAAGGGATCAGACATTTTATTCTGTAACAGCATCTAACTTTCTGCTGAGCCCCTGTTTTTTATTCTGCAGTTGTAGTATATATTTTAAAGCAATGTTAGGCATTTGCTAGAAACAAGGGATAAAAAACATAAAAAACATTTTATTCTGTAACAGCATCTAACTTTCTGTCTTCTGAAATTCCCATTTTAAATTTTCTAGCTGAAAGGTAAATATACTTACCAAAGTGTCTTTTTCTTAGATGGGAGGACTAATCCTAGATAAACAAATTCCTCAGCTCCTTTATGTTGTGCACATGTGGATTTACTAAGGCTAAAGTGCTGTTATGTTCAGCTTTCTTCCAGAAGGTGATGCTTGCTGTGGACAAGCACACAAGTGCAGTGATTTGGTATGGCTGGCACTGCAGCACACAGGGCTCATCAGAGAGAGAATGATCTGTGCTAGCTCCTGTGCCTCTAGGGTAGTGCTTGTACACATGCTCTGCAAAGTACCACCGCCTACTGGCTCAAACAACTTTTAAAATTCATAGGATAGTGTACAGGGATCTGGTTTTTTAATTTACAGCTGAGAATTATGGGTGTCAGCCCTGGAGGGCCAGCAAAGCTCTGTGATAAATTGCTGGTGAGAGCAGAGGCCTTATGTGCATATGGAGAGCAGCAGAAAACGCATCAGCAGTGCTTTCTCTTGGGGGGATCAGTGAAAAGACACAGGGTGAACAGATGTCTCTGGCTTCTGCAGGCTTCTGCTAAGTTCCTCAGTTGGACTGTTCAGGACTGAATCTGCTCACAGACCTTGGCACAAAGCAGCCTGTGCCAGAGCCAGCCTGTGCTCGCTCTGCTTTGTGCTTCTTCACTGGCCAGGAGGGGCCAAATCCTGCCTGGCAGGAGGCACCAGGAGCTACAGCTTCTGTCTTTCTGCTGTTCCAATTCATTTTTGTCTCACTGATCATGCTGCTGTCTGCACTCATGACACAGATCGTGTAAAGCTGTGACAGAATCATGGGAAGTGATGCCCAGGAATGATTTCCCATGCCCAGAGGTAGAGAGGCTGGAGCAGGGCAGAATCCAGGGCTGTATCACTGCTTCTTTATTGAGGCTCGGTTTGGTTCACATTCAAAATTTTACATTTCACCAGGAGACAGAGCACAGTCTAATCTTGTTCTGCTGCTTTCGTGGCCTTGCCAGACTGCATCGTATTGCATATAAAAAGCTTAATACCTGTATTTAACATGAGATTCCTCAGATAAACTGTCTGAAAGCACGCTGCTGCAAAGTTGAATAGATGGTGGGGTTTATGTTGTAAATTATGCTGTTCTTCTACTCAAAACAGAGATTTCTGTCAGGATGTGAAGGGAATAGGGAGTTGTTTAAATATTCTGAAACATTTAAAATTTTGTAACAATCTTAAAAATACTGTGCTTTAGGGAGTATAAATATCTGGAAGGGATAATGAAAATGTTGGTAGTAAATGTGTTTGAAAATTATGGATTTGAGTACAATATTGTGCATAGTTATTGGAGGTTATAATGTGAGTAATATGATCTTGATGTGGAATCGGGATAGGGAGAAAGAAGATAAAGATACTTCTCCTTACCTGTGTCCATTAATGAAATACTTATTTATTATTATTAATAGGCTATCTCTATTTCCCTCCTTCCATCCACAGAAAAGTACTTCAGGAAACAATTAAAGGCATTTAACTCCCCTTTGTGTGTTGTTTAGCTACAAATTATTTAATTTTTCCAATACCTGTGTCAGTTAACTATTTTAAGTCCAAATCTGAAGCTCAGTCAAAGCATCTCAGCTTATTTTCTTTGAGAAGAGAATGAATGGGGAGGTTTCTTCCTTGCTAATAAAATTTTAAAAAGAGAATGTAGCTGTTTTCTCATTTCAAATTCCCAAGTCACTAATGAGAATGAAGTAATTTGATAGTACTGGTATAATGAGTAAGGGAAAAATTGATAGTGTTGCAGAGGTTTCTTTGGGTCATTGATAGAAAGAGGGCATGGAGTCTGATACTTTTGTGGGGTTCTGTTTGTTTGTTGTTTTGATTTTTCTTACTTATTTTTATCTAGTATTGATAGCATCTGCTTAGCACTGAAATCCATTTTTGCCACTGCTGTATGAGGATGACCTCAGTCAGGAGTGGCCTGTAAAAGTCTTACAGAGTCTGTTGCAGTCATGTCTCCAGCTGCACACTGCAGATATCAGCATAGACCTCCTCCTGCTTTAGTATGTCTTTTATTTAAATTATTGGCATAATTTATTCCTAGGCGCCCTTACTTCAAGCAGGTGGTCTTGGGTGACCACTGGTCGGTCACCACTCCTCCAAAAAAGCACCAGCAGCGAGTCCTGCAGGACTACCTAGGTAGGCACATTTAGTGTGTGGGGCACTGTATCACAAGAGCAATTTGAGTTTCACTGCAAGACTGTGAGGCACTGGGACATGCTCACACCTTCTAGACAGAGATGGAGGAGTAAGAGGAGTAGCCATAGAGTTCCTAATGACATATTGCAGAACCAGTGCAGTGTGAAAGCTGCAATTACTTCTGTGTGCTGGTAAGAAATCCTCATGAGTATCTGCTTTCTACAACATCCAGGGCCCTCTGTCTCCAGTGACATATCTGTTGTCCTGGTTGCTCAGGGTCACATGAAACTTCCTCTAATAGATACCAAAGCATTTCTTTGCCCAGCAGAATGAATTGTGCAGGCAGCAGAGTTTTCTCATGAAACCTCATTGTGTTACAGAAGCCTGTGGCATAACTAACACCAGCCCATTGCAAATTGCAGGAACATCTGTAATATTTAAATTGAAATACCATTTGATGTCAAATTTGCAAGGGAATGAAAAAAGTTGCCAGCTTTCAATATTAACAATTTTTTGTATTTCTCTCTTTTCCTGATGAAGAAATCCATCATAATAACACAGAACCACCATGCATTTTATTTAAACAAGTGAGAGCACAAATTCGTAATCAATGAGAATAAAGGTTAAAATGTCAGCAGTAAGACCTCCACTGCAAAAACTGACTACTGAAAAAAAGAGCAATTGTATTTTTTTATGGTGAAGCCCTCTTTTGCTCATGTTCCAGGTTTTCTGGTGATAAAGCAGTATGTATTTATGAGGCAGTAATAACCCTCTACTCAATGGCAGGATATACTTGAAGAAAAAGATAATTTATTATTAATACATTTTCTAATGAGCTGTATGCCATAGGGAAATTGAGCCTAGAAATGTGAACAATTGATAAAAGACTGTTGTATTTTCTCTATCATAGGACAAAAATGAAAAATGTATGTAAAAGATGCAAAAATGGAACTAGTTTAAAAATAGGGTGATTTTATTTGAAGGCATTTGCTTCCTCCCTCTGCTGTTTATTTTATTTTAGGATGCGTTCCACAGTTTTCACCCTCACCTTCTGGAACTTGTATATCTCTTTAAAGCAAATTGTTGTAAAGCATATTTAGTGTCTCGAGTATTAATATCAAGCTACATTATTCATCAAAATTTCTACTAGCATGTAGTAAGTGGTTTAAAGGAATACTACCTCAAATAAAATCTGCTTATTTAAAAATAGCACATTTCAAGCACCTCATTTTGTTGCATTTTGATCAGGTTTTGTCATCTTGGGGGATTTTTTGTTTGTTGGCTTTTCTTTTGAGAGAAGAGAAGCATCTGTGGCCAGCCAATTGTGAAGAACTGCAAAGCTCTCCATGTGCAGACCTTTCTCTAAAACTCATTTGGATGTGTTTGGATCCTTCCAGTATTGGTTTTGGTTCAGCATGCTGGCCAGTTGAATGTACACATGGCAGCGTCCATCTCATGCTTTACCAGTGCTGTATTCTTTGTGACCAGGGGTTTTTTTGGTGTTTTTTTTTGTTTGTTTGTTTGTGATTTTTTCTGGGTTTTGGGTTGTTTGTTTTTTTTTCTTTTGTTTTGTGGGGGTTTTTTTTGTGTTGTTTTTTGTTTGGTTTTTTTTTAAATTTATTTGATTATATCTATTGAGCTGACTTGATCTATTTTGCTAAAAGTGTCACTGACTTTTTCTATTCTAAAGAAAATATATCTTGTGAACAGGCTTCTGATGGACCTTACAATGTACTGGCATTTGATCAGCTGCAGGACACTCATTGCTGGCACACTGTGGGAGCATGACTGCCCTTCCTGTGTGCTCCTCGTGCTTCCTGGTTCTGACTTGTGCTGAGAGGAGGAGAGAGAGGCAGGCTGAGGTCCTCTGTCCTTCCCTGCTGCCACACATGGCACCCAGGCTCATGCCATATAGCACACTGATGGCTACTGCAGAGACCAGAGCTGTGCTCACTTTTTTGCTAGATGCGAATTTACTTTTTGGGATTGATTATCTTGATTATATTGATGTGGTGATCTAACGGCAGGTATGTAGGCAGCAGTATGCAGGATGTTCAAATTTACTTGTTCCAACCAAAGGTCCATCCATCTCTGTTTGCCATAACCCAGTAATAGATAATTGGAAAACAGTAAGAACAGGGTGAGCAGGTAGGGATGCTTTTCCCAGAAAGTAGTTTCCCACTAATATGAAGTTTAGGCACTTCCTGAGTCAGAGGCAGTATACTTTTATTAATTTGACTCAGAAATTTTGCCTGAGAGCTGGTCAAATCAATTTTCAACTCTGTTGATACCTTGATTCATCTACAACATTCCGTGACAAAGAGCTTGACCCTGAGATTTTGTTTCTTTCATGCCTGTCCCCTCACAGCTTCAGCTGCTGTCAGAGTTCTCATGCACTTGCTCTCTTTGTATGTTCTCTGTGGCACTACTGAGTTTACAGAAAACTCTTATCCTCCCCAGTGACAGCAGTATTGCTCTCAGTGCTGATCCTAGTTTGTGCAACACTTCTAGGTAAAACAATTAATATGCTGTGTTTTTTTCTGGCATTTCCCAATATTTTTCAACAGAATCTATTCTGAATTTTTACCTAAAATCCAGAATGTGTTATGGGAATGGAAGCAACCAATGTCTGAGTTTGGAGATTTTTTTTCCCCTTTCCTGTATCAACTGTTCCCTGGATCTCACTAATGCATTTTCTTTAAAAGAAAAAACACAAGCTTCATCATATTCCATCACCCCCACCCAATCTGACCTCTGCTCTTCCCTCCTCCCAGTAAAAGAAAATTAGCTATCCATTCCAAGAAAATCTTCCTAAATTTCATTTTCCTTGTATGGGACCTAAATTTTTGGCTGCACCATTAGGAAAAAATAAAATATTGGGTTTGCTTTTATAGTTCTACATGTATGTATGAGAGTGCATGAATAATAACAGTTTTTTTCAGCAGTTGCTATGGAAAACAATTTTGTGTGGTGAATCATACTTTGACTTTTGTTGAATAAAGTCATCCTACTTATTTTATAATAATTTTAATTACATGCATTTGTTGAAAATTAAAATGTTAAGAAGTAGTATGTATGCTGAAGTGAATGCATTTAAAAGAAGATGGGGGTTTTTGTGGTCCATTGGGTGATTTGTGGCATTTTTAATGCCACTCTGTAAAAGAAAACATCTCATAGTATCATAGAATAGCAGGTTGGAAGGAACCTTACAGATTATCTGGTCCAAATTTCTTGGTGAAAGCACAGTCTAGATAAGATGGCCCAGGACCCTGTCCAGACAAACCTTAAAAGTGCTCAATTCTGGGGAATCCAACACTTCCCTAGGGAAAATGTTCCAATGGATATTGTTCTCAATGTCAAAGATGTTCTTCTTCCATCCAATTGGAATCTCCTCAGGGATAAATTGTACCCATTCCCCCTCAGCTTTTCCACGTGACTATTTGCAAAAAGTGAGTCTCCACCTTCCTTTTAGTCATCCTTTAAATAATGGAACATGGTAATGATGTCTCCCCTAAGGATTTCTTTCTCAAGGCTGAGCAACCCCAGCTCTCTCAGCCTTTCCTCATGTGGCAGGCTTCCCAGTCCTCTGATCATCCTGGGTGTAAAATCCTTTGAAGTATAACACTTGGGAGGGGTGGTTTCCCTGTCCATAGGACATGTCAGAATTTAAATTCATTCTGTTCTGCAGCAGCTGAATGACTGGAGATGAGCTAACATGCACGTGCATATGTCTCAGAATAGCTAATCATCTAGTCAAGACCTAACTGCAATTTGTTTGCCATTTTACTATATTTAGTCATTGGACCAAAAAAAAGCCTGGTAATGAAAATGCACTGGGGTATGGAGACCAAGGTTAAAAAGGTTTTGCATCAAGTGGATTTTATATGGGGTCTCCATATACCAAGTGTTGCACTTACTGGGGATGTGATTTAAATATTCCTTCTCCAGGCTGTCTTTTTGCCCCATATTTTTCTTTCCATTTCCCATTAAAAAAAAATCCATTCTTGTGAAAAGTGAAAAATACATTCCAGCCAAATATTTAGATTTGGCAAATGATTATTTTGACATCTTTTGACATCTGCTCCATATTTCTGTGTATTTTAAAATTAAGTTTTAAAAAGACAATATCACCATTCACTTAATCACTTCATGAAGAAATTGCTGATAGGCTGCTTTTAGACCACTAAGTGAAATACACAGGTAGTAGAAGAAAACTCCTAATTTCTATTAACATATCTGAACTGGAGCTAAAATAGTTTAAATAAACAGAAATAAGGAGTGGAAAGTCATCATAGCAGACTAGTATTTTGCAAATCAATTTATGATAAATAAACATTTAAGTCTTTATTTTTTTTTTTCATTCCACATCAACTCCCTTTACTGATTTTAACATCAAACCTGATATATGTAACCTTTAGAGAAAGGACAAAGAAGCCAAAATCTGACATAGCTATCTTCACGCCTATTCCTTCCCCTATAAACAGTTTTTCTTTCTGAAGTTGTTTCATGAAAATCTTGACATTTGCAGCTGGAATTAAATATAAGAACTGTTAAAAGAAGGTCATATTCATTTTGTTAATTCTTTTTTTTACCCATGTAGGTTATAACAAATTCAGTAAGTTATCCAACTGGGAAATTTAAATTGTCCTAGCACTTGTGAAAAAGATAATGAAAGAAGAACATACATGTGAATAAAACAAGAAATTCCTGGCAGTATTACATGCAGTTCAGCATCTGAACTGCAGAAAGCCTGTGACTTAATTTCATCTAAAGGTTAAACTAAATCCAGGTCTTGAAAAACATTAGTCTCTGTCTTAGTCCTCTACTTAGGTTATAACTGTTCTTCATCACCAGAAAAAATAAACAACCAAATGAATCACATGTAATTTAATTTCCATTTTAATCTTTTCACATTTTAGCCTTTTTTTTTTTCAATTTCTTCAGCATCCTTTTCCAAGTTTTAATTAGATGCAATTAAGAGATAACAACAAAAAATGTTGCCTCCATTATTTGCTTCCTGTCTGGAATCTGAATATATTTGTATTCACCTGAATTATCTCTGTAAAAGTGCAGGACTCTTTTCCTACCCATAAACAACCAAATGAATCACATATAATTTAATTTCCATTTTAATCTTTTTACATTTTAGCCTTTTTTTTTTGCAATTTCTTCAGCATCCTTTTCCAAGTTTTAATTAGATGCAATTAAGAGATAACAACAAAAAATGTTGCCTCCATTATTTGCTTCCTGTCTGGAATCTGAATATATTTGTATTCACCTGAATTATCTCTGTAAAAGTGCAGGACTCTTTTCCTACCCATCCCAAACATATCAAGCCTTTTCTTTACAAGTACTAAAAATTACATATAATTTGTAAGGAATGACAAACTGAGACTGGAACTCTGAGCCTTATGCCTTCTAATTTCATGCCCTTCGTGATGTTCTTTGCATTAATCTTGTTTCAGATAGTGCTCCTCTAGCTCATTAATTTTTCTCTTGTTAACAGGAGGAAAAACTTTTTGTGACAATTAGTGATGCATGGTTTCAAGTCTTCAAATAGGATATATCTCAATGGTCTAACAGCAGTTAGTATATTGCCTTATTATTGTCTTAGTATATTGCCTTATTATTCTAATTTCTTGTTTCAGCACAAATTAAAGTAAAAAAAAAAAGAATTAGGCGTTTTGGAAATAAATAACTGTAATACACTGGATTTACCTTTAAAATATGTGACGTTAAGCAGATACAATTACTTGCATCCAAGTTAATCCAATGATGCATGAGTTAGACTAACAGAATTTGTATTAGTTAATGATTTCCAGATTAACAGAATTTGTATTAATTAATCTGTATACAGGGAGAAGACAGAAGATTGTACAAAGTAAATTACATTTTGCCTTTTTATGTTCTAGGGTTTTTTTTATTTCTGATATAATTTTTAAAGGTCATTGTTTTATGTGGACTGTCTAGCCAATAATACTTTTTATATTTGTAAATGATTCAGCAGTGAATATTATATATTACCTAATAACCTGAAAATAGCTGATCTTACAGTTTACTGAATTTTATGAGTGTAGTGTGGGGTCCTTGTTTTCATTTCCAAATTAAATTTCTTCAACTGTAAGTAAATAAAAAGGAGTAGTGGTGAGTTCTTTTTCTTTTTTAACAGGAAAAGAATTTTATATATTGATCAGGATTGTTGCAGTTTTATGTTTGTATCAATAATATATCTTCTGTTCCTGGTTATTGAATCTTTCTCAGAGCTCTCTTTTGTGTCATAACATTCTGTAAAGGTAATTGAAAAGGTACAATCATTGTCTACCTTAGGGTGTTTTACAGGTGTCTTATTTTGCTAGTGCATTTAGAAGAAAACCAGAATAGCTTCTTGGGAAACTTGATTAGTCTTAGCTACGCTTCTTATTCAACATCGTCTAGAAGAATTTAAAACTTTGGCTGTAGTGGTAAATACATAATACCACTGTTGGAGCAAATTAAGTTGAGTTGCACAAAGTGTGGACAATAACAAAAAGATGGCGAAGCAACACAGAGGAGATGGAGTGTGTGCTTCGTTTCATCATTCTGATGGGTGGCTTTTCCCAACACACACCTCACCTGAATCATAGTGGTTTAGTGGAGATGAGGCATTGAACCAAGCTGTAAGCATGTTCGGTGGAATACAATCTTAATTTTTATCATTGGCATTATTTTGGGATTTCTTCATGGGAAAAAAAGCCCAACCATTGGATATTGAAAATTCGCTTTATCAACCAACAGCTGACAGAAAAGTTTGCAATTTCTAGAGACACATCCAGAAACTACCTGAAAATGTTGTTTTGGTTTTTTTTTTTAAGTCTAAAATCTTAAGTGTTGTATTCTCATGAACAAAATCTGTCTTTATTACAAAGCTTAAAAAGTGTTTTTTGTGCCTTCTCAAAGTAGCTGCATGACTCTATGACCTGTGCGAGATTGGCCTCTGATTTTTCTCTTCTTTCTACTTTTTTCATATATTATTGAATATAGATGAGTTTGAATATAGATGCAAGTTTGAATTACCATAATGTTTCTTCATTCAGCATTATATACATTTAAATGAAGTGTTTAACTGCAAAAATATTTCAATTAAATGACAAAAAACAGGGTCACAAATGTTTTTAACAAGCTTTTTATAGTTTTCCTAAAAATGCTCTATCATTTCTCTTTAATAACTTGTACTGAGGTTGTTCCAAAGTTTTATTAACTAAAATTAATCCCCTTAAATACATAAATTTTTGTTCCAATGTTAAAGTAGATATTTCACATCTATTCCTTGTAATCTCATACTGTATATGTAGCAAGGCAAAATTCTGAGGCAGTAAATTCCACAGATCAGTGCAGACACAGGTATGCATGTTTACATACATAAATTTGGCTCGTGACATGGTTTTTGTTTTTCTGCCATCATGATGTGCAAATCTCCTGTTCCTTGCACGTGGTTTCTTCTCCCTTTTTCCTGGGCAGAGGCACCAGGCGAGGGGGTGTACAAAGCTGGGTGGATGCAGTCAAAGAGGAGGCTGGAGAGAGCACAGAACAGCCCCCACACTTTGCAGAGCCCATCATAATTTCTGTTCTCTGGAATTTATCATTGGCACTTCCCTGGCCAGATAAGAGTGATTTATTCCAAACCCTTTTATCAACGGAGCATTTATTTTAGCGTTTCCAAGTTTATCTGATATCAGAAACCATATCTCTACGTATCAGGGACAAAAGCATCAGTTAATGTGAAAATGTAAGCACCATGCTGGCAGTGCTGAATTTATAATATTGCTTACAGTGCTTTTCTGAATGATGTTACAAAACCCCACATGAATGGTGTATAAAAGACGCACTTGCTGTGGAAGACAAACAGTGATTTACTGCTGTGTGCAGCAGTGCCTTCACTCATTGTGGGGAATAGCTGCGTCTTGCGGTTTTCTGAAATGCCGGAATGCATTTGAAATGTCTCAGACTTTAATGTTAAGGATAATAATAATAATAATATTGAGTCACAGGACTGAAGGTGGGGAATCTTAGAAATATAGAAAAAATTGCACACGGGAATTTCTGATATTACCTAGGAATTGAGACTTCTGTTTAAATTCAGTATGTGTCGCTTTCTCCATAAATATTGCAGCTAATAAGTGTTTCTGAACAGATGGGTGCAATAAATAATGGTTGCAGTTTCAGAGAACCTGTTATACTTACCAAAGGTGTTCTCATGAAAACTTTATTTACAGACTATAATTAACTTCCTGCCTTTTCTGATTCCTGCTGTGTACAAGTAACTGAGACAAAAAGCTTTGTTATTATTATCTTCCTGCACTTTCTTCCCTTTTGTTCACCTTAAAAGGTATCAATATTTTCACCTTTTTATATTTCCTATATTATTTGCAAAATGTTGCTATTTTGACTTTACTCAAATCGGATGAAAATCATTTTGTTTGGTAGTAATTGTCAGGTATTTAAGAATACAATGACTGAGAAAATTGTGTAGAGTTTCACCTTTTTATTATTGCAGACAGCACATCTATCCATTTTTAATTTTTCCATGTCAGATAGTGATATTTTTTTCTTCTTTTCTACTACTCTTCTGAGTAAGATGTTCCAAAATATTACTTGTCTGATATTTAAAAGGTTGGCGATTTTTTCTCCACAAATAATTTGCTCCTCCATAACTTGCATTCATATATTCTTCAGCCATTTCTGTTGTAATTTTGTCCTGATGGAATGTTTAAAACTTCAAATACTTTTGAAGAGTCAAATTTTTCACAAAATCAAATCCTTGTTTACTGGAAGAGTAAATAAACTTTGAATTAATTTTAATTTAAAAATAAAGCCTCAAATTAATTTTTTATTTTGTATTCAATACAAATTTTCAGACTTCTCATCTTTAGGGTCCAATTCATTATGTAAAACAGAGCTACAGTCCAAAACAAAGAGCATATCTGCTGTCTTTGCAATGATATCTAACTCAATTTTTTGCTTGAACATGAATGTCCTTTTTGAAGCATTTTGGTAGACCAAAGTTGTGAAGTCAGTGCTGCTATTTTGACTGAGCTTGGTGGGCATCTTCAGATTTGCCTTCCCAGTTCTGGTTTCTAGGAGAGATTTAAAGACTGAGAAAACCCACATCTGTGGGAGGGGAGAAAGGAGAATAAGAAATAGTTTGGTGAGTATAAACAGGAAGATGGAAAAGCTGTAAAAGGATGGAAGGATGAAAGAGAAGGGGTTTATGAAGACAGACAGAATTACAACAGTCATACCCACTCCCCATCACAAAAAAAAAAAAATTCAGTGAAAACTGAGTAAAGCATTTTTTATGTAATTTATCTGGTACTATTTGTTGTGATCAAAAAATACTTGTTAACAAAGATGCTATTCCTGCATATCTATTAACTCTTTATCGCTGCAGAGGGGAAAAATCCTGATAGTGATGTGCATAACAGCTGTGTCCAAGACCCCAGATTTAGCTGATGCTGATGGGTGTGATTTCTGTTGTCCTAGTGCCTCTTGCTGCTTTTTCACCTGACCCTAAGTAGCATCAGGGCAAATTGCAGGGAGAGCTAAGCCTTCTGATAACTCCTGGTCCATCAAGAGGATGGAGATGTGGACAAAAAATTACTGGGGCTCTGGAGGATGAAGGTGAACTCAGACATTTTTTGCTGTGAAGGTGGCTTTTAGATTGATATCCCCAGCTGCAAGGCAGTTGATTCATACTGGATTTTGGAGGCAAGGCTTTTATGGAATTTACAGGGATACAAAATTTAACCTGATTGATAGTCTTTCATCATTTTATATTTTGGAAGGAGCTCAGGAGTACTGCTTGTTGTGGCTTCTGTACAGAAACATATGTGACTGGTTGCACCCCTTGAACTCTTACCTCCTCATCATTTCAGACATGACACCTGTGTATTTGCTCTCAAATTACTTTGGATGACGAACACTTAATGTCCATTTTGAAATTTGACCAAATTGTATGTCTTTATAGCATATAAAGGAAGTGCTCTTATGAGAAGAAAAATTTTTAATTTCTTCTATTTTCTCCTGGTTGCTATTTTTCATGTGAGTAGGCACAGCATAATTGTAGACGTGTTTTGTTTCTATTATATGGTTTGACCAGAATATATAGCTAAATATTTTTGTTCCCTTTCTTCTGATAATAGTAAATTTATAAACTGGGTAACTCTCACTCTGTAGTAAATTGATTTCCTTTATAATAAAATTACATATTCTTTTAAACTTTATAAATACCTTGTAATTTTGCTCTTCATAGAAACAGTAATTCTTTAAACCTCAATCAGTGGGAAGAATTTTACTAATAATACAATCTCTTAGGTTTTGTTAAATTGGGATTTTGAGAAAGTAAGATTGAGAGGTGCTCTAAATGAAAATACAAAGGGCTATCACTTCCAGTCTTCATTTGGTAAAGTATGTTAAAGTATCTTGCTAGGATGATTTTGAGCCCAAGTGAGAAAGAGAGCTGTTATGAAGGCTGAAGGTGAATGCACAGAAGAAAATATTTTGTAAATGCTCCTTGTCATTGAACTGTAAACCATGCTTAGCACAATGAGAAACATGGCCAGTAGTCAAATTCCTCAAATACAGCAAGTTCTCCCAATTATTAATTACAAAAACAAAAACAAAAAAACCACCAAAAACAACAACAACAACAACAAATCCAAACAAAACAAACAAAAAATTATCTGACAGGCTGCTGAAGTTATACTTCAGAAATCCCATCTAAGAGGCGTTATGAGGATGGAAAAGTTGCATTCACATGCTTCAAGTGACTTAACATGTGGCAGTTTCACAGTAGGATGAGTTTGTCCCATGTGAGGACACCATGTCCAGAAGGTTTGGTGTTCTTGCACATAGAGTCTCCTTGAAGTGTGTCAGCATCATCCCTCTATGTCAATAACAGCTGATTTCCTCTTGTCTCAGTTCAGGAACAGCGTATTTGTCACTCTTCCTGCTGCCAGTTAGGAAGGACATTTTCTCTCTGAAGAGAAAAATCTTATAGCTTTTCTTTTCTTTTTTTTTTTTTTTTTTCTTTTTTTTTTTTTTTTTTTTTTAGTAAAACTCTTTAATATATTCAAAGAATTTCCTAGTAGTATGAGAAAATTTCAGTAAGATTTGGAAAGCTTATTTTCATGTAGAATTTAGTGAAAAATTTTTAACTGGGTAGAATTTGGAAGCTTTCTGTTCTCCAGAGCCAAAGATAGTAGTTTACAAGAGAATAATTTAACTATATTTTACACTGCATTTTTAAAAGTGCTGAAATCAAAAGAGTGTGCTGAAACTGTGACTTGTTGTGCAAGATATTGATTAAGATGAAATACTGTTGGTAAAAAACTCTAGTTCATTCATTGACCTAAATTTGATGTTGAATATGATGACTAAAACCCTCAAAAATCCTTTCATAATTGTCTGGTGCTCATCCTATTGATTTTCCTAATAATTAGGGGTTAACTGTGATGATACATAGTGAATATCCATGCAGGGTTTGTAATTTGAACCTTCAGCAACGTATATCCTACTATAACTTCTTGCATATGTGGAAGTACAGAAGAGGTTGCTTTCACATCAGCAGGGGATGATGGTGGTGAGATTTAGCATTTAAGATGTTAGCTAAAGTTCTCAGCTGTGGTTCAGTGTCGATATTACTCTTCCCTTAAGTGTTGGATTTAGTTTGTCTTCACGCTACAGAAACAAGTTTCTATTTCTAATGGATGTGTGTGTTATTGATTGGCTACAACCCAATTGCTCGGATTGAAGTAAGTGTTCATCTGCATTTATTTACAAAATTTTTATTTTTTATGTTTTCATTCACCTTTAAAATGGAAGACATTTGACTTACGATCTTTTAGATACAGAATTCCAGACTGACATGTTGATATTATTAAATTAAGTGTTTTTCTTTTCTGGATGGTATAATTTTTTTTTTCCAGGTTGCTTTACATCTTTTGAGATGAAAATGGCAAAACAGAACAAGTGCTGTTGTTTTCTAAACCCTCTAAGACTCTCAGAGGTTTCTTTAAATTGAAGACCAAACAATTCATATTGAGAAGTGCTAAGAGCCCTACAGATATTGCAGGGAACTCTTCAGTTTCCAGCTCTGTCAATTTGTTGACTCCTTCAGCTACAAAATGCATGTCCTCTTCCTTGCAGTACCCAGTGCTGCTTCCCTTGAACTGCTTTGTTCAGGGGTGAATTTTCCTCTCTGGTGATTGCATAATGCTAGATCAAATGTAGCTCTGAGTCTTTGTCATAGTCAGAATATTCCACAATGATCTTGGGTTAACATCAGAAATTTGAACATTTCAGCAGATTTTTTTTCCCTGGTCAATTGAATATCAGTCTGCTGCAGAAATTTGAAGGAGACTGGATAGTTTGGCCTAGGATCTCCCTGACTGACAACTGTTGCAGAGGTCAAGAATGGAGATTGCACTCATCCTTAAAAATGTCTGTCCTATGTTCCTCTGAGGAACTTCCTCAGATGGATTTGTGGGGACTGCTGGCTTCAGGCACTGGTGATGTGACAGGGCACATTTCCTACACAGCTGCACATCAGCTGGCTCTTTGGTCACGTTCCCTGCTCTATAAACAGTGCTCATGGCTGAGAAGTAAGAGGGAAAGCACAGCCTGCACACACATAGGGGTGCTGAACTCTGCCGTTCCCAAGTGTTTACAGACGTTATCCGTTGCTTAATGATGTGCAGGTTGGCGGGAGCAGTGCTACAGGTCAGGGAGGCTCACATATATCTTGGGGCTCATTTGTGAGAGTATGAATAGCTTTTCTTTGGGCAGGTTTGATGCAGAAAATTTATAATGTGTATGATTACCACGTTGACTGATATGAAGTGAAATTCTGTCATCTTTGCCTTATTTGCTGGTAAATTTTGAGATTCTTTGAGGTGGAAATCCATTCAAAACTTTTTCTGTGAAATATTCAATAGTGGGATATGAAGCCAGATTAAATTATACTCTTTTGAAGGATATCTGGTAATGAAATGAAAATCTTCCATCAGACTAGGGTAATAAAGTATTTAACCCAGATGATTCTTTTGTTGTACATATTTGGAGCTATCATGCTTTATTTGCTTGGTAAATATACTTTCTATTTCAGAAGCTCTGAGTACATTTAGTTGAACAGATTCTTGCTTCACATCTTAATTTGATTAAGTCTTATATTGTCCTTCCTCATTATTTCACAATGTTAAGAGCGTGTGTAAAACTGTAAAACTGCTGTAAAACTGCTGTAAAACTGTAAAAACTGTAAAACTTTTCCACTTGTCATGTTTGCAGAGCTGGACATCATGCTGGAAATATTTTTAGGTCCAAATTAATACAGTACCATTAAGGTGATTTTCTTTTAGTGTCAATGGAAGAAGATTGGATTCCTAAACTACATTTTTCTTTTTCTAAAACACTGGCAAAATACTCCAATCTTATATAGCTATCAAAATAAGACACCAGCTTTTTCGGAATATGCTAAATATGTCAGTTGCTAAGCATTTTGGAAAATCTTTTTTCAGTACCTGAGTGGAAGCTGCGCAATTACAAAAATCATGCACAAAGAATTTCTTAATGGCTTTTTTTTTCAGACTCTCATGTGGAGGATATAGGTCACTATTCATTTATTTACTTATTGGAGAACTATAACAGGACAAAGTGAATGTGCACAAATCTAGTCTGTAATCATCTAGTCTGTAATTAGTAACTATGCAGCAAGTTACAACAACTTAAGTGTGAGTAACACTTAGTGTGAAAAGAGGATTTTATAATGTACAAAAGGAACTTAAATACTTAATTTTCAATGGAGATTACAGTTTCTTTCCTTTTGAGCTCATTCTTGAGATTTTTTTTTAAGTAGAAGAACAAAGAATTTAAAAAATTGATTAGGAAATGAACCAGATATTTGTCATTGTGTACAATGTGTTGGACACATAATAATTGCTGATGCAGGTTAGGTACGACTCAACAGCTGTCTGATCTGCAGACTGGACAAAATGCCAGCCCTGGATTCAAGCTGTTACAGACCAACATAATATGTTCTTATTACTTCAGCACATAATATACTTTAAAAAAATAGTAAGCAAGCAGTGTACTCAGGGGACATAATCAACATTTCTACAACTAAGTCAACTTAGCTCATATTCTAGTGCTTGGGAAGGGAAGGGTTACAAGTTAAAAAACAGCCCAGTTCTTACACATTAGAGTGAATTATCAAAGCATACAGAAAAACCTCAGTGTTCAAATGCAGTTCTACAGCCTTCAGCATTTAATTGTGTGTCTAAACACATAGATGTATTTTTATAGGTTCTAAAACTATTTTTGGCAGTCAGTGTGCTAGTGAGACCTACAGAAAACAGAGATTTCTAGAAAGATGTTGAGGTGTTATTTATTTCTCTGCTCTCCACTTACTGTGTGGATGTTTCTTTCATGTATTTCTTCTTTTTGAGACTAATTATAGTTTCTTAAAATCTATTTTCAGCTCTTCTAAATGCCTGCTTCCCTCATCTGCTAATTGTCTTCTATTTTAGTTTCTTCTGATGTTAGTCTCCCCCTGACACACACAGGCATGCACACACACACGCCCCCCACGCACACTTTCTGTTATTCTGTTGTCTCCAATTCTTTTCTCCCTTCCAAATATAAGTCCTCACTCTGTTCATATGGGGGTTCAGCTTGTGTAACTGGGAATAAGACTTTGTCCTCCAGGTTAGGTATCTTGTCATTAACACTTCTGACTTTCATGTAAAACCAACATGTAGATCTTTATCTTCTCCTCACGTATTCCCACTTTTATGTTTTATAGCAGCTTTTGCATCTTTTCTCTAGAGGATTTTCTCTTATCTTTCATGATGACCATTGTATATTGTTCAAATTGTGAAATTTGGGAATGGTATTATAATTATTTTATCAGGTTCTCACTTAGATTACTGCTTTACATTAGAAAGCTAATCATTCATTGCATATTCTCAAACACACAAAAAAGTATGTTTATATTGCCAGAAAGTCAAAATATTACAAGTGTTTTTATCTTGATGTGGAATTAAAAACTCAAGGAATCTTTCCAAATAAATAATGGACAAAGAGCCACAACTGAATAACTTTGCACAAAGATTGTATAGCTAGGCATGTTACAAAACTATATAAAAATTGTGTAGTTAGACATATTACTTCTAGTGTAGTAGTACCACAAAGACCCAGTCCCAGTCCAGAAATGCACTATATGCTGTAAAAGCAAGCAAAGTGGATTGTCATGCTCTAGCTTCCATACAACTGGGGAATGACATCCTTCCTTGAAGCAGCAGCTCTCTTAAATACATCAGTGAAGGAAATACAATGAAGGTTAGTTGCAATATGGTTTTGTTTTCATATTTATTGTATGAGCCTAGTAGAGCAATTTTAATTTATTTTCTGAGTTTCTGGTTTTCCTTCAGTCCCCATAACCATGTTCCAAAAGATCTGCATTTAAATGCAGTGCTTACATCCTAGAAGTTCATGCTATCTTTTCTTCTGATCTTTTATGTAATTTTCTTCATGTAAAAATGGCTTGAAACAATAAACATGGTATTATCAAACCCTAATTGTTTATGAAGTAAACTTGGGAGAGTAAAAGGTGCTCATTTATAAATTAAATTAACTCATTTAATTATATGGCTGCATTTTTACAGCTGGTATTTGCTTGATGCATTGCCTGTCCACAGTACAGTGAGTGATTAACTGTGGTGACTAGACAATAATTATTATTTATATTGCAATTTTTGAGCTGTTATGGGCATACATGCTAACTTTGGTTGTGCTGTGGAGGCTGTTGAGCCAGAAAAGGTTAGTTAGCTTTCAAAAATAAAAAAGAAATGTTTACAGTTGACTGTAAGCTCCAATATGTGCATTTATAGTGAGCTAACAAGTATACAAGCCTAACTGTGCTGAACATTAAATCCCAGTCTAGAATCTATTAACACTTATTTTCACTGTAAAGATAAAATTAAAAAATGAAAGGACTCTGGAGAAACACAATATGTGGTCTCATGAAGCCCATTTGAAATGTGTCTGAAAAATGTCTGGTCTCTTAGATTTAGTAAATGTTACTATTCTTGTAGATTTATATTTTTTTACTTTCAGAGTAATACTGTTATAGGAGTAAAGGCCCGAAAAACAAACTCCATATTCTCATCTAGTATGTATTTTCTCCCTTTTTTTCCTTTCTTTCTTACAGAAGGAAAAAATGTCTAAGATGTTTTTCATATATCTAAGATGCTGCTGTCATGTGGTGATTGAACTCTATGCTCATCTTTCAGAGATAGCTGAGCCTTACCCAAATAAATTTTCTGTCCTATTCATCACACTTTGTCTTAATTTTATTTTCATATGTTGCTTCTTACCTTGGCTCACAAAATAACTTTCCTCACAATAAGCAAGATAGCCACACCAATTTGAAACGAGGAAACGGAAAGAAAATTGAATAGTGGGAGTACAAACAATTCAGTTGCACGCTGCACTAGCCCACTGGCTCTGAACCAAAGGCTTTGGCTTTCAAGAGACAACAGAGTGCTCAGGCATGAGGTGTATCTCTTCCTGTACATGCCTCAAAGAGACCTGAGGGGAAAAAAAGATATTCAAACTTTTGTCAACATTATTGGCTCATGTGTCACAGGTTGCCTGTCCCTTGCAGTAGTGTGGAAATTACATTGTTCTATCTGTGAGCACTATGTTGCACAGAAATCCAATATCACTGACATCCTGGCAGAGTGGTCAGTTAGTAGGAGCTGTCTCATTTCCGCTCCTTAATCTTCCAGGGTTCTTTGCTTAGTTTTTTGCTAATTTTTTTTTCTTTTTGTTTTCTATTTTAAATTTTTTTTTCTCTTCCTTTCCCAAATCGACTATCAGGAAAAACAGAAGTTCTAGTATTTGAATGCTGTTTTCAGGTGTATGTCTTCTGGTCATGCTTATGCTAAAATTCAGGCTGCAGATATAGCTGAGCTAGCTGAGCACAGTGTCTTTTCAGATTTTGTGAGAAATTTCCTTTTTTTTTTTTTTTTTTTCTTTGCCTGTTTTTTCGGGCCCCTTTTTTTTTTTTTTTCCTTTTATGATCCTTGGGTCATTTCCTTTGTATTTCTCCCCCCTCCAAGTATTCTGGCAGCTGATGTGTTCTTTACAATCAATATGACTGTCCTTCATCTCTACTGCCCAAAAGGTAGTCTTTTTGTAACTGTTCTTATTATTTAGTCATTTTCTTTTAAAAATAGGCATTCATTTTATACTCTTTATTCTGTGCACATTCACCACTTGCTAAACAGAGTGTGTCCCACCTAGAAAAGACTGTCCCTCCTACAGAAATAGATTCCTTGCTTTTTGTGTCTGTACTGCCTGCTTCTGATCCAGCATTGTGGCTGGCTGCTATGCAGACCAGTGGGACCTGTTCTTCAAATAATTAGATTTACACAGATAAAAATAACTTTACCAAAAAAAACCCCAATTGCTTTGCAGATTGGAAGGAGAACTTACAAATGGGATAGTTTTCTTCTGAGAGAGAAAAAAAAATCTTTCCACAGATTTCCAGATGAATTTTCAAAACTCTTTATGATATTTAGCACCAATAAATAGCCAATTCAGGTTTTGATTGAGTACAGTGTTTCAGCAGGTATTTCCAATGTTATGTCTTTTGTATGAGCAGATCACAGTAACCAATGAAACTTCTGCAACTTCAGTAAAGCTGCTTAAGATCAAGCATTTTCTCTGAAGGAGAAAGAAGATAAGAAATTCTGCATTTCATGACAGTTAAAATATGTATAATTAAAATGAATATTTTGGTGATTTTTGCTCAAGTGCAAATTTTGCACTGTAGAAATTGCTTATATGTTTTTTGGCAAACTTTTCATTCCAAGGGGTCTTCCAGATACCACAAGGGAACAACATCTCTTAATGGTCTCTCTTTGTTTTCATGGCCATTAACATCTTTCTGGTGGGAAAATCATATGTGTTATTTGGAATGAAGATCACTAACTTCAGAGTTTACAGACCTGAGAACATTATGCTCACATTACCAGCTCTGTGCTGAGAGATTTGGGCCTCTTTGGGTTCTCTGTACTACTTACCCTGTGCAGGCTTTACTCCAATTAATCTGAACAGGCAGCGTGTGTCTGACAGCAAACTGCATATAAAGATCATGCAATCTGACTGCTGGGTCTACGAGGATATTGCTGCTGAATAAAAAGTGTTTGAAGGAGCAAAGCTTTAACTCCCAAGGGAAATCCAAGCCTGCTGTCTTCTGTCTTCAGTGGTTGATGTGTATAAGCAGGACTTGACTGGAACTCCAGGAGCCTGGAGGGTCAAAACAGGTTCCACAGACAAAAACTCAGAAGTGCAACCCCATGCTTTGGGTTTCATTCCAATTCTTTATTTGAATTTCTACCTTTCTTCTCTGGAAAAAAAATAAATCTGTAGGTACAAGGGCAGAGGTCTTGTGTCCTTTGGATCTGTATAGCAATCTATATCATCACAGAATCACACAGTAATTGAATAGTTTGGGTTAGAAGGGAGCTTAACGATTCTTTAGTTCCAACACCCCTGCTACAGGCAGGAACACCTTCTGCTAGACCTGGTTGTTCAAAGCCTCATCCAGCTTGGCCTTGAGCACTGCCTGGAAAAAGGCACCTACAAATTCTCTGGGCAACTCATCCCAGCGCTTCACCACTCTCACAGTGAAAAATTTCGTCCTAACATGAAATTCATACCTGCCATTATTCAGTTTAAAGCTATTTCCTTTTTCTGGCTGCCCTTGTGAAAACATCATTTGAGCATGGTTGATGGTTCTGGTTCAGGTAAAGCAGACATGAATGGCATATTTGGGCAGCCAGAAATTGCTGGGTATTACAGTAGCTGAATCATTTGCCTGCCACTTGGAGCATCTATAGGACCCAGTTTGCCTTGTATTCCCTAACCCAGTGGATCATCTGGTAGTGCTGCATTCTTTTGTTCTCTTGTGACCTGTAGCTTTCCAGTTTTCTTGACTGTCATCAACAAGTATCTTCTCTTTGCTGCATGGAAATAGAAGTTTACAGATTATTTTGTGCACCATAAGGGAAATATGTAATTTATTTTGTTTTCTAGTTTAATTTCTCTTTTCTCCAGGAATGGCAGCACATTTCTGTTTTCTCACAGTTTGGCTGATTCTAAGTTGATTATTTTCTTTTTAGATTGGGTTATTTAATCTTCAGCCAGACTCAGGGTTTTCTTCTGTTGGGTTTTCTACTGAGAAGAATCAGCTTATGTTGTCTTCTCTTGGATTTTGCTTCTTCCATCATTGGAAGAATGATCCCTCTTGGTTTGTCTACCCCATGTGACCTAATTATATTTCTCTAAAGGAGATTTCATAAGGAGTTGAAGAATTTTAATTTTTTATGTTCAAACCTGTGCATCTTGTGTAGGTAAAATTTTTATAAAGATCATTTAAGAAAAAGGTCAGTCTCTAAAGTTTGCAAGCTTCCCAGTGCTGTAACATTTCAAAGTGTACAGCTTAACTATATTCCAGTTTCTATGGCTTAGTGAACGAACTGTAACTCCTATGGGAAGTGATATAGAAGAATGGTTACTGATTTTCTTGAAACCAGGTAATTTATGATCCAGAACTAGCAGTTAGAAGATGCATTTATTTAACATGTCAGGAAACGCCATTTCTCATGCTTGTCCTGTTGTAATATTTGGCCAGTAATTGCACAAGTATCTAATTTTCCCTCTCCTTCTCTCTTGGCTTTCCTGCCTACATAAATGTGTATAAAAGCAGTGACACAACCTGCTGCAGAAACGAATGTATTTCAATAAATATTCTTTCAATCTCCTTGAACTTACCTACAATTCTGGTAATAATTACATCCTATTTGTCTTTTAGTTGCATCATCAGTTTATATTTTTAAGCATTGACACTGTTTTACGTCTGTTGAGGACTCTTATTTTAGGACAGTTTTGTTATCGAGTGATCTCTGATTGGCTTTGTTATCAAGTGATCATTTTCTAATTCCTCCTTTCAGTAAGATCATCAAAAAACTCTTTTTAATGCTCCAGAAATTTCTGTGCCAATTGTATTCAAGAGACAACCTTGACAGTAAGGAACGATATTGCTTATTTCAAAATATGAATATTCCAAAGTGTTCAATATAAAAAAGTTTCTTTGAGCCCTATAATTTCCTTCTACACAAACAGCCACTGGAGTCAGAATTCATTATTTTTCTGAACACATATGAACTGTGTGTTTTTCTTCCTTAATTTTCTGCATTATACATTAACTGCTTTACCTCTTGGTCACTTAAAAGCCATCAGATGTTCTTGCATCACCCCTGATCTAGATTACACTCATTTGAAGAAGAGGTCTGTTTCATTCCACGAGAAAGGAAGCTTTTAGTAATGCTAGAAATAAGCAGTGCTATGAAGATACTCAATTGGGTACAGAAAATCTTTGGTATATACCTGTTCGTAAGTAGCCCACCAGAAGCATTTTAATCTTCAAAACCAAGGACTGAGGTAGCAATATTTGTTATATGCAAAGCCAAGATTCAATCATTTGATCAAGACTTGGTGCTGAATTACATTATAATTTGATTGAAGAATTCTTTAGGCTGGAAATTTAGATGATCCTGTCTTCTGTTTTCATTTCTTACCACTTCTGCTTGTTGTATGGAATCTTGTTTTGTAGGATGGGAGGAGATAGAAATTACAAAGGTCTAAATTACGTACTAGTGATTGTCTTTGTCATAGTCTTGTTTTCTGCCATCCTATCTTCCTCCCTCTTTCCCCTTTTTATATTGTGCTTTCTCCATAATAGAATATTTGCTTATTCTACAAATTTTTTCGGATTTTTAATGGACTGCAAAGGGGAGAAAGGGTAGAAGTTTTCTGTATGTAATACCCCTGTGATTGACAGTCTTTTTGCCTCCTGCTTCCTAGTAGGTAGATAACGCTTGCTGTATGGGATCTTGTTTTGTAGGGTGGACCAAGAGGGAGGACTACAACAAACACAAATAGTGGTATGTAATTTTCCCTTTCTCCTTTGTCTCTCCCTACTTATCAGTCCTTGCAGAATTTTCTCAATCACATGGTGATACCTTGTACTGCTATTTGCTGCTTTTTATAAAAACACATCTTCCCAGTTTTTCTTAGTTAAGTGCCTGCAGCGTTTTAAGAAAGAATGCCAAAGAAATATTACATGCAACACAAAAGTAGTGAATCAGACTGTGCTTACTCTTGGGCACAAATTGACTGAACTTAAACTGACCAGGTTCTAAGTCTTCTAGTCATCCAGTATCTTTAAAAAGATTTAACAGGCTATTGTATATGGGGATTTTGGAGAAAACAGCTGTGATGGTGAAAGAGTAGTCATCCTATTTAAACTAAAATCAGCTACATGCATAGACTGTGCTATCTTTCTGAAAAGTTAATGCTATAGAGATGATAGAGGGCTGGCTGATTTTCTGTTCAAGTTTCAACAAAATGTTGTAAACTTAAATTCTATTTGCAGAATCTTTGAATGACACAGGGAGATGGTACTCAGGTGTAATACAGATTATCTAGAGGTAAAGGGATCATTTTTGTAAAACAAAGGGAAAGATTTCTATTAGGCAGAGAAATTGCATTTTTTCTATTTCTACACTTTAAAAAGTATTGTGTTGTGTGGTGTTTGAATATTTCACTCAATAATGCAGAAGGTGTTCAAAAGTCATTGTCAGTTTATGTAGGTTTTGATGAGATTTTTTCTGTCATAAAGTTCTAATTTCTTCCCTCTTATTAAGAAGGTACAAGTTGTTTATCAGAGATATACATAAAACATCAGAGCTGTAGCAAAAAAAATTATGGGGAAAATGCTTTATTGAATTTATTTATCAAAAGGAATAGAGAAAAGCAAATAATGTGTCAAAAACTTGTTTCAGGGAAGATACAATCTTCTCTAGACCAATTTTTCTTTGCGTTGTTCAGGATTGTTGGTTCACTATTGGCTGAGAAGGAACATGTCTTCTCAGTGAATCATTCCTAGTTTCTATGACACCCCTAAGATCTGCACAGTACAGCTACAGCAAAAACAAGTCATATTTTCAAGGTCTGAATAGCTGTGATAATTAGGAAACAAGAGCTGCATTTGTATTCACCATGATGATAGGAAAGCTTTTCCATTTCAGTTGAAAACAAGAACAGAAGACAGTAAATTCTCAACAGCATAGTGCACTTCTCTTGGTAACAGCACATAAAGGATCAGAGCCTGTACATTAACTGATCTGCACAGATCATGTGTCAAAAAACTAAATGGAAAAGGTAGAATAAATTTTATCTATCTGATACTCAGTAAAATAGATTTTTTTTTTCCTGTGGGAAAAACATGTTATAGTGGATTACTTTAATCCTCAGCACGTTATTGTTTATGGCCTGACACAACTCCTGTGATCAAGATAATTCTTTTCTTTCTACTGTGAAAGTAGAAACAAAGGGATTTTTTGTGATCACTCTGTGCTTGGTCCATTTGAGGGGAATGTAGTGGGTTGACCCTGGCTGGATGCATGGCACCCACCAAACCCTCTCAATCACTCCCCTCCACAACTGGACAGGGGAGAGAAAATATAATAATAAGAGATTCATGGGTTAAGTTTAGAACCGGGAGACATCACTCCCCAAATAGTATCACAGGCAAAACAGACTTGGGGTTATTAATGGAATTTATTTAACAAAATCAGAGTAGGATAATGAAAAGTAAAAGAAATATTAAAAATCACTTTCCTCCCAACCTTCCCTCCTTCCCAGCTCTGCTTCCTACTCTGCAGCAGTGAAGGGAGATGGGGAATGGGTGTTATGGTCAGTTCATCACACGTTGCTCCTGCCACTGCTCAATGTGGGGTTCCTCCCACAAGAAGCCATTCTCCACAAACTTCTCCAACATGAGTCCATCCCACAGCCAGCAGTTCTCCATGAAATGCTTGAATGTGGATCACTCTTCCATAGGGTGCAGTCCTTCATGAACAGGCTATCTCAGCATGGGTTCTCCATGGGGTCACAAGTCCTAGCAGGAAACCTGCTCCAACATGGGCTCCTCTCTCCATGGATCTGCAGGTCCCAGACAGGAGCCTGCTCCAGCTTGGCTTCTCTTGGGTTCACAGCCTCCTCTCAGGCATCCACCTGCTACTGGGTGGGCTGCTCCAAGGGCTGAGGGTGGATTTCTACACTCCCATTGACCACCGTGCAGGATCACAGCTGCCTCACCATGGTGTTCATCACAGACTGCTTGGGATTCTCAGCTCCAGCCCTTGGAGCACCTCCTCCCCTTCTTCACTGACCTTGCAGGGCTGTTCCTCTCATTCTTTCTTCTCAGAGAGCAATTACATCTGCACAATACTTTTTTCTCTTCTTAAATATTTTACCACAGAGGCATTACTATCATTCCTGATGGGCTCAGTCTTGGCCAGCAGCAGGTCCATCCTGGACCATCCTGGTCCAATCCAGAGCTATCCTGGATCTGGTGAACATGGGGAAAACTTCTATCAGCTCCTTACAGAAGCCACCCCTGTGTTTCCCAGCTACTAAAACCTGGCCACACAAACCCAATGCAAGAAAAGTCAGACTTTCAGTGGAGAGATTCTTCCCAGACTAGGGTAAAACCTAAATTGACATTGTCAACATTGAGCAAAACTACTCCATCATGATGGAAAATGAGTCCCCAAAGTGTATTTCATTTAAATAATAACTGTATATTGTGGAAAAATATGAAATAAGATGATAAAGAACTAATTAAGATCTAGAGGTTTTGTACTGTTGGCATTTGGAAAAAAAAAGTTAATTGCTTTTATTCTGAGGTTCATAACATTATCATTAATTTTCGTGATAACTTTATTGCTTAGACATGACACATATTGAATAGAGCTGTCTTTTTGATAGAAAATGCATGGGCTACTAAGATGTCAACAATAATGGCACTTTAAAAGTTTCAAAAGGATGAATAATTACTGTGAATTAAGTTCTGTTTGAGCTGGGTGCAGAAGGGTTGGGTTTTTTCCTTGTTTTCTTTTTAATGGGATTGTGATTCATCTACGTAATCAAAAAATCATCTGTCCATGCAAACTAAAATGTTGTCCATTTTAATTTCAAAAGTAGTTCTTGGTCTAGAGTGGAGGGGCTACCACCTCCAGGTTATACAGGTGCCTAATGTCTTTATCTTGGCGTGTGGATGAAAGATATTGTAATGGGAACAGATGTAGGGCAGTGAATCTTTTACCACTTGCAGAGAAGAGGACTAGTGGTACTTGGAGACTTGTAAAGAGTCCTTGGTAGCTCTGCATCACCTAGAAATCTGTGCTAGCAGTGAATACACTGGTATCCACTTTTTTCTGATTTGTGAATGAAAAATATATGTTGCAGCATGTCAGTCTTGTATTTGCTGTTTTCTGCATAAAAATTTTGCAACAATGCTCCTAATGTGGTGAATTAGATACATATTTTGCTAAGAATGAAAAACCCTTTTTAAGCAACGCTTTCCTGTGGGCATAAATAAATACTTAGTAGCAGGTGTGTGGGTGTATTTTCTACCATTTGCTAGATTCTCATAATTTTTCTGTTACAAGTAATGAAATAGAACAGTTAAGAATACTGAGGGGTAGGTTTTAAGACTGAATACTTACAGTATGAAGTTGATTTTAAAAAGAAATTCTAGTTCTTGAGTCATATTGAATTTTTACAGTGTAAATTAGAAAGACGTCGTGGTTTGAATTGCCTGAAAACTGCTATTCTGGTATAACAAATCAGATTAATAGGAGCCCTATGCTGATGTCTATTTATTTTGCAGCTGATATATACTTTTGTTGACTTTTCTTTGACCCATAGCTTAAAATTTTCTTGCCTTTTGCTAAATATATTATGTTTATTTTGTAATTAGATTGTTGCCTTTAAAATAATTCTTGGCCCTCTGCTTCAGACATTTTAGTTTAAAATTACTATAAAAAAGTTTTTAAATATGCCCATCCACTTTTTTCCTGCCTTTTCTGAGCTATTTATAATTCTCATTAGCAGTGGTAAGAGAAGACATTCCTCTTGTTAAACTCTGAGATGGGATTCTGGAGATACTGTGAAGAGCAAATTGCAAATGATGGACTTGATGTCCAAACAAAATAGACATCAGCCAAAAAGAAGCAACTACTTCCCAAGAAAGGAGAATTAGCAGAATATTAGCTTTTCTGATTTTGAGGCAAACCTTTAGGGCATGTGGAAGTAAACCCAAACCATTTTCTGATTCTCTCAATCTTTGAAATTAATTCCAGTCCAGTTCTGCTAATCAAAATAAAAATAATTTTTAAAAAATTATATTCATGTCATTGCTTCCTTCACATTCCAGCACTGCTGTCTTTTCTGATGCTGTGTCTGACCTGCCCACCAGTGCTGGAGATGACTGACAAATTGGGTTGTGATTCAGCTTAGTTCCCTTTATCCTCACTAAGGTACAGGGCTGCTTATTCATGCTCAATAGAGAGACTGGCCCTACCAGAAGCTGATCCTCCCTGACAATCTGAGCAGAGCTAGATACTTGTCTTAACAGCATTCTTATAGCTTGGGTGTGATAAATTATCATTTCATAAATCCATTCAAGAAATATAAAACTCCAAAGGTTCTGCTGGTTTTGTTCATGTGACTTTTAGATAATTTCTTCTGCCTGTGTAAATATGTGTATTAAATTTTCTCTATGAAAAGAGACTAGAAGATGCAAATTTTCTCATTTCAACAGATAATCTTTTTCCAAAAGGACAGAACTATGCACTTTATAATGGTATATAACACAAAGAAGAATGAATGTTCTTCAATATAAGTTAGATTTCTTTACCTTATAAGGAAGAAAATAAAAACTTTATCCTTTTGTCTAAGGAACTCCGAGCTATCATTCTATTTTCTGGT
This sequence comes from Passer montanus, assembly GCF_014805655.1. NCBI lineage: Eukaryota > Metazoa > Chordata > Aves > Passeriformes > Passeridae > Passer > Passer montanus. The sequence continues at coordinate 585,265 of NW_024372370.1, forward strand.
TAGGAAATTCATAATGATCTTCTTCATAGACTATGACCTTTCTGAAGTTATCTTACATATCCTAACCTTCTCTCAAAAGTGAAGCTATATATTTAATAGTGAATTTTCTTCTCAGTCTTTTCAAAAAATAGTTCATCTCATGTTTAATAAATTGACAATGTATTTCTTCAACAGTATAAAACCAAAAGACTAACCCAAAAAATAGTCCATTGTAAAAGAGGGGAAGCTTGCAGCAATGTTAAAAACCACCAACCAACCAAACCAAACCAAAAATTAAAAACCCACCTAGATTTTGTAAAATTGCTGTTTGGGAGTTGTTTTGGGATACCAACCCTGAGAAATGTTGAATCATCAAAAATAACCATACATTTAGTGATTTCTCTAAGGTAACTTACAGAGTTCTTACTGAGAAATATGAATAATTTAATACTGTGCAGCATAGGACTCAATATTTTGGGTTTCTTTTTCAGATTCTTTCTCAAGTTTCCACATTAAATATTCTCAGTTTTAAACATATGTGTTCTACAAAGCTTTCAAACCCTATGGAAGTGGTCTAGAATTGAAAAGTCATTGCAGCTTCTCCACTCACACACTGTCAATTTCTCTTTTTTTTTCTTTTTTTTTCCTTTTTTTTGCTGAAGTCATTTACTTTTAGGGCCAAAAAACTGTCACTGAGGTAGAGATTTGTCTGTATATGAGCACACATGGAAAGCAAATTTTTTTTATATTAAAGAGCCCATCTTATATGCTCACTGCAGGGAGCAGGACAGAACTCTCTGGTCTTATGCTGTCGACTTTGAAGGGAGAAATCAGCAGTGAAAGATGCTTGAAGTGATCTGGAAAAAAGACTGCATGTACACTCTTCATGTACACCAAATAACCAGATTTGCAAAATAGAAGCGTGACCAAAGAAGTTTATTGTGATTGAATTATTTCTAAATAATACTGTTTTATACTTGTGATGCAATTATACTGTTCTCTGGGTTAGAGGAGAATTCAGAAAAGTTACTGAAATGTCAAAATGTAGACATAAGACAGGCCTATGTTTGAAAGAACTCTTGTTTCTATATTTGTCCAGACTGGATCATAGTCAGTACATATCCAGTTTTTACTGTTCCTTTGAGTTCTTACCTTATTTATTTGGCTAAATGACTGTGATTACATTATTTCAATTTGACCCACAGAGTATGGAATGTTAAACATGCTTATTAAATGTATTAGAGTCAAATGATTTACCATGGAAACTGAGGGTTTCCCGGTCTTCATGTAATATTCTTGGAACACATCTTACCAATAATGGAGTTCATTTTGCCATCTGCTTAATATCAATGAATTTTAGTGAAGCAAAGGAGCTGAGATGGGGTATGCGGTTTTTAAAGCATGATTCAGCTTAGCTCCCTTCTTGAAAACATTTGAAGAGTAAACATTCTCTATCAAAGGCAAAAGGGCAACTGGTCAGCTTTATAACTCAATCATTCTTCACACTGTTGCTTATCCCCTTCTTTAGGTTATCAATATCACATGACTGAATTTACAGAGGTTCTGACTGGAACTCTGCAAAGTCAGTAAGAGCTGGGGCAGTCAGCTTTCTAAAAATAACTGGCCTGATTTTTATACTTTAGAAGAATTTTCACTCAAGCAAAAAAAATTGTCACTGCCAGATGGTGATAGAAACATTACTACAGCAAGTGAATGTTAACAAAGATGCACTCAGCAAAGCAAATTGTTGCCATAGCAACAGGATGCTAAGCATTTTCGAATAAATAAATAAATAAAATTAGACAGTATTATTTAGATAGCACAATGGCTAAAATCCCAAAAAAATTGCATGAATTTTTCCTTTTGGAAATAGAGATGTTTTTCCTACATTTTGCTTAAGACTTTGTTACACTTTCTTGCTGACTATGTGTCTTTCTTTCAACCTAAATACTCTTCTCATCTGTATTCATTTTTATTCCAGAACAAATTCTGCTATTCAGTCCCTTTCCTCTCTGCATTATTACAACACATTTTTACACCTAACAGTCCATAGGATTTGCAAACACCTCTATTTGGGTTTGGTAGCAGGATATGAAAAGCAGCAAAATATTGGTGTTGTAAGAGCTTCTCAGTGGCCTCAGCCAGTGACTGCCCTCACACTGTGCTAGTTACCACACAGAATTTCACAGCAATGTGGCTACATTAAAGAATCTCAAATTTGGTGATTTGGCCCTCCAAAAGGAGGGCCAAATGAAACCTTGGAGGAGGGAAGAGTTTGAGGTGCACATGTTAAAGCAGGCATGCTATAAAAAAAGGAATAGTAGCGATGTGTTTGTCAGGCACATGGCCAATGATAACACCTTCAGTGCTGGAGGGGTGGGCTGTGGTGTTTGTATTTTTCCTCAAAGTCTTGTAAAAGTTGCTTAAGCCACACTGAAATGTGCAGAACATTGACAAACCCCCACTAGAGAAAGGGGAGAATGCACCTCTTCCTTTCTTAATCATCATATACCACTTCTTTAAACAAAAATTGCAATCCACTAGATCAAGAACACAACGAGCTAAGGCTAAAATCCTGGCAGGATTTTAGAGGTAAGAGATTTCTCATCTTTAGAAATGAGAGGAAATGGAGCTTCTCTTGGCTCAGTGGAGCCATTTCTAGGTGTTTTTGAAAAGTGTCCTCACAAAGGCATGAACACATACAGATTTGGCATGGGGTGGTTCTTGAACTGGTTTGACAATTGTTGGTTCATGTAGGAAGTGTGGCAATTCTGTTGCTGTTGGGACCAAATAATTTTCTGTTTAATGTGTTTTCCACCAGCCTGAACATATGGAAAATTGGTGTTGCTTCCATAGTTAGGCTCTCTTTCCTGCAGGATCACACTGTGTGTTGTATTGGCACCATCTGTCTCTATTTTAAATATTTAGATTAATGGTCTAACACTAATCCAATGTCTCAAACTATTAATTGCTCTTGATGTGTAGAGAAAGACAAAGGAAAAATTATTTCCTCCAGGAAAACTTGTTCTAATTTGATTTTTCACTTAGAATATTTTTTAGATCAGGGCCAAATACACTGATGCAGTTGGAACAAGCAAAGTGTTCAGATGTGAATAATCCATGAATATACATAATAAATCATACTTAATTACATTTTGATGTCTGAATAGAGTCCAGTATGTTTTGTCAAGTCTCATAGGGAAACTGCACAGGCTATTTATGCATCATTTCATAAATTGTTTCACCACCAGGCCTCATTCTGTTCTTCAGGCTGTTTTAAAGCTGACATCACTTGTGAAGACTAGCACTACTTTAGAGGAAACACAAATTTCAATATAAAAGCACCAAAGAATAATCCAATGAAGCTTCACTCAGTATGTCTGAAAATATTTCCCCTCTTCTTGGGTTTGTCTTTTCTTTCAATGTAATAAATTTAATCCATCAAGAACCTGTTGATATTTAATATATTTGGTTATATAATAAAGAATATTATATATTCTTTATGGAAGTGCAGGTATAAAATTTGTTAAGAATTTTTTTATCTGTGGGATATCAGCATCATATCTTGAGTGAATGTGGTACTTAACTGTTAGAATTTGTTAGCATTTAAGAATCATAATGCGTAGTTGTCCTGAAGAATTGATTTGTCATCTGTCTGCAGTGTGAACCCACAAACACACTTTTTGAAATATGTAATGCATTCCTTAATGATATACAAACCTATTCTAGCTTTTTTGCTTGCTCGGTCATTATTTGGGATGCAGCCTGCAAACATTTGACCATTAATTACTTATTACTTGTCTTGTCTTCTTTGCAATAGTAAGTACCTCATTTTCTGTGGTGGCATAAATAGGTGAAGTTAAATATTTCAATTATATTTCCAGCTAGGGCAAGAGTAAAATCCAGAGAAAACAAGGTAATTATTTTTTTTTAAAGAATGTAAGTCATGATGTATAAACATATTGCTACTTTAGCCATTTACTAAATTTATTTATGTCATGCAGAAATGTGTGAGAATATATTTGTCTTAGCCTAAAAATCAGACATTCTTTTCAGACACTAATTGGCATGAATATTGGGTTATTATGACATGCATACTTAGTCTTGCTAAGGTAATGCTTTGGATTAGTAAAAAAATACTCTCTTCTTACACATGTAGCTTTCTTCACTGCAAGAGACAACAAATTAATTCAGTTTCATTTGTCATGCAGGCCTGCAACCCCAAACAAATTTAATAAGGTAAATCTGACTGAAACAGTATCAGGAGGGTTTTGGAAATGGGTGCTGGATCATGAAAATGGTATTTTTCTTTTTGAACATTTGCCATAAATCTACATTGGTATTAGGTATATATTGCTGCTGACTCCAAACTGTGTGCAGTCTTGAAAAAGGTGTCTCCCCTGAAGTACTTAGACATCCATGTCATAAGTACAGCCATTTCTTGGGCTAATTACTTCCTTCAGTGGGATCCTGATCTCCAAAAATATTTGTTTTCTTAACGGAAGCATAGCAGTCCTTACACCTCAAGGTTCTCCTCCCTTTGCCATCAATGCTGGCAGAGCATTGCTGAAAGCCTCAACTGCTCATGCCATTTTCCCATGGCCAGTGTTTTTGTGTCCCTCATTTAAAAAAATCTTTCTAACACAGTTTGATATCAAATTTCTGAATCTACTTGGAGAGAGTTTCTTTAGTTTTGCTCTGATGGAAACTTTTTGGTTTTTTACCCAATATAGGTGATTTTCTGTTTGGTGTTAAATACACAATTAAAATGTTTTGCAATGAAAATTAAATTTCATCCGTCACAAATTGTCAAAGTCAGCTTGTATTATCTAAAATTATTACTTAAAAATACAGTTTTACCACTTTGGAGTAAAAAAAAAGTTGAAACTGGGAAAATGATGATTGGTAATATATGGATATATTTGAGGGCCCTAGAAAGTATATTATGTGCAGGACACTTGCATCAATAACTGCTTTAGTGGTAGCAAGGATGGTAGAAGAAGAAGGAAGGTGGAAAATCAGGCTTATCTTCTTTGTTGGGAGGAACTTAGACTATTAAATAACATGGGTAGGTGCCATCAGAATAATTTTTATAGATATTTTTAACTTCACCAATAGATTTTAATTTGTGTTTTACCAGACAGTGTTCTCATAATTTGTTTGATAAATACCAACTGTTTAATTTCATTTGCATGGAAGATTTAGGAAAACTTAATTTTGTGAAAGGAATATAGATCATATATATATATATAAATTCTGTTTCTATTTTAAAAAAAGATAGAAAATATATTTTTTTGTTAAATGATGGAATTTATATGACACCTTGTGTTTTTTTTTAATTTAATGTGCTTTTGCTAGTGAAAGCAAGGCACTGCTTTGTTATTTTTGTAGTTCTGTTTTAACTGTAGCTGCTTGAATGTAACATTATCAAAGTCTTACTAAGTGATAAAGGTTTGACCTAAATATTTGTGCATATAGTGTGAACTTTCTCTCAAAATATGAAACGTGAGGTAATAGCTTGACTGCCCTGAGTTGAAAGAAAAATTGTATTTCCCTCCTTGTGGCATCGCTGGCTTTATTTTTTGTCATCAAGCTCATCATAGGAACGTCTGCTTTCAAAATGTTAGAGAAGTGCATTTCCTGATGAAAAGTGTCTCCTTGCAGTGTTCTGGGAGTAGCTGACTGCATCCTCATCCTCATCCTCATCCTCATCCTCATCCTCATCCTCATCCTCATCCTCATCCTCATCCTCCCTGTTCCTCACCCCCACCATGTGTCTGACAGACGACTTTACTCCCTGTCTTGGGATCCTGGGTACCATCCTGGGCTTGGACATTTCTGCCAGTGTTGCTGTGAATAAAGGAGGCACTGGGCAAACCATTTAGGCACACAGTGGGAGGTTTTGGCCTAACTAGAATTTTGATCTAGTAGAGTTTGAGCTGACTAGCTTCTGCAGTCATGCAAGATGCATGGGAAAAGCAGCCTGAAATCCCAAGATTCAGCACAGAGTGCCACAGGGAGTCCCTCTGTTTGCCAAGCTGACTTTGTTTATGTTTGTATCCCATGGTTTCAAGTGTGGGGCCGGATCCAAACATTTAGGCATTTGATAGTCCAGTGTCAAAGAGCCCACAGAACTTGGATTAGTTAAAAATTTTAATAACTTAGGGTTTGGACCTAATGTGTAGTGTTTCACAAAAGACAACAGACTTCTAGTAAATGAGTCAAATATTTCCATTTGTCTTCTCTGCATGAAGTTGTTCATTACAGTGTATTTCTGCTTACATAGTTTCATTAAAGCAGTGCGGTAATAGCTCAAGGTTGCAAACTCTTGGAAGTCTCATGAGTTTTAAAATTCCAGTGAATGTAACTATTTTTTTTCCTTTACTTCTTTTTTCTTCTTTCTTCATATTCTTGAAGGATTTCTCTTTCATTTCTTGGCAGTTTTTTCTTTTTTTTTTTATTTTAAAGAATTTTACTCAAAGGGAGCCAAATATATTAGACTCCACTCTTATGCATGCACATGCCAGCATCTTCAGTTCTCTCACACCGGTTTTCAGACAACCCAGTTGGCATTTTTTTTTTTCTATTAGTCATTCTAAAAAAGTATCTTACATTTACATTATTCCATATCTTAGGCTGTAAAAAAATTATTATGAGGTCAAGATTCAAACCATATTCAAAACTTTTAAGTAAAGACTCTATTAATTTCTTGCTGACCTTTAAAATTCTATGCTTAGTGAATTAAATAGAAAAAGTGCTTCACTATCAAAAGAACAGTTTGATGCTGAGTGTTCTTTAAAATCATCTCATTTACATCAGTGACTAAACGTGGCCTTTTTTTCTGCTCAATTCAGTTAAGTATTTTGAGCTGAAATAATATATTTTGTTAATTAATAATATATATTAATGGAAAAGTCATGGTAGCTGTCTTTCAAAATGCCTTTCATATTTGCAAAATAAAACTAATACCAGAAATATACTATTTTCTAACATTAAAACCATATTTAGCAATTTATAAAAGAAAATAATAACATTTAAACTTCAAATAATTCTGAGCATGTGATGTATTTTGTTGTATCAGAAACCTATTTGAAAAAAGTTTAGAAATGCTCTGCAGTCTTGTTTACTTAGTAGAAACAGAGCTACCTTAGAATATAAGGTCTCCTGCAAAATTATCAAGTGAGGTTTGATAATCATAGAGGAAAATATCTGAATTTGTATCTTTATTTCTATTGCTGTACAGTTTTACCTCAGATCATTCCCTAATTAGGTGCACTGGGCAGAAGATTTAACTTTTCATCAGTTTGGTTCTATAAATCTTGAGTTTTGGTAATTATCTTCAAATGTCTATATGCATGTGCATGTAGTATGTATTTTAAAGTGAAAAGCTTCAATTGTTCTCTAAATAATTGTATTTAAACACCAGATATAAAACCCCTTTCAATCTGAGATTTACTGTACTTTGATTTGAAATGTCAGTGACGACGTTTTCATTGCGCCTTTTAAAGATATTTCACTTTAAAAATATCTGCATTTAGCCTGTAACAAGCTTTTATTTTTGCTTATAGTGCCCTCACCTGTAACTTAGGGCCAACTGCAGAACTTTAGCAGTAAAAATAAATGTTTTTTCTTTGAATCATAGCTTATCTTGTTTTGACAGTCAGAAACAGCTAAAGTGTTCTAGCTGACTTGTAGTAGTTTGCAGTATTACACTTGAAATATTACTATGGTTTTTACTGTACCCTAAACACAGCTTACTTTTATGTCAAACCTCAGTTGTGTATTTTATTCTAGAATGGAACCTGCAAACCCTAATGAAACAATTAATTAATATTTTAATTTCAAATTCTGTCCTTAGTTTAATATTTTTATCAAGTTGTGGGATACAACAGATCAAAATAGCAAGCAACTAGGGTAGGAGAAAAAAAAAATAGTGCAGCTGTGTTTTTGCTGCTTCTTTAATTTTCCTATTCTCCCTTCTATCACCTTCCCAAGTAAAATCTCTCTTCAGAGACCAGAAGAATGATAAGCACACCTTTCAATAGCAAACTTAATTTAGGCAACTTTTCAGAAACAAAGAAAACTGGGAAGGATAAGCAATTTAGTCTGAATCATTTCATCTGGATTTTTTAAAATGTAAGATCATATGGAACAATTCTAATAGTGATCATTTATATCTGAACACAGACTTAAGTTGACAGGCCTAGAGGATGTAAAACAGATGCAGTTTTTTCTGTCAGGTCATGTTTGGTACCCAGACAAACACAGCATGGGATACTTCAGTTTGCACAGTGACCCCCAGTTTGGTACACAGATGCAAGGTGATAGGTGGCACAGTACAGATTTTTCTCTAATTCCAGATCTGGGTTGCAATAGCTTTTCTTTGGTAGGAGAATTTGAAACCTGGATTCCCAGGATTCCTTTTTTGGGGGAACTTTTCTCTCTACAGAGATTTTCCAGCGTATGGGTCTCCAGAACCCATGTTGCCAATCAGGCTACAGAGGCAAATGGGGGCACAGTTGTGGAATAAAAATAAAAAAAAGTCTTGCCTTGTTCTTTTTTAAGTGGAAAATTTGTCATACAAAAATTCAAGGTTTTGGTCTGATGAGAAATGGTGTAAGATGAGAAGTGATGTAATGAGGACTGAGCCTACTGATCAATCACTGGAATTAAAAATTTTCAGATTTCGGCAAAATTTGCAGGCAGATTTCTTTTTGTATGTTTTCCAGTCAGGATCTGACTGTAATTTAGGGATGCTCTTGACTAACTCTTTCTCTGAAGCTGAAACCTGTATCCTGTAAATCAAAGATTGCTCCCTCGCATACCTGCACATTCTTTCTCTCCTTCCCTTCTATACAAAATCACACTTCCATTCATTTTGTTCACACTAACCTTAATATTTTGCTTACAAATTTCTTCCCTGTCAGCAGTGGTGTGCATGAGCTCTTCTTGTGCCTGATTAGACAACAGAATGTTGTGATTAAGGACAAATATCTGATCTTCACACAGATACATTTCAGAGAGACATTTTAGACACTTGGGAGAAGGGATATGTGTATTATTATATGCATTGCTTCCTGTCTGCTTTATATATGTGTATGAATATTTACGCATGGTTACTCTTCTCATCTGATACCTCTGTGTCTTGGGCCAGGACCCCACTGTGCTGAGGCTGTTCCAAACAGTCTTTCCGTGTCTGAAAGCCAAAATTAATGGGATATGTGGGATCACAGCCAATCTAAATTTAGTTTTTACCATATGTATTCCACTGCCACAAAAAATAATTTAAATTACCCCCCCACCCCCTCCTTTTTTTTTTGTCGTTTTGGGGCTTTTTTCCTTCTATTTGTAGAGCATTAACGTTATAGTACCATAGCTGGACAATAAAAAATGAGGACAATTTTTTTAAAGACAGCTTTTTCAGTAAATATTTAATATTTATAAATACATATTTTGCTGAACTTAGGTTTTTCAAAAAGTTTCTTTACATCTTCCTTATGAGCTAATTTACATAGGCAACTATTCCATTAAATATCAGTTGTTATGGCTGTCTTTCTCAATGCTCATTCCAGTCATTCTTATTTTAATTTTCAAAACATGAGGTTATTTTAGAAATTATGTATAAGCTGCTGACTACTAGTTTGTGTACAATTTATTTATGAAACACTGGGAATTTGTATGAGTACAGCCAAAGGAAAAGGACTCAGTGATTTTTACTGTCCCATAGCATGAATGACATTACTAACCTTGGGCAAGGATTTTGGGTTGGCCTTCCAAATTGGAGATTATCAGCCTTTGCAAGTGTTGGTGGGTAGATTGTTACCCTAAAAGCATTGCCTCAGGAGCCTGCCTTTGAAAGGTTTGGCCTCGGTTGAGAGGCTCAAAACTGGGGTGATAAACACACGGCCATTTCCTAGGAAAGAGAGCTTCTTGTTTATGTGATGGAAGAGTTGAGGAATTTCTTTGGAAACTTCCTTTAAATTGCTTTAGAAATTATTGACCAGAGCAACCTGAGTATGATTTCTGTCCAAAATACATTTTTAAAAATGAAATTAATTTGCAAGCATCCAGCATCTTTTTGCCCTGCTTTTATTTATACTACTTAAGACAAATTCAGTATTACTACTTCATACCATGCTGGTTCGTGGGTCCAGGCATTTAAAATCACACCTTTTTTGAGGAGATGCCACAAATTTTCTCATCATTGAAACCTTTTCTTATAAAGGAAGTTAATTTCAGCATATGTAACTTTTGGACACAAATTTCTAATGGTTTTCATTAAACTAACCATGTAATGTGCCCTGATCCACCACAACAGAAAAGCAGAAACCATGTATAAGGCAGTATTTTATTATCCTTTTCTCATATTTCCTGTTGCACAAATACATTTTCAAGCTGTAATAGCAAGCAGCTCTTCCCCAACTGCCTCAACAGAGATAAACATTTTTAAACACATTCAAAATAAATTTGGAGTACTGTAATTGGCAGCTATTTTGGGTCTGATCTATCAAAATCATTGACATTTTGCTATTGATTCCATGAAAAGTCACTTCATTAGTACTATCACTGTAATAAAAATAAGCACTTATTATGAAGTGGGCTGGAATGAAAGAGGTTTTCAACATTATAACAAATAGAAATATGCAGTTTCTGTGTCTCACACAACCCCCTCATTGAATCTGTATGTTTGAGATAATTGGGAAACAGGTTAGTGAACAATTTAAGACAATCATAGAATCTTGAAGGTTAGAAAAGACCTCCAAGATCATCGCGTTCAACCACTGACCGAACCCCACCACATCAACTACACCACAGAAATAAGGGACATGTCCAGTAGTTTCTTGAATTCTTCCAGGGACGACGCCTCCATCACTTCTCGGCAGGCCATTGCAATGCTTCTTTTCAGTGGAGAAATTCTTCCTGATGTCCAGCCTGCACCTCCTGTAGCACAGCTTGAAGCCAGTTCTTCTTGTCCTGTCACTTATGCCTTTGGAGAAGATGCCAAACCCTACCTTTCTACAGCTTCCTATAAATTTTCTGAATTCATAAGTAGGTTACTAAAGCCACTAAAGTTCATTTGCTACATAGGGAAAACCAAGACAGGACCACAGAACCACAGATCTTCACAGGACTTGTCCCATGGAATGACAGTTTTTCTGTCAAGTATCAGAGGCCAACCTTAAAAGCCCTGTAGTGCAGAAGTCATGACTAAAACTTGGGCCAGACTGCTGTATATTTGCTCAGAAAGCTGAGACCATATACAGGTTAAATCAAAATAATTTGCTTTAACATTTATTCTATAGCTTTGTGTTCTAGAGGTAACTTAGTAGCTGGTCTAGTAATCACAATGCTGAATTATAGAAAAACATTTTTGAACATAATACAATAGTCTGAAAATTCCATGAGTTCACAGCATCTCCTTTCTGTCAATATAGAAAGTCTTTAAATCATTGTACGTCCCTGGCATTGATTTTGAAATCACCCAAATATTTGCATGAGATACTCTCTTTGCAAAAAAAACTGAGGAACATTCATCAAAGTAGCTTTCTATTCAATAAAAAAATGCAACTCAATTATTTGAAATGTTTATAAAGTCCTTGTGGTGGAATATTATAGTCATAGACTTCCAGTAGCAGTAACACTTCTGCTAACAGTTGCCAGACTAACTTCAGTTTGGGTGTGCAAGGCAACCACCTCTTACAGAGCACTAGATATTAAGAAAATATGCCAAGCTTTTATAAAACCATTAGTCTGGGAGGACTTAGGTTCTTTGGTGTCTCACATTCCTATTCTCTGCCCTCCAGCACTGTGACTACGTGGCGAGCAGGATCAGCATTAATATCCAGTAGATTAACCTGCTAAAGCTAATGCCATTTTGTCTATTGGATGCATGAGCTGCTCTTACTCCCCCTAAAGCTGTTGGTCATTGGAAAAGGGAAAAGTGCTCTCCTAAGGGAGCTGGAGACTAGTGGATATATCAGTGTAAAATGAAACTACATTTTGTTCAGGAACTGAATATCTATCTAAACAGACACAGGGCAAGTGCAAAGAGAAATGTGCTCTTGGCTAAGACCTTTCATCACCACAGAATCACATATCTTCTGTGACCAGGAAGTTGCATTTCTATACCTCTAATCACTTTCAAAACAAGAGATGGATCCCTCTTCCTGGCTCTTCATTTATGAGCTCTGTTTATTGCCCCTTCCAGAATTTCAATGCTAAGGATAAGTTGCATAAGAGGGGAGAAGTTGTCTGAATATATTCAGTGTTTGGGTGGGAACATTCACTGAATAATCATTGCCATTTCTTTTGTGCATCTGCTGACATCGACATGGCAATTAGTTTTCCTTCTACTGCACCATTATATGCAAGAAGTGAGGAATGCCTAGATGTTCCCAAATTGCTTGTCAATGTTTAATTTGTAGCTCTTGGGTTTGTTAATGGTTAATGCTGTGAATCTTTCTCATTAAATGGCTTCTAAAAGAGGCATCTGACAGTATTCCTTGAATTTACAGCTTTTGCTTTTAGGCTATGTCGAAAAATGGAAAAAAAAATATTTGCTGCTTTTCTGCTAACTATAATATAATTTTTTTGTATGCTAACATAATAAACTCTGCATTCAGATAAAATTTTGTTTGAACTAGAGAAACATCATCTTTCCACAACAACAGGGGAATAATGTCAAAAGACAATTCCTTCTGCATCCAAAAATATTTCTTTTATAATATTCAAAATAATGGATGGTATTGCAAAATTTTTATAGGCAGTATGGACAGTTGAGATTTTCACAAATGATCAGGAAATTAGATCCCTTGATTTTTGTGTATCTAATTTAGTTTTAAAGCCATGTCAACTCCACCTGTAATAGAATGCAGAGTTGTCACCCGTGAGCATTAGTTACTTTCAAGCATTTTTTCTTTAATTCTTGTCTGTTTAACTAAAATGAAAATACTCAATTTTTTCATGTGACTTTTAAACATGAAATTTTACTGGCATTCAAGTGCAAAGGCAGTATCCCTGTCAAGCAAAAAAAGTTTTGTGAATAAAATTTGTTCAATCTGTAGTTCCTTATCTGTACTAACAAAATAAAATTTTAGTTCTTTTCTTCAATAGTGCTATAAACTACTCTGGAATTGTCTGTATTTGTTCACTTGATATTTATAGCCAGATCCTTTTCTGGAGGCTGGACACAGAACTTTCTTTGTTACTTTAAACATTAGATTTATTTAATTTCTCCTGCCACGGTGCACAGCTAGCACAGAATAAAATTATGCTCATTTTTAAAATAGCCTCTTCAGTTATAGATTTACTTGTTTTGGACAATGGGTAGACATATATAGGTATTTGTATAGATAAAGTGGTCTTGGCTACATGTCTTTTCCAAACAGGAATGGTTTGGGAATGGCAGTTTGCAAACCAGGCAATGAGAAGGGACAATCTCTTTATTCTGTTCAGGCTGTAGCCCTGTACACCAAATACCTTCTAAAAGAAGGGAGCAGCAGGTAAGTTGGTAGCCTTGTAAGAAATAAAAGAGAGCTTTCCTAGCTTTCATTTCCTATTGGGGGGGAAATTCTTTACCCTGCCCAGTGAGTGCTTAGTCTAAAAATCCCTTAGGCGATGGGTGAATAACTTACAGTATTTAGAATTCTGAAGGGAAAGGCAAAGATTGTAGGTGGAGGGAAAAAGCAAGAGAGAGCAAAAAAATTGGAGGAAGAAGGTAGTAAGACAGAAAACACATTAAATCATTTCTGCCACTGTTAAGTAGTGGAAGCATGTCTGATGGCCTGTGATTCACAAAGATTAATAGCTTAGATTATTTAAAAATTATTACTGAATTAACCAAGAGCATAAGAATCCTCAAAGACAGCGTACTGCTTACTGCTTACTTCTTACTTCTCAGGATAGTAAAATAAAATAAAATAAATCATTATTATTGTCCCTTAATCCCTGAGATCTTCTTACAATGAATCTAGCATGTCCAGATGTTCTACTGAAAATGACTCTTGCAAGACTTGAATGCAATGATGTCCATGGGAAATTATTTAGCTAAAATAGATGCAGCTAATGCACTTTTCATTTGAATATCTTCATACTGTATATACAGAAAGTTGTGATATTTGTGACCATAGAAGCACAAAGAAAAGTTGACTGTGCTAAACAAATCAATGTTCCCTCTCCTGTTTCATACCAGCTTAATGGTTTTAAAGGTCTTTTCCAACCTGAGCTGTTCTATGATTCAGCACACAAATGGCACTATGCCAACTGCAGCTTGACACAACATGAGTGCTCCAAGGCAAAGCATCTTCACCCTGCTTCATGTCTTCTCTGATTCTGGCCTGAACCTGGTCTTCAGCAGAGAAAGAACAGCTTCTGCAGTATCTCTCACACCTGGGGAGAGAGACAGATCTCCAGAAAAGAAGGGAAGAAATAGTTAGCAAAATACAGGATTGAAAGAGTGAGGTTAACCTATCTGCAGGTTGGACAAAATATGCTCGTAAAATCTTGACATGGACTATGAAAAAGGGACAGCTGTTGAACCTAAATGAAGATCAGATGGCTCCTTGTAAGAAGCTGGATGGAAAAAAAGAGTTCCTGTTGTACCAAAGCTGTTGAATGCTTCCCTCTTGTTTCAACTAATTCTTAGGAGCACAGATTTATTTATAATCAGTAGGGGGGGGATGAGATTTTTCCAAAGTCTTGGTGGGTGTTTGTCTACTTGGAACAAGTTGATCCATAAAAAGAGGGCCTAAATTTCAA